>NC_136429.1:486483032-487170532 GCF_052849685.1 Lactuca virosa
ACCACTTTAAGATCCACAAACTCCTTCATTTGCGTCACTTGTTCAACAAAATATCATGACGCTCCTTTGCTTTAACACAGAGCTTCTGAATCTCATATTCAAAGCTTTTAGAATTAACTGCCAACCTTTCGACCTGTTTCTACTCAATGATTTCTACCAAACTTCGAAAGCGATTCTCGTGAGATTTCAACAAATACTTCATCTCGACCCCGATGACGAAATTCCTTCCCCCAGTATCAACTTTAATTTTAAGAAGATAATTAATTTTGGACTTGAGGGTTTTGAATTGTTTACCTGACATAATCATCTTATCAAGAATATTTTCTTCCTCGGGATTGAATTGAAGATCAACAAATGATACCATGATTACATCATCATTTGGTTCTTCTTCATGAATCATTCTCTCAGCTTCAGTATATTGAGAAGAGAACCAAGTGGTCATTAGTTCATGCATGATTATTGACTAGGTCGGTGAAATGGTCATAACTGGAATTTGAATTGAACTTGTGATAGGTGATGAAATATGTGGTAAAGCTGTGGAGGTTTCAACTGTTGAAGTTTAGACAGTAGATGGGATGATGGTTGATGTTTCAAAAGTAGAAGTAACATTTGTTATGCACCCCTTCACCCATGTTTACATTTTTGTCCTTATCAGATAAGTCCACAGGGATGTCTGGAGTTTGAACCTCCTCCATCTTGGACTCAGTATGCGAAACCCTGGGTGGTATCATCGAAGTCTTCTCATGGATGGATGTTGTTGTTTCATATTTTAAATTGATGTTTGTATCCATATTAGATGCGTTTATAGTGATATCAGGATACCCTGTCCCATCGAAATTCGACTTGAGAGGAGAATACCTTCGAGGTGACCCAATCATAAAATCTTCAATGCGAATATCCGATCGTCTGCTATCACTGTCATTATCAGTTTCGACAGTGACTTGGTCTAGTGGATCATGTTGCTTACTTTTCTTTTGTTGCAACTTCTGAACCATATCCAAGGCTTGACGCTTCTTTAAGGCAGGTGAGATAGGAAGAGTTAGTTCTCTAAACAAGACACCTCTTCCGTAGAACTGAGGCTTTCGAATCTTATTGATACCCTTCTGAGAAGAATGAGTATGTGAAGATTCAACTTGCGTTTGCTCAGTAGTTTCGATTTCTGGTTCTTGAACAAATTGCCTGACTGGAGAATACGCTTGAGAATGCCTGATTTCGAAGGAATATCTGATTTCGAAGGAATAATCTCTTTCGTAACCTCCTCCTCCACAGTTAGTTTTATCAGCTTGCTTCTTCTTCTTTGTTACTTTAGAAGCTTTCGAAGAACCCCAACCCCTTTCGATGGAAGAATACCAATAGAAAAACTAGAGTCAATTGAAGCCAAATGCTGTCCAAGAAGTGGATTTTGAGGATCAATAAGCCTTAGCATCGCATCTGGAATATGAGCAATGGTAGGAAATATAGCTGGATCATCAACAACAATCCTTGGAGTATCTATGGTCGAAAACTCAGTAGTTTCGACATCATAAGGAACCAAAATTCCCTCTTGTTAATATATCTCCTTCAAAATCAGGCTCCAAAACTGAGCACACGAAACACCATTAGTCAGATTCGTGTGAGAAATTGTTGTTCCAAATTCCTCCCGGAGATGTGTGGCATAATCCACATTCAGGACGTAGTACAGCCCAACAATAACTGAATAAATTTCTAGTTTGTCTTTGTCTAACCCTAAACTTCGACCTGTCAAGCATCGTAACACGATCCCAAAGAGAAAACTCTATATGCAGTGTAGACTCGACTTTTTAAAGTGACTTATTCCAGTCAGAACTTGTTGATGCCCCATTTCATTGAACATGTGAAGAACTTGACCAGTAGAAACTTCATAGAAAGTACATGAGATAGGAAATTTCTTGATTTGGGAAAAATGATTCCTCGTAAGCTTTCTCGTCTTTGAGTTCGTCAATTGAAATGTGACGACCTTCATGGCTTTGTTGAACACCATAGTGGAACCAACAAGAGAAATTCGTGACATTGGAACTGCGAATGAAGAAGACAATGATGTGGATAGAACAAAGTTATTTAAGGTTTGAATTAGCATTCGTAATGTAACATCTCAATGTCCAGGTATAAATTTAAATCATTTTATATTCATTTTGACAGGGCAACTCGACGAGTTGGAGGCCCCAACTCGCCGAGTATAGATTAAGATAGTCGCGTGGATTTTAGAGTCAACTCGACGAGTTGGAGGATCCAACTCAGCGAGTAGGAGCTGAGCGTGAAAACCCAAATTTTCAGGGTTTGCACCCTATTTAAAGGACCTTAAGTCCTTTACCCCACCTCCCTCATCACCTTATCACCCTGAGAGAAACCCTAATCGAGCAATCTTCCACTGTGAGAGAGAGAGAGAGACTAAGGGTGTGTGTTTTGGTGCATTCTTTGAAGAATCTTGAGGAGGAAAAGGCTTGGAACAAGAAGGAGTCTCTCGATCTGGCATTCATGCAGGGTTATCGGCCATTTGGAGGTAAAAAGCCATTACCTTGATCACTTGTTTATTAGATCTCTCCATTAGAGAGTTTATGGCCATTTCTACCTTCTTTTTGAGTCATTTAGTTGTTTGAGCACGCTTTGAAGGTGAGACCTCATATCTGGACAATACTAGGTACCTTAGGCCTAAAGATTCAAGCTTTATCAAGCTTTGGCCAAATTCCATGCCTTAAACCCTTTTTGAAGCTTTGTTTTGGCAAACTTAGCCCTAGATACCATGTATGGACATAAAGCTTGCAACTTTATGTGGTATTTAATCCTTAGAAGGCTAGATATAGAGTTTGGGGCTTTAATCTTTCTTAATAACGTCTGAATGAAAGAGAAGGCTGAAGGAACTCGACGAGTTGGTTAGCCAACTCGACAAGTTGGTTACAGTTTCACCATTTTCCTGGACGCTGTACAAACTCGACGAGTTGGTGAGACATCTTGGCGAGTTGAGTTGGATTTTTCCCGATTTTCTGAGAACATGAGAAACTCGACGAGTCGCATAGATGCACTCAACGAGTTGGGTCGACATAGACTGTTGACTTGAGCATTGGCTTCCGATTGACTTTTAGGGTTTGGTCAAGTTGTGGACTTTGGAGGTCATGGAGGGGTAAAATGGTGTTTTACCCTTTTCAAGAATTTGTAAAAGGGGTTAGCTTAACATCTTGAGAAGTTGTTATTATGAAGTGTTAGTTAGAGATGATTATTATATATGTAGGCAGAGTCTAGACGACCCTTGAGTACGAGACATACTTGCTCTACCTACGAGGTGAGTCTTCTCACTATACTTACCTTAGTGGTAATACTGTGTGACCGGAGGGTCTTGCCTGAGTTATTGACCGGAGGGTCTTATGTGCTTATACTGAGTTATGTGATATACTTTGCATTCTGTCTTTTTGAGTTATGTTGTACATTATTTTTTGCCTTATTGAGAAAGGACCAGAGCGTCCGAACCGAGCTCTGAGACCGGAGGGTCCTCACTAAGATACAGGACTGGAGGGTCCAACCCGAGCTGTGAGACCGGAGGGTCCTCACTGAGATATAGCCATGAGAGGCTAATTATTGTGTATGAAGTATTTTGGGGAACTCACTAAGCTTTGTGCTTACAGTGTTGTGCGAAATGTGTTTCAGGTTCATCTTAGGATCGTGGGAAGGCTTCGGCATGATTGTACACACCAGCTAGTTGATTGTGTTTTTTTGGAGGATTCTAGGATAATGTTAAACAATTTACTGTTTTTTGTTTGGAACAATTTACAAGTTGGGCTTGAGAAATGTTAAATTGTGTTTTGTGTGGATGAAAAAAATTGTTTGAAAATTTAGAGCGTTACAAGTTGGTATTAGAGCCTTGGTTTGAGGGATTCGGATGTACCCTCGGGTATGTCTGAACTAAAATTGAGGATTTGAGAAAATTTTCTAAAAAGAAATGATTTTCTAAAGGAGCAAACGATTTTAAGTGGCAACGAGATGAAGCAGTGTGTACAATCAGCCAGAGCCCAAACGGTGATTTCCCAAAATACATTACTTGTTTATATTATGAGATATTAGAGCTGCATGCTAGATGATAGGCTAGGTATTTCAGGAATTTAGAGCTAGAGTTGCCTGATTCATGATGCCTTAGCCTAGGGGGATTGCCATTACCTGCTATTTGATCCGTGTATGTGTGCTGAGTAGGGGTACATAGCATGAATCTTTTAAAGAGAGTTTTCAGTCAACGAGTAATCTAGGAGAGGTACGTAGATGTGCATTCAAGGAATCTACTGAGAGAGTAGTTTAATATCCGTGATGGGTAGAGTACTTGTGAATTAGGATCCTAGGAGGAGGACTATGGGTTGGTGTGGAAGGTAGTATTGGGCCCGTACTACTGAAAGCATGGGATCTGTATGCGACCCAAGTAAGAACCTTAGGATACTAAGGAGCATGTAGGGGTGGATAATTGAGTGTGCGTGCTAGATGATAGGCTAGGTATTTCAGGAATTTAGAGCTAGAGTTTCCTGATTCATGATGCCTTATCCTAGGGGGATTGACATTACCTGCTATTTGCTCCGTGTGTGTGTGCTGAGTAGGGGTACATAGGAGGAGGACTTGTGAATTAGGATCCTAGGAGGAGGACTATGGGTTGGTCTGGAAGGTAGTATTGGGCCTGTACTACTGAAAGCACCAGATCTGTATGCGACCCAAGTAAGAACCTTAGGATACTAAGGAGCATGTAGGGGTGGGTAATTGAGTGTGCGCTTTCGCCAGTCCCTGATGATTTATGTGTTGTGTTTCAGAGAGACTATGCTGATTACCCGCAACAACCCCGGGGTGGTGGTACTAGTGACGAAGAGATCCGCATGATCATTGCTGAGGACGTAGCCGTAGCTATCAGGAGGCCATACCAGAGATGTTCAGGTCTATTAAGACCACACTGATTGAGACTTTCGATGAGCGATATGCTGCTGTCACAGAGGCTGTTGCTGCCGTAGCCACCACAGCCCTAGAAGCTACGAAGCCACAGGGGGGTGACTCGTTGTTGTTTCGAGAGTTCAGCAACACGAAGCCACCAGAGTTTAATGGGACCTAGGACCCGATTTCTCCTATTATATGGATCTCCGACATTGAGGGATGTTTCTATACATGTTCATACCCGGAGCACTTGAGAGTTCGGTTTGCACTCAACCAGCTTCGCTTGGGAGCGAAGGATTGGTGGAAGTTCGTGACGACACAGATCATGTGGCAGTGACTTGGGAGAGGTTTACCCATTTATTCCGAGACGAGTATGTTCCCCGGATGGATAGGGAACGATTGGCCCAGGAGTTTCTGTCTCTCAAGCAGAAGACAGAAACAGTGACAAAGATTACGAGGATGTTTCATGAGAGGGTGTTGTTCTTCCCTGAGCACGTGTCTACGGAGCAGGCACGAGTGAGCCGATACTTAAGAATTTTGAGGAGAGATATTCGAGAGTTCGTAGCGAACTCGTCATATTAGACATTGGCTGAGTTACAGACCAAATCCAGGAGGAGAGAGATTTTGCTGGAGATTCAGAGCAGAGAGGAGGGAGAGTCTTAGGGGAGAGACAGGAGACCAGTGCATTCGTAGCCAATGATGAAGTGGGCTAAGCCCACTGATTTGAGAGCAGGAGGCCAGAAGGGCCGTACTTGTGGCAAGTGCGGAAAGAGTCATGAGGGATCTTGCCGAGCAGGGATTTTCTACAAATGTGGCAAGGAGGGACATATGGCGAAGGACTGCCCCAAGGGATTTTCGGTTTGCTTTCATTGCAACCAGACTGGCCACCGGAAGGCCGAGTGTCCTCAGCTCACTTAGGGATCAGCCGGTGCCTCTGCTCCTGCTGCTTTGTGCATTACTGATGGCCGACGGGGAAGGCCGAGGCTCCAAGAGCTCGTGGGAGAGCTTTCC
Organism: Lactuca virosa; assembly: GCF_052849685.1. Taxonomy (NCBI): domain Eukaryota; kingdom Viridiplantae; phylum Streptophyta; class Magnoliopsida; order Asterales; family Asteraceae; genus Lactuca; species Lactuca virosa. The sequence goes on from NC_136429.1 coordinate 486,488,955, forward strand.
AGCTGACTGCAGAGGAGGTCCGCGCAACACCTGATGTTGTTGCTGGTACGTATCTCCATATTCATATTATTTTGAGATTTGTTTATGCTTATACTATGGTTCATATAGGTACTTTTCTTGTGAACTCTATGCCTGCCTTGGTGTTATTTGACTCGGGTGAGAGTCGATCTTTCGTGTGTTTATCCTTTATTCATCACATTAGTGTTAAATGTGAGGCGTTGCGTCAACCGCTAAGGGTTTCTATAGCCGATGAGCATGCGGTTTTTGCCACTGATGTATACTGGGAATGTGTTTTAGAGTTTTTCGGTGTTGATTTTCCGATATATCTGGTGCCAATAGCGATGGGTGATGTCTGTGTCATAGTGGGCATGGATTGGTTGAGTCGATTTGGAGCCGTGATTGACTGTGATTGTCATATGGTGACCATACGAGACCCTAGTGGGGAAGTGCTTACTATTTTATGGTGAGGGAACTAGATCGAGATCAGCTTTCTGCTCTGCCGCCAGTGCAAGACAGAGTCTACAACAGGGAGGCATGGGATTTTTAGCATTTGTGATGCATACGCGGGTAGCCACTAAGAGGCCAAGTTCTATTTCCGATGTTCCCGTAGTATGTGAGTTCCTGAATGTTTTCCCCGAGGAATTGTCGGGTGTGCCTCTTGAGAGATAGGTGGAGTTCCGGATCGATCTGATTCCGGGGGCGGCGCCTATTGCCAAGTCACCTTATCGCCTTGTGCCGCCCGAGATGCATGAGTTATCCTCGCAGCTCCAGGAGCTGTTGGGTGTTGGATTAGGTGTCTAAGCTCGTAACTATAATTGATATGTTCTTGACTCGAGAGTAGCATGGTCCTTTTGGGTTTCCTTCACCAATGCAACTTGATAGGAAGGACTTTTGAGAATAAGGTTATTCGTGATTTGTTAATATATTAAAAGTATAATATATTAATATGAAATCATATTATTTAATTAGTATTGATCAAGAATTAATATGGAATTAATTTAGTGATGAAAAGAGACTAATTAAATATACGGGGACTAATTTGGTAAATCAATGATTCTTATAGTGTGGGTCAATGATCCACGGTTATTTGGGTGGGCTAAACCAACATGGATAGTCCATGGAGGTTAACCCATGGAGCCTAAGTAAGATGAAGAGTCATGGTGCATTAGGGTTTTCATGGATATAACCCTAGCAATTGCCACACTATAAATAGACACCCCTAGAGCCAAAATCGGCTACACCTATCATTCTTGGAGTTTGATATTGATTTTGAGCTAAGCAACTTATTCTCTCAAGCCTCCTTTTGCACTTGGTGTTTGTGACAGATTAGAGGCATCACACTTGACGTGCTAAAGCTTTTGAGGGCCAAGAACTACAAGTCCTATTAAGAGGTAAATTATCTAACTAGTTATTTTGTTCAAATGTATACTAGTTAGGATGAATGCTTTGGAAAATCAAATTGCATGTATAATTAGAGAAAACATAGATCCAAAGCATCTAGGGTTTCATGTGCACCATAAGGTTGTTAGAGTGCTCAAAACCCATCAGTGGTATCAGAGCCTAGGATTGTTTTCTGTTATACTTGATGCTTATTGTTTTTCAAAGTTGAAAAAATCATTTTACTGTCTTCTGACTGATGAACTCGCCGAGTCCACTGGCTAACTCGACGAGTCCACTCAATAAATGACCAACTCGACGAGTCAAGTTCATGTACTCGCCGAGTTGTTGGGTCTGGGTGTAGAATTTCATGTTTTTGGCCAGAATTGGATTAGGATCATTACCACAAACTGTTTTTTGAAACATATAATCTATTTTCTTGATATGGTTATGATCATTCTCATCCAATTAAAAGAAAATTGTCAAAATTTAAAGATTTGTATTAGTTTATATGATTAGGCTAATTTCTTGCAATTGTTGATGTTAATTATCTTGACTTATGAGTTTAAGTAGATCATAGATTAATTATTTGATTATTTTGTTAATTAAAATGTTTGATCTAAATGCATATAAATGAATTCCATAACTTGTCCTCAAGTTATGGAAAATGAAAAGTCTTTTCCTTAAAAGTCATTAAACTCAATGGAGCGTGTGTGGTTAACCGACACATTGATTAGGTGATATATGACACTAAGAGTACCAAGTCCATTTGCATGGTTATTCATACCTTGTTTGTGATCCTCGGCATCCCAGTCACAAACTTGAAGGGCATAATCGAGCTTTAAACATGCCATTGAAAAGTTCAATGAATCTCAAAGGAATCTAGGAATTTCAATCCAATTAAAAATTAATAATCAATTTTGTTTTTCATGGTGCAAATTGGTAAATCGTCATTTACCTACCTTCAAATATTTTGCAATTGGATTACGGCATCCCTCTTCCAAATTGTAAAATATTGTGTTGGGTACTAGCCTTAATATTTCATTTGGGTGTTATATTAAGGACTCTTATCTAATCTAAACTTTGTCTTTCTTTTACAGATGTCGTCCAACAATGATTCTGGCTCAAACCCTACTGGTTCTTTCTCCCTAATGGACTTGATGCTAATCCATGAAATTATACTTTGCACCTTGCCAAGTTGTTAGTGGAGCGTGTGTGCTTAACCGACACACTAATATGGACTGGTAAGGGTGGCAAAGGGTAGCTTGATGTTTATCATAGATCAATAGAGCGTGTGTGGTTAACCGGCACATTGATTAGGTAATATATGACACTAAGAGTACGAAGTACATTTGCATGGTTATTCACACCTTGTTTGTGATCCTCGGCATCCCAGTCACAAACTTGAAGGGCATAATCGAGATTTAAACATGCCATTGAAAAGTTCAATGAATCTCAAAGGAATCTAGCAATTTCAATCCAATTAAAACTTAATAATCAATTTCGTTTTTCATGGTGCAAATTGGTAAATTGTCATTTAACTACCTTCAAATATTTTGCAATTGGATTACGACATCCCTCTTCCAAATTGTAAAATATTGTGTTGGGTACTAGCCTTAATATTTCATTTGGGTGTTATATTAAGGACTCTTATCTAATCTAAACTTTGTCTTTCTTTTACAGATGTCTTCCAATAATGCTTCTGGCTCAAACCCTACTGGCTCTTTCTCCCTAATGGACTTGTGTGGGAGAGTTATCTTTTATGGTTCCAACTTTAATGATTGAATCAGGAACATCGGGATGGTTACTCATTACGAGGACAAGGAATATGTCCTCGACAAAGAGCTTAAGGAAATTGATGAGTCTTCTGCTACTCTTGAGGAGATTGCTGAGTTTAGGACTCATGAGAAGGATGCCACCAAGGTGTCCTGTAGCATGTTGGCCACTATGACAGCTGAACTCCAAAAGTCCTATGAGAACTTCTACCCTTTTGAGATGCACCAAGACCTGATGGAAAGATACCATCAGAGTGCTCGTCAAGAGAGGTATGAAATCATCGCCTCCATGATAACAACTAAGATGAAGGATGGAGAAACCATCACGGCCCACTTGCAGAAAATCAAAGGTTTGTGGACCGCTTGCTGAAGTTGAATATGAACTTCGATGAAGAGTTGGCCATAGATATCATTTTACACTCTTTACCTCCATGTTATGATTAGTTCTATATGACCTATCATATGAACAAGGAGGAGGTCACTTTTGGCAAGCTTCAAGGCCTTTTGAGGACTGCTGAAAGTAGTCTCAAAGGTAAATCTTTTGTTTCTACTCCTACTGCTACTACCCATGTCTTGGCAATTGGACATGGGAAAGGGAAGAAGAGGAAGGCTCCCTCTAAGAGTCGCAAGGGAAAGTGTCTTGATGGATCCTCTTCTAGTGGGACCAAAGTTGGTTCTGCTGCTCCCTCTACCATTCCTAAGGAAGCAGAGTGTTTCTATTGTCATGATAAAGGGCACTGGAAGCGAAGCTGCCCCAAATACTTGCAGGACGTAAAGGATGGGAAGGTTAAACCCACCCATACAGGTATTTATACTATTCTATCTAATAACTCATTACATTCTTGTTCTTGGTTCCTTGATACAGGTTGTGGAATTCACATTTTTTCTGATTTGCAGGGACTAAATAGAAGTAAGGATGTGGAGCACATGAAGATGAACTTGATCATGGGGAATAGGAAGGTTTCACCTGTCACCAAGATTGGAGTTTATTCTTTATTGCTTAGTAGTGGGTTAGAATTAGATTTGAATAATTGTTGCTACTCGTCTGAAATAGAGAGAAATGTTGTTTCCTTTCATCGTTTGTACAAACAAGGTTTTAGTTTTTCATTTGATAATGAAATTGGTGCTATTAATGCTTTTTATAATGGTGTTTTTTTATTTTAAAGCATTGCCTTGTAATGGTGTATATGAAACTGTGATGGTTGTAGACAACTTAGGAAATAATGTGTTGCACATTCTGATGGGTTTTGAGCATTTTAACACTTCCTAAGTGTACATGCAACCCTAATAACCTTTGATCTATGTTTGTCTAATTATCATGCAAAGTTGAATTCCAAGGTTATATTCCTATCTAGCATACATGGGGAACAAATTTTAACTTGCATGAAAGATAGAATAACTTACCTTGTTGTTGCTTATGATCCTTGAAACCTTGTGACCCTAGCACCCCAAGTGTGATGCCTCAAATGCTTCACACAACACCAAATGCTTTTGGAATGACTTTAGAGAGAATACACACTTCTAAAATCGGCCTAGCCCTCTTGTTTCTTATGTCGCCGATTTTGGTGGAGAACATGTTGCTTATTTAGTGTGTCACATCTAGGGTTACACCATGTAAACCCTAATGTGGCATGACTCTTCATTTCCATGACCCATGGGTTTGTAACTCCCATGGAGCCTCCATGGAGCATTCAATGGGTTTAACCTAACTTGATTATCCATGGAGCCTTTTAGCCCACTCTACAAGTTATGGATGATTTACATGATCAACCCATATATTTAATTAGTCATCTTTTGATCACTTAATTAATCCTAGATTAATTCTTGATCAATAATAATTAAATAATTATTAGAACTTATAATATATTAATAAACCACAAGTGTTATTTCTCTCATTTAGTCTATCCAAATGCATGATGCCATGCAACCCATATGGACCATGCCGGGTCGGGTCAATTACATACCAGAAATAGTTATGGACTTAGACACCTTATCCAACAGTCTCCCACTTGGATAAGTCTAATAACTATAACTGCAAGTATGACTTCAGGAACCGATCAGCAATCGTAGCTCTTTTCAAGGTTTCTCGGAACTGAGAAGATGATGGGCCATTTCAGATAATTGATCATATAATCCTCTGTTCTAGATATCAGTCGGACAAATACATGGAACAATGTCTTATTTATTGTCCAGCAGTTTGTTTCCCGATTTCCGATTGGTTTGACAAAGAACTAAATTGAACACATCAACTTAGTTCTGACCGGGCCCGGTACATAGGTCAAAACAAAATCATCGAGGGGCCCAGATATCAGCTTCTAATCCAAGAAGGAACATATAAACTTCGACTCATATGTTTGTTCTACCACTCATTGAATTATACACAAAAGCACATTTTATAACATCGAGTTACCAATGCGTTAACGTACAATCAATGCATAACCAACTCATAAGTAACAAATCATATCTCTAGGTTTGAATACTTATATGATATTACCGTCTCATGATCACTCGAGATAAATTCCATGAAGTGATTCCAGTGAGCGTGGGTTGAGTCCAATGCTCAGAACTTATGAGCACTCATGAGTGTTGTAGCCATGTCCAACAACTTAGACCTCTGCAACCAATCATGATAGTCTTGATTCATACGTACTTCCGACATATGACCGACTGTGGAGGTTCGAATAATATGATATACCAAACATAATTATTCTGGAAGTCAAAACATGCAAAAGAAATATAGTAAACGATCGACAAGAGATAGCAACACTTTACTCATAAATAAAACACCTTTTATTCATCATCTAATGTCAATTACACTTTACAAATTTCAAGGTTATCTAACTACTAAATCTAATATCATCCTTCAGCCCTATGCTCCGAGCATGCTGGAGATGCTTAACCCGAGTCAGTCCTTTCGTGAGGGGATCTGCTGGATTCTCATCCGATGATACCCTCTTTGCCACGAGGAGTCCTTCTTCTATTCGATGTCTGATGAATTGGTATTTTCTGTCGATGTGTCTGGATCTCCCGTGATCCCTTGGTTCCTTGGCTAAGGCAACTGCACTTTCACTATCACAGAAAATTTCCATTGGCTCTTTAATAGCTGGTACAACTCCAAGGTCTCCAATGAAGTTCTTCAGCCATATCGCCTCCTTTGCTGCCTCGCTAGCTGCTATATACTCTGATTCACAAGTTGAATCAGCCACTGTCTCTTGCTTGGAACTCTTCCAAGAAATTGCTCCTCCATTTAAGGTAAAGACCCAGCCTGACTGAGAGCGGAAATTATCCCTATCAGTCTGAAAGCAAGCATCACTATACCCTACAACTCTCAAGTCTTCACTCCCACCGAGGGTAAGGACCCAATCCTTAGTCCTCCGTAGGTACTTGAGGATATTCTTTACCGCAGTCCAGTGTGCCTTGCCAGGGTTCCCCTGATACCTGCTAACCATGCTCAAAGAAAAGGCTACATGAGGTCGAGTACACATCATAGCATACATGATCGATCCTACAGCCGAAGAATAAGGTATTCGACTTATTTCTGCTATCTCAGCCTCAGTACTAGGGCTTTGTGTCTTACTCAATATGGCGTTACTCTGGATGGGTAACTCTCCTTTCTTGGAGTCCTGCATGCCGAATCTCTTCAGCACCTTATCCAAGTAGGTACTCTGACTAAGTCCAATTAGTCTTTTACTCCGGTCTCTCAAGATCCTTATCCCTAGAATATATAGGCAGCTTCTCCTAGGTCCTTCATAGAGAAACACTTCCCAAGCCAGGACTTAACTTCCTACAGAGTTGGGATGTCATTTCCTATGAGTAGTATGTCATCCACATACAATACCAAAAAGCTAACTATACTCCCACTAGCCTTGACATATACACAAGATTCATCTTCACTCCTAGAAAAGCCAAATTCCTTGACTTTCTCATCAAAGCAAAGATTCCATCTGCGAGGTGCTTGCTTTAACCCATAAATGGATTTCTCAAGCTTACACACTCTATTAGGGTACTCTGTGTTGACAAAACCCTCTGGCTGACTCATGTAAACATCCTCAGCCAACTTTCCATTAAGGAAAGCGGTTTTGACATCCATTTGCCATATTTCATAGTCATGAAATGCGGCTATGGCTAACAGAACCCTAATAGACTTAATCTTGGCCACTAGAGAAAAGGTCTCATCATAATCAACTCCCGGAGTTTGTGAGAAACCCTTTGCAACCAGTCGTGCCTTATAAGTGTGTACATTACCATCCATGTCGGTCTTCTTCTTGAAGATCCATTTGCACCCTATAGTCTTACGACCTGATACATTCTCAACCAAGTTCCAAACTTGATTGTCATACATGGACTGTATCTCGCTGTCCATTGCCTCTTTCCACTTGGCTGACTCAGGGCCTGCCATGGCTTCCGCGTAACTGTTAGGTTCATCCAGACCTATCAGTGTCTCATCACTGATAAGTGTATCACCTTCCGCAGTAATATGGAATCCATAGTAATGCTCAGGTGCATTCCTAACCCTTGTGGAACGCCTCAGAGGTACTGACTTGTCAATTGGCTCAACAGGAGTTTCCTCCTCAAGTTGAGTGCTAGGGTTTGAAGTTCCTTCACCACTTGACTCTTGAATTTCTTCAAGGTCAACTTGCCTCCCACTATCTGCTTGGCTTATGAACTCTCTCTCTCGAAAGAAAGCCCTCCTAGCTACAAAGACCACATTCTCACTAGGTTTGTAGAAGAGGTAACCAAAGGATTTCTGTGGGTAGCCGATGAAAATACACCTCTCACTTCGAGGTTCGAGCTTATCATGAGTCTCGCGTCTCACGAAAGCCTCGCAACCCCAAATCTTAATGTGGTCTAGTTTGGGTACTTTACCAGTCCACATCTCATGAGGAGTTTTGGCAACTTTCTTTGTGGGAACTAGATTAAGGATATGGGCGGCAGTCTCTAAGGCATACCCCCAAAATGAGATTGGTAGCGAAGCTCGACTCATCATGGAACGAACCATATCCAACAAGGTTCGATTACGCCTCTCAGCTACACCATTCAACTGCGGTGTCCTGGGAGGTGTCAATTGTGAGACAATCCCACACTCCCTAAGATCGTCGAGGAACTCTGAACTAAGATACTCACCACCTCGATCGGATCGAAGCATCTTAATGTTCCTGCCCAATTGATTCTTGACTTCCTATTTAAACTCTTTAAACCTCTCAAAAGTCTCTGACTTATGCTTGATTAAGTAGACATATCCATATCTACTGTAATCATCAGTAAAAGTCAAATAATAACGATTAGCATCCCTTGTGGCATGTTTGAAGGGCCCACACACATCCGTGTGTATAAGATCCAACAAACCTTCACCCCTCTCACAAGAGCCTGTGAAGGGTGACTTTGTCATTTTTCCAAGTAAGCATGATTCGCAACTATCATCTGACTTTAGGTCAAATGACTCCAATACTCCATCCTTTTGGAGTTGGCCTATGCGTTTCTTGCTTGTATGTCCAAGATGACAATGCCATAATGATGCTTTATTCAAGTTATTATCATTAACAGAATCAATACACAATACATTATTTCCTAAGTTATCAACCACAGATACAGTTTCATACACACCATCACAAGGTAATGCTTTAAAATAAAGAACATTATTAAAGAAAGCATTAATCGAACCAACTTCATTATCAAATGAAAAGGTGAAACCTTGTTTATACAATGCATGAAAGGAAATAATATTTCTTGCCATTTCTGGCGAATAACAACATTTATTCAAATCTAAACTAAACCCACTACTTAGCGATAAAGTATAAACTCCAATCATGGTGACAGGTAAAGCTTTCCTATTCCCCATGATTAAGTTTATTCTTACATGCTCCACATTCTCACTTCTTCTTAGTCCCTGCAAATCAGAACAGATATGAATACCACAACCGGTATCAAGGACCCAAGAGTTAGAATGGGGTGAGTTATTAGATAAGATAGTGTAAATACCTACATGGTTGGGTTTAACTTTCCCATCCTTCACATCTTGCTGGTACTTTGGGCAGTTCCGCTTCCATTGTGACTTTTCATGGCAATAGAAGCATTCAGCCTCTTTAGGGTCAGAAGAAGGAGTGACAAAACCTTTCTTGGTTCCACTTGAAGAAGAGCCATCAAGGGTCCTAGCCTTGGTACCCTTCGAAGAGCTCTTCCTCTTCTTCCCTCTACCTTTCCTGATTGCCAAAACCGGGGCGGAGTTTGGAGTAGGAGTGTTAACAACCGACTTACCCTTAAGATATGTTTCTGCTGTCTTGAGGAGTCCCGGAAGTTTGCTGAGTGTGACCTCTTCCTTATTCATGTGATATGTCATGCGGAATTGATCATACCGTGATGGTAAGGAGTGCAAAATGATATCTATTGCAAGCTCCTCAGGGAAGTTCACATTAAGCTTCAGCAACCGATCCACATACCTTTGCATTTTCTGCATGTGGCTCGTGACGGATTCCCCGTCCTTCATCATGGTTGTTATGATAGAGCATATGATTTCATACCTATCTTGTCGTGCACTTTGATGGTATCTTTCCATCAGATCTTGGTGCATTTCAAAAGGGTAGAAGTCCTCATAGGACTTTTGGAGTTCCGCTGTCATGGTGGCCAACATGATGCATGCCACTTTTGTAGCATCCCTTTCATGTGCCCGGAAGTCAGCGATCTCCTGGGGAGTTGCAGTGGTCTCATCAATCTCCTTAAGCTCTTTGTCAAGGACATATTCTTTGTCCTCGTAACGGGTAATCATCCTGATGTTTCTGATCCATTCATTGAAGTTGGATCCATCAAAAGTGACTTTCCCACACAAGTTCATAAGGGTAAAGGATCCATTAGGATTAGAGCCAGAAGCAGCATTGTTTGAAGACATCTGAAAGAAGAGAACAAGATTAGTTTAGATATTAAGAGAGTCCTTAATAAAACACCCAAATGTAATATTAAGGCTAGGATCCAATCACAATATATTATAACTTAGAAGAGGTATGCCGTAATCCAAGCTATAACATATTTGAAAGGTAGGTGAATGACGATTCACCAATTTCCACCATGAAAAACGAAATATAAATATTAGGTTTTTAATTGGTTCTTAGAAATTCCTAGATTCTTTTGAGATTCAAGGAACTTTTCAAAGGCATGTTTCAATCTCGAGTGTGCCCTCCAAGTTTTGTGACTGGGATACCGAGGATCACAAAACGAGGTGTGAAGTAACCATGCAAATCACTTGGTACCCTCAAGGTTTATCACTCAATCGATGTGCCGGTAAACCACACACGCTCCACCGATGCTATGGTAAACCTTAAGTCACCCTTTACCTACCTTGTTAAGTCCAAGTTAGTGTGCCGGTTAACCACACACGCTCCACCAACGACTTAAACAAAGTGTAAAGTGTAATTTCATGGATTAGCACCTTATTCACATTTTCCTAAAGTAACTAAGATTGAGAATTTAATAAAAGAATTTAGTTACTTTATAATATTCATCATACTTTTAATGAGAATTTCTAAGTCCTTGTCTTACCCGTTCGGCTAACGACCCTCCACCGATCAAGGAAGCGGTGGGTGAGAGTGGACACCCATTAAGTTGCCATTTTATAGGCAACAACCTTATACCCCCCTTATAGACCGGCTTCGTGAATGAGGCGTACCAGCGGTAAGACGACTTGACGTTATACATATATATATTAGTAACTTATAATATTATAAAGTATAAGGGTTGAATTTTAACTTTTAAAATTCTAAGGGTTGGAACTAAAGTTTTAATCAAGACTTTACATGTTCCAAAACTTGAGGGCAAGTTTTGTAAACTTCCAAAACTTTTCATTTCTTATAACTTATGAATTAATTGAGTAATAAAAATGAAGACTCTTTATTTTTATAACTCTTGTGTTCTTTTAATGGCTTTAATAAAAGTGAGACTTTTGGTTTTCCATAACTTGAGGACAAGTTATGGACTCCATTAAAACACATTATGATCATGAATTAAACTACCATGAAGGTTACAAACAATTCCTATGATCATCTAATCTTCATAAGTTCAAGAACATGAATATGAACACTTTCAAGAATCAAAAATTACACTTCAAAAAAACTTGTAATTTTAATAATTGCCATTGTAAATGGATTAGCATAAACATTACACCATCTAAAACAAGCTTCAAAACATCAAAACAGTTTAGGGTAATCTTTCTAGTCTATTTCCAGCAACAAATGTGCAAACTTTCATACGAGTAGAAAACAGAAAAACGATTTTTTTCCAAGCTGCTTGCATACAAAAAAAAAACAACAAACGAACCATGCTCTGATAGCACTGATGGGTTTTGAGCATTCTAACACTTCCTAAGTGTACATGCAACCCTAATAACCTTGGATCTATGTTTGTCTAATTATCATGCAAAGTTCAATTCCAAGGTTATATTCCTATCTAGCATACATGGGGAACAAATTTTAACTTGTAAGAAAGATAGAATAACTTACCTTGTTGTTGCTTATGATCCTTGAAACCTTGTGAGCCTAGCACCCCAAGTGTGATGCCTCAAATGCTTCACACAACACCAAATGCTTTTGGAATGACTTTAGAGAGAATACACACTTCTAAAATCGGCCTAGCCCTCTTGTTTCTTATGTCGCCGATTTTGGTGGAGAACATGTTGCTTATATAGTGTGTCACATCTAGGGTTACACCATGTAAACCCTAATGTGGCATGACTCTTCATTTCCATGACCCATGGGTTTGTAACTCCCATGGAGCCTCCATGGAGCATTCAATGGGTTTAACCCAACTTGATTATCCATGGAGCCTTTTAGCCCACTATACAAGTTATGGATGATTTACATGATCAACCCATATATTTAATTAGTCATCTTTTGATCACTTAATTAATCCTAGATTAATTCTTGATCAATACTAATTAAATAATACTATTAATATATTAGAACTTATAATATATTAATAAACCACAAGTGTTATTTCTCTCATTTAGTCTATCCAAATGCATGATGCCATGCAACCCAAATGGACCATGCTGGGTCGGGTCAAGTACATACCAGAAATAGTTATGGACTTAGACACCTTATCCAACACATTCATTCTTCTAATGATCTGGATAAGGCATGCTTGTGGCATTGTCGTCTTGGACATGTCAAAATGAAGCTCATAGGCCAACTCCAAAAGGCTGGGGTCTTGGAGTCATTCGACTTAAGGTCGGATGACACTTGCAAATCTTGTTTGCTTGGAAAGATGACCAAATCACCCTTCACTGGTACTTGTGAAAGGGGTGAATGTTTGTTGGATCTCATACACACCGATGTGTGTGGACCTTTCAGAACCGCCACAGGGGATGCTAACCACTTCTATGTGACTTTTACTGATGATTACAGAAGATATTGCTATATCTACTTAATCAAGCATAAGTCAGAAACCTTTGAAAGATTCAAAGAGTTTAAACAAGAAGTGGAGAATCAGCTAGGCAGGAAGATAAAGATTCTCCGATCCGATCGGGGTGGTGAGTATCTTAGTATCGAGTTCCTAGACTATCTTAAGGAATGTGGGATTGTTTCACAATTGACGCCACCTAGGACACCACAACTTAATAGTATGGCTGAAAGGCGCAATCGTACCTTGTTGGACATGGTTCGTTCCATGATGAGTCGAGCTTCATTACCTATCTCATTCTGGGGGTATGCCTTAGAGACTGCCGCCCATATCCTTAATCTAGTCCCAATTAAGAAGGTTTCCAAAACACCTCACGAGATGTGGACAAGGAAGATTCCCTCGTAGCACACATCAAGGTTTGGGGTTGCGAGGCTTTCGTGAGATGCGAGACTCACGACAAGCTCGAACCTCATAGTGAGCGGTGTATTTTCATCGCCTATCCACATAAATCCTTTGGATATATATTCTATAGACTGAGTGACAATGTTGTCTTCGTTGCAAGGAGAGGAGTCTTTGGAGAGAGAGAACTCATAGGCCAAGGAAACAGTGGAAGGCAAATTGACCTTGAAGAGCTTCAAGAGTCAAGCGGTGAAGGAACCTCAAACACTAGGAATCAACCCGAGGATGAAAATCCTGTTGATCCAGTTGACGAGTCCGTACCTCTGAGGAGCTCCAGTAGAGTTGGTCCTACACCTGTGTTATATGGTTTCCATATAACATCTGAGGGTGACACATTTATCAGTGATATCCCACTGGTAAATTTGAATGAACCTAACAATTACAAGGAAGCCATGGCAGGCCCCGAGTCTGCAAAGTGGAAAGAGCCTATGGACAGCGAGATTCAGTCCATGTATGACAATCAAGTTTGGGACTTGGTTGACAATGTACCATGTCGTAACATAGTCGGGTGCAAATGGATCTTCAAGAAAAAGACTGACATGGTTGGGAATGTACACACATATAAGGCGCGTCTGGTTGTGAAGGGCTTTACTCAAACTCATGGAGTTGACTATGATGAGACCTTCTCACCAGTAGCAAAGATTAAATCTATAAGGGTTACGTTGGCCATAGTTGCATTTCATGACTATGAAATATGGCAAATGGATGTCAAAACCGCTTTCTTTAATGGGAAGTTGGCTGAAGATGTTTACATGAGTCAGCCAGAGGTTTTTGTCAATGCAAAGTACCCTAATAGAGTGTGTAAGCTTGAGAAATCCATTTATGGATTGAAACAAGCATCTCGCAGATGGAATCTTTGTTTCTATGAGAAAGTCAAAGAGTTTGGATTTTCGAGAAGCGAGGATGAGTCCTGTGTGTATGTCAAGGCTAGTGGGAGTACAGGTAGCTTTTTGGTGTTATATGTGGATGACATACTACTAATAGGAAATGACATTCCAACCTTGCAGGAGGTTAAGTCCTTGCTTGGGAAGTGTGTCACTATGAAGGACCTTGGAGAAGCTACTTACATCCTAGGGATAAGGATATTGAGAAACATGAGTAACAGACTAATTAGACTTAGTCGAAGTACCTACTTGGACAAGGTGTTGAAACGATTCAGCATGGAGAATTCCAAGAAAGGTGACTTACCCATCCAAGGCAATACCAAACTGAGTAAGACTCAGAGTCCGAGTACAGAGGCTGAGATAACTGAGATGAATCGAGTGCCATATGCTTCCGCAGTTGGCTCGATCATGTATGTTATGACTTGTACTCGCCCTGATGTGGCTTTTTGTTTTGAGCATGGTCAACAAATATCAAGGGAATCCTGGTAAAGCTCATTGGACTGAGGTAAAGAACATTCTTAAGTACCTACGCAGGAATAAGGAATGGATCCTTACTCTTGGTGGGAGTGATGACTTAAGAGTCACAGGGTATAGTGATGCCAACCTTCAGACCGACAGAGATAATTTCCACTCTTAGTCGGGCTGGGTTTTTACCCTGAATGGAGGAGCAATAACTTAGAAAAGTTCCAAGCAGGAGACTGTAGCTGATTCAACGTGCGAATCAGAGTACATAGCAGCAAGCAAAGCGTCAAAGGAGACGATATGGCTGAAGAACTTCATCGGAGACCTTGGAGTTGTACCAGCTATAAAGGAGCCTATGTAGATTTTCTGTGACAATGAGGGTGCGGTTGCCTTAACCAAGGAACCAAGGGATCATGGCAGATCCAGGCACATCGACAGGAAATATCACTTCATAAGACATCGGGTGGAATAAGGACTCCTCTTGGTAAAGAGGGTATCATCAGATGACAACCCAACAGATCTCCTCACGAAGGAACTGAGTAGGGTTAAGCATTTGCAACATACGAGGCACATTGGGATGAAGGACGATATTAGTTTTAATGATTAGATAGCTATTTTGAAATTTGTAAAAGATAAAATGTAATTGACATTTGATGATTAAATAAAAGGTGTTTTTTATTTATAAGTAAGGTTACTGTCTTATGTCAATTGTTTACTATTGTTTCATTTTGCATATTTTGACTTCCAGATTAATTATATTATTCAAACTATCCACAATCGATCATACTTTGGAAGTAGGTATTGATGCAAGACTGTCATGAATTGGGCTTGTAGATTGTCTGAAACATAACAAAGTTTTCTACAACATTCATGAGTACTTGTCACACCCCCAAACCAAGGATGGCGGAAACGTCCGGGGGTGGATGACTTCATGTATAGTATCACAACAACGAGTATAATAGTGCTCAAAGTAAATACAACCATCATAAATATAATTGAAAAGGTTACACCATAGTATATGTTTACATGTTTCAAAATCAATTACATTATGATGACAAAATGAACTGTTTGACGATTTAACGCCCCATCCTCAAATGCTGTTGATTTCCTGATTCACTGATTTCCTGAGAATACAAGTAGTTTTGAAAAGTGTTAACAATTAGTTGGTGAGTTCATAAGAGTTTTATTTGAGAAAGAAGCTGTTTTCCTTGTAAAAGCGATAGAGTTTTATTAAGTGTGAAATGAAAGCTCCTATGTTATGCAATAGTGTACCCTAGAAAGACGCGTAGATTCCTTCTATAGTCACTCAGCGTATATAAGTTATATAAAATTTAAGTTAAATAAACCGTCGAATATAATGGGTCTGCCCTAGGTCCACAACCAAACAAGGAACAGGAAGTAAGGCGGGCCCACCAATTCTAAGTCGATTGTGACTAAATTCATATATAACCCTAACATGTACACTTAGCAATTATAGTAACATTCTAACAATTCTAGATGAAACGTAGTTTTAATAGAAATGTGTTTCCAAAGAAAATCCAATATTTTCCTTACAAAAAGTTATGTAGCCTTAAATGTCAAGACCGAAATGTACAAGTATTTTTCCATACTTAAAGTAATTCATGCAAGTTTAAATCGACATAAACTCGTTTAATTTAGAAGTAAAACCCTTAAATCTTATGTTTTGTTAATACCCCATGTGAGTTATTATAACCATACTATGACTCAGACGGCCTCGTAATATGACGTTCCTCAGGCGTCGCAAAGTTAAATGACACTTGTCACCCCAGACCTGCCGGTCTAGCTGTTGCATGCAGCTCAGGTGTGGGTTTGTCAGACCCAAAATAAATCTATACACAACTATCACGTTCTCTCTACAAGAGACTCTGGTTACAATTTACAGGACTTTTGATTTCGTTACTTTGGAAGTAACGTGAAGCGAATGTCTCACAAATTTATTCATTAACAGATTTACGTGAACTGAACTGAAAACCCCTTTTTGTATAAACCCGATACTTTGTATTCGCACCCCGTTTATATGAACTGAAAACCTTTGGTAAATGAGTTTGAAATGTAAATGAAACATAAACTATACCTATTATAGTTTAACATAATTGTTTATAATGTATATGAAACATAAACTATACTTATTATAGTATATCATAAGTGTTCGAAATGAATGAATAACCTTATCATGAATGGCTAAATTTCTATTTATGATGATAAACTAACAAGAAATACATTCAACATTTAGAAACTTATTGTTATGCACTTTGCTCAACATGTTACAAAGTGTTATGAAAGTTGTAAGCAGTTAACTTGTTTTTAATCTTTCTGGACTGTTTTAGAAAAATCATAGAAAAATCATACAAAGTCGAAAACTAAATCCGTAAACTCTGAGAGTTCAAAAAATGTGTCTAGTTTATTCATAATTTTTATTATGATTTTTAGAAGTCTTTGACTTGTGTGAAAACGTTCATATTCACAGACTGGTCCGAATTCGTTTCTTAAGTGATAGGCAGTTTTGTAAAAATCACCATAAATCGTAGAAAAATCGTATGGAGATGTCCAAGTAGTCATTTTAAAGGTATAAACCTGAACTATTTGCATGTTAAACAGTTTTGAAAGATATTAAGTTTAAGATGGTCCAAACAGTCCGTGAATAAGACTCAACTTTTCTGATGAAAGCTGTTGTTTGAATTTAGTTAAGTTTTTCGTATTTTAACTTGTATTCCCCCCCTAAAACTTGAAGAAAACATGAAAATGTAGGGTTATGAACTCACCTTGAGTGATCTCTTAGGATGGATGATGGAGAAAAGGAGTTTCCAAGTCAAGAACACTTGGGAGATGCTTGAAGATTTGAAGGTTCTATGAACCAATATGATGATATTTGTGTAAGCAATCCATGATTTGGATGAAGGATAGTAGAATATTTAAGTGTAGGAGGAAGATACTTACCAAATGTGGAGGAAAAACTCAAGACCAGCCTTTGAATCTCGAATTTTAGAGAGAGAAAGTGAGAGAGATGTGTTTGTTCTCCTTGAGAAAGAGTGAATAAAGTGGGAGGAGAGACATGGATTTTTCCAATATTTGAGTATTAAATCTTGCTAGAGAGGGGTGGTGAAAGGACAAATAGTTGACTAGGGCTGATGGGAATAGTGACATAAAGCATGAATAGTGACATGGAGTGGGTATGGGAGGTTGCTTGTGTCATAACTTAAAGGTAAAGTCAACACTCCACCCATATATCTTACCAACTAGATTTTATTCTTAGGCAATGATTTTCCTCAAAATATGAGTAAAATATGAATATTTAGGGTCTCTTATGTTAAAATACGAGTTTGGGTGAAAATCCCGCGTTGCAATCACGAAAAACGGGCTTAAAATGGAGTCGTGGTCGAAAACCGAACAAAGAGGCGTATCCTGCGAGGATCCGAGCTCAGCAGTGCAGGTTCGGTCCTAGAAGGCCGCGGACCGAAGGGAGGTTCGGTTGTAAGAAGACGACCGAAGGCGAAGTTGTCAGAAGCGAATCTTGTCAGAAGCGAAGTTGGGCGAGGAGGAACCGAGAGCATGATGGACCGAACCCGAAGGTGACTTCGGTTCTTAAGAGGCTTCGGTTCTAGGAGGAGGTTCGGTTCTTAAGCTAGCTTCGGTCCAGGACGCTTCTTAGGGTTTCGCTTCTTAGGGTTTCGCCTCTAAGATGTTCGGCTCTAAGATGGTTCGACCCTAAATGGCTGTTTTTCAAATAAACTTTCCGTTTTGCGCGGTTTTTGACTAAATCAAAAGTCGGGATGCCCCGGGTGATTATAAAAAGTTGAGAGAGATTTTGAGAGAGATTTGGGAGAGATTTCACATACTTGGAGAGATTTGGGAGAGATTTGAGATAGAGAGAGATAGAGCGAGAGGGATTTAGAGAGACTTTATTTGTGACTTTTGTGAGTGTTTAACTTCGAAATGCAGGGTTTGTAAGCCCCGTTTTGCCTTGTTATGAGCGTTATACGCCTCCGAAGGGTATGTATTAATGTTTTATTGAGTTGTTCCATCTCTTACCCTAATTTGGGTGTAGATTTTCTGAACACGTGAAACTTCTAAGCGATGCTTTGTATTAAGATGGTGCGTTGTACAATAGGAAACATAATGGAAACCCTAATATACAAAGGGTTAACGGAGTTGACTGGTTTGACTTGTTGGCTTTATTTGACTTTGACTTGACCGGAAATTGACGGTTGTCACAGTACTCATAAGGTCTGAGTATTAGATTAAACCCACGCTCACTTGAATCACTTTATGGAATTTATCACGAGTGATCGTGAGACGATAATATCATATAAGTCTTCAAACCTGGATATATGATTTGTTGACTATGAGTTGGTTGTGCATTGATAGTGCAAAAACATATCAGTAACTTGATGTTATAAAACACACTATTGTGTATGATTTGATGAACAGTTAGTACAAGCATATAATATCGAAGTTTATCTGTTCCTTTTAATTCTTGGAGGATTAAAATCGACATCTTGGGCCCCTCGATGATTTTGTTTCGACTTATGTGTCGGGACCGGTTGGGACTAAATTGATCTGTTCAATTAAGTTCTGTGTCAAACAAATCGGAGATCGAGAAACACACTGTTGGACAATAAGTATGACATTGTTCCATCTATTGTCCGACTGATATCTTGAAGAACAGAGGATTTTATGATCCCTTATCTAAAGGACGCGTCACTGAATGGGTCAGAGTTCGACAACGGCTTTTAAGAGCTACGATTGCTAGTCGGGTTTTAAGTCGTACTTGCAATTATAGTTATTAGACTTATCCACGTGGGAGACTGTTGGATTAAGTGTCTAAGCCCGTAACTATAATTGGTATGTACTTGACCCGAGAGTAGCATGGTCTTTTTAGAATAAGGTTATTTGTGATTTGTTAATATATTACAAGTATAATATATTAATATAAATCATATTATTTAATTAGTATTGATCAAGAATTAATTTGGAATTAATTTAGGGATCAAAAGAGACTAATTAAATATATGAGGACTGATTTGGTAAATCAATGATTCTTATAGTGTGGGTCAATGATCCATTGTTATTTGGGTGGGCTAAACCAACATGGATAGTCCATGGAGGTTAACCCATGGAGCCTAAGTAAGATGAAGAGTCATGGTGTATTAGGGTTTGCATGCATGTAACCCTAGCAATTGCCACACTATAAATAGACACCCCTAGAGCCAAAATCGGTTACACCTATCATTCTTGGAGTTTGATATTGATTTTGAGCTAAGCAACTTATTCTCTCAAGCCTCCTTTTGCACTTGGTGTTTGTGACACATTAGAGGAATCACACTTGAGGTGCTAAAGCTTTTGAAGGCCAAGAACTACAAGTCCTATTAAGAGGTAAATTATCTAACTAGTTATTTTGTTCAAATGTATGCTAGTTAGCATGAATGCATTGGAAAATCAAATTGCATGTATAATTAGAGAAAACATAGATCCAAAGCATCTAGGGTTGCATGTGCACCATAAGGTTGTTAGAGTGCTCAAAACCCCTCAATGGGGAAGGGTTTCATCAGATCGAGTAGCTCACCGTGGGGAGCGCCGATCCTTTTTGTCAAGAAAAAGGATGGTTCACAGCGGATGTGCATCGACTACCGGGAGTTGAACAAGTTGACGGTCAAGAACCGTTATCCACTAACGAGGATCGATGATTTGTTTGATCAGTTCCAGGGGGCGTCTTGGTTTTCCAAGATTAAGTTGAGATCTGGGTATCATCAGATGAGGGTCTGCGAGGATAATATCCAGAAGACAGCCTTTTGAACTCGTTATGGGCATTACGAGTTTGTGGTGATGCCTTTCGGGCTCACTAATGCACCGGAAACATTCATGGGCCTCATGAACCGGGTGTGCATACCCATGTTGGATCAGTCTGTGATCGTGTTCATCGATGACATTTTGGTGTACTCGAGGTATAGGGAACAACACGAGGAGCATCTGCAGGAGATTATTGGGGTGTTAGGATGGAGAGGCTTTATGCCAAATTCTCCAAGTGTGATTTCTGGTTACGATAGGTCTAGTTTCTGGGACACCTCGTTAACTAGAATGAGATTTTGGTCGACTCAGCCAAGATTAAGGCAGTTATGCGATGGGAGGTGCCGAGATCCCTATCCGAGATCAGTAGTTTTCTAGGCCTGGCAAGCTACTATTGGAGGTTTATCAGAGATTTCTCCAAGATTGATGTTCCTCTCACCAAATTGACCAGGAAGGGTGTTATCTTTTCTTGGGGGCTTGAGCAGCAGGCATCATTCGAGTCTCTTCGCCAGAGATTGTGTGAAGCTCTAGTGTTAGCCCTTCCAGAGGGAGTAGAGGACTTCGTAGTCTACTGTGATGCATCCATTTCGGGGTTGGGTGCCATGTTGATGCAGAGGGGGCACGTGATAGCATATGAGACGAAGCAGCGGAAGCCTTACGAGACGAGATATCCCACCCACGATTTAGAGCTGGGGGCGGTGGTATTCGCCCTCAAGATTTGACGCCACTATCTTTATGGTGTCCGGTATACCATATACACAGACCATATGAGCCTGAAATACCTTATGGATCAGCCCAACTTGAATATGAGACAGAGGAGGTGGTTAGATGTAGTGAAAGACTATGACTGTGAGATTTTGTATCATCCTGACAAGGCTAATGTGGTAGCCGATGCCCTAAGTCGAAGATCAACTAGTAATCCGATCCGATACATGTGTATGAGGATTACGGTGATGAATCCAATCTTAGATACCATTCGAGAGGCCCATTCGTTGGCTATGAGACCAGAGAACCGCAAGAGAGAACGGGTGATTGGGCAGATTTCTGAGTTTGAGATGGATGGACGTGGGCTTATGACTTACCATGGGCGGATATGGGTGCCATACACGGGTGGAGCTCGACAGACTTTCATGGAGGAGGCCCATAAGTCGAGGTTTTCCATTCACCCTGGGGCCACTAAGATGTACTTGGATTTGAAACGAGAATACTGGTGGCCCTGTATGAAGAGAGATGTGTCATGGATAGTCGAGAGGTGTTTGACCTGCCGCAAGGTCAAGGTAGAGCACCAACTCCCTCATGGAAAGTTGCAGCCCTTGGAGATTCCTCTATGGAAAAGGGAGCAGATTTCCATGGATTTTATTACCAAGTTACCAAGGACTGCATGGGGTGTCGATGCGATTTGGGTGATTGTAGATCGGTTGACGAAGAGTGCTCACTTCCTGGCTATAAGTGAGAGCTCTTCTGCAGAGAAGTTGGCCGAGGTCTATGTCCGAGAGGTGGTGGCACGGAATGGGGTGCCAACGTCGATAGTATCAGATCGTGATGTGTGTTTTACTTCCAGGTTCTGGAATAAATTTCATGAGGAGTTGGGTACCCGGCTACATTTCAGCACCACATACCACCCTCAGATGACAGGCAGTGCGAGCGGACGATTTAGACACTCGAGGACTTACTGCGTACATGTGTTATGGACTTTGGTGGGATTTGGGACTCCTACCTACCCTTGGCTGAGTTTTCGTACAACAACAACCATCACTCTAGTATTGGGATGCCTCCCTTTGAGCTTTTATACGGGAGGAGGTGCCGGACTCCCATCTGTTGGGGGGAGGTTGGACAGAGAGTGATGGGGAGCACAGAGATAGTGCTCAAGACGACAGAACAGATCCAACAGGTTAGACAGAGGTTACTGACAGCCCAGAGTCGTCAGAAGAGTTACGCGGATCGGAGGCATTCCGAGCTAGAGTTCCAGTTCGGCAATTTTGTCCTCCTGAAGGTATCCCCATGGAAAGGGGTGATCCGATTCAGGAAACGGGGCAAGATGGGCCCTAGATTCATTGGTCCTTTCAAAGTGATTGCTCGAGTAGGTAAGGTAGCTTATCGGTTAGAGCTGCCTGCAGAGTTGAGCCAGATCCACAACACCTTCCATGTATCGCAGCTGAGGAAGTGTGTAGGCGACGAGACGACAATGGTCCCTTTAGAGGACATTCACGTTGATGATTGCCTGAACTACATTGAGAAGCCGGTGGCGATTTTGGATCAGAAGGTGAAGGTCTTGAGGAATAATGAGGTGCCCTTGTTTAAGGTTCAGTGGCAACATCGGAGGGGATCCGAGTGGACTTGGGAGCCGGAGTTCGAGATGCGTGAGTAGTACCCCAAGTTGTTTCCGGAAAATGACTTCGAGGGCGAAGTCTGATTCTAGTGGGGGAGAATTGTAACATCCCGATTTCTAGGTATAAATTTAAATCATTTTATATTCATTTTGACAAGGCAACTCAACGAGTTGGAGTCCCCAACTCGCCGAGTAGATATTGAGATAGCTACATGGATTTTAGAGTCAACTCGATGAGTTGCAGGACCCAACTCGATGAGTAGGAGCTGAGCGTGAAATTAAAGGACCTTAAGTCATTCACCTCTCCTCCCTCATCACCTTATCACCCTGAGAGAAACCCTAATCAAACTATCTTCCACAGAGAGAGAGAGAGAGAGAGAGAGAGAGAGAGACTAAGGGTGTATGTTTTTGTGCATTATTTGAAGAATCTTGAGGAGTAAAAGGCTTGTAACGAGTAGGAGTCTCTGGATCTGGCATTCATTCAGTGTTATCGGCCATTTGGAGGTAAAAATCCATTACCTTGATCACTTGTTCGTTAGATCTCTCCATTAGAGAGTTTATGGCCATTTCTGTTGGAACCTGAAAGTGAACCTCTAGCAATCATAAGTCCAAACGCCAATTCCGAAGTCAGCAAGAGTTCCGAAGTGAAGAGTAGTCCGGAATCTGTCCGGACTTAGATAGAGGAAGATGAGAAGTTCAGAAGTGAAGACATTCCGGAATGAACTTTATGTCCGGAATGTGTACTGATCCGGAGTTACTGTTTTTTTGTCTCTTTGTGTATTAATTACGTTTGTCACTTTGCATAATTAGACATTTCATAGGACTTAGTATGTTTGTCAACTTGGACAATCAGAATGTAAGAATTATTACTTTTATCCGGTCCTATGTGTGTTTAGTAGTTTGTACCATGTTTCACACACTCCTATTTAAAGGAGCTTTCAATGCAAAGTTAAATGACGGATCTTTCACTCAATTTGGCATTTACTAAGTTGAATTCACTTTCAAACATTCCTCTTGTTCTTCGTTTATTAACTTTACTTTGATCTTTATTCTCATTCTTCACTTATGGCTTGATTATTTGGTGAATGCATTAGCTCAGACTTGACTGGTCTATCCAGGCTTGGCTAGAACATTTATTAGCAACCAGACATTGATCTTAAGCATTAACTCAAGGTTTGAGTTTTCAAACCTTGTCCCTGCGCATCAGATCTATCTTGTTCTCACAATTGGTATCAGAGCTTGAGTGGTTGTCCTTTGAATCCATAAGATCAGATTATAGTTGGTTTGAATTTACCTTGGTACTTCAACCATTTCTGTGTTAAGGATAAAAGTTCTTCTATATACCACTTTTGCTTGAAGATATCTTAACTTCAATGGCTACTTCTAATTCTCAACAAATGATTTCAATGCAAATCGCAAATAGTGTGGGTAGCCCTACACGTGCCCCATTGCTAGTTGTGGAAGAATATGATCACTGGAAAGTTAAAATGGAAAGATTTTTACTAGCTAAAGAGAAAGGTGAAGAGATTTGGAGATCCATCAAAGAAGGTCCTCATGTTCCTGTAAGAACAGTTGTGAGAGATGCTGCTGCTTAGCTTATGGGTCAAGATGAAACTCGTCCAGCTGCTCTAATTGCAGATGATATTGAGAAGTTGCATGTTGATCAAGTTGCTTTCTCAGAAATGGTGTTTGGGGTTCCTCCTTCACTCTTTGAGCACATTAAACTGTGCAAATCAGCAAAAGAGATTTGGGACACCCTTCAAGATCTTATTGAAGGTTTAGAAAATATGAAAGACAAGCGTCTCACCTCATTTGTCAATGATTTTGACACATTCACTACAACTCTTGGTGAATCAGTAGCCTCAGCCTTTAACCGTTATCGAATCATAGTCAACAACATGACTGCTCATGGGATTGTTCGAACTCCCTTGGAGTATAATCTCAAATTCATAAAGAGTCTTAGTAAAGGATGGGGAAATGTGAAATCTTGTCTTCAAAGTAATGGTTCTTTGAAAAAGTTAAAGCTTTATCAACTTTTTGATGAACTTCAAGGACATGAATCTAATGTTGCTCAGACCATACGGGAACTCTCCGGAGGTCCTCTTGCTATTGTCAGTTCATTTGAACCAACCCTTCCGAACACATCCAGCTCGGACCTTTTCAAACCAGTTATTCCATCTGTTCAATCCTCCTTACCTGTCTTACCCACACCAAACTATCCAGTTGATGATTCCAAAGCCATGGACTCTGAACTCCGTTTCCAACAGGAGTTTGCTCTCCTCTCCATGAAATACAAACGTCCTTTCAATCCATCTTACAAACCATACCAAAATCAGTTCCATGCTCCTCACCAAAACAATTCTCAAACATACTCTGCTCTGGAACCACAGCCAACTCCAGAAAATCCTCCCTCATACAAACCAAACATCTCAAAACCAAATTCTACCTCAGAACCACAACAGAGTTCAAAATCCGATAAACCAAAGATTGTGTGTCACAAGTGTGGACATGAAAATGACTTTGCAAAAGATTGCTTGGCTGAAGCTCCACAAAAACCAAAGATCAAGGACTCTGCATACTACGCCCAAAGAGCTCAAGAAATGGCTAAAAGTGAAAAAGCTTTCGTAACAACTGTATCAAGGGATGTTGAAGGATATTGGTCATCCGGAGATGATGATGACATGGTCACTAGAAGAAACATGTGCTTGATGGCAAGACAATATGTTGAATGTGAAGAAGGCTATTGGTCCTCCGGTTCTGAAGATGAAGATGATGTTACTGAACCACACAACTGCTATATGGCCACCAATGATCCACCCGGTCGAAGCATCGTCGAACAGGTAAAATCCATGATTACTGATAATAATTTTGATCTCTCTCTCTTTGTGAATCTTATCTGATCTAGATCCAAACAGCTATGAGCACCATTTATGAAGTCTTTGAGTCTCCTATAGAAGCCAGTGAGAAAAAGGAGTGTGAACTAAATCGTCTTAGGCTGCGTTTTGAGGATAAAAAATTGAAAATCGAGTCTTTAGAGCATGAGCTTGTAATGTCTAGAGATGAATGTATCATTTTGAAAGACAAATGTGAGATTACCTATTCTGAAAGAAATATCTTGATCACTGATAACAAACGTCTCAATGCCAATATAGATTCCTTCCATAATTCAATTGACATACTTGAATTGAATCTTCAGATGACTCATAATTTTCGTCATCCATGGTCTAAAGCACCTGGTCTCGGAAGCGATTATCCGAAACCAATTGCTCGTCCTCTGAAAGAATTGCAAAATTTGACATTCATGGGAGAGGTTCCGAACATCAAACATTCGGGCACCCCCGTTTCTCCTTTGTCACCTCTTCATGAGACCACATACCACTTTGCGTCCTTAATTCCTGAGTTTCAACCAATTGTTGTCAAATATACTGATTCCATGCCTCTTCCGCGTCTAATAAACCTGGACCTGAATCGGACCAAGGAATTTCATCACAATGTTTCAAATTGCGTATATTACGTCCCTAGGAGTAATCCTCCTAAGAACTGTGTTGTTGAAGAAATCATTCCGGTGACAACTGAAACTGCTGCCTCTGAGTTTGTATGGGCATCCTTAGATGATAAAGTTGAAATGTCAAGCTGTGTCTCCTCTGATTCTTGTGAATCAGACTCTTTATTAACCTCAAAAACAAGTTTGGTTCCCATTGATCCCAAGTTTAGCACTTCGTCTGCAGGGAAAACTTCAAAATCCTCATATCACCCCAAGAGAAAACCAATGTCAAATAGGAAGGATATAGTAGATCCCAAAGTGGAGGCTCGAAATGCTCATAAAAAGGAAGTTAAGACTAGACAAAATTCCAGGTTCCTTGAGAACTCCAAAAGAGTGTATCTCGGAATCCTCGGTCATCAACCCATAGTGAAAACTCCTTCACACCCACTAAGATCCTCAAGAGACCTTCTGATTCTCTTAGCCCTGTAGAACCCAAGAAAGTAGTGAGTACCACTCAGCCTAAATCTCGTGTGAAAACCATGACTGTCCAAAACACCTCTCCTCGGACTGTTTCATCTGTTTTCATTGCTAAATCTGATGGCACAATTTTTAAACCAAATATTTCAAAAACAAATGTGTCATCAAACAAATCAAAAATTGCTGAGAAAACAAAATTTTCAAAATCTTCAAAAAGGAATCTTGTGTGGAAAGTCAAATATCACATTAATGAATCAAGAGTTCCGGAGGTTACATCTTCTTTCCAACGCTCCGGAAGTCAATGGTCCGAAGAAGACTGTTCGCAATCCTCAAATCATTGAATATGACTACTGGATTGATGAGAAAACATTAGCCTTTTGTCTGTTTCCTATGAACGCAAAGAGTACTCCTAAGAAACACAAAGTTGTTCCGAAGTCACAATCCAAGTCCAAAGCCCATGTCTATGTCCCTAGATCTAACTCGGAGCCTAAAAGCTCCATCACTCACTAATTTTGCAGGCACTTTGTGCTTCGGAGCAAGAAACAATATGGTATATTGATAGTGCTTGCTCCATGCACATGACGGGGCAGAAAGACTTTCTGCGGGATGTCAAGATTTCTCCGAATGTTGGTTACGTGACACATGGAAACAACTCCAACTCTCAAATTCGTGGTTATGGAATTCTCACCAATGGAAATTTCTCTATCTCCAATGTGGCTTATGTAGCTGATCTGAAACGTAACTTGATAAGTGTTGCTCAGCTCACTGATTCAAATCGATGTGCAGAATTTTGCAAGAAGCACAGCTACGTAATGCCTGAAGACCGAAAAGAATGTTTAATCAAGTCCAACTGCAACAAGAACATGTACCCACTCGACATCAACATGATTATTGGCAAACCACAACTCTGCCTTCTCTCCAAAGACGTTCCTGACGTCAGTTGGTTATGGCACCGAAGGCTTGCTCATTTGAACTTTCGGTACATGAATGATCTAGTATCTGGTGAAATGGTGAGAGGTTTACCTGTTCTCAAATTTGAAAATGATCATTTATGTGCTGCATGTAAGTGTGGAAAACAATCAAAGAAGGGTCATCCTGTTATCATCGAAAAATCAATCTCGGAACCATTGGAACTCCTGCACATTGATCTTTGTGGACCATCCACTGTAGAAAGTCTTCATCATAAGAAATACATTCTTGTGATTGTTAACGAGTTTACAAGGTTCACTTGGGTTTTCTTCCTCAGATTAAAGTATGAGACGGACTTTGAACTCATCAACTTCGTAAAAGGAATTGAAGTCCTTATCAAACTTCATGTTAGGCGTATCCGAAGTGATAATGGTTCGGAGTTCACCAATGGAACCATTGAGAAATTCCTCACCGAGAAAGGAATTGACCACAACTTCTCAGCACCGTACACTCCACAACAGAACAGTGTAGTTGAAAGACGCAACAGAACTCCTGTTGAAGCTGCTCGTTCCATGCTTAACTTCGCAAATCTACCACTCTATCTCTGGGCTGAAGCCGTATCAACTGCGTGCTTCACTCAAAATCGAAGTATCATCAAACGACGCCTCAATATGACACCTTATGAAGCAATGAATGGTCGGAAGCCAACAATTTCGTTTCTTCATGTTTTCGGATGCAGATGCTTCATAAAGAACAACCGTGATCAGCTCACCAAGTTCCAACCTAAAGCTGATGAAGCCATCTTCCTCGGGTACTCTTCAAAATCAAAGGCTTACAGAGTTCTTAATCGCAGAACTCGTGTGTTGGAAGAAAGCTTTGATGTTACATTCGATGATAATTTCATTCGGAATTCTGGCCCAAATCATGTTACAACTCACATTATGGAGTCCGATGCTCCAGCGCTAGGATGTCCGAACCAGCAAACCATCCTTGAAGTAGACATTCAAACTCTCTTTGGACCTTCCGAAACTGCCATTGATTCGGAATCTCGATCAAGGCAAATTTCAACTTCTGAAGCCCCTATTTCTCAACCTGTTTCCGGTCCTCTTCCTTCCCTCTCTCCATTTGATTCTGAACCGTTTCAACCTTCTCAGGTTGTGGGGGAGATTGGTCAACCCTCTCTTGAATCAAATGTAGATGGTTTCCAAGATGCAGCTGCTAATTTTGATGACTCCAATCCTGTCAACATTGATGATAATCAAAATTTCTTTGAGTTCCCTTATGATGATGATGTTAACCTCTCCGATTCAGAAGTTCAAAGGGAGCATCACCCTCACATTCAAACCATTCAGGGGGAGCAACTCAATTCTACTATAGTAGTTCGTTCATCTGCCTCTCAAGAACTTCCAAGGTTACATGTATGGACCAAGGATCATCCTCCAAACCAAGTTATCGGAAACCCTAATGCTGCAGTACAAACTCGCTCTGCCTCAAGTGTTAAAAACGAATGTCATTTTTCGGCATTTATCTCCATAATTGAACCCAAATCCATCAAGGAAGCATTAGAGCATGCTGACTGGATTACAACCATGCAAGAAGAACTGGCATAATTTGATAGAAATGAAGTGTGGACTCTCGTGCCTCCTCCTCAGAATCATCAAATTGTCGGTACGAGATGGGTATTTCGCAACAAGCTAGATGACGCAGGAGTTATTATTCGAAATAAAGCTAGATTGGTGGCAAAAGGATTTACACAGATTGAAGGGCTCGACTATGATGAGACCTTTGCTCCTGTTGCTCGTCTTGAAGCCATCAGAAAATTTCTAGCTTATGCAGCTCACAAAGGCTTCAAAGTTTACCAAATGGATGTTAAGAGTGCTTTTCTTAACGGTGAAATTCACTCTGAAGTATATTTTCAACATCCCCCCGGATTTGTTAATCTTTCCTTTCCGAACTACTGTTACAAACTCCGGAAGACAGTCTATGGCCTTAAGCAAGCTCCTCGCGCATGGTACGATACCCTCACTGACTTTCTCAAAAGTTCCGGTTTCCAAAGAGGTATTCTAGATCCCACTCTATTCCGAAGATCGAATGGAAAGCATCTCATGCTGGTTCAAATCTATGTGGATGACATCATTTTTGGATCTACTAATTCAACTATGGTTGCTGACTTTGCTAAACTAATGATCAATCGATTCCAAATGAGCATGAATCGGGAGTTAAGCTTCTTTATTGGTCTCCAAGTCAAACAGACTAATAGAGGAATTTTCATTCACCAAGAGAAGTACATTTCGGAACTCCTCAAAAAGTACTCAATGGACACCTGTGCCTCAGCCAAGGTACCAATGGGCTTCAGACACAAGATCTTTGCTGACCCTTCAAGTGTAGCAGTTGATGAAAAGAAGTACAGCGGAATAATTGGATCCCTGCTCTATCTCACATCAAGTCGTCCGGATATCATGTTTTCCACATGCTTGTGTGCCAGATTTCAAGTCAACCCAAAGATATCTCATCTTTTGGCTGTGAAACAAATTTTCCGATACCTCAAAGGTACAAAGAGTCTCAGAATTTGGTACCCAGCAAACAAGAGCTTCCTACTTCAAGCATATTCAGATTCAAACTATGGTGGTCTTCAACTTGATAGAAAAAGCACAACCGGTGGCTGTCAATCCTTAGGTGGTCCTTTAATTAGTTGTTCATCCAAGAAACAGAACTGCATTGCACTCTCTACAGCTGAAGTTGAATACATTGTTGCTGCCAGCTGTACCTCTCAAGTTCTATGGATGAAGTATCAACTCTTGGATTATGGTTACCATTTCCAATGCATTCCTATCTATTGTGATTCTCAAAGTGCCATTGCGATTTCTCACATTCCAATTCAGCAATCCATGACGAAGCACATTGACACACGGTACCATTTCATAAACGATCATGTTTTAAATGGTAACATTGAACTCATTCAAACCATGCTCTAGAACTTTTGGCTCCGGAACATCAAAATGCCCTTTCGGAATTTTCAAATCCTGTTCCGGTATATCTTTCAAATCCCTTCAGGAAATTCTTTAACAAAAACATCATTTCGGAATTTTGCACCGGAATCGACAACTTTTTTACTCCGAAACTTTAAACACTCTCCGGATTAATTTTATTCCGGACCTTTTTCAAAAGACCATATTCCGGAGCTTAACTCTTTATCTACACTGTCCGGAACCAATCATCCGGAATACCAAAGGTTTTTAAGGTGAAACGTTCTATAACGGTTACTTTATGAGGATCCTTATCCAATCTTCCTTGATTTTCATGCCACGACTGCACGTCTCCCAAAGCAACCATCTAATCGCCGTTTGGGTTTTCTATTTCAAGCTACAAAACAACCCTACCTTTCCCTTCCCATGTCAACTCTACCCCAAAAGCGGTTATTCATTTAATGCAACCCGGTTACAATTCGGACCCTCATCATCACCATCCTTAACCCGACCCGTTTCCCCTACCTATATATACCTATCAAAACCCCCCCTTTTTCCGTTTTACGCGCTCAAACCCTCCATATTCACATTCTTTCTGTGTTCATCGTGTTCTTCGAGCATTCATCACTCTGTAACAATGGCTTCCCAATCTTCTTCGCTGAAAAGCGCACCAACTGCCTCCACTCCCAGGAAATCGATTGCAAAGATAAAACGCTCCAAGGGATCATCATCGTCTACATCGCCTAAACCCTTTCTCAGGGATACAACCTAATTTTTCTCACTAAACCCTATGGATTACGATGAATCCATTTGAGTCATGATTGAGTTCGTTACAAACCATCCCATCTCCAACCCTCTCACAAAAGTCCCTGAACCGCCTCTTCCACTTCATCATCTTCATAGAGCCTTTACCAAAATCAAAGAAGAAGACGGTGTGTTGGAAACGAAACTCATTGGGGACAGAATAGTACCCATCTACAAATCCAAATTCCTTAAAGTGATTGGTATAAAACAAAACCCCAGGGGTTTCCAAGTTCAAGAACCAACTGCAGAAGAATTCCAATTGTTATTGAACCACATTGGGTATAACCAGGACTACAAAGCGAAGGATTTCAAGAAATCAGCCGTTTTAGGACTCTGGACCGTGCTGATGCATCTTATCATTCGAGGTCTATCCGGAAAGCATGTCGGTACGGATACTCTCAGCAAGGACTGGCTGTATGTGGTCTACAGCATCTATTCCGGACGCGACAATGCAGTTGATCTTCTGGAAGTGCTATGGCAAGACTTCTGCACGTTTGCCATCAAGAGGAAGGAGAATGAAATTTCAAGCCCTAGGTTTCGGGCTCTGACGATTCAGAAACTCTTCAAGGAACTTAAGGAACCTATTCTTGTTGCTACTATTCCTCCGGAGGTATGCGTTTCTTTCAAAACTGTCAAATCATATAGAATCCGACCCAATCTTCTTTTGGTCCTGTCCGGAGACTACTTCAACATATGTTGGACCTCATCTCTTCCGACTCTGTTCATTTACAAAGAAATTTGGAGACTTCGACTGTGTTCGACCCAACACAGTCTATCCAAGTCCCCATTGTGCCCATTCCGGAAGTGGGCAAGCCAACATCATCCGAACCAAAGAAGACCAAGAAGTCCGCCAAGCGGAAAATTCTGCTATTAAGTGAAAGCCACAAAAGAGAACCAAAGTCAGCTTTTCCTCTCCACAGGAAGAAGCTCATGACATTTCGGCTGACTCTAGCCATCCGAACACCCCTACCATCTACTCATCCGAGGTACCCCTCGATGTTTCAAAATCATAAACACACACTCACCGGGAGTCTGCACATAATCCACCCTCTCCATCTCAAAAAGGTGATGCTGGTGTTGAACAAATTTCCTTGCCCCTGGAACAAACCCACATGTCAAATTTGATATCCTACTTTTTTCATCATGCACACACTTCGGAACCCCTGTTCCGGACCCTAAGCATTCTGAGGCTGGAGTTGTCCCTCCAATCTCCGGTGCCACAACTGGTCTGATACCCGGAAAGGGTACAGGACGACCAGGCGTTAACGATCCTTTGTGGGAAGAATTTGTGAACATGGCACACTTAAGGCATCCGAAAATTACAAGAGCCCAAGTAGAAGCCACTCTCATCTCCATGCGGAACCGAGCCATTCAAAGCAACCTTCCCTATGTTGTTCCTACTGATGAGCTTACTGATCTTGAATTCACATCCGGAGAAACTCCACAGCCTACTCCAGAACATCCTCTTGCTTCCAATCCTCAAGCTTTAGATGATGAAATTTCCGAAGAAGTGATTCTAACCACAGATGTTGCACACGTTGCTGATGCTAACGTCTTTTCCTCAGCTCAACTTCATCTTAAGCCATCTTCATTCCAGCAATCATTTGATTTCGGATCCTCCTCCTCTACTCAACATGAAACCGAATCAACAAAAAAGCTTCATGATGATGCCACCAACAAACCCGACCCTTCTGTCACTCCAATCACTCCGAAATCTCCGAAACACACTCCTCAACCTTCCAGCTCCGACAATGGATCCTCAGCTAGAAATCACATTGATCCGTTTGCTCTGTTGGATATCCAAACCAACATTTCGGACACTATGAAGAAGGTTACCACTCTTGAAACTTCCGTGGCGGAGCTCAACACCAAGATAAAGACAAAGCTGTCCAGACTGGACTCCAAGTTAGATGCCATTCTCCAGTCCCTATCTACTCGGTCCGGACCTTCAATTGCTGAAAGAGAAGCTCAGTTAGATTAACTTATCTCACTCCGACTCAAGCACTCCATAGAAGAAGTTGAAGCTAAATATGATGCCTCGGTTGATCGCTACCTTGACACAATCACAACAATGCTCAAGTTCTGTGATGACTTGGATCTGTGACATCCCCTAATTTCTCGGCTAGAAAAGACCAATTTAATTTATGCTTTTTAAAATAAAGTCAGAGAAATCTTTTTAAAAGATGTTGCGGAATTGGTCCCCAAAACAAAACATGATAAGAGTTTGTCAAAACCTTTCTTTAAGTAATATATAATTTCATTTCATATCAAAACCTCGGGATGTCATGTTCCGATACAGATCAAAAGCATAAACAAGACATTATAAGCCTTTTAACAGTTATTTACAACTACTGGCCTATAATCCAAAAATTTCTCGTCATCCTCCGACTATGCTCGGGGTCCACTACCTGTAACATAAAAAGCTGAGTGGGTCAGGCTTGGGAGCGTGGTGAGCATATAGGGTTTTCAACCCACAGTAGTAATAAACTTATTAAGTTCATCAATCAACAATAACCCTGATTACCCATTTCCCGTTATCGTCACTTTACGTCCCTAAACACTTATCACAAGGGACCTAGCCTAAAGAATATCATCGAGATGGACACTACTGCTAAGGGGTTTCCTCAGCCATACATGTCCTAAAGGCAACCATAAGGGGGATGGAGTACAGTGAATGAACACCCATGTTCATTAACACCTACAGGTTGCGGGCCTGCCAACGTTCCACTGGACCGTCTAGAAAAGTCTGTGGTCGTCATCCAAACTCCGCTAGATGACTGGATCACAATCACATCGAGGCCTCTCATCATTTTTATTTCATCACACATCAACTATCTACACATCACACATCAACTATTTACCCAACATATTTGTAGATAAAAATACATACACAATTTAAAACTTGTATAAAACATCTATTCAACAGTCACCTCAATTAAACAATTTATTTAGTTACACGTAGCACGTATTTTATAGTAAATACTTCATATCTAGGTGTAAGATGAAGGTAACTATACACTCACTTGATTTACTGAAAATCGGGCAGCAATTCGTTTCCTAAAACGTTCGTTTCTAATAAAAACGGGAGTTTTATTGAGAAACCGGGCTCTACAAAGGTCGGGCTTCGAAACCGAAAAAATAAATTTCTCGGGCTTCTCGGGCACTTCGTGGCGTATTCCGGGGGTTATACTTGATACCGGGGCTTTGGGGGATGTTAATATGAAGGAAATATTGAAAAAGGGGTAAAAGGTGGCAAAAATCCAAAAGTATCCGAGAAGGCTCGCAAGCCTTCTATTTATAGGGGGGTCCAAAGTCGGCTAAGGAATGGGGAGTCAGCAGCAGGGCGAGGGTGCACATGTGGCTCGCACGTGGGCTGCGCATGCGAGGGGCTCGGTGTCGGCCTCTGATTGGACCGAGGTCTAGTCCGAGGCTTCGGACGTGGCACCATATGCGAGACTCGGATGCATCATAGAAGACACACGTCGGATTTTTAGTGGACCACTTCAGATGGCTCTCCGGTTCGGATGACTCAGCAAAATTTCGGACACGTGGCACGATTTAAGCAAGGGTGAGGTGGCCAAAGTCCACCTTGCGAAATTTCTCGGTTTTGGCAATTTTTCTCGATTTTCGCGCCAAAACTTATAAAATCCATAACTTTCGCATACGAGCTCCGTTTTTGACGTTCTTTATATGCACGCGTAGGTAAAATTACGATCTACAACTTTCATTTAGACTTCGTCGGCAAATTTTGACTTTAACTTTTATATTATTATTTTTAACAGACAGGGATAGGAAATCCGTTAAAAATTCATAACTTCTTCATCTGACGTCCGTTTTCGTCTGCCTTTTTACCGTTGTGCTACTATTGAGGAGACCTTCGATTCTCGTTTAGGTCGTGTCGACTAAAAATCACTCGATCTAAAATTCGTGTTTTTAGCTGTCTACTGCTAAGCTGAAACTTTGAAAAATCATAACTTCTTCATACGAAGTCCGATTTGGGCGTTCTTTTTATACCTACTCTCGGTTTAACGAACACTACGACTTTCGTTTGGATCACTACAGCCAAAAATTAGTTTATCAAAAACTCACTTTTTACGACATTCGGCACCGTGCCGGTTTTATCGCGAAACTTCGACAGGTCATAACTTCTTCGTCATAACTCGGATTTCGGTATTCTTTATATATCCATAATCCTTGTCACGCCTACTACAACTTTCTTAATAGATATCGGCTTTATCTAATATTTATTTTTGACGCTCATTTTTATTCTTAATTAATTAAACCCTAATAATTAAGCATAAAACACATAATTCACATAATTCCTTTTCATTTCTTCAAAATGAGTTTCAAAGGTTAACTTAGAATATAAAGTCAATATTAATGCCTAGCCTAGAAACACGGGCGTTACAATTCTCTCCCCCTTAGGATGATTCCGTCCCCGGAATCACACATCAACAAACAAATGCGGGTAGCGACTCATCATGTCACTCTCCGTTTCCCAGGTGAGATTTGGCCCATTCGTATGTTTCCAACGCACAAGCACTAAATCGACCATCTTGCGTCGCAACTTCTTAGTCTTACGGTCAACGATTGCGTCAGGTTCTTCAATCAACCTCTTGTTTTCATCCAACCTTAATTCAGAAATGGGAATTATGTCGGGCACATCTCCCGTGAACTTTCTCCAATAACACACATGAAAGGTGTTATGAATACCCTCCAGTTCTTCCGGTAATTCTAGCTTGTAAGCTTGATTCCCGATCCTCTGAAGAACTTTAAATGGTCCAATAAACCTTGGACTCAACTTTCCCCTTTTACCAAATCTTATAAGTCCCTTCCACGGCGAGACTTTAAGTAAAACCGAATCTCCAACTTCGAAGGATATCGGTTGTCTTTTCTTGTCAGCATAACTCTTTTGTCGATCTTGAGCTGCTAACATCCTTTCCCTTATCACTTTCAACTTTTCAGCATTCTGATGGACTATTTCAGGTCCCATAAACTGCTTTTCCCCAGCTTCCAGCCAACATGACGGCGTTCGACACTTTTCTCCATACAAAGCGTGATAAGCTGCCATCTTGATGCTTGAGTGGAAACTATTATTATAGGAAAATTCTACTAGAGGTAAGTGTTCATCCCAGTTACCTTGGAATACTAGGGTACATGCTCTTAGCATATCCTCCAATGTTTGAATTGTTCGTTCGCTCTGACCATCGGTCTGCGGATGGTAAGATGTACTCAAACACAACTTGGTACCCAATTCCTCTTGTAGTCTCCTCCAAAACCTGGAGGTAAAACGGCTGTCACGATCGGATACAATCGTTAACGGAACACCGTGAAGCCTCACAATTTCCTTCACGTAAGAATTCAAAAGTGTATCTATAGACCATTTCTCGTTGGCTGCTATGAAATGCGCACTCTTAGTGAAGCGATCAACGACCACCCAAATCATGTCGTGACCATTCCTTGTTCTGGGCAGTTTAGTCACAAAATCCATGGTAATATCTTCCCATTTACCCATGGGTACAGGTAAAGGTTCTAAACTCCCATACGGTTTCTGATGTTGTACCTTAACCCTAGCACAAGTTACACACTCGGCCACATACTTAGCAACATCGAGCTTCATCGTCGGCCACCAGTAATATGGTTTTAGATCCCTATACATTTTTGTACTGCCGGGATGAATCGAGTACATGGTCTTGTGAGCTTCTTCCATCAGAAGATCTCTTACTCCTCCCGTCTTAGGTACCCAAATCTTATCTTTGAATACCTTCAGTCCTTGACCGTTTGTATCAAACACCAACGTTTTACCCTAACGTTCCTCCTTTTGGTCATTTTCTCTAAAGCTTCCTCCTGAGCTTTCTTTATACTTTCCACAATTGTAGAGACAACTTCAATTCTCAACGCTCTTGGCCTTTTCTTTTCAAGATTTACCTTCCGACTGAGAGCATCAGCAACAACATTTGCTTTACCAGAGTGGTAAAGTATCTCACAGTCGTAGTCCTTGAGTAACTCCAGCCAGCGCCGTTGCCTCATGTTCAATTCCTTCTGATTAAAGAGATATTGACGACTTTTATGATCAGTGAAAAGTTTGCATTTAGCACCATAAAGATAGTGCCTCCATATCTTTAAGGCGATTACTACCGCTGCCAATTCCAGATCATGAGTGGGGTAGTTCTTTTCATGTTCTTTCAATTGCCTCGATGCATACGCTGTCAATTTATCCCTTTGGGTCAGAACACAACCTAACCCAACTCCAGAGGCATCACTATAAACTGCGAAGTCATCAAATCCTTTAGGTAACGAAAGAATTGGTGCTTCACACAATCTTTTCTTTAACTTTTCAAAGGATTCCTTATGATTCTCATTCCAAGCATAAGTAGCTCCTTTGTGGGTCAAAGCTATTAATGGAGTAGCAATCGAAGAAAAGCCTTGGATAAATCGGCGATAATATCCGGCTAATCCTAAAAAGCTTCAAATCAACGTAGGACTTTTTGGTTGTTCCCACTTCATTACAGCTTCAATCTTTGCTGGGTCAACCATTATTCCTTCTTGGTTAACCACATGACCTAAAAATTGGACTTCTTGAATCCAAAATTCACATTTGGAGAACTTTGCATACAACTTCTCATTTTTCAAAACTTCTAGCACCTCACGCAGATGCTTTTCATGCTCCTGCTTGATTTTCGAATAAATCAAGATATCGTCTATGAATACTATCACGGATTTATCAAGGTATGGTTTACAAACCCTGTTCTTCAAATCCATGAAATCTGTTGGGGCATTGGTTAGTCCGAACGACATAACCAAAAACTCATAGTGTCCATATCTTGTTCTGAACGCAGTCTTTTCGATATCCTGCTCTCTCACCTTTAGTTGATGGTATCCTGACCTAAGATCAATCTTCAAAAAATAGCTCGATCCTTGCAACTGATCGAACAGGTCATCGATCCTCGGCAACGGGTACTTGTTCTTTATCGTCGCTTTATTCAGCTCTCTGTAATCGATGCACATTCTCATGCTCCCGTCTTTATTCTTTACAAATAACACAGGGGCTCCCCAGAGTGATGAACTAGGTCGAATGAAACCTTTGTCCAATAACTCCTGAAGTTGTGTCATAAGTTCTTTCATCTCTGTTGGTGCTAATCGATATGGTGCTTTCGCTATCGGCGTCGTTCCTGGTAACAAGTCGATACGAAATTCTACTTGTCGATCAGGGGGCAATCCGGGAAGATCTTCAGGAAAGACTTCCGGATAATCACACACCACCGGAATATTCTGCACCTCCTTCTTTTCCTTCTTAGCATCGATCACGAACGCTAGATATGATGTACATCCCTTGGCCAAACACTTTCTGGCTTTCATTAGGGAAATGATTCCAGAGTTTACTCTGCGTTTGTCTCCATACACCATAAACGACTCTTTCCCTGGCGGGTTTACTTTTACTATCTTCTTCCTACACAATATATCGGCATCATTGGCGCTAAGCCAATCCATTCCTAAAACTATGTCGAATCCATTTAACTCGATAGGCAATAATTCCTCGTGGAACTTATTCCCATCCAAGTCAATGAGGATGTTTTTCATACGATGGCTAACAGGTACAAACTTGCCACTAGCAATCTCGACAATTATAACATTAACTAGTCTATCTACAGGCAAAGCTAGTTTTCTACCAAATTCATGCGAAATAAAGGAGTAATTGGCTCCAGAATCAAACAAAATTTGGGCTGGAAATTCGTTTACCAGAAAGGTACCTGAAGCGACATCGACTTCTTCTTTTGCGGCTTCAAGTGTCATCTGAAAGGCTCTCGCCTTTGGTTGTGGTGGAAGATTGGGCTTTGCTGCAACCTTCGTCTTTGGACATTCTTTAAAAATATGCCCTTCTTCATGGCACCCAAAACATACCCTCTGGTTGGACGGACATATGTTGGCAAAATGCCCAGTCTTTCCACATTTGTAGCAAGTCACCCCCTCACTACATTTCCCCGAGTGCTTTTTCTTGCACTTCTCACACCATTTCACTTCGCCTCCTCCTCCTCCAAACTTCTTAGACTTTGAAAATTTGCTTTTCTTGTTGGAACCTGAAGTTCCTTCAAATTTTCTCTTTTCGCCAACTTCTGCCCTCTCCATACCCTTCTCTCTGATATGAATCTCAACATTCTTAGCAGCCCAGATGGCGGCTTTCAAAGTGGTTGCTTGCTTAACCATCGGACCAAAGTCTGTTGGTAATCCGAGGGCAAACTTGTTG
The DNA here is from genome assembly GCF_052849685.1 of Lactuca virosa. NCBI lineage: Eukaryota > Viridiplantae > Streptophyta > Magnoliopsida > Asterales > Asteraceae > Lactuca > Lactuca virosa. The sequence goes on from NC_136429.1 coordinate 486,528,315, forward strand.
ACCTTGGAAAGTTCAGTTGGAACTAGTTGAGGAACAAGCTTCATCTTTTCCGTAAAACTAGCAGCGTATTCAGTAACGCTCATCTTTCCCTTCTTCAAATTCTAGAACTCATTATTAATTTCCAGAAGATCCTGCTCAGAGCAGTATTGCAATTTCAGTTGTACCACAAAGTCTTCCCAAGACATCTTGCTAGCTTCTCCCTTGGGCATCGAGTCAGCTAGTAACTTCCACTAGCTCAATACACCAGATTTCAACAGAGGAATTGCAAGTGCGGTCTTTTGTTTGTTGCTGCACTCACAACTTTCAAACATCGTCTCCATTTTGTAGATCCAATTCATGACTTCCACCGGTGTCGGACTTCCAGATAGACACGGTGGTTTAGATGCCATGAAATCTTTGTATTTGCATCCGCGTCCATCAACTCCTCCATCCTGGTTGTTTTGTCTAACTATCGGTGGGTTGGGTTGACCAAGAGTCCCACTGTAGTTCCCTCCTACTGATTGCCCTTCATTCAATTCGGGCTATTCAACAGGTATCGTAGTTTCTTCCCTATTCTGTTGTGGTAATCGCTTTGTCTCCTCCATTTGGCGATCCAACATTATCTGTATCATTTTTTGTACCCCAGCCATCGTCATTGGCTCAGGTGCAGCTCCTACAATAGGTACTTGCTCAACTACTTGAGGTTGAGGTTGTTGATCCCTTTTTCCGTTTGCATTTGCAACTCCACTGCGAGTTCTTGCCATTACAATCTATATACCGAATAAGGCGAATTTAGGTCTTTATCCACGATAGGTATTTAAATTCCCTTATCACTCCGAAACGTTTACATGTTAGTTCTAATATCGTAATCGTACGCTTAGAATCCTACACACATAAAGTTTCCAGATCCGGTCGGCAACAGACCATAGATCTGAACAAATAATGGCATATAAGGCAAACATATAACATTTAGCACATAAAAGCATTTTAGGCATATTTCCTAAAATAAACTACTGCTCGTGTCTGAAATATGTTAGACACTCATCTCACAATCATCACTTAGCATTCTATGTTTAAGTCTAGAAATCCTACAATTTTTTAGTTCGCTTAAACTGATGCTCTGATACCAACTGTGACATCCCCTAATTTCTCGGCCAGAAAAGACCGATTTAATTTATGCTTTTTAAAATAAAGTCAGAGAAATCTTTTTAAAAGATGTTGCAGAATTGGTCCCCAAAACAAAACATGATAAAAGTTTGTCAAAACCTTTCTTTAAGAAATATATAATTTCATTTCATATCAAAACCTCGGGATGTCATGTTCCGATACAGATCAAAAGCATAAACAAGACATTATAAGCCTTTTAACAGTTATTTACAACTACTGGCCTATAATCCAAAAATCTCTCATCATCCTCCGACTATGCTCGGGGTCCACTACCTGTAACATAAAAAGCTGAGTGGGTTAGGCTTGGGAGCCTGGTGAGCATATAGGGTTTTCAACCCACAGTAATAATAAACTTATTAACTTCATCAATCAACAATAACCCTGATTACCCATTTCCCGTTATCCTCACTTTACGTCCCTAAACACTTATCACAAGGGACCTAGCCTAAAGAATATCATCGGGATAGACACTACTGCTAAGGGGTTTCCTCAGCCATACATGTCCTAAAGGCAACCATGAGGGGGCTGGAGTACAGCGAATGAACACCCAAGTTCAATAACACCTACAGGTTGCGGGCCTGCCAACGTTCCACTAGACTGTCTAGAAACGTCTGTGGTCGTCATCCAAACTCCGCTAGATGACTGGATCACAATCACATCGAGGCCTCTCATCATTTTTATTTCATCACAAATCAACTATCTACCCATGTTTTACCCAACATATTTGTAGATAAAAATACATATACAGTTTAAAACTTGTATAAAACATCTATTCAACAGTCACCTCAATTAAACAATTAATTTAGTTACACGTAGCACGTATTTTATAGTAAATACTTCATATCTAGGTGTAAGATGAAGGTGACTATACACTCACTTGATTTACTGAAAATCGGGCAACAATTCGTTTCCTAAAACGTTCGTTTCTAATAAAACCGGAAGTTTTATTGAGAAATCGGGCTCTGCAAAGGTCGGGCTTCGAAACCGAAAAGATAAATTTCTCGGGCTTCTCGGGCACTTTGTGGCGTATTCCGGGGGTTATACTTGATACCGGGGCTTTGGGGGATGTTAATATGAAGGAAATATTGAAAAAGGGGTAAAAAGTGGCAAAAATCCAAAAGTATCCGAGAAGGCTCGCAATCCTTCTATTTATAGGGGGTATGAAGTCGGCCAAGGAATGGGGAGTCAGCAGCGAGGACACGCGGCAGTAGCAGCGCGAGGGTGCGCAGGTGGCTCGCACGTGGGCTGCGCATGCGAGGGGCTCGGTGTCGGCCTCTGATTGGACCGAAGTCTAGTCCGAGGCTTCGGACGTGGCACCATATTCGAGACTCGGATGCATCATAGAAGACACGCGTCGGATTTTTAGTGGACCACGTCGGATGGCTCTCCGGTTCGGATGACTCAGCAAAATTTCGGACACGTGGCACGATTTAAGCGAGGGTGAGGTGGCCGAAGTCCACCTTGCGAAATTTCTCGGTTTTGGCAATTTTTCTCGATTTTCGCGCCAAAACTTATAAAATCCATAACTTTCGCATACGAGCTCCGTTTTTGACGTTCTTTATATACACGCGTAGGTAAAATTACGATCTACAACTTTCGTTTAGACTTCGTCGGCTAATTTTGAATTTAATTTTTATATTATTATTTTTAACTGACCGGGACAGGAAATCCGTTAAAAATTCATAACTTCTTCATCTGACGTCCGTTTCGTCTGTCTTTTTACCGTTGTGCTACTATCGACCAGACCTTCGATTCTCGTTTAGGTCGTGTATGCTAAAAATCACTCGATCTAAAATTCGAGTTTTTAGCTGTGTTCTACTAAGCTGAAACTTTGAAAAATCATAACTTCCTCATACGAAGTCAGATTTGGGCGTTCTTTTTATACCTACTCTCGGTTTAACGAACACTACGACTTTCATTTAGATCAATAAGGCCAAAAAGTAGTTTATCAAAAAACTCACTTTTTACGACATTCGGCACCGTGCCGGTTTTGTCGCGAAACTTCGACAGGTCATAACTTCTTCGTTACAACTCGGATTTCGGTATTCTTTATATATCCGTAATCCTTGTCACGCCCACTACAAGTTTCTTAGTAGATATCGGCTTTATCTAATATTTATTTTTGACGCTCATTTTTATTCTTAATTAATTAAACCCTAATAATTAAGCATCAAACACATAATTCCTTTTCATTTCTTCAAAATGAGTTACAAAGGTTAACCTAGACTATAACGTCAATATTAATGCCTAGCCTAAAAACACAGGCGTTATAGTTTCTGCTACCAATGATCTTATCAAGCAGACCCATGTTCGTCATGAGAAGCAAATTCAAAGGCTGGAGAAGGAAATCAGGAACAAGGATGAGATGAATCTCATAATTGTTGACCTTCCGAATCGAAAATTTGATGAGATGTTAGCCTTTTTTGGACATCTGTTCGATCATCTCGCTGCTCAAGCACCTACTTCCGAAGCATATGATGCGCTTACTCGTCAACTCAAGATGGGCCTTCAAAAAGTGTTCACCAAGTTTGATGATATGAAGGAATCCTTACTGCTTGCACCGGTTCCTAAAGCCACCGATGCAAGAGGGGGAGAAGGTCCCAGTCAACCCAGCCAACCGTGGAAGCCTGCCTCGATTTTTCAACTCCGAGATGAAGATCTTAATTCCGATGATGAAGTCCATGTTGTTTCCGGACTTCTAGGAAACAACTCTGATGATGAAGACAGTGATGAAGAGAAGTATGTTACACATGGAGTTCTTGGTCTCGAAGCTCCAAACAAGCTCTTTCCAAAGGTGATGACAGAGGAAGAAAAGAGGATATGGTCCGCAGTCTCTTGGCCATCCTCTTTGCCTGACGTTCTCCAAAGGGCTATTCAAATAGCTAAAGCGAAATCACTCCTCACAGTCCAAGCCTTCCGAGCCACTCCTTCAATGTTTCCTCCTATTCCGGCTCCAAAAATTTCTCCTATAGACCAGGGTTCTCCACTACGGATCCCTGATGAAATTCTGAAAGAACCTCTTCCGAACCCTAATCTGGAAATTGTTATTGATGAGAACATGCTGCCCATGATGTCTTCTTTAAAGAAAGACAAAGGCAAAAGGCCTATGACAGCCGAACAACAATCCTTCCTCTCCGGACATCCCCTAAAGCAAACACATGGATGGTCTCAGGAAGAAATTAACAAGGCATTAGAGGACAGCATCGGGATCCAAGCTCTCAAGGATAATCCTGATCCAATGCGTGGAATATCTCCTCTATGCCGTGAAGGCATTCTCCGTGATCATAAAATCAGTCCTTTCATGTATTACGATGTTCCGGAAAATGACTCTGAACATCTTGATCTTCCTCTCTCTCCATACGACAAATACTATATCAAATTCGCTCCTCTTCACCCCAATGACGATCCGGAAGTGATCCTCTGGACTGAGCGAGAAAGGCTTGAAACATTCTACTCCAATAATGCACAACCTCTTAAGGAAGTGTGGACGAGGAAAATAATTACCAAAGTCCATGGTTTTGGAAGGAAAATCCTAGTGAAGTTCGAACTCAACTGCCCATTCTTTCTTTTTCACATCCTCCGGAACAAACCAACTCAAGGGACCATCACTGATGCTGATTTCCTTTCAATGAATCCGAATGACGTTCTCACTTTGGCTGCTCACTTCCGAGGAATTCAAAACGATGATATCAGCATGGGTGCTTACCATGCTGCTCTGAGTTTTCTAAAGGACTATGTCGCAGAATTTTGCAGATATGACTATGAGCCGGCACACTTATACGGAACTGTAGAATTTGTTGCTAAAATCGACTTTGTTCTTCCGGAAGCTGAATTGCTTGCAGATGGTCCAATCGATGACCCGGTTCTAGGGTTTGTCTACACAAACAGAAAAACAAAGAACAAGGACTTTTTCCGAGTCCTTGACAAACACCTAGTTCCCACCAAAGCCCTTCGGAAGTTCATTTCTCGTGCATCCAAGTCTGAATCTCCTGAAAAGGTCAAAGCAAAGTTTGTGAGTCAACTGACCTGGTACAATGATGTTAGAGAATGGTTGTTCAGAGCCTTCACCTTCATCAAGGAAGAATCTACCTAAGCTGACTGGATTGCTAAGTTCAATTAGGGGAGATTGTTGAAACCTGAAAGTGAACCTCTAGCAATCATAAGTCCAAACGCCAATTCCGAAGTCAGCAAGAGTTCCGAAGTGAAGAGTAGTTTGGAATCTATCCGAACTTGGAGAGAAAAAGATGAGAAGTTCAGAAGTGAAGACATTCCTGAATGAACTTTATGTCCGGAATGTGTACTGATCCGGAGTCACTGTTTTTTGTCTCTTTGTGTATTAATTACGTTTGTCACTTTTCATGATTAGACATTTCATAGGACTTAGTATTGATGGGTTTTGAGCATTCTAACACTCCTAAGTGTACATGCAACCCTAAATACCTTGGATCTATGTTTTCTCTATTATACATGCAAATATGATTATCCAAGGTATTATCCTAACTAGCATATCAAAACATTGATACTAGGATACTAAAATAGATAGAATACATACCTTGTTATTGTTGCTTGACTCCATGAAGCTTGAGAGCCTAGTGCCCCAAGTGTGACACCTCAAATGGTTCACACAACATCATGAACTCTTGGAATAACCATGAGAAGAAGACATACATGTTCAAATTGGCTAGCCCTCTTACATATGTATCACTAGTGCCAATTTCTTGAACTAAAGGGGTTCTTATATAGTGTGGCTATTAGGGTTACACCATGTAACTCATGACTTTACCCATTCCTTATGCTCCGTGGGTTTTAACCTCCATGGAGTATCCATGGATCACCACATGGGTTAAACCCAACATAAAGGAATCTTGGATCATAAGCCCACATATATAAGAATGAATGATTTACACAATCAATCCCCATATATTTAATTAGTCTCTTTTTGATCACTAAATTAAGTCCAAATTAATTCTTGATCAATACTAATTAAATAACATGATTTCATATTAATATATTAGAACTTATAATATATTAATATGTCACAAAATGTCTTTTCCTCATAAACGGTCTATCCAAATGTTCCGATGCCATGCAACCCAAATGGACCATGCCGAGTCGGGTCAAGTACATACCAATTATAGTTATGGACTTAGACACTAATCCAACAGTCTCCCACTTGGATAAGTCTAAAACTATTATTGCGTATGACTTCAGGAACCAACTGGCAATCGTAGCTCTCAAAAGCCGCTGTCGAACTCTGACCTTGTAGATGAACTCTCACCTTTGTCAATGACTTGTCCATTAGATAAGGGATCATATATTCCTCCATTCTAGATATCATATGGACTGAGACATGGATTATAATCATTCTCTCTGTCCATTTGTTGTTTCCCGATTTCCGATTTATGACGATTGACTAATTGAACAAATCAAATCAGTCCAGGCCAGGCCGAGCACTTACATTTGTCATCACCAAATCATCGAGGGGCCCACATATATTGCTTTTATCCCGAAGGTAAAAGGAATGGATAAACTTCGACTCATATGGCTTGTTCTACTACTTGTTGAATCATACACAAAGGCACGTTTTATAACACCGAGTTACCGAATGCGTTTTCGTGCAATCAATGTACAACCAACTCATAGTAACAACTCATATCTCTAGGTTTGAAGAATATTAGATATTATCGTCTCATGATCACTCGTGATAAAATCCATGAAGTGATTCCAATGAGCGCGGGTTGAATCCAATTCAGAACTTATGAGCACTCATGAGTGTTGTAGCCCCTTGTCCAACATCTTAGACCTCTACAAGCCAACCCATGACAGTCTTGATTCATATCTACTTCCAACATATGACCGACTGTGGATAGTTTGAATAACTTAGTCAATCAGGAAGAACGACCTAGTTATTCTGGAAGTCAAAACATGCAAAATGAAACACAATAATAATAGAATCTAATATGGTATCAAAACCTATGAACATAAATAAAACACCTTTTATTTATCACCATATGATTACACATTATTCATTGTATACTGTTTCAGCTATCAACTTTATTCTTGAATTTAAAACAATAGTTGTCCCATGCTCCAAGCATGTACACTATGTTTTCTAAACACTAGTCATGCCATACACCAAGTATGCATACTATGTTTGTCTATGATCTTTAGTTTGTGAAATAGATCAATTGAACATAACTTTAATGATTCTCTTTTCACAGCCCCGAATCCTTACTGCAAATGCAAGAATTCCAAATTCATGCTATTTACTGAAATCTGTTAGATTCTAAACTTATATGCATTGATCCTCCTGTAATGATTATGCACAGAGTCAGAAAGACTTGACAACAACCATTACAGAGCATTCCAAAGGAGATCAGCTCCTTGGAAATATCCTTCTTGCATTAAGTTTCCTAATCTTACACAGATTGAATAATCTCCAAATTCCATTTTGACTATCACTTCTGAACAAGAGTTGCCTCCTTACAGATTATGTCAATATGGTCCTTCCAGATATATCACTGTACTTCCAACTGTCCTTGAGCAACCAATCTTTGGTAAACCTTATATTGTCCTCGACAATTGCTTAATCCTTTTAGTCATATCCAGTTCTAGACCTTTTCCCTTCTTAATGCCCCAGGCATTTGGAAAATTTTAGAAAGGATAAATATAGCACATGTAATCGATCCTATATCCGAAGCATATGGGACACGAGTCATGATGTCTCACATAAAGACTAAACCAGTCTTTTGCTATAACATTTCCATTTCTATTTGCCAAGTTCTCATAATTCAGATTATGAAAAGGGATGCCGTAATCATAATCGAATTTTAGAACGCAAATAATGGACCCATATATACAAGTTCCTTATGTTGAGCCATTCCAACATGAAATTCATATATATATCCTTGACTAAATACGATTAAAATCTGAATATAAGCTTTTAGAATTGAAATGAAGTATAATTTTCTCTCCCTTAATTATAGCAAAACAACTTTTCCAACCCCTGCAGCCTCACGAATTGAAACTTTTGTTTTCTATAATTAACATAGCTAACTTGCAACCTTTATCATAATTATCATGCTCCCACTAACATGATGATTATTAGCATAACACTTATGCTCCCATTTGCTTTGACATGTAATCAAAAATCAGCTGGACTTCTAGAAATCAATACTTTATTGACTTTCTTACCAAAGTTCAGATTTCTGATACTAGATTGCTTTGATAAAACTTTTCTTTATTTTATAACTTATGGAATTAATTAAGGTTACATATTTTATTACTTAATGAAGTGACTCTTGAACCTCCATAACTTAAGGACAAGACTCTTCATTTTTGTAACCATTGCCAACTTTTATGAGTTTTATGAAACTTAAATGTGACTTTTCATATAACTTGAGGACAAGTTACAAAAACACATTTTAGAATCAAATCTTAGATTAAAGTGGATTGAAAACACAAAATCAATTAACTTTTCTATTAATCTAAGCAACTCATAAGAACAAGATAATTCAAATCAAACTTTTTCATGTAATTAGCCTAATCACTAAACTAATACAAAACATGAATCTATTGACAATTATCTTTGAAATTGGATTAGTACGAACATTACCACATCAAAAACAAGTTTATAAGTTCAAAAACATCTTAGGGTAATGTTTCTAGTCCATTTCTAGCCAAAAAACTCGAAAATATGCTGTCTGGAGCTCCTACTCGTCGAGTGTATCAACCTACTCGCCGAGTAGGATGATTTTCTTCATGGACTCGGCGAGTTCATCAGTGGACTCGGCGAGTCTAGTGCCCAGAATGCCCGAAATTCGACTTTTTTAGCATTTTTCAGCAATTTGCATCAAGTATAATTGAAAACAAGCCTAGGCTCTCATACCACTGATGGGTTTTGAGCATTCTAACACTCCTAAGTGTACATGCAACCCTAAATACCTTGGATCTATGTTTTCTCTATTATACATGCAAATATGATTATCCAAGGTATTATCCTAACTAGCATATCAAAACATTGATACTAGGATACTAAAATAGATAGAATACATACCTTGTTATTGTTGCTTGACTCCATGAAGCTTGAGAGCTTAGTGCCCCAAGTGTGACACCTCAAATGGTTCACACAACATCATGAACTCTTGGAATAACCATGAGAAGAAGACATACATGTTCAAATTGGCTAGCCCTCTTACATATGTATCACTAGTGCCAATTTCTTGAACTAAAGGGGTTCTTATATAGTGTGGCTATTAGGGTTACACCATGTAACTCATGACTTTACCCATTCCTTATGCTCCATGGGTTTTAACCTCCATGGAGTATCCATGGATCACCACATGGGTTAAACCCAACATAAAGGAATCTTGGATCATAAGCCCACATATATAAGAATGAATGATTTACACAATCAATCACCATATATTTAATTAGTCTCTTTTTGATCACTAAATTAAGTCCAAATTAATTCTTGATCAATACTAATTAAATAACATGATTTCATATCAATATATTAGAACTTATAATATATTAATATGTCACAAAATGTCTTTTCCTCATAAACGGTCTATCCAAATGTTCCGATTCCATGCAACCCAAATGGACCATGCCGAGTCGGGTCAAGTACATACCAATTATAGTTATGGACTTAGACACTAATCCAACAAGTATGTTTGTCAACTTGGACAATCAGAATGTAAGAATTATTCCTTTTATCCAGTCCTATGTATGTTTAGTAGTTTGTACCATGTTTCACACACTCCTATTTAAAGGAGCTTTCAATGCAAGGTTAAATGACAGATCTTTCACTCAATTTGGCATTTACTAAGTTACTTCAATTCTCTTTCAAACATTCCTCTTGTTCTTCATTTATTAACATTACTTTGATCTTTATTCTCATTCTTCACTTATGGCTTGATTATTTATTGAATGCATTAACTCAGACTTGACTGGACTATCCAGGCTTGACTAGAACATTTATTAGCAAGCATACATTGATCTTAAGAATTAACTCAAGTTTTGAGTTTTCAAACCTTGTCCCTGCGCATTAGATCTATCTTGTTCTCACAATTTCTACCTTCTTTTTGAGTCATTTAGTTGTTTGAGCATGCTTTGAAGGTGAGACCTCAGATCTGGACAATACTAGGTCCCTTAGGCCTAAAGATTCAAACTTTATCAACCTTTAGCCACTTCCATGCCTCAAACCCTTTGTGAAGCTTTGTTTTGAAAAACTTAGCCCTAGATACCATGCATGGACGTAAAGCTTGTAGCGTTACATGGTATTTCAGCCATAGAAAGGTCCTCACTGAGACACATTACCGGAGGGTCCTTATTGAGATATAGCCATGAGAGGCTAATTATTGTGTATGAGGTATTTTGGGGAAGTCACTAAGCTTTGTGCTTACAGTGTTGTGCGAAATGTGTTTCAGGTACATCTCAGGATCGCGGGAAGGCACCGACATGATTGTACACACCAGCTAGTTGATTGTGTTTTTTGGAGGATTCTAGGATAATGTTAAACAATTTACTGTTTTGTGTTTAGAACAATATACAAGGTTGGTTTGAGAAATGTTAAATTGTGTTTTGTGTGGATGAAAAAAAATTGTTTGAAAATTTAGAGCATTACACGCAATTTCTCTGGATACTGATCAATCGTTGGAACCAATCGAAGATTAGTATTCTGAATCTTCATCATAGGTTGTGTGACTTCTTCTTCATTAGTTGTGGTTGTTGGATCAATAATTGTCTGAGGAGCAGCCATTGTATTTATTGCAGAAGTGCTTGAAGATGATGAACAGTTGGTGATTTTGGGAAATTTGATCTGAGAGCATAAAGTCTAAGAATGAAATCACCAATTGCCTTTTATAATCGGCGGTATTTTTGAATTTGAACCGGTGATCAATAATACACTGCCACGTATTGTGTTGGTTACTTAACCGGAACCATAAGAAGCTCCACGTCATAAAAGTGATCATCACGTTTCCGTCATGTCCATCGGATCGTTTGCTTTTCCCAACCGGATAAGAACCGCCACATTTTTCGAATTGTGATCCAAGTACATTTTGTTGTTTTGACACCAAGAGAACAACATTCCTTCACATAGAGGTTAGGCTTATTCACTTTTGGGATTTGAAAGCGAAATTATATGCCAGGTTTTTCAAAATCTAAGTTTCGAGTTCGTAGTACTCAAATCCTCAAGGATTTTAGTGTAATTGTGTGCTAAAGAATGAGAGATAAACAAATTTAAAAAAAATATGGATATTGTGATATCAAAATGCATTTGATACGGAAGCAGTTGGGTCCCGAGAAAATATCTCTTCATTCGATATTAAGAGAGATGATGAACTGCTTGTGTGGTTTCCCATGAATTACAATCGAATACTCATTGATGAGCATTGAAGGGCTTCTTTTTCATAGGTTTCGAAAGGTGGGTTCAATTTTCCTCAACACCACAACTTAACATAAGTGTGATTCAATTGAACAAAATTACTTGGATTACCAGTGTAGTCAAGAACAAGTATGGTTGGATATGATTTGAAATAACAAAAAGTCAGGAAGATATGTCGAGGATATGCAGTGAAGTGTGTGATCATGAAAGAAATTTTAGTGAAATCAATTGGGTTTAAGAACTCATTGTACCTCTGCAAAATATATGGACATTGTAGAAATCTATTTAATCGATATGAGAAGAGAAAGGCATCTCTTCGACTGATGTGAATATATTCTAACTGGGAAGAAACGTTCGTAGTGACAGTTCTATTAAGGCTTCGAACACATAAAGTATATGAGGCTTGTGGTCAACATACATCAACATCCTTCTAGGGACGCTTAATTAGCACATCAGTTCGAATGAATACATGTGACACGAATTGTTATGAGCATTGAGCGTGTACCACATCAACACTTTGTTACAATGTGACACGAATTGTTAAACAAAATATGAAGTAAAAACAAGAAAATCTTTTTGCATTATTGTTTTTAGAAATCAAATACAAAAAAAATAAGAAAATCTTTTTGGATTTTTGTTTTTGGAAATCAAATACAAAAATAAGAAAATCTTTTTGGATTTTTTTTGGAAATCAAATACAAAAATAAGAAAATCTTTTTGGATTGTTGATATTTGAAAAACAACAAACAAAAATATACTTTTAAAATATTACTGTGAGATGTTCGACCTAGCAGAAAGCAACCCCCAAATATGTTGCGCATCGAATAGCTTTCTTCCCAAAAGCAAATTGAGGTCAGAATGGTTCAGAGTGAAGTCAAATGCGCAAAGCATGCGAACGTTGAATGGAAACAGTAACCTCTTAATGGCTTAGAAAAATACCAACAAATCGACACCAATTCATCAAGAATAAGATGGAACAAAACTTGCTTCTATCATTCCCAAACCATTCAAAATCCTTAAGAATGAATTTTCATCTACAGGTTTTGTGAAAATATCTACATTTTGATTCGTTGTTTTGACAAAATGGACCTCACTGTTCCCGTATTCTACACAGTCCTTTATGAAGTGATATCGAAGAGCAATGTGTTTGGTTTTCGAATGTTGGACTGGATTATGGCAGATGTGAATGGCACTTTGTGAATCACAATACAAAGGAATTTTCTTCATATTGATTGCATAGTCACGCAGTTGGCTTTGAATCCAAATGACTTGTGATGTTCATGCAGCAGCAGCCACATACTCTGCTTCTGCTGTCGAAATCAAAACACAAGTTTGCTTTTTTGATTGCCAGCTCACTAGCTTTTCATCCAATAATTGACATCCGCTAGTTGTGCTTTTTCGATCAAGTTGACATCCACCTAGATCTGCATCAGAGAATGCTTGTATAATTAATCATATCTTCAATGGATACCATAATCCTAACGAAACCGTTCCTTTGAGATAGCAAAATATATTCTTAACAACACAGAGATGGGGTTCTCTTGGCCTCGATTGGTACCTGGCACAATTACATACAAAAAACATAATATCAGGTCGAATTGCAGTTAAATACAAAAGTGAACCTATCATGCTTCTATATGTCGTTAAGTCCACAATAGGCTTATCCAACGAAGGATTCCAGCAAGTGCCAACAGCCATAGGTACTTTCATTTTAGTGTTATTCGTTATTCCAAACCTTTCAATAAGGTTGCACGTATATTTTTCTTGATCAATAAATATGCCTTCCTTGCTTTGATGAATATGCAAACCTAGAAAATTATTAATTTTCCCCATCATACTCATTTCAAACTGACTTTTCATGAGCTCCTAAAATTCCTTAGACAAAAAAGGATCAGTCGAACCAAAAATAATGTCATAGACATAAATTTGAATGAGCATCAGGTGATCCCTTACTTTCTTTCGAAATAAAGTGTGATCAATTGATCCTTCTTTAAATTTAGAAATTTTCAAAAAATTGGTCAGAGTTGCATACCATGCACGAGGTGCTTGTTTCAACCCATAGACTGCCTTATCTACTATATAACAGTGATCGGGATACTTATCATTGATGAAACCAGGTGGTTATTTGACATAGACCGTTTCCTCCAGCATGCCATTGAGGAATGCACATTTGACATCCATTTGATAAATATCGAAATCCTAATGCGATGCATAAGCAAGAAAAATTTGTACCTCCTCAAGTCTTGAAACAGGGGCAAAGGTTTCTTCATAATTAATACCTTCTTGTTGAAAATAACCTTTTACAACTAATCTTGCTTTATTTCAAATCACATTGCCATCTTTATCATTTTTTATTTTTAAAAATCCATTTTAGACCGAAACATCCTTTCGTTTAGGAATTAACCTCCAAACTTTATTTCGTACGAATTCAGTCAGTTCAGATTGTATTGCAACAACCCAATCAGAGTGTTCTAATGCAACCTTTACTGTTTTTGGTTCTAGTTTCGAAATGAACATGTTAAACATACAGTATTCTTGATGAACATTCAACACCTAATTTTCGGCTCAAATTTGGGCTCGTATCAAGACTCTAGATTATGGATCACCAAGAACATGTTCCTTTGGATGATCTCGTGTCCACTTATCCATCGGTGGATATGCATGATCAAAATCTAAAGGCACATCTTCAAAAATATCACCCGCTTTTGAACCTTATCTTGTGTTTGACATATTGTCAGTGACATCATGAAAATCATTAGTTTGATCATTGATATTATCAGGATTCGATCCACTTGGCTCCCCCTCTACTAATGGATTTGAGTTATGATGCTCCCCCTCAACATCAGCATGGTCCAACATACGCTCCCCCTCGACTTGAGCTATAGTTCGCATATGCTCCCCCTCAACAGTCGAATCATGGTTGTCTTCATGTAATGTCGAACTCAAGTTATCCCCCTCCACTTGATCATTAATCGAAACCGATACTTTTTCGACATTCACTCTTGAAGTTGATGTAGAATGTGTATCATTTTCTTCCTCTGTAACAGTCGAATCACCAGAGTGTTTTGACGCTTTAGGAACATGATTATCATCAACATTGTTTTCAGCATGAATTTCCCTATCTAGAATTCCAAAAATCAAATCATAATCAATATCATAAGAATTCATGATTTCATATTCATTATTTGTTTCAACAATTATAGGCTTTTGAATGAAAGACTGTTCGACTCTTTTGACGTAATAGTTATCAAATGTAAGATTGAAAGTTTCTTCGATATAGGTAACAGAGTTGTGTGAATATCCCAAGAAGGTTCCTTCATCAGCTTTCAACTGAAATTTAGAAAGATTGTCCTTGAGATTCATGATGAAACAACTTCACCCAAAGACATGAATGAATATACCATTAGGTTTTTTTTGTATAATTATTTCATAATGTGTAATATTAAAAAGACGATGCATGAAAGATCGATTTTGTGTGAAACAAGAAGTTGAAACAACTTCTACCCAAAGATATTGAGGCAAATTCGCATAAGTAAACACGGTTCGAGCAGCTTCACATAGAGAATGATTCCTTGTTTTGACAACACCATTTTGTTGTGGTTTGTAAAGAGACGAATTTTTTTTTGATATTCCCAAATCAGTCAAGAATGAATCTATAATTCGATTCTTGAATTCTGATCCATTATCACTCTTAATCCTTAGAAATTTCTTCTTTAAACTCAACTCTATGTTCTTGATAAAGTCAATCATCACTTAAGCAGTTTTAGATTTCTGTCGAAGAAAGAAAAACCATGTAAACCTTAAAAAATCATCAATAATGACTAATATGAACGTCTTCTTATTGAGAGTCTCAAAAGTCGAAGGTCCACATAGGTCAATGTGAAGAAGTTCCAAAGGTTTGATGATTTTGGAATCTATTACAATTGGATGACTTTGTCGATGGTGCTTTCCCTGTTTACAAGTAGTACACAACGAATCGTTATCAAATTTTAAGACGGGTAAGCCTCGAACAACATCATTTAAAACAAGTTTGTTAAGATTTTTGACAACAAACACATAGAGGGAACTCCAATAATAGGTTTGATGTCAAGAGTGAACATATCTCCTTTTTTTTCGACTTTAGAAGAATCTCCTTTGTTTCGTTGTTAGAGATAATGCTTCCTTCTTCATCAAAAATTACCTGATTTCCAGTGCCCACAACAAGTTGTGAAACACTAATCAGATTATGTTTTAGGCCTTAGACATACGCAGCTCTATTCACCGTAAATTTTCCATTCGTTACATTTCCGTATCCTTTGACATTACATTCGTTGTTATTTCCAAACTTTACGACTCCTACATTTTCCAGCTCTCTAAAATCTCTCAAGTTCTCATTCCTCCCAGTCATGTGACACGAGCATCCATTATCTGATCATATTGCTCGTCACGTAGTACCTGTGATCAATTAGAAGAATTTAGGTCCCAAGACCATTTGGTTCCTTGGACATTAGTTTGAAATGCATTATGAAATAATGAACCTATAACCTACCTACGAACTTTCGACTTGAAACTGTCAATTAAGTCAATTTCATTATCTTTAGGCATCGAAATGTAATCAGTCAATGGGAAAGGTTCAACATTGATTTTCACTTTTTCATCCTTTTTCTGAAATCCATCATCTTTCTTCTTAGGAATTTCTTTCCACTTTTGTACAGCCGGATTAGACTCCTGTAATAAAGAACTTCCACACATCGAATCATTTAAGTATGTCTTGTAAGCAAATTGAATTTGCTCTTGAGAGTACTTTCCCGCCTGATATTGTTTTCCTATTCCTTCTAGCCAATGATTGATGTTCCTCACATCAGTTCTCCCTTTCTCAATGATTCTTTCACATTCTGCTTCGAATCAGACTTTGGAAAGTGTGGATCTTTAGGTTTAAAAGGTTCATTTTTCTTTCATTGAACTTCCAATTTCTCAAAATTTCGTTTTGGAATGATCTTTTTGGTAGATTTTGAAAACGATTTTGGTATTGATTTCGATAACTAACACCATTTTGGTGAAAAACTTTTTGATTTTGTTCAAAACATCTTTGATCATGAGTTGGACTAAAATTCCTTTCTCCATTATTTTGAACAAAATTCCTTTGTTCCTTGTTTTGAACAAAACGTCCGTTTGCATGATTTTGATCAATATTTCTTTGACTATGATTTTGAACATTATGTGGTTGAAATTGATTTTGAACATTATGTGGTCGAAATTGATTTTGAACATTGGTTCGACTTTTTGGAAAACCATTTTTCTTTTGAGACGGTTTGTTATGAAATGACGTCTTATTTTGAGAAAATGTTTGAATGTGTTTAGATGATTTTTGCTTAAAAACCTTATTTTGAGAAAAAGCTTTTATATTTTTCCAATAAGCTTTGTTTTGTTCTTTTGTATCCGAAACACCTTCCTCATAAACCAAAGTTTCTACTTATTCTTTGAAAACTTGTGTTTTAGTCCTTTGAGGTTTTGAAACATTGGGTAAAGAGTTACCACCTTTTTTTTGATTTTATTATCAACACTTAATTTTTGAGTTTTCACTTCCCAAACATGTTTTGGTTTTTGTTGTTGAAAACGTGTTGAGTTTTTATTCAAACCATTTTCGAATGTGTTTTGATTCTAATAAAAACATTATATTGTCACTTCTTTAAGGTATTCCTCAACCAGTTTGTTCAATTCTGGATTCACCTTATCACCATTTCCTGAGGTGATAAATACTTGATTTGTAAATACAACTTCATCTGTAACCTTGAGCCTTGGATAGACTACTAAACACTATTCCAGATAATGTTTTCCTTTATCTTTCAACACCTTTGTGTACTCCTTTGATTCTTCATAGACCTGTTCGACTACAACTCTAGGAATAGGTGTCTCATTCGAAACATCATCCTCATCCCTCACATAGTCTTCCACCACAACATGATCAAGAGGATCACAAAATTTGTATGTAGAAGGTTGATAATTGTTTACTTTTGACATTGAATCATGACATACTTCTTTGCCTTAGACATCAAATTAGCATTAATAACAGATAATTGTGAATAATCTACACTCTCCTAAGCCTCAATTCCATTGATATTATCATAATCATCTTCAATATCAACAAAATTTTGTTAAGAACCAGATGTCGACTTCTCAGTCATGTTTAAGATCTTAACTGGTTCATTTTTAGTTAAAGATTCATTAACAATATGCACAAGATGACCATCATTTAAGCATTCATCAATTTTAACTATTCCATATGCATATGAATCATTAGGAATTTTATCATACTCAGATAATTTCTTTTCATAATCATAAGAAGTTTCATCTACTTTTCTCTCTTATAAGCTAAGAAAGAAAGCAACTTTCAATGTTGTTCTTTGCATATGTCAGATGAATGATGCAGCTCAGTCAATTTAGCATACAAACGTTTAGCTGAATTACAGTAAATATTCCTCTGTTTAACTAACAACATGTCACCAGTCCTTACCGAATCTCTATCTACTATAACATTTCTTAATTGAAGCTCTAAACTCTTAATGACACTCTTCTTAACTTCCAATTTGTTTCGAACCTCATATATCAATGATTTCGAATGTTCAGGTTCTCTACTCATGGAAATCAACATATCATTATGATAAAAAAGAGTATCATCAAAATCTCTTAAAACTGCATGATAAGTATTCAAAGGAATTTTAAGAGATTCAAGAAGATTACGTCCCTTTGCTGTCATAGGAGATTTGTTAGCGCTTGTTGAAACGAAACATCTTTCTGAGATCTTCTCCTCTTCAAAATCACCTTCTTTGAAATGTGCATACATTGCTCCATGCGTAGGATTTCGTATCTCTTCATCATCAGATCCTAAAGACCATATATGATATGTACCATCATCCTCATCTCCTCCTCTATCCATCAAATAGATTCCTTTGGTTCAAGCTTTTATCTCCTCAATCTTTCCTGCATAATATGCTTCTTCCTTCACTCTCTCCTTTTTCACCTCCTTTTTTCTCAACATACAGTCATTTGCTAAGTTATTCGACCCATTACAGTAATTGCAATCATAACTCGAATCACCTTTGAGCTTCATCTGCTTCTTCTCAACCACATTCTTTGCTTCTTTCTTTTCCACTTTCGAGTCGACCTTCACACTCTTTCCAGTTGAGTTATTCCCCCTAAACTCATTTATGTTCTTGTAATTCAGATTGAACAGCTTTTTGAAGAACTTCTTCACTTTGTTATTTGAACAGTAAGCCACCACTTCATCTTCAGAGTTAACCAGAAAGCCTTCTTCTTCAACAGATCCGACTTCAGAGTCCTTGGCAGTCACTTTCGACATTAGTGCCAATGGTCCTTCCAAGCTTAACTTTCCTTCTTCAGCAATTTCATTTATCTCATTTTCATGAGCTTTAACAACATTATACAAATCATCCAATGAAAAACCATCGAAACTCTCTTGAGTTTTGATCATCAGGCTAATGTTTCTCCACTCTTTTCTCAATCTCATCATAAAAGTAAGATTGAATTCCAGATTCGAACGAGTAACACCATATCACATACATTTGAATATTAGTTCGTTCAAACGATCATAGTAAGACTCCATCGATTCGATATCTTTCTGCTTGAACTCAGCCAATTCCAACAAACACTGCTTCACAGAGCTTTTCTTTGTCTTTTCATTTCCTTGATACTTTTCTTTCAAGGTGTCCCAAATTTCCTTTGTTGTTTTACAACTTCGGATGTAATTTTAAACTACTGGTGTGTTGACACGCTATCGCGCATGTATTAAACAAATAAATTATCACTGCTAGTTGCACTAAAAATATAGCACATGGAAGCAGGGTCGAATCCTCAGGGAAACAACCTAAAATTCAATGCCTTTTTGCATCAGGCACATCTAGTCAATAAACAGAATATAAAAGGGGGTTTTATTTATAAACTAAAAACTAAATATGTAGTGATATTAAATTAAACGAAAATCAATAATAAAAGTGGTTTCAGTTCCGCTGCGATTTTCCTAATCATGCAACTAACCCAGATCTGATTATTAGAAATGCGTTCTATCTAAGCTGGTATTGAGAAAAACTAACAAGCTCTAGTATAATCTTTTTTACCTTATTTAGTTAACCAAAACAAGCTCTTCAATTAACCCTAAAGTTTTACTATTTAATTAAACAAGCTCTTAATTAAATCAGAAAAATCGCATTAAGATATTTGTAAAATTCCCAACAATACCCAATACTTCTCACAAGCTCGGAAGCGTAAAGGTATGATTTTTTTCAGTTTATACCAGAGTTAAATCCCAACACAGAACCAATCTGATACTTGTTACTTTTAGGGTTGACAAGATTAATTACTAATTCTATTAACTGATTAACTGGAATGATAAAACCCTAAATAGGTGATCAAACTAAAAAGAATTTAAAACCAAACATTCATTAAGAACAAAGCTGAAGAATCTAGATAGAAACACCAATCAAAAACCAGATCTAATGATCAATCACATGAAAAGTACTTGTCTTTGCAGAACTGAAAACTAAGGTTTTAGCCAGACATGACTAAAATATGATAATAACAAATGAAAAGAGACATCAACAACTAATCTTACTAATCTACTTGGAGGAGATGATCCACAGTCTTCAAATCTTTAGAAATCGTTGAAATTAGAGAAGAAACGCCTCCAAAATCGTATTTTCGTCCTCTGGTACCTTTGGAATGGCCAACTTAGGTTACTGGAATGCTACCAGGGTCTATTTATACGTCCAACAGCAAAAACGACATGTATGCGATCGCATGTATCAAAGTTGCGATCGCAGGTTTTGAAGAAAACGCATCCCGTGGCCTTTTTAGTGAAATAGGATGCTATTTTGGCACTTTTTGGGATACCTGCGATTGCATGTATCAAATCTGTGATCGTATGTTTTCATTTTTTACTTCTGGATGAATTTTTGGCACTAAAAAACCTCAGATCCAAGTTGCGACCAAAGATGCAATCTCATAAAGGCTCCATCCGATCGCATGGACCAGAGTTGCAATCGCATATTTTTCCTAAGATGTCCAAAATTTCGTCTACTTTTCAGATCATTTTGAATCGTGTCAATCGGAGTTACGGTTCATGAGATATGGTCAAAATACTGACAGGGGTCAAAGCTGCCAACAACATCCTTTAACTTTAGATTGCAGATTTTATCTTCGTGTGATCAATTGGATCGAATGTTTCTTAACCAAAGCATCTTTCAAGCATTCCTCATAATCCTTCATAAGTCCCAAGCTCCATTTTAAACTCCAAACATGCATCCAGCTGCTCCCAAAGCACTACTCCACTTGAACTATCTGAAATTGACATAAAAACATGAGCAGTACGGGAATTCTAACGAAAGACATAAGCTGAACATTATTTAAATAAATGACATGAAAATGTACGGCTGACAAAATTGTACAACGAAAAACTAACCAACATGTTACCAACCGAACCAAGAAAGTTGGTAGCCAATATATTTGGTAGCCAACATGTGTGGTTGGTAATACCGTACCAATTGAGCAATCTTGGTACGGTAATGCTACAAAATTTGGAATATCATGGTAATACCGTACCAACCAATTCATTTTTTATTGCATATATATATATACATATATATATATATATATATATATATATATATATATATATATACAAAAATGAAATCGTATATTTTAATTGTTAATTGTGTTTAGTGTTTACAATTTTAAGAATATTATATACGTCATTTGGTCGCATTAGTCAATAGTTATTACCATGTTAAAACACAAAATTAAAATGTTACTTTAGCTTTACTTAAATAAAATCTCATTGTAAATAGAAAAAACTACGTAATTAATTTCTTTTCTAAACATCAAAATTACCCGATGTCTTTATTTATTTTTAAATCTTACAATAGAAAATTAAAAGAAGTTGGTATATACCGTTACCAATTTGGTACAACCAAACTTGTTGGTTGCCAAACATATTTGTACCAAGTATACTTGGTACGGTACTGGTAGCAATATTTTAATACCAACTATAGTTGGTATGGTATACGGTTTAGGGAAAAAAAGAATTGGTACCGTACCAATTCCACCCCTATGAAAATGTACAAAATATGATGCTAAAATGATAATAAATACAACCCTATAAGATGCATGAAATGGCATCTAACATGGTGGAAGAGCACCACGTAGTTCACAAAGACATCTCTTGTCATTCGCTTTCTTTTTATCCTTAAGCACAACCATATCAGCAGAAGAACCAGTAGTTCTAGCTTCTTCAAGCATGCAGGGACGATAATTTCCATTTTTGATACATCTCCGAAGATCTTCATCTATTACACTTAGATAGTCCTCCATTTTGTCGACCCACTGCTCATACTATTCTGGAATAAGCATTGGAATCTTCGTAGATGATCCAAGCAAGTGTAAGAAACTTGACATAGTGTTCATGTTAAAGTTCACCATTGTTGTACGGATAAATGAGTTTTTAGATTCAAAAAGATATCTGAAAGGATAATCAAATAGAAATTGACCAGTAATCATTCGATCTAACAAACAAAGTGTAGAATCGAAACAAAACAATCAATTGAAACAAGTTTTCTGATTCAATATTTCAGAATATTTTGAATCGAAAAGAGCGATTCAAAAAATATGAAAAACACAAGAAAACTGAAATTGATTGAATTAATCCTGATCTGATACCAATTGATGTGAGTTAGAATTGAGAATCGTACACGTAATCAATCACAGAAAGCAGGAAGGACACATCATGTAAATATGATCTGATTGGCTCGTATTAGTCTGAAAAGAGTACAAGGTATTCGAGAGAGTTACAAACTGATGAGCACAAAAGTTACTCTCGACTTTAGTATCTACCCTATTTATAGGGTACTACAGACTCAGCAAAAAATACAAGCTCTATACATTCTAGCATCGAAAACAAAATGTGCCTTCTAAATACATATAGAGTCGAAATCATTCTGATTTCGAACCCTTACAGACTCAACACATTTAGAATCCTCACCATCTATGTTTGGACCCCTACATGAATATCATTATGCTTAACTATTGACTTAAAATACATGTCCTTAAATAAAAAAAATGACTAAAAGAATATTATTTAACTTCGTAATTTCGCATATAACTAGTAAGTTACTATCTCTGCTTCGTCGAGGAGGTGGATACCGAACTAACATAACTATGGAAGTATAGGGAGAGAATATGCAAACATGCATGTAACATCCCGATTTCCAGGGATGAAATTCTTGGTATAGAAAGCCTACTTGACGAGTTGGAGGGCCCCAACTCATCGTGTAGGAACCCATATGGTCGCGTGGATAATGGGACCAACTCGACGAGTCGAAGGACCCAACTCGATGAGTTAGAGCTGGATATGAAAGCCCTGATTTTCTTAGGGTTTGCACCCTATTTAAAGAATGTTATGGATCCTTCACAGCCCCTTTCATCGTCCCCTTACAAGAGAAAACCCTAATCTCCCCATTGTGTGTGTGTGTGAGATTGGAAGTCATTTTGGGTGCTCTTTTTGAAAGGAAACTTGAAGATTGAGAAGCTTGGATCAAGAAGAAGGCTGTAGATCCATTATCTACTTTGTATTGACAACCAATCTGAGGTATAAAGCTAATACCTTGACTTCTAATTGCTTAGATCTTCCCTTATGAAAGAAAATGGTCATTTCTAGTGCAAAATGGAGTCACTATTGGGTTTGAGCTTGTCACAGAGATATGCTTTTAGATCTGGACTCCTCTAGGCCCCCATAGTCATAAAGTCATCAACTTTATCAAGCTTTGGCTCTTATCCATGCCCTAAACCTCTTCTTAGACTTAGTTTTGGTGTTGTAAGCCTTTTTAGAACTTGCATGCACGCAAAGTTAGCAACTTTACATGGTAACTTCACCCGAGGAAGCTAGATCTGGAGTTTGGAGCTATGGACTTAATTGGAATGTGCTAAATGAGAAATGGCTGAAGAAACTCAATGAGTTGGATAGCCAAGTCGACGAGTTGAGTAGGGATTTTCCCGTTTTTTGGACACTGCATGAACTCAACGAGTTATTTGGAAACTCGACGAGTTAACTCGAGTTTTAGGTCTCTGAGTTCTGAAGGAACTCAAAACGTTGCTAGATGCACTCGACGAGTTGGGTAACAAGGAAAGTTGACCTTGACTGTTGACTTTGACCAAAGTTGACCAAGTCTGACCTTAAGTGTACTTTGGTAATTTGGGTCTTGATAGAATTGGTCCTATGATAATTGTAGGTGTTTGAGTATTGGAGCTGTGTTTGGGCAGTTGAAATTATCATCCAGTGCTACTCTCAAGGTGAGTTCTCCTCACTATACTCAAGGGTCTAAGGCACCAAGGCCGGCCCTTTGGATTGTTATCCTGGTTATCCTATGGTTGTGTATTGTTATGATCTGTTAGACTGGTATCCTGGTAGATAGGATGAAGCTATGTTTAGAGATTTGCTAGATCTGCTTGACTGTCTGTAGACTATTATGTGATTATCTGTTATATGTGCGGATGTTTGATTAGTAGTTGGGGGTATTCCATCCTAAGGATGATTGGACCCTAGTATGTTGACTCTATAGGCGGTTATATGGTTATCTGATATAGGTGCACATGTTTGATGGGTAGTGAGAGTTTTGAATCCCGAGGATGATTGGACTCATAGTATGTGGGCATTCCAACCCAATGGTTGTGGTCCGAGAGCATTCCATCCCGAGGATGATTCGACTCGTAGTATGTTGGCATTCCAACTCGATGGTTGAGGGCATGGGGTATTCCAACCCGATGGTTGATTGGACCCATAGTATGTTGGCATTCCAACCCGATTGTTGAGGGTCTGGGGTATTCCAACCCGATGGTTGATTGGACCCACAGTACGTTTGCATTCCAACCCGATGGTTGAGGGCCTGGGGTATTCAAACCCGAGGGTTGATTGGACCCATAGTATGTTGTTTGTTATTATATGTGTATTGTTGTGTATGGGTATTTTGGGGGAAACTCACTAAGCTTCGGGCTTACAGTTGTTGATTTTGTTTCAGGTACTTCAGATGATTGCGGGGAGGCGAAGGCGTGATCGTGTACCACCTTATGTTTTTATGATTTGATTTCTGGGATACTCTGACATGAAACTATTTTGAAACAAATTGTAATAATTATTGGTTTTTGAATGTTTTAAAAAGTTTTAAATTGGCATGATTTTATGGATGTTACAAGTTGGTATCAGAGTCTTGGTTTGAGTAAATTAGAGGAACACTCGTGTGAATCCAGTCTCAAACTAAGGAAGAGTTATCAAAATGATTTTCGAAATGGTTTTCAAAATAAGTAAGGAGATGTGATGTGTACGATCAGCCAGAGCCAATAAGTAGACCCCAAAATACCATACAATTATTTGATATTGTGATATGTTAGGAAAACATGCCAATGATAGGCTAGGGATCTTCAGGAATTGCATGATAGAATTGCCTGATTATATGATGCCTTAGTTCCTAAAGAGTTCTCTTGTTGAGATGATCTGTGACTCTTTCACGTGTGAACTGGCTATTGAGTGGATACGCTAAGTCACATACTGCATGGTTTAAAGGATCTTAGGCTGAGAGGTTTGGTCCTGATGCGCAGCTCTCGTCTGAGTCTAACCATTGTGGGATTGAATCTTTTAGCCTAAGATTGTTTAACCTGTGGGGTATGTGATTGTATTTATGTAACATACACATTTTAAAATCGTGTTATGTAATTTGAAAAGTTAATAATGTTATGAAATATTATGTGAAATTGAGTGTTAAGTTCTAACAGATAGTTTTTACTAGAAATAAGGTAAAACTATGTTTAGAATCACTTATAAATTATTGTAAGTCTTATCAGATTCCAATTAAAAGCTAAATAGTGAAATTTGGCGAAAATATAAAAATTGAAATAAGTAAAATTTTATTATTGAAAGTTGTAGATAATCTCGTTAGAAACATGTAGGCGAAAACCTCGTCGAAATCCGAGTTATAACGAAGAAGTTATGACCAATCGAAGATCCGCGATAAAACCGGCATGGTGCTGAATGACGTAAAAAGTGAGTTTTTGATAAACTACTTTTTAGCCTTAGTGATCTAAATGAAAATCGTAGTATTTTTTAAACCCAGAAGTTCGATAAAAAGAACGCCAAAATCTGACTTCGTATGAGGAAGTTATGATTTTTCTAAGTTTCAGCTTAGTAGTAAACAGCTAAAAACTCAAATTTTAGATACGAGAATCGAAGGTCTCGTCATTAGTAGTACAACGGTAAAAAGTCTAACGAAAACGGACGTCAGATGAAGAAGTTATGAATTTTTAACAGATTTACCAGTCCCGGTCTGTTAAAAATAATAATATAAAAATAACGTCAAAATTTTCCGACGAAGTCTAAACGAAAGTTGTAGAGCATAATTTTCTCTACACGTGCATATAAATAATGTCAAAGACGGAACCTGTATGAGAAAGTTATGGAGTTTACAAGATTGGGCACATTTTTCGAGAAATTTCGCATGAATAGTGATTGCCACGTCACCCTCGCTCGGAGCTGGCCACGTGTCTGAAGCTGCTGCGTGGCACGTCTGAGAAGCGACGCATGTCGCACAGGTATCCGAAGTCGTCACGTGATCCTCGCATGCACCCACGTGATCCGACCCGCGTGTTGGCTCCTGATTCGACCGAGGCAGCCGACCCGATCCGAAGCCAGAAGCCGCGTCATCCAACCAATGCGAAGCGAGCACCTGTCCGTCCGAGCCTCGCCCTGTTGCCACCTGGTCCGAACCTCGCATGCACGTGCCCTCCTCCCTTCGCTTCGGATCCGAGGCTCGCACCTATATAAGGGGTGCGAGACCTCCCGGTTAGATGTTTGAAATTTGCCCTTTTTCACCCTTTTTCAACATTTTCTTACATTCCGACTTCCCCCGAAGCCCCGGGATTATTTCCAACGCCCGAAACACGCCCCGAAGTACCCGAAGACCCGGAAAATTTATCTTTTATGTTTCGAAGCTCTACCTTCGTAGGGCCCGGTTTTCAAGAAAACTCCGAGTTTTCAACGACGAAAGTCATATTTAGAGCCGAAATACTGCACAAATTATTATTTTGACGCCCGGTTAATTCAAGATGAGTTTAATATATAGGAACAATTATATGTTATGTGTTATATGTGCTATGTGCTTTTCAGTGTTATTATTCCGGGTTATTTTCCCGTGGTATTTTTATTTCTGCTATTTATGATAGCAAAGCTATACCTTTGACCATGTGATCAGTTTAAGAACTCAGATTCACGGTGGTACTGGTATGTAGCCTCTGGCCATGTAGAGCATGTCCCCCAGTAAGTGAATGACTCTATTCTATGGCATTGTCATAAGGTTATACAGGGCGTACGTAGCCTCTGGCCATGTAGAGCATGTCTCCGTAACAGAATGACTTCTATTCTATGGCATTGGCAGAAGGTTAGACAGGGCGTGAAAACCTGAAATCTACCTTAATGTTAATCAGAAATTGTTTGTCTTCAGTGCCATATGGGCCGAAGCGTTATTGATGTTTATCAAGTATGGAAATTGTTATATCTCATTGATTGTATATCTTTGAATCGAGTCATTGATTGATAAGGAAAGCTTTTCGCATTATGCCTTTGTTGTTCCTTGCTCCTATTTGCTTCTGCCATATTGGTATATATATGGCATAACGTTATATTGTATCTATTATTGAACTCACTAAGCGTTATCGCTTACCCCTCCCAATGTTTTAACATAATGTAGGCAATAAGCACCCAGTATAGTTGGAAGACTTAGAATAGTTTGTAATAGTACTTTTGTACTTCAGTTTATGTTTGTATAAAATTACAATATCCTGCGTAGTTATGTAAAATCTAAAAACATAGTCGGTTTGTATCCAATCTTTTGTAATGACTTTATCAATGTAAAAATATTATTTTGTGAATATGCATGTAGCATGTTTTCGAGTAACTATATTGTCAAGTATGAAATTTTGGGTCTTTCAGAAATATGAAAGTATAGAAAGGGGTTCTTTCAATTTATGTGATAGTCATCTGGCACCAATGAAGGGTTGTGTGGCAGTTAGTGGTAGGACGAATGAGTTGTGCGGGGTCAGTCGGCCAGTTATAAGACACTTTGCCTTCCTCTAGGAGTGAGGATTGAGTGCTCGCCTATGCTTATGTACACTGTTAGGGTGCTGTGATGATCCTTGAGACAAATATGGGTAGGTGTGGAAGGTAGTATGGGCCCGTACTACTGAAAGCATAGGACCCATACGCGTAGCAAGGAAGTCACAAATCCCTAGGGTTTTGTTGGTAGTTGGTTTTCCGTTGTTGCACGGAATGTCTGATATCTTCCTGGTATATTATCAGTATGGTGGTTACGAGACGATTTGAAACCGGATCAGCGTCAGGATTAGGAGCTGGCAGCCAGGATAGGCCAGCATTAACAGAGGATCGCTTCAGGGAGATCATCCGGGAGGTGACTCATATAGTCAGTGGTCAGTTTCCAGAGATATCCGGGTATATCAAGACCACGATGATGGAGTATCTTGATCACAGATACACAGCCATTGCTGAGACAGATGCTGTTGCAGCCTCCACAGCCGTGGCGGCGGCAGGTGCGGGGGCAGGTCGGGCCTTCCAGTACTGGGACTTTGATGACACGAAGCCCCCAACTTTTGATGGGACTCAGGACCCGATCATAGCAATGAGGTGGCTATCTGACGTGGAGGGATGCTTCTTCACATAGTCATGTCCTGCTGACCAGAAGGCCAGATATGCTCTGAACGTGATAAGGTTCGGAGAAAAGGACTGGTGGAGTTTGATGACAGGGTCATATTCGGATGAGCAGCGTGGCACAGTTACTTGGGATCAGTTCAGAGATATGTTATGCGCTCGCTACATTCCACGGGTTGAGCGAGAGCGGCTGGCACAAGAGTTTTTGGAGATGAAGCAGGATACAGAGTCGGTGACGGAGATCACCCGCATGTTTACTGAGAGGGCGATGTTTTGCCCAGAGTTTGCGTCTGAGCCGACTCAGATGACCTGTTATCTGAGCATGCTTAAGACGGACATCAGACAGTTCGTTGCTACTCAACGATGTGACACTTTACTGGAGTTACAGGAGGCCGCTAGGCTGCGTGAGTTGGAGATTGAGCTTTAGTTGAGGGAGCTGAGACAGACCCCGACGCAGTCGCAGCCTGCGCCGAAACGGTTAGGGCCGTTGATTCCAGGCAGGAGAGTTAGAGGGGTCGCACTTGTGGGAAGTGCGGCAAGGTGCATGATGGGGTTTGCCGATCTTCTTCAGGATGCCATAAGTGTGGGAAGGAGGGTCACATCGTGAAGGATTGTAGGCAGCAGACTCCAAGTTCTGGTGTCAGACTTTGTTACCATTATGAGCAGGTGGGTCATATGAAGGCCCAATGTCCCCTCCTAGCTACTAGGCCGACGCAGGCTCCAGCGCTGGGTACACTGAAGATTACTGACGGGGGTCAGGGTAGATCAGAGCCCCCGAGGGCTCATGGACGCGCCTTCCAGCTCACTGTTGAGGAGCCCAGGACAGCACTTGATGAGGCGACTGGTATGTCTTAACCTCTTATCTTATTGTTTATGATTGTATTGTAAACATTCATATGCCTTCTGCATGAGAAGTTAGGACATAGAAGGGTCAGGGGAATTTATTATGAAGGAATTGTAGATGGTTAGGATCCAGAGATGCATTCGAGGATGAGGAGTTGGGATAGAGAATCGTCATTCCAGGGTTAATCATTTCATGGTTAAGTATGGTAATACCTGGTTGGGACGATTAAGTCGTGTTTGGTTTCACCACCAGTGGGTAGTGGTTAGGATCCTAAGTGGGGGAGAATTGAAAATCCTTAGATGGCACGTCAACCATTGAAGGCTTTGTCTGTTGCTGTTTGGATAACAATTTCCAGAGTGGATGGGCGATCAAACATGAGGTCAAGGGTTTCCCCCAAGTACGTGCATGGAGGCGATTTTTCGAGTGTATCTGCAGGTGTTCAAGGTAGCATTGGAGTTTGGTTCGACTTACGTGTACGATTAGGTCGGGATTATAGTCTGCACATTGGATCAAGAGTTCGAACCCCAAGTGGGGGAAAGATGGTTATTTATGGAAAGGGCACCAGGATGGGTCCAGGATTTTGGTTCAACAGACCTAGGGTGGCCCGGATAGACTGAAGGCCCAACGGGGTGTACCAGTCAGGACGAAGGCTCGGAGAACGGTCCAAACATGCTGAAGGCCCAGAGAGGTGGTCCAGACATGCTGAAGGTTCTAAGAGTGGTCAAGTCAACGGTCCAGACAAGCTGAAGGCTCGGTGAGGCGGTCCAGTCATGCTGAAGACTCTTATGTATTCTGTTAGATCTACGTTAGGGTATTGATTATGCTGCTTTGTGATAATAACCGGTGGAACCCTATGTTATCTGTATTTACCAGTTATCACCTATGAATTGCCCTTAAGGACTGTCGGTGGTCGTGTGGGAGAGCCTAAAAACTCTTGGATAACAACTCGTTCTATATAGAAATCGTTTAGGGTAGGATTTCAGTATTGTGGTGCTTGTTTGATGCTGTGAAGGACATTGATTATGCCTTTTTGGGTAATAGAGGAAGATGAGTACCTTCAGGCCTAGAGTGCTAGGCGGCTGATGGATTGACGACAGTATTGATAGTTATCGGGAGCATTCCAGTACTAAGCTAAGGGTCGGGGGAGGGCATACCAGGCTCATGATGTAGGCTCATAGGCAATCCAGACCTATGTTGAGGACCACATAGGAGTATTCCAGTCATAGGCTATAGGCCGAGAGATCGTAATGGTTATCACTCCTGTTGAAGCGCTTTCAGAATGGATGTATTATTGAGGTTCGGGTGAGTTGGAATCGATTGCGACGAATCAGAGGATTTTGGGACGAGATGCAAGGATAGGTCCTTGGATCTCAAGTTAGGGGTTTATACCCGAGTTATGTATATAGTGGTATTCCAATCTAGGAAATTCCATCATGAGGATGACCGGGCCCTAAGATTGATTGCACCTGACATGTTTGGTATTCCAACTCGAGGGTTGATTGGGCCAAACATATGCGTGATACGAGGGTATTCCATCCTAGGGAGGACTGGACCCGTCGTAGGCATGCCTGGTATTCTAGACTAAGGCTGATTGTTAGCTAGTTGTTTATGTATATGGGTTTGAGAACTAAAGGGAGCGTTATCCTGTCAGCTCATAAGCCAGGCATTATCGACAGCCGCGTATGATCTATGACTCTGCTTTCGGCGAGAACTTCAGGTTTTCAGGGTGTGGTCTGCTTTAGGAAGAATGGAAGTTTGGTTCCGGCTATATCGGGCCATTTCGGGTTGTTTCCAAGGTTGGCAGGGTGGCGCATAGACTGGATCTTCCAGAGGAGCTCAGCCAGATTCATAGCACTTTCCATGTTTCGCAGTTACAAAAGTATGTGTAGGAGGGGGATGTCATGATATCATTGGGGGGGGGGGTATACAGGTCGATGAGTGCCTGAATTACGTTGAGAGGCCGGTGGCTGTCTTGGAAGGAAGGATAAGGGTTCTGCGTAGAAGGTAGATACCTTGTTAAAGATACAATAACAACATCGGAAGGTGTCTGAATAGGTTTGGGAGCCGGAGGCTGAAATGCAAGAGCATTATCCGGAGTTGTTCATCACAGTAGGCTTCGAGGATGAAGCCTAGTTCCAGTGGGGAGAGTTGTAACTGTTGGATTAGTGTCTAAGTCCATAACTATATTTGGTATGTACTTGACCCGGTTGAGCATGGTCCTTTTGGGTTGCCTTCACCAAAGCAACTGGACATGATGATTTATAAAGAAATAGGATATTGTGGTTTATTAATATATTATAAGAATAATATATTCAAAGAGAAATCATATTTATTTAATTAATATTGGTTAAATAATTAATTAAGAATTAATTATTGTGACTAAAAGAGATTGATTAAATAAAGGGGTTTGGAACTGCAATTATAAGATAATTGATTATGGGCTGAGAATCCTTATGGATTAGGGCATGGACGAAATTAAGGTGGAGTCCATCTTGAATTTGTCCAAGGAGGCCTTATTGTGGAAGGTTCTATGGACTGCTTAAGGCCTAAGCGATCCAATTAGGGTTTCGACTGAAACCCAAACAACTCAAGTATAAAAGGACCCCTAAGGCATTGGAAATCGGCCACTTGATCCTTGGAAGCTTGGAGCCGATTTCTAGCCTATCATCATATCTCCTAAACATCATCCTCTTTCCTTGGTGTTTGTAAGCCATTAGAGGCATCGCATTTGAGGTGCTTGGTTCTCGTAAGCTTTGAAGATTCAAGTTTCATACTACAATCAAGAGGTAATATTCTTACTTGGTTATTTATATAGATCTCAAGTTTTGTAGTATGCTAGATTAGGGTATTCAAGTCTTGGATGAATTGCATGTTCAATAGAGAAACCTAGATACAAGCTTTAGGGTTTTGCATGAGCACATAGGATTGTTCTTTTGCTCCTAACCCATCAGTGGTATCAGAGCATTGCTTGGTTTCTATTGTATTTGATGCATTGTATGATTGTTCATTGCTTGAATTCGATTTTTTGGCCTTCTGTCTGAAAGACTCGTCGAGTCCCAAAGAGGACTCGCCGAGTCGGATGAACTCGACGAGTCCAGTAAGGGACTCGGCGAGCGGGGCAGTAAGACAAAGGGAATTTCGGGATTTTGCTTATTTTGACTGAGGATAATTACCATAAGTGTTTCTAATTGATAAAATCCGAATTTTATTGATTCTAGAGGATTATCTTCGTCAAATTAAAGATTTTGGTCATTTGATAAATAATTATTACCTTATTTGATAAATGTTAATTATTTGAAATATTTGATCAATTATCATGCATGCAATTGGATTAGGTCAAAATTAGATAATCACCAATTAATTGTTTAATTGTTTATTTGAATTTTTATCTAGATGATTTTGAAATGTTTCAAAACTTGCCCTCAAGTTTTGGAATTTAAATTTTTGATTAAAAGTTAATTTTGAAATAATTAAATTCCAAACCCTAGAATGTTACAAGTTTAAAATTCAACCCTATAATATTATAATATTATAAGAATAACTATTATATATGTATAAGTTAAATGATAGTCTTACCGTTAGTAGGCCTCATTCACGAAGCCGGTCTAAAATGGGGTATAAGGTTATGGCCTATAAAATGGCCGTTTAATGGGTGTCCACTCTCACCCACCGCTTCCTTGATTTGTGGAGGGTCGTTAGCCGAACGGGTAGGATAGGGAAACCTAATTCCTCATTAAAAGTATAACGATTAATAAAGTAACTAAATGTTTTTATAAAATTACCAATCTTAGTTACTTTTAGGAAAAATGTGAATTTGATGCTATTCCATGGAATTACACTTTGTAACCTTGCTAAGACGTTAGTGGAGTGTGTGTGGTTAACCGGTACACTGATATGGCTCTAAGCAAAGGTGGGAAAGGGTGACATGTTGTTTGTCATAGATCAATGGAGCGTGTGTGCCTAACCGGCACATAGATTAGGTGACCATAACATCGAGGGCACCAAGTACATTCACATGGTTATTCACACCTTGTTTGTGATCCTCGGTATCCCAGTCACAAACTTGAAGGGCATATCGAGATTTAAACATGCCATTGAAAAGTTCAATGAATCTCAAAAGATCTAAGAGTTTCAAAACATTTAAAACTTAATAACCTTTTGTTTTTCATGGTGGAAATTAGTGAATCGTCATTCACTTACCTTCAAATTATTTGAATTTAAATTACGAAATCCCTCTTTTAAGTTGTAAATAATGTTGTTGGATCCTAGCCCTAATTTCTCATTTGGGTGTTTATTTGGGGATTCTTATCTAATCAAACTTTGTCCATTTCCTTTTCAGATGTTGTGACAACCCGAAATTTCTGTCTTGTATAACTCTTAAACTCAATCAAAGTCTGACTCGTTTCTGCTAACTTTTAGCACTGTATAGAGTCTGTTTGAGCATTCTGAGCCTAGACATCAAAGGAATCAGTGTTTGGATTTATCAGTTAATGTTCCAAACCATCTAGCAAACTGTAAAACTCCCCAAAAGGAGTTTACAGTCAGAAGCTTAGAGCTTACGGTCATGGTGACCGTAAACTCCCTATATACATGACACTTAGTCATTTTTCAATCATTTTTAAAATTCTAAGGCTAGAAATCGATTTTCTCTCCCAATGATCTTGAGGTTTTGCTTCCAAACTTCATTGATGTAAGTGATTCCTTCCTTAATTCGAGTTATTACATCTCTTCTTCTTGATTCATGTGACAACCCGAAATTTTCTTTTGTACAAACTCTACAGTCAAACACTTCAATTAAAAGTCAAATTCATTTCTGCTAATTTTTAGCTCGGTTTAAAGTCCGTTTGGGTATTTTTAAATATTTATTCTTCGGGAGAATAAGCGAGAGGAAGTATTTTTTTTTATTATTGGGGAACAAATTAAAACAAATAACACCTTGATAAGGTGTTGCGGCCAAACATGAGGGGTGGGGCCGAAACCCCCCTTTTGACCGAGGACTCATACATAAGGCATGAGTTTACTCCTCCTTCCTCACTTTTCACTTTCAAACTCAAGAAAACCCACATTTTTCTCTCAAGTATCATAAGCGCTACTTTCAAATCTTCCAAAAATGTAAGTGTTTCTTCTCTTGATTTGTTGTTACAACACTTCATCTAGTAGTTATACATAATTTCATCCATGAAATCTTCTCTTTTTCTTAGATCTTCAAGTGTTCTTCAAGAACACCAAGAACACACACTAGTGTGTGTGTGGCCAAAAACACCCTTCTTTGCCTCTAAATCGTAAGTATTGCTTTCTGCACTTATTATCTAGTTGAAAATCTTGTTTAAAGCCTTGAAATAGTCACTTTCCAAGAACAAACAGAGTTTTCGGTTTAGTGCATCTCCTTAAACCGAAAACCCCGAAAGAAAGGTCCCTTTAAGACCTCAAAACTCACTTAAGAATTCGGATAAAGCTTAGAACCCCTTTGCATGTTTGAAAGCCCATTGAAAAACACCACATGCACCGAGGATCCTGAGTTTTCGGTCTCAACCGAAAACCCTAAAAACCAAGAACCTCTTCGGACTGAGAACCTCTTCGGACCGAGAACCCTTCGGACCGAGAACCTTTTTGGACCGAGAATACCATTAAGACCGAAAGCTCCTAGGAACATACCACTTGGACCGAAAGCTCCATTTGGTGACCATACACTCTTTTTATGCAATCCTTTGTGATTTTAACACTTCCATATAAGTGTTTCCTAGACTATACGGGTGTTATCCTTTTTAATTAGTTGAATATACACTAATTGCATGCATATATGTGTCTTTATATGCTAAATAGGATCCGTGTGTGCTCAAGTCTTCACTTGACACTTAGCATCCTTTTTCCGATTTTACATTCGCACCACTCATTTCAGGTGAGTTCATACCCCTTAATCAACCTTTGAAATGATTTTAAATGCTTTTATGGGGGGGGGGGGGGAATACAAGTTGAAACATTCTAGTTATTGCTCTAATCATATGTGATTAATAACTAGAACAAACTGAAAAGATTTTCTATTACTTTCAAGTTACTATCAAATTTACAGATTTTAAGCACTTCAAAACCTTTTATTAGACTCTTTTAAATGCTAAAATTGTTTTCAAAACTCTTTTAAACTTACATTGTTTTCAAACTCATATCTACACTAATATATTTATATAAGTAAGACTTGAAGGACTTAGGACTGATAGCTCACCTTATTTCTTGTTCCTTGTTTGGTTGTGGACTTAGGGTATCCTGTTATTTGTCTGAATGTCATTGAACTCTTAGTTATATATCATATATATATATATATATATATATATATATATATATATATATATATATATATATATATATATATGTGTGTGTGTGTGTTGGATTTAAAAGCTTTCACTTCAGTTCAATGCCTTGTGTAACGAAGGCATACCAACAACATTACTATTTAACTATAATAGGTATAGTTAAGGGATTACTACTCACTACTACTATTACAAAGATACATACAAGAGACAATACACTTACGAGTCGCTACATGAGTACTACAGTGAGAAACAATACATACTATACACTATACAATAGAACATACAATACACTATACAAGAGAACATACTATACACTAGTACAGAGAAAACATTACTACACTAAGAACTACTACATAAACATTTGAATACTATAAACAGAATGTGACATACTACTTCTCGATACGACACTTTATTTTGCTATCACTTTGTAACCAGTGTCTCCTGGAGGGAGAGCGGGCATTGTGTGTATAGATCTTTACGGGACAGACACTCCCACACCCCGACTGCTAGCTACAGTCCCAGCCTATAAGGCCAAGGGGTGACAGAATGTTACCTCACTACATATGACACCGGAGGGTCATCAGTTATTCAGTCGTCGATCCGCATGGTTACATACGAGTTCACATTCTAACCTTTAATTAACCAATTAAGAATTAAAGGAAAAACAGTCTTTTCGAGGCGTATTGTTCATTTAATACCACCTGGAGTCTTCATTTTCACTTTCTTTAGACTCCCCGAGGTGTGCTGTACATTTAGTACTACCTAGAGTCTGTATTTTATTACTTTATGACCAGCAGTGTCACTGCTGAGGAAAAACATTATTTTCCTATGACATTTATTTTGTGATTTTGTCACATACACATTCAAGTAATCTATATTTTTCACAATGATAGTTTGATTGGGGAAAACTCTTACATTTACAAAAGAACAAACATACAAACAGTCGGGTCTTGGTAGAAGACTACATTTCACTAGAAAATATAGGATTTTCTAGGTAGTACAACCATTTAAAAAGATTTACAAATAACTACTAGCATTTACATTATATTGTTACAAACATTTTTATACAAGCAATGACACTAAATACTGATGAACTCACCAGCTTTATGCTGATAAACTCTTTCAAAATAACTTGTATTCTCAGGTCATCAGTAGACAGGTACCGATGAAGCTTTTGAGAAGATGGAGCACATACAAGACTCATCTTTTATTTTGATCATACTTTTGGTGTCTTACATACTATACATAACACGCTTGTATTAAAATTATTCTATTAATGCAATGGATGTTGTTGCTTGTCTTTACTATTATGCATTGTTATGATACTATACATGACGTCCTCCACCCCAGAACGTTTCCGCCGTTCCGGTTTTGGGGTGTGACAGATTGGTATCAGAGCACTGTTTATAGTGAATCAAGTATATCAACCCATAAAAGATATACAAACTATAAACGCATCGGGATTAGAACACTCTGACCGAGAAATTATACTTTTAAATAGTAAAATATTTAACTAAGTATATATACATTTATTCATACCAATGTCAGTATCATACTAGAACAGAACAAAAGTATTACGATTGTTGAACAACACAAGTAGGCTTAGAGACATATGGTCAAACTTAGGGGGATATAGCCTGATCAACTATATTTTCTTAGGAGTAACTAGCATGTGCATAAGAAAGATTGTGGTGTTGCAACAAGTCTAAAAATTTACCAACACTACTACAACAAGAACATTAGAATAGACCTTAAACCTAAAATACTATAGGAGTATTTTGTGTTACTATAATTACTTATGTGCAAACTAAAAAGGACCTTCATTAGTACGTCTATTAACTATTCTTTTCCCCATTCTCGCGTAGATAACATGGTCGGCTTCCATCTCCCCAGCGATCCGTATTATCCCAACCAGGGCATTGGAGGATGGCTTGATGATGAGCCAGAAGAAGATCACCCAATCCCTTTGGATGATCACCTCGCAGAAGGCTTTCGGATGACTCCGACTCCGAACCAGAGGTCAACAACCTACCCCAAGAAGGTCAAGTCCCAAACCTCAACCCCCGTCTGGCATTTCAAGGTCCCACTCCCTTATGGGCAACAACCTTGAATCGTTGGAGTGATGAGCAGGGTCAACCCTTACCCTTCAGCGGAGACCGGAATTTTTACAACATAAATGAGGGAGGTTCAGCTGACCGTGTCCTACCCATCATGGTCCGTAGGATTTCTCGGAACGTCGAGCAAAGTCATGCAGCCATCGACCGAGTAATGGAAGTTGACGCCAAATCTGGCTTTAACACAGTCCGCATTCGCCAACTCGAAGAGGCTATGGAAAGGACCAGGAGAACCAATGAGGCTCTTCAGCAACAGTTAGCTGCATCCCGAGCCGAAGTCATGGAACTCCGAGTGCGTCAGAGGGCGCAGGAGCGACATCTTCAGGAAGTTGTACGTCAACTGGCAGATCTGAGGGTTCGCCCGAGGGATACCCGTCGCCGATAGAAGATGTCGACTCATCTTTCTCTTTTGGTCAAGTAATAGCCTTTTCTTTTCTGTGCTCTATGGAGCACTTGTCTGTAAACAATCCTAACTTTGAAAGTACTCTAACTAGACTTCTAAGTTGCCAACATTTTCCCTTATGGTTTGATGTAAGACCTACTGTTAGGTCATTTTCCCCGAACTCATTTTGCATCATTAATACCAGTAATATTGGCAGTTGTCTAATCTATGGGAAAGTCTATACTCTTGTGTTTCCCTACTCTATTGTTGTGCCTCTATCTGATAGTTGGACTATGGTGATTTAGTCCATGAAACACTCTCATCATACTTACAATTGATTCTTACTATTATCATCATCTTTATAAACTTTCAGTAAAAAAATACTTCCTCTCGCATATTCTCCCGAAACACGCCAGTGAATCAAACTCCACCACCACCACCCCCTCCACAGTTCGATGCGGTAATGTTTCAAGCAGCGGTGACCGCAGCTGTGACCGCAGCCATGGCCCAAGTAAACTCTGGTGGTGTTAGTGGAACGGGGACTGGCACCAACTCTAGCCATGGTGAAATCCACCAACGTGCACGGGAGTGTACCTATAAAGATTTCATCAACTGCAAACCTACGTACTTCAACGGAACTGGAGGGATGATTGCACTGTCCCAATGGATCGAGAGAACAGAAGCAATCTTCGAGATGTGCTCATGCCCTGAAGGAAGCAAGATTAAGTTCGCTGCTTGCACCTTCACCGAAAGGGCCCTGACGTGGTGGAATGGCCATGTCAAATCACTCTCACTGGTAGCAGCTAACGTCATGTGCTGGGATACACTGAAGGACCTAATGACAAGGGAGTACTACCAGAGGGGCGAAATTCAGAAGCTCGAGGAGGAACTCTGGAACCTCAAAATGAAGGGTTCCGACATAGTGGCTTATACAGCCAGGTTCTGCGACCTGGTGACTCTATGTCCTAACTTGGTCCCCACCGAAAGCAAGAAAATCAAAAGATACATCTGGGGTCTGGTGCCCCCATATCGAGGGAACGTTCTAGCATCACACCCTGCGACCTTTGATAGTGCTAAGGAATTGGCCCAAAGGCTCATCGATCATGAGGTTCCTTCTACTCCAACCGCAACTACAACGACTGCCCCCGCACCAACCAAAACAGCTGACAACAAGAGGAAGCGTTGGGACCGAAAGAAGGGCAAATCCGCTCAATCCTTTTCCAATAACCAACAGATCGTGGCGGTCCATGCTGCCACTACTCCTGCTGCCCCTGTACTAGCCAAACCATATGCAGGAATCCTACCCAAGTGCACCAAGTGCTCCTTCCATCATAACGGTCCCTGTCGGGAAATGCGCTGCGTTAATTGTGACCGGAAAGGCCATACCGCCCGGTTTTGCAGAACACCACCCAAACCCATCACCCAGGTTCCCGGTGCAGGATTAAGCCAGGCCTGCTACGGGTGCGGCGAAACAGGGCACTTCAAAAGAAACTGTCCGAAGGCTGGGAATGCGGGAGGAGCAGGAAGACTACTTGCTATTGGCCACAATGAAGCCGTGGCAGACCCCACAGTAGTCACGGGTATGTTCCTTCTCGATAACTCTTATGCTTGTATCCTATTTGATAGTGGGGTAGAAAGGAGCTTCGTAAACCACAAATTTAAACACTTACTTAATCAAGCACCGCAAGCACTAAAAGAAACCTTCGTCGTAGAAATGGCTAACAGAAAAACAGAGAATTCTAACGAGATTTACATAGGTTGTACCGTCACACTGGATAATCATTCCTTCCCAATCGACCTCATACCAATAGCAATCAAGAGTTTCGCCGTCATTATAGTCATGTACTAGCTGAGTCTTTATCGCGCCGACATCCTGTGTTTCGAGAAAGCAGTCCGCCTAAACCTACCAAATAACGAAACCTTGTTGATCTACGGAGACAAACCCAGTACGAGCCTTCGTATCATCTCGAGTATCCACCCCGAGAAGTACTTGCGCAAGGAATATCGTGCATTTTTGGCACACGTTGTCAGTACGAACTAGAAAACAAAAGACCTGAAAGACATCCTCGTAGTACGCGACTTCCCCGACATCTTTCCGGAAGAGCTACCGGGTTTACTTCCCCAACGGCAAGTCGAATTCAGGATCGACTTAGTTCCAGGGGCTACCCCCGTAGCCAAATCGCCCTATCGTCTAGCACCTGCTGAGATGCAAGAACTGTCCGGTCAACTTAACGAACTGCTCAGCAAGGGCTTTATAAGACCAAGCTTCTCACCCTGGGGAGCACCAGTCTTTTTCGTGAAGAAGAAAGATGGATCGTTCCGTATGTGCATCAATTACAGGGAACTCAACAAGCTTATAGTAAAAAATCGTTACCCTCTTCCTCGCATAGACGATTTATTCGACCAGCTGCAAGGGGCGAGTGTGTGTGGTTAACCGGTACACTGATATGGCTCTAAGCAAAGGTGGGAAAGGGTGACATGTTGTTTGTCATAGATCAATGGAGCGTGTGTGCCTAACCGGCACATAGATTAGGTGACCATAACATCGAGGGCACCAAGTACATTCACATGGTTATTCACACCTTGTTTGTGATCCTCGGTATCCCAGTCACAAACTTGAAGGGCATATCGAGATTTAAACATGCCATTGAAAAGTTCAATGAATCTCAAAAGATCTAAGAGTTTCAAAACATTTAAAACTTAATAACCTTTTGTTTTTCATGGTGGAAATTAGTGAATCGTCATTCACTTACCTTCAAATTATTTGAATTTAAATTACGAA
The DNA here is from genome assembly GCF_052849685.1 of Lactuca virosa. Classification (NCBI taxonomy): domain Eukaryota; kingdom Viridiplantae; phylum Streptophyta; class Magnoliopsida; order Asterales; family Asteraceae; genus Lactuca; species Lactuca virosa. The sequence continues at coordinate 486,569,034 of NC_136429.1, forward strand.
ATCCCTCTTTTAAGTTGTAAATAATGTTGTTGGATCCTAGCCCTAATTTCTCATTTGGGTGTTTATTTGGGGATTCTTATCTAATCAAACTTTGTCCATTTCCTTTTCAGATGTTGTGACAACCCGAAATTTCTGTCTTGTATAACTCTTAAACTCAATCAAAGTCTGACTCGTTTCTGCTAACTTTTAGCACTGTATAGAGTCTGTTTGAGCATTCTGAGCCTAGACATCAAAGGAATCAGTGTTTGGATTTATCAGTTAATGTTCCAAACCATCTAGCAAACTGTAAAACTCCCCAAAAGGAGTTTACAGTCAGAAGCTTAGAGCTTACGGTCATGGTGACCGTAAACTCCCTATATACATGACACTTAGTCATTTTTCAATCATTTTTAAAATTCTAAGGCTAGAAATCGATTTTCTCTCCCAATGATCTTGAGGTTTTGCTTCCAAACTTCATTGATGTAAGTGATTCCTTCCTTAATTCGAGTTATTACATCTCTTCTTCTTGATTCATGTGACAACCCGAAATTTTCTTTTGTACAAACTCTACAGTCAAACACTTCAATTAAAAGTCAAATTCATTTCTGCTAATTTTTAGCTCGGTTTAAAGTCCGTTTGGGTATTTTTAAATATTTATTCTTCGGGAGAATAAGCGAGAGGAAGTATTTTTTTTTATTATTGGGGAACAAATTAAAACAAATAACACCTTGATAAGGTGTTGCGGCCAAACATGAGGGGTGGGGCCGAAACCCCCCTTTTGACCGAGGACTCATACATAAGGCATGAGTTTACTCCTCCTTCCTCACTTTTCACTTTCAAACTCAAGAAAACCCACATTTTTCTCTCAAGTATCATAAGCGCTACTTTCAAATCTTCCAAAAATGTAAGTGTTTCTTCTCTTGATTTGTTGTTACAACACTTCATCTAGTAGTTATACATAATTTCATCCATGAAATCTTCTCTTTTTCTTAGATCTTCAAGTGTTCTTCAAGAACACCAAGAACACACACTAGTGTGTGTGTGGCCAAAAACACCCTTCTTTGCCTCTAAATCGTAAGTATTGCTTTCTGCACTTATTATCTAGTTGAAAATCTTGTTTAAAGCCTTGAAATAGTCACTTTCCAAGAACAAACAGAGTTTTCGGTTTAGTGCATCTCCTTAAACCGAAAACCCCGAAAGAAAGGTCCCTTTAAGACCTCAAAACTCACTTAAGAATTCGGATAAAGCTTAGAACCCCTTTGCATGTTTGAAAGCCCATTGAAAAACACCACATGCACCGAGGATCCTGAGTTTTCGGTCTCAACCGAAAACCCTAAAAACCAAGAACCTCTTCGGACTGAGAACCTCTTCGGACCGAGAACCCTTCGGACCGAGAACCTTTTTGGACCGAGAATACCATTAAGACCGAAAGCTCCTAGGAACATACCACTTGGACCGAAAGCTCCATTTGGTGACCATACACTCTTTTTATGCAATCCTTTGTGATTTTAACACTTCCATATAAGTGTTTCCTAGACTATACGGGTGTTATCCTTTTTAATTAGTTGAATATACACTAATTGCATGCATATATGTGTCTTTATATGCTAAATAGGATCCGTGTGTGCTCAAGTCTTCACTTGACACTTAGCATCCTTTTTCCGATTTTACATTCGCACCACTCATTTCAGGTGAGTTCATACCCCTTAATCAACCTTTGAAATGATTTTAAATGCTTTTATGGGGGGGGGGGGGAATACAAGTTGAAACATTCTAGTTATTGCTCTAATCATATGTGATTAATAACTAGAACAAACTGAAAAGATTTTCTATTACTTTCAAGTTACTATCAAATTTACAGATTTTAAGCACTTCAAAACCTTTTATTAGACTCTTTTAAATGCTAAAATTGTTTTCAAAACTCTTTTAAACTTACATTGTTTTCAAACTCATATCTACACTAATATATTTATATAAGTAAGACTTGAAGGACTTAGGACTGATAGCTCACCTTATTTCTTGTTCCTTGTTTGGTTGTGGACTTAGGGTATCCTGTTATTTGTCTGAATGTCATTGAACTCTTAGTTATATATCATATATATATATATATATATATATATATATATATATATATATATATATATATATGTGTGTGTGTGTGTGTTGGATTTAAAAGCTTTCACTTCAGTTCAATGCCTTGTGTAACGAAGGCATACCAACAACATTACTATTTAACTATAATAGGTATAGTTAAGGGATTACTACTCACTACTACTATTACAAAGATACATACAAGAGACAATACACTTACGAGTCGCTACATGAGTACTACAGTGAGAAACAATACATACTATACACTATACAAGAGAACATACAATACACTATACAAGAGAACATACTATACACTAGTACAGAGAAAACATTACTACACTAAGAACTACTACATAAACATTTGAATACTATAAACAGAATGTGACATACTACTTCTCGATACGACACTTTATTTTGCTATCACTTTGTAACCAGTGTCTCCTGGAGGGAGAGCGGGCATTGTGTGTATAGATCTTTACGGGACAGACACTCCCACACCCCGACTGCTAGCTACAGTCCCAGCCTATAAGGCCAAGGGGTGACAGAATGTTACCTCACTACATATGACACCGGAGGGTCATCAGTTATTCAGTCGTCGATCCGCATGGTTACATACGAGTTCACATTCTAACCTTTAATTAACCAATTAAGAATTAAAGGAAAAACAGTCTTTTCGAGGCGTATTGTTCATTTAATACCACCTGGAGTCTTCATTTTCACTTTCTTTAGACTCCCCGAGGTGTGCTGTACATTTAGTACTACCTAGAGTCTGTATTTTATTACTTTATGACCAGCAGTGTCACTGCTGAGGAAAAACATTATTTTCCTATGACATTTATTTTGTGATTTTGTCACATACACATTCAAGTAATCTATATTTTTCACAATGATAGTTTGATTGGGGAAAACTCTTACATTTACAAAAGAACAAACATACAAACAGTCGGGTCTTGGTAGAAGACTACATTTCACTAGAAAATATAGGATTTTCTAGGTAGTACAACCATTTAAAAAGATTTACAAATAACTACTAGCATTTACATTATATTGTTACAAACATTTTTATACAAGCAATGACACTAAATACTGATGAACTCACCAGCTTTATGCTGATAAACTCTTTCAAAATAACTTGTATTCTCAGGTCATCAGTAGACAGGTACCGATGAAGCTTTTGAGAAGATGGAGCACATACAAGACTCATCTTTTATTTTGATCATACTTTTGGTGTCTTACATACTATACATAACACGCTTGTATTAAAATTATTCTATTAATGCAATGGATGTTGTTGCTTGTCTTTACTATTATGCATTGTTATGATACTATACATGACGTCCTCCACCCCAGAACGTTTCCGCCGTTCCGGTTTTGGGGTGTGACAGATTGGTATCAGAGCACTGTTTATAGTGAATCAAGTATATCAACCCATAAAAGATATACAAACTATAAACGCATCGGGATTAGAACACTCTGACCGAGAAATTATACTTTTAAATAGTAAAATATTTAACTAAGTATATATACATTTATTCATACCAATGTCAGTATCATACTAGAACAGAACAAAAGTATTACGATTGTTGAACAACACAAGTAGGCTTAGAGACATATGGTCAAACTTAGGGGGATATAGCCTGATCAACTATATTTTCTTAGGAGTAACTAGCATGTGCATAAGAAAGATTGTGGTGTTGCAACAAGTCTAAAAATTTACCAACACTACTACAACAAGAACATTAGAATAGACCTTAAACCTAAAATACTATAGGAGTATTTTGTGTTACTATAATTACTTATGTGCAAACTAAAAAGGACCTTCATTAGTACGTCTATTAACTATTCTTTTCCCCATTCTCGCGTAGATAACATGGTCGGCTTCCATCTCCCCGGCGATCCGTATTATCCCAACCAGGGCATTGGAGGATGGCTTGATGATGAGCCAGAAGAAGATCACCCAATCCCTTTGGATGATCACCTCGCAGAAGGCTTTCGGATGACTCCGACTCCGAACCAGAGGTCAACAACCTACCCCAAGAAGGTCAAGTCCCAAACCTCAACCCCCGTCTGGCATTTCAAGGTCCCACTCCCTTATGGGCAACAACCTTGAATCGTTGGAGTGATGAGCAGGGTCAACCCTTACCCTTCAGCGGAGACCGGAATTTTTACAACATAAATGAGGGAGGTTCAGCTGACCGTGTCCTACCCATCATGGTCCGTAGGATTTCTCGGAACGTCGAGCAAAGTCATGCAGCCATCGACCGAGTAATGGAAGTTGACGCCAAATCTGGCTTTAACACAGTCCGCATTCGCCAACTCGAAGAGGCTATGGAAAGGACCAGGAGAACCAATGAGGCTCTTCAGCAACAGTTAGTTGCATCCCGAGCCGAAGTCATGGAACTCCGAGTGCGTCAGAGGGCGCAGGAGCGACATCTTCAGGAAGTTGTACGTCAACTGGCAGATCTGAGGGTTCGCCCGAGGGATACCCGTCGCCGATAGAAGATGTCGACTCATCTTTCTCTTTTGGTCAAGTAATAGCCTTTTCTTTTCTGTGCTCTATGGAGCACTTGTCTGTAAACAATCCTAACTTTGAAAGTACTCTAACTAGACTTCTAAGTTGCCAACATTTTCCCTTATGGTTTGATGTAAGACCTACTGTTAGGTCATTTTCCCCAAACTCATTTTGCATCATTAATACCAGTAATATTGGCAGTTGTCTAATCTATGGGAAAGTCTGTACTCTTGTGTTTCCCTACTCTATTGTTGTGCCTCTATCTGATAGTTGGACTATGGTGATTTAGTCCATGAAACACTCTCATCATACTTACAATTGATTCTTACTATTATCATCATCTTTATAAACTTTCAGTAAAAAAATACTTCCTCTCGCATATTCTCCCGAAACACGCCAGTGAATCAAACTCCACCACCACCACCCCCTCCACAGTTCGATGCGGTAATGTTTCAAGCAGCGGTGACCGCAGCTGTGACCGCAGCCATGGCCCAAGTAAACTCTGGTGGTGTTAGTGGAACGGGGACTGGCACCAACTCTAGCCATGGTGAAATCCACCAACGTGCACGGGAGTGTACCTATAAAGATTTCATCAACTGCAAACCTACGTACTTCAACGGAACTGGAGGGATGATTGCACTGTCCCAATGGATCGAGAGAACAGAAGCAATCTTCGAGATGTGCTCATGCCCTGAAGGAAGCAAGATTAAGTTCGCTGCTTGCACCTTCACCGAAAGGGCCCTGACGTGGTGGAATGGCCATGTCAAATCACTCTCACTGGTAGCAGCTAACGTCATGGGCTGGGATACACTGAAGGACCTAATGACAAGGGAGTACTACCAGAGGGGCGAAATTCAGAAGCTCGAGGAGGAACTCTGGAACCTCAAAATGAAGGGTTCCGACATAGTGGCTTATACAGCCAGGTTCTGCGACCTGGTGACTCTATGTCCTAACTTGGTCCCCACCGAAAGCAAGAAAATCAAAAGATACATCTGGGGTCTGGTGCCCCCATATCGAGGGAACGTTCTAGCATCACACCCTGCGACCTTTGATAGTGCTAAGGAATTGGCCCAAAGGCTCATCGATCATGAGGTTCCTTCTACTCCAACCGCAACTACAACGACTGCCCCCGCACCAACCAAAACAGCTGACAACAAGAGGAAGCGTTGGGACCGAAAGAAGGGCAAATCCGCTCAATCCTTTTCCAATAACCAACAGATCGTGGCGGTCCATGCTGCCACTACTCCTGCTGCCCCTGTACTAGCCAAACCATATGCAGGAATCCTACCCAAGTGCACCAAGTGCTCCTTCCATCATAACGGTCCCTGTCGGGAAATGCGCTGCGTTAATTGTGACCGGAAAGGCCATACCGCCCGGTTTTGCAGAACACCACCCAAACCCATCACCCAGGTTCCCGGTGCAGGATTAAGCCAGGCCTGCTACGGGTGCGACGAAACAGGGCACTTCAAAAGAAACTGTCCGAAGGCTGGGAATGCGGGAGGAGCAGGAAGACTACTTGCTATTGGCCACAATGAAGCCGTGGCAGACCCCACAGTAGTCACGGGTATGTTCCTTCTCGATAACTCTTATGCTTGTATCCTATTTGATAGTGGGGTAGAGAGGAGCTTCGTAAACCACAAATTTAAACACTTACTTAATCAAGCACCGCAAGCACTAAAAGAAACCTTCGTCGTAGAAATGGCTAACAGAAAAACAGAGAATTCTAACGAGATTTACATAGGTTGTACCGTCACACTGGATAATCATTCCTTCCCAATCGACCTCATACCAATAGCAATCAAGAGTTTCGCCGTCATTATAGTCATGTACTAGCTGAGTCTTTATCGCGCCGACATCCTGTGTTTCGAGAAAGCAGTCCGCCTAAACCTACCAAATAACGAAACCTTGTTGATCTACAGAGACAAACCCAGTACGAGCCTTCGTATCATCTCGAGTATCCACCCCGAGAAGTACTTGCGCAAGGAATATCGTGCATTTTTGGCACACGTTGTCAGTACGAACTAGAAAACAAAAGACCTGAAAGACATCCTCGTAGTACGCGACTTCCCCGACATCTTTCCGGAAGAGCTACCGGGTTTACTTCCCCAACGGCAAGTCGAATTCAGGATCGACTTAGTTCCAGGGGCTACCCCCGTAGCCAAATCGCCCTATCGTCTAGCACCTGCTGAGATGCAAGAACTGTCCGGTCAACTTAACGAACTGCTCAGCAAGGGCTTTATAAGACCAAGCTTCTCACCCTGGGGAGCACCAGTCTTTTTCGTGAAGAAGAAAGATGGATCGTTCCGTATGTGCATCAATTACAGGGAACTCAACAAGCTTATAGTAAAAAATCGTTACCCTCTTCCTCGCATAGACGATTTATTCGACCAGCTGCAAGGGGCGAGTTACTTTTCTAAGATTGATCTAAGATCCGGGTATCACCAGTTACGAGTGCTGGAGGAGGATGTTCCAAAGACAGCCTTCCGAACTCTGGTACGAACACTAAGATTTCGTGGTGATGCCATTCGGATTGACTAATGCGCCCGCAGTTTTCATGGACTTAATGAATAGGGTATGTCGTCCTTACTTGGATCAGTTCGTCATTGTTTTCATCGATGACATACTTATCTACTCTCGTAGTAAGGAGGAACATAGCGATCATTTACAACAAGTCCTAGGAACCTTACGATCAGAGAAGCTCTATGCGAAGTTCTCTAAGTGCGAATTTTGGATCCGAAGAGTCGAATTTTTAGGACGCGTGGTTAGCGAAGAAGGAATCCACGTGGACCCTTCCAAAATTAAAGCCATCGAGAACTGGACAGCACCGAAGACGCCTACAAAAATTCATCAATTTCTAGGCCTCGCTGGCTACTACCGTAGGTTCATACAGAACTTCTCTCGAATTGCGAAACCCCTTACGACATTGACCCAGAAAGGCATGGCCTTTGACTGGGAAGAGAAATAAGAGAAGGCATTCCAAACACTGAAACGAGCCTTATGCACCGCACCGGTACTATCCCTCCCCGAAGGGATAGACGACTTCATGATATACTGCGATGCATCCAACCAGGGGCTCGGCTGTGTTCTGATGCAACGAGGTGAGGTCATCGCCAACGCCTCAAGACAGCTGAAGACACACGAAGTCAACTACACCACACACGATCTCGACTTAGGAGCGGTTGTATTCGCCCTGAAGATCTACAGACACTACCTGTATGGTACGAAGAGCACTATCTTTACAGACCACAAAAGCCTACAACACATATTCAACCAGAAGGAGCTTAATATGAGACAACGACGGTGGGTCGAGCTACTTAACGACTACGAATGCGAAATTCGTTATCATCCGGGTAAAGCCAACGTAGTAGCAGACGTCCTAAGTCGAAAAGAATATTTTGGGCGAAGAGTCAAGTCATTAACTATGACTATCCATTCGCATCTATCCACACAAATTAAGGAGGCTCAGTTCGAAGCCTTAAAACATGAAAACATGGCGGGAGAATCCCTACGTGGAATGGATAAGAACTTGGAAGTCAAGGGTGACGGAGCCTTATATCTCATGGGCCGGATCTGGACACCGAGACACGGCAGCTTCATGTTGAATCATAAAAAGTGACACTCTTGAACTTCAGCTACCGCAACCTCTTCAGCTACCGCAGCCATCCAGCACCCGCAGTTAAGCCACTTCTTCAGCAACCGCATCCGAAGTCTCTACCTACCGCAGTCACTTAACTAGATTACTTTACTTGTCTTTATTATAATACTCTCTATTGTCCAGTATGCCTTTCATGGCTACTCTTAGAGATGTAATCTAGTTTACTTCATGAGTCTCTATAAATAGAGCTCATCCTCCTGTATTCGTACTTACGCATCTATCTATTCTGAATACACATCTCTGAAGTTATCGTTTCTATCTCTCTATCACTCATTCCTTCTTACTCTCAAATATTACTAGAATACAACTGATTATAACCTCTCTTCTGAGCAAGTCTTTCGTGAGTTAATCACTAAGTTTGATCTTTCTTATTAACTCGGTTTGAATGCATTCCTTGTTATGAATCAACTTATGTGTATACTTGATATAACAATTGTTGTCATTTCTGTTTCTTTACTTTTCCGCAACTAACTCTCTAACTATCTAACTCTAACTTATTAATATTATTGTTGTGCTTTTAGATCCTTCGAGATTAACTATTCCGCAATACACTTTTTCTAACATTTGTTCAAGTGTGTCTCTAAGTTTTTCTCTCAACAATTGGTATCAGAGCCATAGTGGTTGCTTTTTGAAAACGGAACTCTGATTTTCAAAGGGCCTTCTATACCACTAAAGCTCATTTCTTAAAAAAAAACTTCAAAATGGCACAATCGTTATCTCTGAATGTTTCCAACAGTGTTGGTGGTTCTAATCGAGCCCCAATACTGGTAGCAAATGAATATCATCACTGGTCACAAAGAATGCAAAGATACTTAAGGAGACTTGGTAGAGATGTATGGTGATCCGTAGAAGAAGGACCACATGTCCCAGTCCTTACACTAGTCCAAACTGACGGCGCTACAACCAGACTAGGAGGAGGTCAACCAGTCATGAACCGTCCCACCAAGGATGATCTCGATAAAATGGAAAATGTTGCTATTGCTTTTTATGAAATCTCCTGTGGAGTTGCTCCTGACAACTTCGATATTATCATAAATTGCAATTCAGCAAAAGAGATCTGGGAAGTTCTCAAGAATTTATACGAAGGCTCAGAACAAGCACAAGACAAGAAGCTTACTACCGCACTCAATGAGTTCAACAACTTCAAAGCTCATACTGGCGAAAGTTTGGAAGACTCCTTCAAAAGGTTCAACCTGATAGTCACCAAGTTATCCAATGCGGGCACCATCCGCAGTAACCATGAAACAAATCTTCAGTTTCTTAATGGTTTGGGAAGACATTGGACTACGGCTAAGATGATAGTCCAAGGCGATAGAAAGATTCACTCTTTGTCACTCTACAAGCTCTATGGAGAGCTGCAAGCACAAGAATCCACCGTACTCAAAGACTGTGCTGACTTCGGAGGACCACTTGCTCTCATAGCACAAGCTCGACATAATCAATCTTACTCTCCATCGTATGACACTTCACCGCAGTCATACGAAGCTGACTCAGAGTATGACGATGAAGAAGAATTTCAGAAGGCTATTGCTCTGGTTAGCCAACAGTTCAACCGTCTACCACCTCTTTCCTTCCGCAAGAATCAACAGTTCAACAAACCTCAATTCAACCGTAACTTCGGTTCCCAGAATAACCATCCTCGATATTCCAAAAGTTCTCATCCACCACCGTAATCTCTAAATAATCAACCAAAGGAAGCACCGCAGTCTACTCAAACCACTGACTCCGGTACTCCCTCAGAAGACAAGACTGATGTTGTAATTTGTCACAAATGCAACAAAGAGAATCACTTTGCAAGAGATTGTAAGGCCAATGTAGTAAAAGACAGAGCATTCTACCTTAGAATGGCTTAAGAGTTGGAAGATAAGGAAAAAGCAAGGGCATACGTAGCCCATGTCAAAAGAGACCATCAAGTTTGGTCATCCGGAGACGAAGATGAAGCCATCAGCAGTGTCAAAGGAAAAGGGAAAATCTGCATGCTGGCAACTGCGGATGATGATGGGTCTACAAAGCTGGAAAAGAACTACTGCTACATGGCAAAGGATGGAACTCTAAGCATCGTCAAACAGGTAAAACTTATGATCCAAACTCTAAACTATAGCATGCATGACTGTCAGCCCTACATAGATGATCTTAATGACATTTGTGTTGCCGTCCTTACAGACTATAACAAAGTCGTAGATGAGAAGAACATTGCGTCCCAAGAGATGTTCCACGTGAGAGGACGACTGGATAACAAAAGACTCAAAATGGATATGTTAGAGAAGGACCTAGAGTTAGAAAAAGATGCAAGAATGTTGAGTGAAACCCAATTAGAGATAGCTTTGAACCAGAGAGATTTAGCTCAGAGTGAAATTGTACGCTGAAATCTCTTAATTGAAAAATTGTTTAATGAAAGTGAAGCTATTGAAAATTTGGTAAACAATGGAACCGTGGACAATACATACAATTGGGGTTGGTCGAATGGATATCCTACCGCAATGGATTCCTCACCCCGGTTCAATAAAGACAGACTGTATGTCCCTCCAGACCGAGAATTTCATTTCCCAGTCAATGACAAGACCTTTCCCGAAGACATCAAAACTCACTTCGGTAGACTACATAGTCTAAGCAATAATTGTGTCATTGAGGAAATTGTGCCTGAGGTTTCGGGTCACACATGTGATCAAATTCCTATCTGTGGCACCATTTATCCAAATTCTCAAACCTCATCCGTAGTTGATGAAGAAATTGTGATTGAGGGCCCCGAAGTCTCGAAAGACTTTCCATCTCTACCCTTAGACCGCAGTGTTTCTCACTATAGCCAAAAGTCCCACAAAAGTCCCACTGCAGTCCCAACTTACTCTGCGGTAGTCAATTCATCATTACGGCAGTCATCAGTAAAAGGAATTGTGACTCTTCAACCAATTCATCACGAGTTACCCATAGAAAACTTTGAAGTAGGTCAATGCTCTCAAATTCCTGAATCCTCAAGTTCTGATGACTCAAGCCCTCGTTTTCACAAAATTTCAAAAGATTCTAGGAAACCGCAGTTGAACAACAGAGACTGCGGTTCACCAAAATCCTTAGCTAAAAAGGCTTTCAAAGAAGAAATTCGATCCCTCGGGCGAATCTGTGGATCACAAGGCTTATAGAGGTATCATAGGCTCTTTGATGTACCTCACCGCAAGCAGGCCAGATATTGTCTTTGCAACAGGTGTATGCGCAAGGTATCAGGCTGACCCAAAAGTGTTACACATGACCGCAGCCAAACAGATACTACGGTACCTGAAAGGAAGCAAGTCTCTTGGTTTATGGTACCCCGCAAGCAACGATTTCAGCCTTCAAGCATTCACAGATGCGGATCATGCCGGATGCAAACTAGATCGAAAAAGCACTTCAGGTGGTTGTCAATTTCTGGGTGGAAGACTCGTCAGCTGGTCATCAAGGAAACAAAGTTGTGTATCTCTGTCTACCGTAGAAGTTGAGTATGTGGCCACAGCCAGGTGTTGCTCTCAAGTCCTTTGGATGAAAACTCAACTATTGGACTACGGATACAGAATGTTGTGGATACCGATCTATTGTGACTCTGAAAGTGCTATTGCTATTTCTCACAATCCAATTCAGCACTCCAAGACTAAGCATATTGAACTACGGTATAATTTCATCAAAGACCACATCTTGAAAGGTAACATTGAACTCATCTTTGTTCATTCTCATGAAGAGATTGCTGATGTGTTCACAAAAGCCCTCGACTCCACAAAACTTAACACCTTCCTGCAAATGTTAGGAATAATGAATCCAGACCCGCAATTCTTTTTGAATTGTTAGATACCGCAGACCATCCTTGGTCTCCGTTGCGCTTCTAACTGAAATTTACTTATAATAGATGGTTTTGGTACCGCAGTCTAGGTACCGCAACCGTATATCATACTTATCTTTCATGGGTCCTTATTGTTTGTTATTACTAATTTTTGTACAAGTGTTCTTCTCAGTTCCTATACTACAGACATTCATCTGGTCATCCGCAATGACATCTGGTCATCCGCAATGACACCTGGTCATCCGCAATGAAGTTTCCATCCGCAATCACGTTGATAATCTCTTAACTGTTTCATCAACCCTTGAATCTTTTGTGTGCTATTTAATGATCCTTCATTAAATAAAACATTAAATAACAAAAAAAAAAACATTCCCTTGAGAAACTTTCTCATTCTCTTTCTGAATAAACCTTGTGTAAGACCTATTTTTAGGTATGATGACAAAAGGAACATTTTTCCATAATCACATCCTTAATTTGTCTTTTCCGCTTACCCAGAACGTCTCATCCGTTATAACTTCCTTTCCCCTCACCCCACGATCACCTGACGTGATGATGTACATCTGACTTTTCATTAAATGCAAACCCTCTTTTGACAAATCTCAAAAATCCTTTTAAACCATTTCATTTTATGTGGCTGAGATTTAATCTCCGATTCAAAAGATTCCCCCCAAACGACGTTTTACCTTATCCTTTCTTTTTACCTAGGGTAAAAAATTTCATCCCTTTATAAACCCTTCTTCTTCCCAAAAATCACTTTACGCTTTCTGAACATTGAACCTTCCCTCTCAAATCCTTCAAGAACTCTGTCTTTGTACTCTTTCTCTCAAGATCCTACAATGGTGAAATCCGGGGCATCCAAGGCTTCAGTATCAGTGAACCCTACTGGTTCAGACTCTCCCACGATTGCATCAAGCAACTTCAGAGCAGTGTTCGAAGATCATCCATCTTACAATGCTCCAACCAAGCTGATGATTTAGTTTCTGAAGAATCATCCCTTGTTTGGCCCCTTTGATGCTTTCACAAATGTTGTCCCAATCTCAACCCTTTTCAAATGTGCATTTTCCGCTTATCGCCCAATCGAAAACCCCCAAGAAGTTCATCTTAACCTGGTTAATGATTCTTTGGTCATTCTGTCCAAGGAAAAGTTTCTTTTTCTTCCATAAACCTCCTTGTTCATCCCTCCATCAAGATTTTCTCTCCATCCATTGCGGACGTTACCTCGGCCCTTTACCAAATGGGATATCAGAAAAAGATTAAAGGAATTGGCGAATTCAAGAAAAATCAATTGCCTGCAGTCTGGAAATTTGTTTGCCACTTTATCATCCGCAGTCTATCCGGAAGAACCGGAGGCACGGATAATGTGGGACTCAAGCTTATGGAGCTGGTATGGAGTATATTCACAGGACACGATGTAAACTATGGGAAGATCTTATGGGACGACTTTCTTTAATACATTCCCAAGGAGAACCTAACCGAGCTCACCTTTGCAAGGTTCTGGTCACTCTGCATTTCAGACCTTCATGCGGATGCAGGAATCGACATGGGCAGTGACATCAATTTCTTTGTCACCAAGGATCTTAAAAGGTACAATCCCTCCTCTGATCAATCTAATTTTAGACCAATTCGAAGAATCCCTACCCATATTCTTTCCACACTTGGTCTTGAGACTGCTGATGTCTCAGATCATATTGAGGCTACGGAAGGTATTGCCCCATACCCTCCTACCCCGCCTCTTCAAAATCCATCCGCAACCATTAACCCTGAAGGTACCGCAGTCCCTTCTGCCACTACTCTCTCCAATCTTTCTCAAAGAAGAAAGCAATTGGCCACCAAGAAGAAACAAAGAACACCCAAGAAGGATGCTCCCAAACGAACCGCACCCACCAAGAAACGTAAAATCAAACCAACCGCAACCACACCTGATAGTGATTCTGATGAGGATAGGCAACCAATTGCTATCCTTAAGAAAAGAAAAACTGATACCTCTGGCCAAATGCGTGACCGGACCGATACTGAAGCCTATCAAAAGGCTCTAGTAGTCCTTGGGGTGGCCGCAGACCCATTCAACACCACTATCATTTTCCAATCAGACTCAGAAAGTGAGTCTGATTCACCACATCGTGGAGACTCCCCCCCAGTTCTCTCCCACGAGGATGACACTGGTACTCGCCCTAAGGTCTCCAGGGCTTCCCGACTGCATTTCTTTTCACCTGAGCAGTTGCGCTCCATCCTCTTGAACGTAACCCAAACACTTCAAACACCTCCCCAACCGCAGGGCACTTCTTCTGCCCATGCCAGAACTGAGCCGAGGCCAAACTTGACCACGGGTCAAGGAGACCAAGGAAGATTGGGAAATCCTACTCTGCTTACATCCGCAGCAGGTGGTTTAGGCATGGTGAGCACAAATATGCAAGGATCCGTGGACCCGAAGGACACTTCGGTGCGTTTTCAAGGATTTGACGGAGATGACCACTATCAAAGTTGAAATGGGGATCCGGTCCCTTGACAACAACCGCAAAGCAGATCACAAGGACTTCATGGCTGCTGCAGAACGCCTCATCTCTGAGGTGACCGCAATAAAAAAGGATCTCCAAGCAGCCATTGCGAATCAAGCCACACAGTCTTAAAAACTGATAGCTGAGACTCACACTGTGTATGAGTCCACAATCAAGAGACTCACACTTTGTCTCCGTCATTATAGTCATGTACTAGCTGAGTCTTTATCGCGCCGACATCCTGTGTTTCGAGAAAGCAGTCCGCCTAAACCTACCAAATAACGAAACCTTGTTGATCTACGGAGACAAACCCAGTACGAGCCTTCGTATCATCTCGAGTATCCACCCCGAGAAGTACTTGCGCAAGGAATATCGTGCATTTTTGGCACACGTTGTCAGTACGAACTAGAAAACAAAAGACCTGAAAGACATCCTCGTAGTACGCGACTTCCCCAACATCTTTCCGGAAGAGCTACCGGGTTTACTTCCCCAACGTCAAGTCGAATTCAGGATCGACTTAGTTCCAGGGGCTACCCCCGTAGCCAAATCGCCCTATCGTCTAGCACCTGCTGAGATGCAAGAACTGTCCGGTCAACTTAACGAACTGCTCAGCAAGGGCTTTATAAGACCAAGCTTCTCACCCTGGGGAGCACCAGTCTTTTTCGTGAAGAAGAAAGATGGATCGTTCCGTATGTGCATCAATTACAGGGAACTCAACAAGCTTATAGTCAAAAATCGTTACCCTCTTCCTCGCATAGACGATTTATTCGACCAGCTGCAAGGGGCGAGTTACTTTTCTAAGATTGATCTAAGATCCGGGTATCACCAGTTACGAGTGCTGGAGGAGGATGTTCCAAAGACAGCCTTCCGAACTCTGGTACGAACACTAAGAGTTCGTGGTGATGCCATTCGGATTGACTAATGCGCCCGCAGTTTTCATGGACTTAATGAATAGGGTATGTCGTCCTTACTTGGATCAGTTCGTCATTGTTTTCATCGATGACATACTTATCTACTCTCGTAGTAAGGAGGAACATAGCGATCATTTACAACAAGTCCTAGGAACCTTACGATCAGAGAAGCTCTATGCGAAGTTCTCTAAGTGCGAATTTTGGATCCGAAGAGTCGAATTTTTAGGACACGTGGTTAGCGAAGAAGGAATCCACGTGGACCCTTCCAAAATTAACGCCATCGAGAACTGGACAGCACCGAAGACGCCTACAAAAATTCATCAATTTCTAGGCCTCGCTGGCTACTACCGTAGGTTCATACAGAACTTCTCTCGAATTGCGAAACCCCTTACGACATTGACCCAGAAAGGCATGGCCTTTGACTGGGAAGAGAAATAAGAGAAGGCATTCCAAACACTGAAACGAGCCTTATGCACCGCACCGGTACTATCCCTCCCCGAAGGGATAGACGACTTCATGATATACTGCGATGCATCCAACCAGGGGCTCGGCTGTGTTCTGATGCAACGAGGTGAGGTCATCGCCAACGCCTCAAGACAGCTGAAGACACACGAAGTCAACTACACCACACACGATCTCGACTTAGGAGCGGTTGTATTCGCCCTGAAGATCTGCAGACACTACCTGTATGGTACGAAGAGCACTATCTTTACAGACCACAAAAGCCTACAACACATATTCAACCAGAAGGAGCTTAATATGAGACAACGACGGTGGGTCGAGCTACTTAACGACTACGAATGCGAAATTCGTTATCATCCGGGTAAAGCCAACGTAGTAGCAGACGTCCTAAGTCGAAAAGAATATTTTGGGCGAAGAGTCAAGTCATTAACTATGACTATCCATTCGCATCTATCCACACAAATTAAGGAGGCTCAGTTCGAAGCCTTAAAACATGAAAACATGGCGGGAGAATCCCTACGTGGAATGGATAAGAACTTGGAAGTCAAGGGTGACGGAGCCTTATATCTCATGGGCCGGATCTGGACACCGAGACACGGCAGCTTCATGTTGAATCATAAAAAGTGACACTGTTGAACTTCAGCTACCGCAACCTCTTCAGCTACCGCAGCCATCCAGCACCCGCAGTCAAGCCACTTCTTCAGCAACCGCATCCGGAGTCTCTACCTACCGCAGTCACTTAACTAGATTACTTTACTTGTCTTTATTATAATACTCTCTATTGTCCAGTATGCCTTTCATGGCTACTCTTAGAGATGTAATCTAGTTTACTTCATGAGTCTCTATAAATGGAGCTCATCCTCCTGTATTCGTACTTACGCATCTATCTATTCTGAATACACATCTCTGAAGTTATCGTTTCTATCTCTCTATCACTCATTCCTTCTTACTCTCAAATATTACTAGAATACAACTGATTATAACCTCTCTTCTGAGCAAGTCTTTCGTGAGTTAATCACTAAGTTTGATCTTTCTTATTAACTCGGTTTGAATGCATTCCTTGTTATGAATCAACTTATGTGTATACTTGATATAACAATTGTTGTCATTTCTGTTTCTTTACTTTTCCGCAACTAACTCTCTAACTATCTAACTCTAACTTATTAATATTATTGTTGTGCTTTTAGATCCTTCGAGATTAACTATTCCGCAATACACTTTTTCTAACATTTTTTCAAGTGTGTCTCTAAGTTTTTCTCTCAACAATTGGTATCAGAGCCATAGTGGTTGCTTTTTGAAAACGGAACTCTGATTTTCAAAGGGCCTTCTATACCACTAAAGCTCATTTCTTAAAAAAAAACTTCAAAATGGCACAATCGTTATCTCTGAATGTTTCCAACAGTGTTGGTGGTTCTAATCGAGCCCCAATACTGGTAGCAAATGAATATCATCACTGGTCACAAAGAATGCAAAGATACTTAAGGAGACTTGGTAGAGATGTATGGTGATCCGTAGAAGAAGGACCACATGTCCCAGTCCTTACACTAGTCCAAACTGACGGCGCTACAACCAGACTAGGAGGAGGTCAACCAGTCATGAACCGTCCCACCAAGGATGATCTTGATAAAATGGAAAATGTTGCTATTGCTTTTTATGAAATCTCCTGTGGAGTTGCTCCTGACAACTTCGATATTATCATAAATTGCAAATCAGCAAAAGAGATCTGGGAAGTTCTCAAGAATTTATACGAAGGCTCAGAACAAGCACAAGACAAGAAGCTTACTACCGCACTCAATGAGTTCAACAACTTCAAAGCTCATACTGGCGAAAGTTTGGAAGACTCCTTCAAAAGGTTCAACCTGATAGTCACCAAGTTATCCAATGCGGGCACTATCCGCAGTAACCATGAAACAAATCTTCAGTTTCTTAATGGTTTGGGAAGACATTGGACTACGGCTAAGATGATAGTCCAAGGCGATAGAAAGATTCACTCTTTGTCACTCTACAAGCTCTATGGAGAGCTGCAAGCACAAGAATCCACCGTACTCAAAGACTGTGCTGACTTCGGAGGACCACTTGCTCTCATAGCACAAGCTTGACATAATCAATCTTACTCTCCATCGTATGACACTTCACCGCAGTCATACGAAGCTGACTCAGAGTATGACGATGAAGAAGAATTTCAGAAGGCTATTGCTCTGGTTAGCCAACAGTTCAACCGTCTACCACCTCCTTCCTTCCGCAAGAATCAACATTTCAACAAACCTCAATTCAACCGTAACTTCGGTTCCCAGAATAACCATCCTCGATATTCCAAAAGTTCTCATCCACCACCGCAATCTCTAAATAATCAACCAAAGGAAGCACCGCAGTCTACTCAAACCACTGACTCCAGTACTCCCTCAGAAGACAAGACTGATGTTGTAATTTGTCACAAATGCAACAAAGAGAATCACTTTGCAAGAGATTGTAAGGCCAATGTAGTAAAAGACAGAGCATTCTACCTTAGAATGGCTTAAGAGTTGGAAGATAAGGAAAAAGCAAGGGCATACGTAGCCCATGTCAAAAGAGACCATCAAGTTTGGTCATCCGGAGACGAAGATGAAGCCATCAGCAGTGTCAAAGGAAAAGGGAAAATCTGCATGCTGGCAACTGCGGATGATGATGGGTCTACAAAGCTGGAAAAGAACTACTGCTACATGGCAAAGGATGGAACTCTAAGCATCGTCAAACAGGTAAAACTTATGATCCAAACTCTAAACTATAGCATGCATGACTGTCAGCCCTACATAGATGATCTTAATGACATTTGTGTTGCCGTCCTTACAGACTATAACAAAGTCGTAGATGAGAAGAACATTGCGTCCCAAGAGATGTTCCACATGAGAGGACGACTGGATAACAAAAGACTCAAAATGGCTATGTTAGAGAAGGACCTAGAGTTAGAAAAAGATGCAAGAATGTTGAGTGAAACCCAATTAGAGATAGCTTTGAACCAGAGAGATTTAGCTCAGAGTGAAATTGTACGCTGAAATCTCTTAATTGAAAAATTGTTTAATGAAAGTGAAGCTATTGAAAATTTGGTAAACAATGGAACCGTGGACAATACATACAATTGGGGTTGGTCGAATGGATATCCTACCGCAATGGATTCCTCACCCCGGTTCAATAAAGACAGACTGTATGTCCCTCCAGACCGAGAATTTCATTTCCCAGTCAATGACAAGACCTTTCCCGAAGACATCAAAACTCACTTCGGTAGACTACATAGTCTAAGCAATAATTGTGTCATTGAGGAAATTGTGCCTGAGGTTTCGGGTCACACATGTGATCAAATTCCTATCTGTGGCACCATTTATCCAAATTCTCAAACCTCATCCGTAGTTGATAAAGAAATTGTGATTGAGGGCCCCGAAGTCTCGAAAGACTTTCCATCTCTACCCTCAGACCGCAGTGTTTCTCACTATAGCCAAAAGTCCCACAAAAGTCCCACTGCAGTCCCAACTTACTCTGCGGTAGTCAATTCATCATTACCGCAGTCATCAGTAAAAGGAATTGTGACTCTTCAACCAATTCATCACGAGTTACCCATAGAAAACTTTGAAGTAGGTCAATGCTCTCAAATTCCTGAATCCTCAAGTTCTGATGACTCAAGCCCTCGTTTTCACAAAATTTCAAAAGATTCTAGGAAACCGCAGTTGAACAACAGAGACTGCGGTTCACCAAAATCCTTAGCTAAAAAGGCTTTCAAAGAAGAAATTCGATCCCTCAGGCGAATCTGTGGATCACAAGGCTTATAGAGGTATCATAGGCTCTTTGATGTACCTCACTGCAAGCAGGCCAGATATTGTCTTTGCAACAGGTGTATGCACAAGGTATCAGGCTGACCCAAAAGTGTCACACATGACCGCAGCCAAACAGATACTACGGTACCTGAAAGGAAGCAAGTCTCTTGGTTTATGGTACCCCGCAAGCAACGATTTCAGCCTTCAAGCATTCACAGATGCGGATCATGTCGGATGCAAACTAGATCGAAAAAGCACTTCAGGTGGTTGTCAATTTCTGGGTGGAAGACTCGTCAGCTGGTCATCAAGGAAACAAAGTTGTGTATCTCTGTCTACCGTAGAAGTTGAGTATGTGGCCACAGCCAGGTGTTGCTCTCAAGTCCTTTGGATGAAAACTCAACTATTGGACTACGGATACAGAATGTTGCGGATACCGATCTATTGTGACTCTGAAAGTGCTATTGCTATTTCTCACAATCCAATTCAGCACTCCAAGACTAAGCATATTGAACTACGGTATCATTTTATCAAAGACCACATCTTGAAAGGTAACATTGAACTCATCTTTGTTCATTCTCATGAAGAGATTGCTGGTGTGTTCACAAAAGCCCTCGACTCCACAAAACTTAACACCTTCCTGCAAATGTTAGGAATGATGAATCCAGACCCGCAATTCTTTTTGAATTGTTAGATACCGCAGACCATCCTTGGTCTCCGTTGCGCTTCTAACTGAAATTTACTTATGATAGATGGTTTTAGTACCGCAGTCTAGGTACCGTAACCGTATATCATACTTATCTTTCATGGGTCCTTATTGTTTGTTATTACTAATTTTTGTACAAGTGTTCTTCTCAGTTCCTATACTACAGACATTCATCTGGTCATCCGCAATGACATCTGGTCATCCGCAATGACACCTGGTCATCCGCAATGAAGTTTCCATCCGCAATCACGTTGATAATCTCTTAACTGTTTCATCAACCCTTGAATCTTTTGTGTGCTATTTAATGATCCTTTATTAAATAAAACATTAAATAACAAAAAAAAAACATTCCCTTGAGAAACTGTCTCATTCTCTTTCTGAATAAACCTTGTGTAAGACCTATTTTTAGGTATGATGACAAAAAGAACGTTTTTCCATAATCACATCCTTAATTTGTCTTTTCCGCTTACCCAGAACGTCCCATCCGTTATAACTTCCTTTCCCCTCACCCCACGATCACCTGACGTGATGATGTACATCTGACTTTTCATTAAATGCAAACCCTCTTTTGACAAATCTCAAAAATCCTTTTAAACCATTTCATTTTATGTGGCTGAGATTTAATCTCCGATTCAAAAGATTCCCCCCAAACGACGTTTTACCTTATCCTTTCTTTTTACCTAGGGTAAAAAATTTCATCCCTTTATAAACCCTTCTTCTTCCCAAAAATCACTTTACGCTTTCTGAACATTGAACCTTCCCTCTCAAATCCTTCAAGAACTCTGTCTTTCTATTCTTTCTCTCAAGATCCTACAATGGTGAAATCCGGGGCATCCAAGGCTTCAGGATCAGTGAACCCTACTGGTTCAGACTCTGCCACGATTGCATCAAGCAACTTCAGAGCAATGTTCGAAGATCATCCATCTTACAATGCTCCAACCAAGCTGATGATTTAGTTTCTGAAGAATCATCCCTTGTTTGGCCCCTTTGATGCTTTCACAAATGTTGTCCCAATCTCAACCCTTTTCAAATGTGCATTTTCCGCTTATCTCCCAATTGAAAACCCCCAAGAAGTTCATCTTAACCTGGTTAATGATTCTTTGGTCATTCTGTCCAAGGAAAAGTTTCTTTTTCTGCCATAAACCTCCTTGTTCATCCCTCCATCAAGATTTTCTCTCCATCCATTGCGGACGTTACCTCTGCCCTTTACCAAATGGGATATCAGAAAAAGATTAAAGGAATTGGCGAATTCAAGAAAAATCAATTGCCTGCGGTCTGGAAATTTGTTTGCCACTTTATCATCCGCAGTCTATCCGGAAGAACCGAAGGCACGGATAATGTGGGACTCAAGCTTATGGAGCTGGTATGGAGTATATTCACAGGACACGATGTAAACTATGGGAAGATCTTATGGGACGACTTTCTTCAATACATTCCCAAGGAGAACCCAACCGAGCTCACCTTTGCAAGGTTCTGGTCACTCTGCATTTCAGACCTTCATGCGGATGCAGGAATCGACATGGGCAGTGACATCAATTTCTTTGTCACCAAGGATCTTAAAAGGTACAATCCCTCCTCTGATCAATCTAATTTTAGACCAATTCGAAGAATCCCTACCCATATTCTTTCCACACTTGGTCTTGAGACTGCTGATGTCTCAGATCATATTGAGGCTACGGAAGGTATTGCCCCATACCCTCCTACCCCGCCTCTTCAAAATCCATCCGCAACCATTAACCCTGAAGGTACCGCAGTCCCTTCTGCCACTACTCTCTCCAATCTTTCTCAAAGAAGAAAGCAATTGGCCACCAAGAAGAAACAAAGAACACCCAAGAAGGATGCTCCCAAACGAACCGCACCCACCAAGAAACGTAAAATCAAACCAACCGCAACCACACCTGATAGTGATTCTGATGAGGATAGGCAACCAATTGCTATCCTTAAGAAAAGAAAAACCGATACCTCTGGCCAAATGTGTGACCGGACCGATACTGAAGCCTATCAAAAGGCTCTAGTAGTCCTTGGGGTGGCCGCAGACCCATTCAACACCACTATCATTTTCCAATCAGACTCAGAAAGTGAGTCTGATTCACCACATCGTGGAGACTCCCCCCTAGTTCTCTCCCACGAGGATGACACTGGTACTCGCCCTAAGGTCTCCAGGGCTTCCCGACTGCATTTCTTTTCACCTGAGCAGTTGCGCTCCATCCTCTTGAACGTAACCCAAACACTTCAAACACCTCCCCAACCGCAGGGCACTTCTTCTGCCCATGCCAGAACTGAGCCGAGGCCAAACTTGACCACGGGTCAAGGAGACCAAGGAAGATCGGGAAATCCTACTCTGCTTACATCTGCAGCAGGTGGTTTAGGCATGGTGAGCACAAATGTGCAAGGATCCGTGGACCCGAAGGACACTTCGGTGCGTTTTCAAGGATTTGACGGAGATGACCACAATCAAAGTTGAAATGGGGATCCGGTCCCTTGACAACAACCGCAAAGCAGATCACAAGGACTTCATGGCTGCTGCAGAACGCCTCATCTCTGAGGTGACCGCAATAAAAAAGGATCTCCAAGCAGCCATTGCGGATCAAGCCACACAGTCTCAAAAACTGATAGGTGAGACTCACACTGTGTATGAGTCCACTATCTCAGTTCTTCAAGCCACAATCAATAGACTGCAACGATCCCTGTCCTCCAACTTTCACGGTCCCGAGATTCTTCAGCTCACAAAAGAAATTCATAAACTGCTCTTCAACTCCACTATCCCCAATAATCAACAACTGGCAGATGACCTCAAAGCTCAATTTCAAAACATATTTGCCAAAGTTGATGGCCTTCGTCAATGGCTTGAGGAAGCCCCTGGGTTGCATTCCTCAAGAGGGGGAAGTGAAGAAGAAGTCCATCATTCACATCACTCGACCTCACAGTATCCGAGTCCCCCCATCATCACGGAAAAAATTCCTACACCGCAACCCTCACCACAACCATCTCATCATACTCCACCTCATAACACTCCACCGCAAGAGAAGGTCACTCCTGAGAAACCAGAAACCCCCCCTCACTTCAAAAACCTGGCTGACCACATGTCCTCTCCAAGCTCAAATGACTCTCCTGCCACCACCCAAAGGAAACAAGATTGGAAGGCAGCCAAACTTGTAGAGCTCATATGGAGAGAATGCGGTTTTGATACTATGATGGACGAATCCTTGATAAACTCTTGGATCAATCCTCACCGCAGACTGCTGGACGAAGATTACAGACCCCACCTCACCTATGCTGAACCCCCTACTGATGGCTACTGGGATGTCCCAATATCTCCAAATGCCAAATACTTCACAGTATTTGAGCAATTCGACCGCAGCCGTCCAGATCACAAAAGACTGCCAATGGAATTTGAGAGACTTAGTCTTTTTCATGCTAAGCATGCCTCTCCCATTGAGAA
Source organism: Lactuca virosa (assembly GCF_052849685.1). Lineage (NCBI taxonomy): Eukaryota > Viridiplantae > Streptophyta > Magnoliopsida > Asterales > Asteraceae > Lactuca > Lactuca virosa. Next base: position 486,592,871 of record NC_136429.1, read on the forward strand.
GATATGGTCTAACGATAGACCATCCGCAGTCAAGAACTACAAGATTCGGAAGTTCATGAAGGCTGACTACATCCAGTATACCCTCACTAGAAGGGAGCATGACTATGTCCGCACCCAAGCAGACTTCCCTTGTATGAATCCGGAAGAAATCTTTCTCATTGCCAAGGTGTTCCAGAACAAGTCAGAGAAGCACCAGAAAATGAAGATTGCGCTTGAAAGGGCTAATACCTTTTTGAAGGACACGGTCTGTGATTTTGCCAAGATCGACGCAGACATCTACCCCATCATTGCCAAGAAATTTGATATGCCACCACTTGACCCTGCACTAATGGCTACCGAAGGCTATCAAAAAAGATCCTTAGGCGCAACCAACTTTCCTGAATTTGGAGTCATTTTCAAAAGGAAGATCGATAACGTCAAATATTTCATTCCTATGACTGCCATGCATCGCCTCACCAAGAAGCAACTTGACATCTGCCGAACCGCAGTTGAAAGATCGAAGCACACTACCGCAGAAGTCAAGCTCGAGATCTTAAGGAGAATCATCTGGCTGGAAAACATCAGGAAGTTTTGGTGGATCCTGATCAAGTTCCTCAAACTTGATAGCTGAACAAAAGTTAAAGAGGTCACTTAGAGGGAAATTGTTGAATCGTAAAAAGTGACCCTCTTGAACTTCAGCTACCGCAACCTCTTCAGCTACCGCAGCCATCCAGCACCCGCAGTCAAGCCACTTCTTCAGCAACCTCATCCGGAGTCTCTACCTACCGCAGTCACTTAACTAGATTACTTTACTTGTCTTTATTATAATACTCTCTATTGTCCAGTATGCCTTTCATGGCTACTCTTAGAGATGTAATCTAGTGTACTTCATGAGTCTCTATAAATAGAGCTCATCCTCCTGTATTCATACTTACGCATCTATCTATTCTGAATACACATCTCTGAAGTTATCGGTTCTATCTCTCTATCACTCATCCCTTCTTACTCTCAAATATTACTAGAATACAACTGATTATAACCTCTCTTCTGAGCAAGTCTTTCGTGACTTAATCACTAAGTTTGATCTTCCTTATTAACTAGGTTTGAATGCATTCCTTGTTATGAATCAACTTATGTGTATACTTGATATAACAATTGTTGTCATTTCTATTTCTTTACTTTTCCGCAACTAACTCTCTAACTACCTACTCTAACTTATTAATATTATTGTTGAGCTTTTAGATCCTTCGAGATTAACTATTCCGCAATACATATGTTCTAACATTTGTTCAAGTATGTCTCTAAGTTTTTCTCTCAACACTTCAGAGACGCGGTCATGAAGGAAGCACACAACACTCGTTATTCCGTCCACCTAGGTTCAGATAAGATGTATCTGGATCTTAAAAAGCTATACTGGTGGCCTAACATGAAAGCAGAAATTGCTACCATCGTAAGTAAATGCCTTACTTGCGCCAAGGTCAAGGTCGAATACCAGAAACCATCAGGTCTACTTCAGCAACCGGAGATACCTGAGTGGAAGTGGGAGCGGATCACTATGGACTTCATAACCAAGTTACCCAAGACAACGGGTGGACTTGATACCATTTGGGTCATCGTCGATAGCTTGACCAAATCCGCACACTTCCTGCCCATCAAGGAAACAGACAAAATGGAGAAACTCACAAGAACATACATTAGGGAGATCGTTCGACTGCATGGTGTTCCTATATCTATTATCTCCGATAGAGATAGTAGATTCACTTCGAGGTTCTGGCAGTCATTACAAAACTCCCTAGGAACAAGGCTGGACATGAGTACAGCCTACCATCCACAGACCGACGGACAAAGTGAGAGAACTATTCAAACATTAGAAGATATGTTGCGAGCCTGCGTGATTGACTTTGGGAAGGCATGGGATACTCACGTACCCCTTGTTGAATTCTCCTACAACAACAATTATCACACAAGCATCAAGGCTGCTCCATTTGAAGCCGTCTATGGCCGGAAGTGTTGGGCTGAGGTAGGTGACACTCAGTTAGCTAAAGGACGAGTTCCTGACAGCACTCTCATGGGTTCGGAGATCATTCGGGAAACGACAAAGAAGATCGTTCAGATTCGTGAATCATTGAAAGCCTCTAGAGACCGACAGAAAAGCTACGCAGACAAACGGAGGAAACCTTTGGAATTCCAGGTGGAAGACCGAGTCCTCTTGAAAGTCTCACCCTGGAAGGGCTTGATACGCTTCGGAAAGCGTGGAAAGCTAAATCCAAGATACATAGGGCCTTTCGAGATTCTCGCTAGAATCGGCCTCGTAGCTTACAAACTAAATCTACCCCACGAGCTTATTAACGTACATCCTACCTTCCACGTCTCGAACTTGAAAAAGTGCCTATCCGACGAGACTCTTGTAATCCCACTCGACGAGATCGAGATCAACGAGAGCCTTAATTTCGTGGAAGAACCTGTAGAGATCATGGACCGAGAGGTCAAGCGAACGAAACAAAGCCGCATCCCAATTGTGAAGGTTCGCTGGAATGCCAAGCGAGGACCGGAATTCACTTGGGAGCGCGAGGATCAAATGAAATTTAAATATCCTCATCTTTTTACTTAGTTATTTGTAATAACGTAGTTGCGTGAACTCTAATTTTGGGACGAAATTCCCTCTAACGGGGGGATGATGTGACAACCCGAAATTTTCTTTTGTACGAACTATACAGTCAAACACTTCAATTAAAAGTCAAATTCATTTCTGCTAATTTTTAGCTCGGTTTAAAGTCCGTTTGGGTATTTTTAAATATTTATTCTTCGGGAGAATAAGCGAGAGGAAGTATTTTTTATTATAATTGGGGAACAAATTAAACAAATAACACCTTGATAAGGTGTTGCGGCCAAACATGAGGGGTGGGGCCGAAACCCCCCTTTTGACCGAGGACTCATGCATAAGGCATGAGTTTACTCCTCCTTCCTCACTTTTCACTTCCAAACTCAAGAACACCCACATTTTTCTCTCAAGTATCATAAGAGCTACTTTCAAATCTTCCAAAAATGTAAGTGTTTCTTCTCTTGATTTGTTGTTACAACACTTCATCTAGTAGTTATACATGATTTCATCCATGAAATCTTCTCTTTTTCTAAGATCTTCAAGTGTTCTTCAAGAACACCAAGAACACACACTAGTGTGTGTTTGGCCGAAAACACCCTTCTTTGCCTCTAAATCGTAAGTATTGCTTTCTGCACTTATTATCTAGTTGAAAATCTTGTTTAAAGCCTTGAAATCGTCACTTTCCAAGAACAAAAGGATTTTTCGGTTTAGTACATCTCCTTAAACCGAAAACCCTTAAAGAAAGGTCCCTTTAAGACCTCAAAACTCACTTAAGACTTCGGATAAAGCTTAGAACCCCTTTGCATGTTTGAAAGCCCTTGAAAAACACCACATGCACCGAGGATCCTGAGTTTTCGGTCTCAACCGAAAACCCTAAAAACCGAGAACCTCTTCGGACCGAGAACCTCTTCGGACCGAGAACCTCTTCGGATCGAGAACCTCTTCGGACCGAGAACACTTCGGACCGAGAACCTTTTTGGACCGAGAATACCATTAAGACCGAAAGCTCCTAGGAACATACCACTTGGACCGAAAGCTCCATTTGGTGACCATACACTCCTTTTATGCAATCCTTTGTGATTGTAATACTTCCATATAAGTGTTTCCTAGACTATAAGGGTGTTATCCTTCTTAATTAATTGAATATACACTAATTTCATGCATATATGTGTCTTTATATGCTAAATAGGATCCGTGTGTGCTCAAGTCTTCACTTGACACATAGCATCCTTTTTCCGATTTTACATTCGCACCACTCATTTCAGGTGAGTTCATACCCCTTAATCAACCTTTGAAATGATTTTAAATGCTTTTATGGGGGGAATACAAGTTGAAACATTCTAGTTATTGCTCTAATCATATGTGATTAATAACTAGAACAAACAGAAAATATTTTCTATTACTTTCAAGTTACTATCAAATTTACAGATTTTAAGCACTTTAAAACCTTTTATTAGACTCTTTTAAATGCTAAAATTGTTTTCAAAACTCTTTTAAACTTACATTGTTTTCAAACTCATATCTACACTAATATATTTATATAATTAAGACTTGAAGGACTTAGGACTGATAGCTCACCTTATTTCATGTTCCTTGTTTGGTTGTGGACTTAGGGTATCCTGTTATTTGTCCGAATGTCGTTAAACTCTTAGTTATATGTCATATATATATATATATATATGTATATATATATATATATGTGTGTGTGTGTGTGTTGGATATAAAAGCTTTCACTTCAGTTCAATGCCTTGTGTAATGAAGCCATACCAACAACATTACTATTTAACTATAATAGGTACAACTAAGGGATTACTACTCACTACTACTATTACAAAGATACATACAAGAGACAGTACACTTACGAGTCGGTACATGAGTGCTACAGTGAGAAACAATACATACAATACACTATACAAGAGAACATACAATACACTAGTACAGAGAAAACATTATTACACTAAGAACTACTACATAAACATTTGAATACTATAAACAGAATGTGACATACTACTTCTCGATACGACACTTTATTGTGCTATCACTTTGTAACCAGAGTCTCCTGGAGGGAGAGCGGGAATTGTGTGTATAGATCTATACGGGACAGACACTCCCACACCCCGACTGCTAGCTACAGTCCCAGCCTATAAGGCCAAGGGGTGACAGAATGTTACCTCACTACATATGACACCGGAGGGTCATCAGTTATTCAGCCGTCGATCAGCATGGTTACATACGAGTTCACATTCAAACCTTTAATTAACCAATTAAGAATTAAAGGCAAAACAGTCTTTTCGAGGCGTATTGTTCATTTAATACCACCTGGAGTCTTCATTTTCACTTTCTTTAGACTCCCCAAGGTGTGCTGTACATTTAGTACTACCTAGAGTCTGTATTTTATTACTTTATGACCAGCAGTGTCACTGCTGAGGAAAAACATTATTTTCCTATGACATATATTTTGTGATTCTGTCACATACACATTCAAGTAATCTATATTTTTCACAATGATAGTTTGATTGGGGAAAACTCTTACATTTACAAAAGAACAAACATACAAACAGTCGGGTCTTGGTAGAAGACTACATTTCACTAGAAACTATAGGATTTTCTAGGGAGTACAACCATTTAAAAAGATTTACAAATAACTACTAGCATTTACACTATATTGTTACAAACATTTTTATACAAGCAATGACACTAAATACTTATGAACTCACCAGCTTTATGCTGATAAACTCTTTCAAAATAACTTGTATTCTCAGGTCATCAGTAGACAGGTACCGATGAAGCTTTTGAGAAGATGGAGCACATACAAGACTCATCTTTTATTTTGATCATACTTTTGGTGTCTTACATACTATACAGAACACGCTTGTATTAAAATTATTCTATTAATGCAATGGATGTTGTTGCTTGTCTTTACTATTATGCATTGTTATGATACTGTACATGATGTCCTCCACCCCAGAACGTTTTCGCCGTTCCGGTTTTGGGGTGTGACAATTCACTCTTGAGTTCATCCACAAATCTCATCTTTTGAGTCTAGATCTTAAAGAATCCTCAAGAACATCAAGAACATTTAAGTGTTTTGGGTCGAAAACACCCTTCGTTGCTTCCAAATTGTAAATATCCATCTTCCATACTTGTTATCTGATTAGGATTCTTGATTAAGGCCTTGAAATCATCACTTGTCCAAGAACAAATGATGTTTACGGTCTATGCATCTCCTTAGACCGTAAACCCTTATAAATAATGCATTGTGACCATTAAACCCTCCTAAAGCCTAGAATGGAACTTAGAAACCTTCGAAATGCTTGGAAAACATCCTATGCACAAAAGGATGTGAGTTTGTGGTTGATCTCCTTAGACCGTGAACACCTTAGACCATAAACACCCTGAACCGTGAACTCGTTGACCGTAACGTCATTGGACCGTAAACCCACTTGGACCGTGAACTCCCATGGTCATACCATTTTGACCGTGAACTCAGTAGGGTGGCCATACACCCTAGTTATGCAATCATATGTGATTGTATCCCTTCAATCTAAGAGTTCCTAGTCTATTAGGGTGTTATCCCTTATATTTAGTTGTTTAAACACTAATTGTAAACATATATGTGTCATTATATGCTAAATAGGATCTGTGTGTGCTCAAGCCTTCACTTGACATCTAGCATCCTTTATCGATCTTACAATCGAGTTACTCACTACAGGTGAGTTCATACCCCTTAATCTACGTTTTAAATGATTTTAAATGCTTTTATGGGGGGGGATACAAGTTAAAACATTATAGTTATTATATCAATCGCATGTGATTAATAACTATCAAACAAATGGATTTACTATACTTTCAGCTGTTTTATCAAACAAACTACTTCAAAATGTTTATCAAACTCTTTTGCACGTTAAACTCTTTATCAAACTTGTTCTTATATGCCAAACTGCTTTTAAATCGTCTTATAAAATGACATCAAGTCATCAATATTTATATAAACTCTTCAAAAGGTTTTACAAAACTTCTTTCTAAACTTATATACATATATTTTGTCAAAATCATGTCAAATGTATATATAGTTATATAAGTAAGGTTTGAATGACTTAGGACTGATAACTCACTTTATTTCCTGTTCCTCGTTTGGTTGTGGACTTAGAGTTCCCGGTTGTTTGTCCGAGTGTCGTTTGATCCTTAGTTATATATTATGTATATATATGTACAAGACATAAAAGCTTTTATCTCAGTTCAATACATTCAGTTATACAAACAACATTGCTAGTAAACTATAATAGGTATAGTTTAGGAAGTTACTAATACTATTACTAGAACAATGAAACATGCAAAGAGTCAATTCATATATGAGTCAGAACATATTATACATTATACAAGAGAACATCTTATTATGACAAACTAAGAGAACATACTATTATGAGAAACTAAGAGAACATACAATTATGAGAAACAATACATACTATACATTATACTAGAGAACATACTATTATGAGAAACTCAGAGAACATACTATTATGAGAAACTAAGAGAACATACTATTATGAGAAACTAAGAGAACATACAATTATGAGAAACAATACATACTATACATTATACAAGAGAACATACTATGATGAGAAACAAAGAGAACATACTACATACTAGACAGAGAGAACATAAATTACACTAGTACATACAAAACATATACAAGAATACTATAACATAAACGTGAGCCACAGTTTCAGGGCATGGCATCACCTGTCATGGCTCGATTTGTATCCAGAATCTCCTTGAGGGAGAGCGTTGAATTTGTGTATAGATCTATACTGGATTGACTATCCTACACCTTGCTGCTCGCTACAGTGGGACTTGCAAGTCTACGGGTGCCAAATGTCATTTCTTCGGACGTCTTTCATCGTCGTGTTTTTAGTCGGTAGTATGGTACAGGCATATCACATCATACTTTAAATAACAATTGGTTTAAGGTAGATAGTACAGCACTAGTTACCATAATACAACACTACAGTACTTTATTATTTCCCCATTGCATTCACATTGTGATCTTTTCACATAAAAGGTAATGTAAAACTATATTTTTGGTTAATGATAGTCACACTTGGGAAAATACACACTCTTACAAGAAACAAACATACAGAACATTTGATTCCTTGGTAGAAGACTACGTTTAGTAGAAAATATAGGATTTTCTAGGAGGTACAAACTTACACATCAAACATTTACAAACTTATACATCAAACATTTATAAACTTATACATCAAACATTTACAAACTTATACATCAAGCACTTACAAACATTTTCATATAAACAATGACACTAAAATGCTTATGAACTCACCAGCTTTAAAGCTGATAAACTCTTTCAAAATAACTTGTATTCTCAGGTCATCAGTAGGCAGGTACCGATGCCAGGTTTTCAGAAGATGGAGCTCGTTTAAGACTCATCTCTTATTTTGATTTACATTTTTTAGTGTCTTATAAACTTCGCAGAACACACTTGTATTAAATTATATTATTAATGCAATGGATGATGTTGTTGCTTGTTTACTACTATGCTTTGTTGTGATACTGTACATGACGTCCTCCACCCCCGAACGTTTCCGCCGTTCCGGTTTTGGGGTGTGACAGATTGGTATCAGAGCATCGTTTATAGTGAATCAAGTATATCAACCCATAAAAGATATACAAACTATAAACACAGCGGGATTAAAATAATCTGATCCAGTGTTTATACCTTTAAATAACAAAATATTTAACTAAGCATACATACCTGCATTCATACTAAAATCAGTGTCACTAGGACAGAACAAAAGTATTACGATTGTTGAACATCACAAGTAGACTCGGGGATGTATGAACAGTTCTAGGAGTGACATAGCCTGATCAACTATGTTGATCCGAGAAGTGATTAGAATATGCCCGAGAATGGTTGTGATGTGGCAACAAGTCTAAAAACTTACCAATACTACTACAATGAAAACATTAGAACAAAACATAAACCTAAAATACTATAGGAGTATTTTGTATACCATAATTTCTTATCTGAGAACTAAAGGTCTTCATTAGTATGTCAATAGTTGCTAACTGGATACGCTAAGGTTATATGTAACTGGGATGTCATAGACTTAGAATCTGTGACCTTTGCTTTACTCCCTGTCCCTTGTGGATTTGGAGTTAGGGTCACTTATTCGAAGGTCTATCCTACTTTGATTTCATATAACTGGTATGCACTATACAAGTATTGAAGTAACTGATAAAGATCATCTTATAATTATCCAATTAGTACGCCTATTAATTATTTCTTTATCCCTATTTCTCGCGTAGATAACATGGTTGGATTCCATCCCCACGGTGACCCGTACTTCCCTAACCAAGGTGATGGAGGAGGGTTAGAAGCAGAGCCAGAGGAGGATCACCCAATCCCTTTGGATAATCACCAGGCTGAAGGCTTTTCTGATGGTTCGGACTCCGAGTCTGAGGTCAATAACCTACCCTCGGTGGCTCCTGTCCTAAATCCTAACCCTCGCCCGGCTTTTCAAGGCCCGACGCCTTCTTGGGTGGAAAGCTTGGAAACATGGAGCCAAGAGCAGGATCAGCCCACGCCATTCAATGGAAACCGAAGCTTTTATGACCTGAGTGAAGGAGGCTCAGCAGACAGAGTCTTGCCAATCCTGGTCCGCAGAGTTGACCGAAACAAAATTCAGGGCAGGACAGCTCTCCATCGAATCACGGAAGTAAACGCCAATGCGAGAATGCATACCATCCGCACCATTCATCTGGAAGATGCTCGTGAGAGATCTAGGTGAGACCACGAGACCCTGGAGCAAGAGCTAGCTGAAACTCGAGCTAAAGTCATAGAGCTCCGAGTACGCCAAATGGTGTACGAAAGGCGCCTGCTCGATGTGGAGCGTCAGCTGGTGAACTAAGGGCTCACCTGAGGGATAACCGTCACCAGTAGGAGATATCCTACCTTTCTTTCCTTGGTTTAAGGAATGGTCTTCCTATCTATGCTCCAAGTAGCACTTGTCTATGTAACCATCCCTGTACTGTAAGCACTTTTTAGTTAGGCCTTTATGCTGTTAAAACTTTTCTACTTCGGATATGATGTAAGACCTACTCCAAGGTCATTTTTGTCCAAATTTATTACATCTTAAATATCAATGATATTGACAATCGGCTAATTTCTGTGACAACCCTTGTTCAAATACTTTCATTCTACTATCATTAGAATTCTATCTAAACCTCACTTCCGTCAAATTATTGAGCTGTGGTAAATTAGCTCAAGGATCCCTTCCAATTCTTGTCGAAGGTTGGATCATGTTATCCACCAACCAATGATAGCCTAGTTCGAAATAGCAATCGTCTGGTGACCATTCTACGAACTTACTTCAACTCTTTCCCAGTACTGCATCATAGAGATGTAGGTCAAACCGCCGAGAACAGTTTAACAAAACGAAAAATATGCATTTACAGGAATGAGTAGAATACATCTAGGACCGACCATAATCACTCACGAACTCCTTTTCTTGTCATATAACAGAATCATGTCGTCATCTAGAAATAGTAAGCCGAACGACAAAACCACGATCCTTCATATAGACGCTGCCACCTTCCAAGCCGCGGTAACAGCTGCCGTGGCAGCTGTCCTTGCACACTTCAACGCTGGTAACGCAATCGAGGCTGTAAAAGGTGTTGACAGTTCAAATTGTTGTAATAATCCGGGAAATCAACAAATGATAACTGTTACAAACACAACCCAAAGCCCAAAATCTGAGTGTAAGAAACGAAAGCGTCAAGCCCAAAAGGAGAGCAAGCGATCTCAAAGACTTGCCATGCAACATCAACAAGTGGCAACCCTTGCCACTTCAACACCGATCAAACCATAAGAGGGAACACTCCCGAAGTGTGAAAAGTGTAATTTTCATCATAACGGAGTTTGCCGTGATTTGCAATGCATGAATTGCAATCGAATGGGGCGTACTACTCGTTTCTGTAGGGCGCCGGCACAAACCGTCTTCCAAGCCACTAGCATCGGGGTCAGCCCGGCTTGCTATGGTTGTGGTGAAACCGGACACTATAAAAGGAATTGTCCAAAAGAGAGGAACAACGAAAGCGCTCGTGTCCACATAACTCCGACCCGACACATCACTTCCACCACCGATGCTAGTGCAAGCCAGATATGTCATTTATGCGGTGAGATAGGACATCTCAAGAAGGATTGTCCAATAACAAAGAACTCTGGCGCAGACGGGAAGATACTAAGGATCACTGCTACAGGAGAGACTACTTCCGACCCACGTTGAAATTCTAGGGCGTTTTGTTATAGTAGACTTATAAACTGTTAAAAACTAGTGCAACTCGAGTCATATCTTTTTGCGAGATCCCGTCAGTCAAGGGACTCTCGTGCTGCATGTACTTGCTTTTGTAGTATACCTTGTTCGCAGCAGTAGTCTTGTAGATAAAACTAAAGTACTGAAACTCTGTTAAAGTTGCACCATTATGTTTTTTTTTGTAACACCTTTATGATCTAGTCTAACGCCTTTTATTCCGAGTAGTCCGACATTATCATGTAACATGAGTCAATTCGATCCTCACAATGCCAGTCTCGTGCGGAAATTCTTTTCCCAGTAATCGCCTTTCTAGCGAAGCCGTCATTCCAGACCTTCGAGATAATCATGCGTAGAGTATCTTATGTTAATTTATCGCTGAAGAAACCTCCCCGGTATACCGCTCGTGCAGTACGTCAAGTTCAATCCGAAGACTCATACGGTTAATTTATCGCTGAGGAATGTATACGCAAGGGTGGTATATAATCAAGGTTCTACAGGCTTAGAATTGATGATTCCGCTTTAACTTCTTTTCCTTGTTTGGATGTGAGCTTAGAGAAGAATTATTTATTCGACGGCCTTTTCAATCTTAATTATATACGACTCGTATACGCGAAGTTGTGGTTGATGAACCAAATATGACTTCTAATATGAACTTCAGGACGGAGACTTCTCAAGAATACGAGTGATCGCGCTGCTATGCGAATAAACTTAGGAGCCAAACAAATGCCTTTCCCGCCGATCGAGACAAGAGATATAGATAGAACAGAAGTACCTATCCTTTTTCCTTACTTCATGAGTAATCGTACTTTCTTTTGGATCTTTCCGACATCTTTCCAGGAGAACTTACAGGATTACCTCCTCAACGTCAAAGACGAGTTCAGAATCGACGTAATTCCAGGGGCTACCCCAGTAGCCAAACCGCCCTATCGGCTAGCACCAACTGAGATGCAAGAACTATCCGGACAACTTAACGAACTGCTCAGCAAGGGCTTTATAAGACCAAGCTTCTCACCCTGGGGAGCACCGATCTTGTTCGTCAAGAAGAAAGACGGATCGTTTCGTATGTGCATCGACTACAGGGAGCTCAACAAGCTTACCGTTAAGAATCGTTACCCACTGCCTCGTATAGACGATTTGTTCGACCAGTTGCAAGGGGCAAATTACTTTTCAAAGATAGACCTAAGATCCGGGTATCACCAGTTACAAGTGTTAGGGGAGGATGTTCCGAAGACAACCTTCCGAACTCGATATGGACACTACGAGTTTGTAGTAATGCCATTCGGATTGACCAATGCGCCCGCAGTATTCATGAACTTAATGAATAGGGTATGATGTCCTTACTTGGATCAGTTCGTCATTGTCTTCATCAATGACATACTTATCTACTCTCGTAGTAAGGAAGAGCATAGTAAGCATCTACGTCAGATCTTGGAAACATTACGATCAGAGGAGCTCTACGCGAAGTTCTCTAAATGCGAGTTTTGGATTCGAAGAGTCGAATTCCTGGGTCACGTTGTTAGTGAAGAGGAAATTAATGTGGACACTTCCAAAATCAAGGCCATTGGGAACTGGTCAGCTCAGAACACACCTACAGAAATTCGTAAATTTCTAGGTCTCGCTGGCTACTATCATAGGTTCATTTAGAACTTCTCTCCAAATTACGAAACCTCTTACGACTTTGACCCAGAAGGACGTGGCCTCTGACTGGGAAGAGAAGCAAGAGAAAGCGTTCCAAACGCTGAAGCGAGCCTTATGCATCGCACCGATACTATCGCTCCCGGAAGGAATAGAAGACTTCGTGGTCTATTGCGATGCATCCAAATCAAGGGCTCGATTGTATTCTGATGCAACGAGGTAAGGTCATTGCCTATTCCTCCCGTCAACTTCAGACACTCGAAGCCAACTATACAACACCCGATCTGGAGTTAGAGACAGTGATAATTGCTCCGAAGGTCCAGAGATCATTCGGGAAACGACAGAGAAGATCGTTCAGATTCGTGAACGATTGAAAGCCTCTAGAGACCGACAGAAAAGCTACGCAGATAAATGAAGAAAACCGTTGGAATTCCAGGTGGGCGACCGTGTTCTAATGAAGGTCTCACCCTGGAAGGGCTTAATACGCTTCGGAAAGCGTGGAAAGCTAAATCCAAGATACATAGGGCCTTTCGACATTCTCGCCAGAATCGGCCCTGTAGCTTACAAACTCAACTTACCTCGCGAACTCAGTAATGTACATTCTACTTTCCACGTCTCGAACTTGAAAAAGTGTCTGTCCGACGATACTCTTGTAGTCCCACTCGACGAGATCGAGATCAACGAGAGCATCAACTTCGTGGAAGAACCTGTAGAGATCATGGACTGAGAAGTCAAGCAAACGAAGCAAAGCCGTATCCCGATAGTGAAGGTTCGCTGGAACGCCAAGCAAGGACCTGAATTCACTTGGGAGCGCGAGGATCAGATGAATCTGAAATATCCTCATCTTTTCGCTTAGTCATTTGTAACTAAATTGCTTAAATTCTAATTTCGGGACGAAATTCTCTCTAACGGGGGGATGATGTGACAACCTGAAATTTCTGTCTTGTATAACTCTTAAACTCAATCAAAGTCTGACTCGTTTCTGCTAACTTTTAGCACTGTATAGAGTCTGTTTAAGCATTCTGAGCCTAGTACATCAAAGGAATCAGTGTTTGGATTTATCAGTTAATGTTCCAAACCATCTAGCAAACTGTAAAACTCACCAATAGGAGTTTACGGTCAGAAGTTTAGAGCTTACGGTCATGGTGACCGTAAACACCCTATATACATGACACTTAGTCATTTTTCAATCATTTTTTAAATTCTAAGGCTAGAAATCGATTTTCTCTCCCAAGGATCTTGAGATTTTGCTTCCAAACTTCATTGAGGTAAGTGATTCCTTCCTTACTTCGAGTTATTACATCTCTTCTTCTTTATTCACTCTTGAATTGATCCACAAATATCATCTTTTGAGTCTAGATCTTCAAGAATCCTCAAGAACATCAAGAACACTTAAGTGTTTTGGGTCGAAAACACCCTTCTTTGCTTCCAAATTGTAAGTATCTATCTTCCATACTTGTTATCTGATTAAGATTCTTGATTAAGGCCTTGAAATCATCACTTGTCCAAGAACAAAAGATGTTTACGGTCTATGCATCTCCTTAGACCGTAAACCCTTATAAATAATGCATTGTGACCATTAAACCCTCCTAAAGCCTAGAATGGAACTTAGAAACCTTCGAAATGCTTGGAAAACATCCTATGCACAAAAGGATGTGAGTTTGCGGTTGATCTCCTTAGACCGTGAACACCTTAGACCATAAACACCTCGAACCGTGAGCTCCTTGACCGTAAGGTTATTGGACCGTAAACCCACTTGGACCGTGAACTCCCATGGTCATACCATTTTGACCGTGAACTCAATAGGGTGGCCATACACCCTAGTTATGCAATCATATGTGATTGTATCCCTTCAATCTAAGAGTTCCTAGTCTATTAGGGTGTTATCCCTTATATTTAGTTGTTTAAACACTAATTGTAAACATATATGTGTCATTATATGCTAAATAGGATCCGTGTGTGCTCAAGCCTTCACTTGACACCTAACATCCTTTATCGATCTTACATTCGAGTTACTCACTACAGGTGAGTTCATACCCCTTAATCTACCTTTTAAATGATTTTAAATGCTTTTATGGGGGGATACAAGTTGAAACATTATAGTTATTATATCAATCGCATGTGATTAATAACTATCAAACAAATGGATTTACTATACTTTCAGCTGTTTTATCAAACAAACTACTTCAAAATGTTTATCAAACTCTTTTGCACGTTAAACTCTTTATCAACTTGTTCTTATATGCCAAACTGCTTTTAAATCGTCTTATAAAATGACATCAAGTCATCAATATTTATATAAACTCTTCAAAAGGTTTTACAAAACTTCTTTATAAACTTATATACATATATTTTGTCAAAATCATGTCTAATGTATATATAGTTATATAAGTAAGGTTTGAAGGACTTAGGACTGATAACTCACTTTATTTCCTGTTCCTCGTTTGGTTGTGGACTTAGAGTACCCGGTTGTTTGTCCGAGTGTCGTTTGATCCTTAGTTATATATTATGTATATATATGTACACGACATAAAAGCTTTTATCTCAGTTCAATACATTCAGTTATACAAACAACATTGCTAGTAAACTATAATAGGTATAGTTTAGGAAGTTACTAATACTATTACCAGAATAATGAAACATACAAAGAGTCAATTCATACATGAGTCAGAACATACTATACATTATACAAGAGAACATACTATTATGAGAAACTAAGAGAACATACTATTATGAGAAAGTAAGAGAACATACTATTATGAGAAACTAAGAGAACATACAATTATGAGAAACAATACATACTATATATTATACAAGAGAACATACTATTATGAGAAACTAAGAGAACATACTATTATGAGAAACTAAGAGAACATACAATTATGAGAAACAATACATACTATACATTATACAAGAGAACATACTATGATGAGAAACAAAGAGAACATACTACATACTAGACAGAGAGAACATACATTACACTAGTACATACAAAACATATACAAGAATACTATAACATAAACGTGAGCCACGGTTTCGGGGCATGGCATCACCTGTCATGGCTCGATTTGTATCCAGAATCTCCTTGAGGGAGAGCGTTGAATTTTTGTATAGATCTATACTGGATTGACTATCCTACACCTTGTTGCTCGCTACAGTGGGACTTGCAAGTCTACGGGTGCCAAATGTCATTTCTTCCGACGTCTTTCATCGTCGTGTTTTTAGTCGGTAGTATGCTACAGTGTGACAACCCGAAATTTCTATTTTGTACAACCATTCACTTCAATACAAGTCAGAACTGTTTCTGCTAACTTTTGAGCTATGTAGAGTCAGTTTGAGTATTTTAAAGCTTAGTACTTCAGGAGATAACTGGAGAGAGGATGCTCTAGGGTTTATTGTGCATCAGTAAGGTCTCAAAACTCCAAGAGTTTAGAGTTTACAGCCTAAACATGGAGTTTACGGCCGTAAACTGCAGAGAGTATAAATATGACACTTAGTCATTTTACTCACTTTTTTCACACTTTCAAAAGCTAGAACATCAAATCCTCTCAAGTATCATCCGATTTTCCTTCTTGATCTTCAACTTTGTAAGTGTTTCTTGCCCTAATTAGTTGATATCTTACTTAATCTAGTGATCTTACATGATTTCATCCGTGAAATCATTCCATATGCGTAGATCTTCAAGTGTTCTTAGTTTCACCAAGAACACACACTAGTGTTCTTGGACTTTTAACAGCCTTTCAAGCTCCTTTATTTTAAGTACTCTTACCCTAGTGTGTTATAAGGCTTTTTACACTTCTTAATCAACTAGAAAACACAAAGAAACACAAGATCAAAGGTGTTTACGGTCCAAACATGTTCTTGGACCGTAAACGCTAATGAAAGGGCCATTGTGTGCCCTAGTCCCTTACCAAGCCTTGGATACTAGTCTAGATCACATCCTTGAAGTGTATAGGACCTAAAACATCAAAAACATCAAGGACCATTAGAGTTTACGGCCGTAAACTCATGGAGAAATGGTCCATGGGCCGTAAACTCTACAAAGGGGTGAAATGTTGCCATAATCACTTCCTAAGGCTTAGACTTGAAGTAAGGATGCTTCATTATGACTTCTAGGACTTCAAAACACAAAATGGTAGAAGTACCATGGGTTTACGGCCGTAAACTCATGGGTTTACGACCGTAAACTCCAAGGGAGTTGGTCCCAAAACCGTAAACTCATAAAGAGTTTACCCTTGGACCCTAAACTCAAAAGCCAAGCCCTACGACCCTTACATGCAATTCTTAGTACTTATAACCCTTGAATCAAGGTGTTTTTCATGTCCTAGGGTGTCTTAACTTGATTAATTAGTTGTTAAATGACTAATTGGATACATATATGTGTTATTATATGTTAACTAGGATCCTTGTGTGTGTTCAAGTCTTCACTTGACACTTAGCATCCTATACCATCCGTTCATCCAAACCACTCACTACAGGTGAGTTCATACCCCTTAATCAACCTTTTAAATGATTTTAAATGCTTTTATGGGGGGGATACAAGTTGAACTATTATAGTTATTATATCAATCACATGTGATTAATAACTACCAAACAAGTGGATTTCTTACTTTTCAAACTGTGTTATCAAACAAACTACTTTAAACTGTTTTACAAACTCTTTTACATGTCAAATACTTTTATTAAACTCTTTTACATGTCAAATACTTTTATTAAACTCTTTTACATGTCAAATACTTTTATTAAACTCTTTTAAACTTATATTCTGTTAAATGTGTATCTATATAGATATAGTTGTATATTATGTATATGTATATAGATATAAAAGTTCCTTCTTTCTATTCAATACCTTTGGGTAGCAAAGGTATACAAACATGTTCATACATACAAACCATATTACTAGTAAACTATAATAGGTGTAGTTTAGGAAGATACTAATACTATTACTAGAACAGTGAAACATACAATGAGTCAGTTCATACATGAGTCAATACCATACAGAGAGAACATAACATACAGATAGAGAATACTATGATGAGAAACAAACAATACCATACAAAGAGAAGATACATACATACTAGACAGAGAGAGAACATACAATACAGCTAGTACATACAATACCATACAGAGAGAACATACATACATACTAGACAGATATAGAATGCTGCGGATATCGATCTATTGTGACTCTGAAAGTGCTATTGCTATTTCTCACAATCCAATTCAGCACTCCAAGACTAAGCATATTGAACTACGGTATCATTTCATCAAAGACCACATCTTGAAAGGTAACATTGAACTCATCTTTGTTCATTCTCATGAAGAGATTACTGATGTGTTCACAAAAGCCCTCGACTCCACAAAACTTAACAGCTTCCTGCAAATGTTAGGAATGATGAATCCAGACCCGCAATTCTTTTTGAATTGTTAGATACCGCAGATCATCCTTGGTCTCCGTTGCGGTTCTAACTGAAATTTACTTATGATAGATGGTTTTGGTACCGCAGTCTAGGTACCGCAACCGTATATCATACTTATCTTTCATGGGTCCTTATTGTTTGTTATTACTAATTTTTGTACAAGTGTTCTTCTCAG
The DNA here is from genome assembly GCF_052849685.1 of Lactuca virosa. NCBI lineage: Eukaryota > Viridiplantae > Streptophyta > Magnoliopsida > Asterales > Asteraceae > Lactuca > Lactuca virosa. Next base: position 486,611,015 of record NC_136429.1, read on the forward strand.
TTCCTATAATACAGACATTCATCTGGTCATCCGCAATGACATCTGGTCATCCGCAATGACACCTGGTCATCCGCAATGAAGTTTCCATCCGCAATCACGTTGATAATCTCTCAACTGTTTCATCAACCCTTGAATCTTTTGTGTGCTATTTAATGATCCTTCATTAAATAAAACATTAAATAACAAAAAAAAACATTTCCTTGAGAAACTATCTCATTCTCTTTCTGAATAAACCTTGTGTAAGACCTATTTTTAGGTATGATGACAAAAAGAACGTTTTTCCATAATCACATCCTTAATTTGTCTTTTCCGCTTACCCAGAACGTCCCATCCGTTATAACATCCTTTCCCCTCACCCCACGATCACCTAACGTGATGATGTACATCTGACTTTTCATTAAATGCAAACCCTCTTTTGACAAATATCAAAAATCCTTTTAAACCATTTCATTTTATGTGGCTGAGATTTAATCTCCGATTCAAAAGATTCCCCCCAAACGACGTTTTACCTTATCCTTTCTTTTTACCTAGTGTAAAAAATTTCATCCCTTTATAAACCCTTCTTCTTCCCAAAAATCACTTTACGCTTTCTGAACATTGAACCTTCCCTCTCAAATCCTTCAAGAACTCTGTCTTTCTACTCTTTCTCTCAAGATCCTACAATGGTGAAATCCGGTGCACCCAAGAAACAATCCAAGGCTTCAGGATCAGTGAACCCTACTGGTTCAGACTCTCCCACGATTGCATCAAGCAACTTCAGAGCAGTGTTCGAAGATCATCCATCTTACAATGCTCCAACCAAGCTGATGATTAAGTTTCTGAAGAATCATCCCCTGTTTGGCCCCTTTGATGCTTTCACAGATGTTGTCCCAATCTCAACCCTTTTCAAATGTGCATTCTCTGCTTATCGCCCAATCGAAAACCCCCAAGAAGTTCATCTTAACCTAGTTAATGATTCTTTGGTTATTCTGTCCAAGGAAAAGTTTCTTTCTACCATAAACCTCCTTGTTCATCCCTCCATCAAGATTTTCTCTCCATCCATGGCGGACGTTACCTCTGCCCTTTACCAAATGGGATATCAGAAAAAATTTAAAGGAATTGGCGAATTCAAGAAAAATCAATTGCCTGCGGTCTGGCAATTTGTTTGCCACTTTATCATCCGCAGTCTATCCAGCAGAACCGGAGGCACGGATAATATGGGACTCAAGCTTCTGGAGCTGGTATGGAGTATATTCACAGGACACGATTTAAACTACGGGAAGATCTTATGGGACGACTTTCTTCAAAACATTCCCAAGTAGAACCCAAGGGAGAACCCAACCGAGCTCACCTTTGCAAGGTTCTGGTCACTCTGCATTTCAGACCTTCATGCGGATGCAGGAATCGACATGGGCAGTGACATCAATTTCTTTGTCAGCAAGGATCTTAAAAGGTACAATCCCTCCTCTGATCAATCTAATTTTGGACCAATTCGAAGACTCCCTACCCACATTCTTTCCACACTTGGTCTTGAGACTGCTGATGTCTCAGATCATATTGAGGCTACGGAAGGTATTGCCCCATACCCTCCTACCCCGCCTCTTCAAAATTCATCCGCAACCATTAACCCTGAAGGTACCGCAGTCCCTTCTGCCACTACTCTCTCCAATCTTTTTCAAAGAAGAACGCAATTGGCCACCAAGAAGAAACAAAGAACACCCAAGAAGGATGCTCCCAAACGAACCGCACCCACCAAGAAACGTAAAATCAAACCAACCGCAACCACACCTGATAGTGATTCTGATGAGGATAGGCAACCAATTTCTATCCTTAAGAAAAGAAAAACCGATACCTCTGGCCAAATGTGTGACCGGACCGATACTGAAGCCTATCAAAATGCTCCGGTAGTCCTTGGGGTGGCCGCAGAACCATTCAACACCACTATCATTTTCCAATCAGACTCAGAAAGTGAGTCTGATTCACCACATCGTGGAGACTCCCCCCCAGTTCACTCCCACGAGGATGACACTGGTACTCGCCCTAAGGTCTCCAGGGCTTCCCGACTGCATTTCTTTTCACCTGAGGAGTTGCGCTCCATCCTCTTGAACGTAACCCAAACACTTCAAACACCTCCCCAACCGCAGGGCACTTCTTCCGCCCATGCCAGAACTGAGCTGAGGCCAAACTTGACCACGGGTCAAGGAGACCAAGGAAGATCAGGAAATCCTACTCTGCTTACATCCGCAGCAGGTGGTTTAGGCACGGTGAGCACAAATATGCAAGGATCCGTGGACCCAAAGGACACTTCGGTGCGTTTTCAAGGATTTGACGGAGATGAATCAAACGACTCATGGTTATGCTACACTCCGGTAACTGAGTCAGAAATCAAGAAATATGACGCTTTCAGAAGGGCATTTCAAGCCCGCAAGGAACAACAGATCAAGCAACAACAACAAAAGGAGCAAGAAATCCAGTCAGTGGCAAAGTATTGGGCAGACGCAATAAATAATGCCAATACCGTAGTCACCATTCTAAATGTTCAAGACTAGATGACCGAGATGGCTAAAACAATCCTCAAAGCTCAAGCAACTGGTGAAGGTGCAGGTACCTCCAAAGTAACTCCAACTCCAACTCCAAATCCAATTCCAACTCCAACAGTTCATGAATCATAAGACGAAGGAACCGCAATAAAAGTCAGTTCTGCTCCCACCTTCGGTCTTGATGATGAAGACATTCAGGAGGTAAATAAGCCCAGTCCTTCTGATGATGACCTGATCATGTTCGATGAAGAAAAGGAATCCAGTGGCTCTCACCATTCAACTTCCAAACCTAAAGAGAAGAAGAAAAAGAAGAAGAATGCGGTCACGAGAAAGGAGTTTCTGAGCTTACAAGCAAAAGTTGATCAAATCTTAGCTGCGGTCAAGCCAACCCAACCGCAACCAGAAGACTCCCTCGGACCGCAGTCACTGATCGAACGGATAGAACGCCTGGAAACACGTGAGCGTTTGGCTGCTGAGAGAATTTCTCTCAAAGTTGAAATGGGAATCCGGTCCCTTGACAACAACCGCAAAGCAGATCACAAGGACTTCATGGCTGCTGCGGAACGCCTCATCTCTGAGGTGACCGCAATCAAAAAGGATCTCCAAGCAGCCATTGCGGATCAAGCCACACAGTCTCAAAAACTGATAGCTGAGACTCACACTGCGTATGAGTCCACTATCTCAGTTCTTCAAGCCACAATCAATAGACTACAACGATCCCTGTCCGCCAACTTTCACGGTCCCGGGATTCTTCAGCTCACAAAAGAAATTCATAAACTGCTCTTCAACTCCACTATCCCCAATAATCAACAACTGGCAGATGACCTCAAAGGTCAATTTCAAAACATATTTGCCAAAGTTGATGGCCTTCGTCAATGGCTTGAGGAAGCCCCTGGGTTGCATTCCTCAAGAGGGGGAAGTGAAGAAGAAGTCCATCATTCACATCAGTCCACCTCACAGCATCCGAGTCCCCCCATCATCGCGGAAAAAATTCCTACACCGCAACCCTCACCACAACCATCTCATCATACTCCACCTCATAACACTCCACCGCAAGAGAAGGTCACTCCTGAGAAACCAGAAACTCCCCCTCACTTCAAAAACCTGGCTGAGCACATGTCCTCTCCAAGCTCAAATGACTCTCCTGCCACCACCCAAAGGAAACAAGATTGGAAGGCAGCCAAACTTGCAGAGCTCATATGGAGAGAATGCGGTTTTGATACTATGATGGACGAATCCTTGATAAACTCTTGGATCAATCCTCACCGCAGACTGCTGGACGAAGATTACAGACCCCACCTCACCTATGCTGAACCCCCTACTGATGGCTACTGGGATGTCCCAATATCTCCAAATGCCAAATACTTCACAGTATTTGAGCAATTCGACCGCAGCCTTCTAGATCACAAAAGACTGCCTATGGAATTTGAGAGACTTAGTCTTTTTCATGCTAAGCATGCCTCTCCCATTGAGAAGATATGGTCTAACGATAGACCATCCGCAGTCAAGAACTACAAGATTCGGAAGTTCATGAAGGCTGACTACATCCAGTATACCCTCACTAGAAGGGAGCATGACTATGTCCGCACCCAAGCAGACTTCCCTTGTATGAATCCGGAAGAAATCTTTCTCATTGCCAAGGTGTTCCAGAACAAGTCAGAGAAGCACCAGAAAATGAAGATTGCGCTTCAAAGGGCTAATACCTTATTGAAGGAAATGGTCTGTGATTTTTCCAAGATCGACACAGACATCTACCCCATCATTGCCAAGAAATTTGATATGCCACCACTTGACCCTACACCAATGGCTACCGAAGGCTATCAAGAAAGATCCTTAGGCGCAACCAACTTTCCTGAACTTGGAGTCATTTTCAAAAGGAAGATCGATAACGTCAAATATTTCATTCCTATGACTGCCATGCATCGCCTCACCAAGAAGCAACTTGACATCTGCCGAACCGCAGTTGAAAGATCGAAGCACACTACCGCAGAAGTCAATTTCGAGATCTTAAGGAGAATCATCTGGTTGGAAAACGTCAGGAAGTTTTGGTGGATCCTGATCAAGTTCCTCAAACTTGATAGCTGAACAAAAGTTAAAGAGGTCACTTAGGGGGAAATTGTTGAATCGTAAAAAGTGACCCTCTTGAACTTCAGCTACCGCAACCTCTTCAGCTACCGCAGCCATCCAGCACCCGCAGTCAAGCCACTACTTCAGCAACCGCATCCGGAGTCTCTACCTACCGCAGTCACTTAACTAGATTACTTTACTTGTCTTTATTATAATACTCTCTATTGTCCAGTATGCCTTTCATGGCTACTCTTAGAGATGTAATCTAGTGTACTTCATGAGTCTCTATAAATAGAGCTCATCCTCCTGTATTCATACTTACGCATCTATCTATTCTGAATACACATCTCTGAAGTTACCATTTCTATCTCTCTATCACTCATCCCTTCTTACTCTCAAATATTACTAGAATACAACTGATTATAACCTCTCTTCTGAGCAAGTCTTTCGTGACTTAATCACTAAGTTTGATCTTCCTTATTAACTCGGTTTGAATGCATTCCTTGTTATGAATCAACTTATGTGTATACTTGATATAACAATTGTTGTCATTTCTATTTCTTTACTTTTCCGCAACTAACTCTCTAACTACCTACTCTAACTTATTAATATTATTGTTGAGCTTTTAGATCCTTCGAGATTAACTATTCCGCAATACATATGTTCTAACATTTGTTCAAGTATGTCTCTAAGTTTTTCTCTCAACACTTCAGAGACGCGGTCATGAAGGAAGCACACAACACTCGTTATTCCGTCCACCTAGGTTCAGATAAGATGTATCTGGATCTTAAAAAGCTATACTGGTGGCCTAACATGAAAGCAGAAATTGCTACCATCGTAAGTAAATGCCTTACTTGCGCCAAGGTCAAGGTCGAATACCAGAAACCATCAGGTCTACTTCAGCAACCGGAGATACCTGAGTGGAAGTGGGAGCGGATCACTATGGACTTCATAACCAAGTTACCCAAGACAACGGGTGGACTTGATACCATTTGGGTCATCGTCGATAGCTTGACCAAATCCGCACACTTCCTGCCCATCAAGGAAACTGACAAAATGGAGAAACTCACAAGAACATACATTAGGGAGATCGTTCGACTGCATGGTGTTCCTATATCTATTATCTCCGATAGAGATAGTAGATTCACTTCGAGGTTCTGGCAGTCATTACAAAACTCCCTAGGAACAAGGTTGGACATGAGTACAGCCTACCATCCACAGACCGACGGACAAAGTGAGAGAACTATTCAAACATTAGAAGATATGTTGCGAGCCTGCGTGATTGACTTTGGGAAGGCATGGGATACTCACTTACCCCTTGTTGAATTCTCCTACAACAACAGTTATCACACGAGCATCAAGGCTGCTCCATTTGAAGCCGTCTATGGCCGGAAGTGCTGGGCTGAGGTTGGCGACACTCAGATAGCTAAAGGACGAGTTCCTGACAGCACTCTCACGGGTCTGGCGATCATTCGGGAAACGACAGAGAAGATCGTTCAGATTCGTGAATGATTGAAAGCCTCTAGAGACCGACAGAAAAGCTACGCAGACAAACGGAGGAAACCTTTGGAATTCCAGGTGGGAGACCGAGTCCTCTTGAAAGTTTCACCCTAGAAGGGCTTGATACGCTTCGGAAAGCGTGGAAAGCTAAATCCAAGATACATAGGGCCTTTCGTGATTCTCGCTAGAATCGGCCCCGTAGCTTACAAACTCAATCTACCCCACGAGCTTATTAACGTACATCCTACCTTCCACGTCTCGAACTTGAAAAAGTGCCTATCCGACGAGACTCTTGTAATCCCACTCGACGAGATCGAGATCAACGAGAGCCTCAATTTCGTGGAAGAACCTGTAGAGATCATGGACCGAGAGGTCAAGCGAACGAAACAAAGTCGCATCCCAATTGTGAAGGTTCGCTGGAATGCCAAGCGAGGACCGGAATTCACTTGGGAGCGCGAGGATCAAATGAAATTTAAATATCCTCATCTTTTTACTTAGTTATTTGTAATAACTTAGTTGCGTGAACTCTAATTTCGGGACGAAATTCCCTCTAACGGGGGGATGATGTGACAACCCGAAATTTTCTTTTGTACGAACTATACAGTCAAACACTTCAATTAAAAGTCAAATTCATTTCTGCTAATTTTTAGCTCGGTTTAAAGTCCGTTTGGGTATTTTTAAATATTTATTCTTCGGGAGAATAAGCGAGAGGAAGTATTTTTTATTATAATTGGGGAACAAATTAAAACAAATAACACTTTGATAAGGTGTTGCGGCCAAACATGAGGGGTGGGGCCGAAACCCCCCTTTTGACCGAGGACTCATGCATAAGGCATGTGTTTACTCCTCCTTCCTCACTTTTCACTTCCAAACTCAAGAACACCCACATTTTTCTCTCAAGTATCATAAGAGCTACTTTCAAATCTTCCAAAAATGTAAGTGTTTCTTCTCTTGATTTGTTGTTACAACACTTCATCTAGTAGTTATACATGATTTCATCCATGAAATCTTCTCTTTTTCTTAGATCTTCAAGTGTTCTTCAAGAACACCAAGAACACACACTAGTTATACATGATTTCATCCATGAAATCTTCTCTTTTTCTTACATTCGCACCACTCATTTCAGGTGAGTTCATACCCCTTAATCAACCTTTGAAATGATTTTAAATGCTTTTATGGGGGGAATACAAGTTGAAACATTCTAGTTATTGCTCTAATCATATGTGATTAATAACTAGAACAAACAGAAAAGATTTTCTATTACTTTCAAGTTACTATCAAATTTACAAATTTTAAGCACCTCAAAACCTTTTATTAGACTCTTTTAAATGCTAAAATTGTTTTCAAAACTCTTTTAAACTTACATTGTTTTCAAACTCATATCTAGACTAATATATTTATATAAGTAAGACTTGAAGGACTTAGGACTGATAGCTCACCTTATTTCTTGTTCCTTGTTTGGTTGTGGAATTAGGGTATCCTGTTATTTGTCCGAATGTCGTTGAACTCTTAGTTATATATCATATATATATATATATATATATATATATATATATATATATATATGTATGTGTGTGTGTGTTGGATATAAAATCTTTCACTTCAGTTCAATGCCTTGTGTAATGAAGCCACACCAACAACATTACTATTTAACTATAATAGGTATAGTTAAGGGATTACTACTCACTACTACTATTACAAAGATACATATAAGAGACAGTACACTTACGAGTCGCTACATGAGTACTACAGTGAGAAACAATACATACTATACACTATACAGGAGAACATACAATACACTATACAAGAGAACATACTATACACTAGTACAGAGAAAACATTACTACACTAAGAACTACTACATAAACATTTGAATACTATAAACAGAATGTGACATACTACTTCTCGATACGACACTTTATTGTGCTATCACTTTGTAACCAGAGTCTCCTGGAGGGAGAGCGGGCAATGTGTGTATAGATCTATAGGGGCCACACACTCCCACACCCCGACTGCTAGCTACAGTCCCAGCCTATAAGGCCAAGGGGTGACAGAATGTTACCTCACTACATATGACACCGGAGGGTCTTCAGTTATTCAGTCATCGATCAGCATGGTTACATACGAGTTCACATTCAAACCTTTAATTAACCAATTAAGAATTAAAGGCAAAACAGTCTTTTCGAGGCGTATTGTTCATTTAATACCACCTGGAGTCTGCATTTTCATTTTCTTTAGACTCCCCGAGGTGTGCTGTACATTTAGTACTACCTAGAGTCTGTATTTTATTACTTTATGACCAGCAGTGTCACTGCTGAGGAAAAACATTATTTTCCTATGACATTTATTTTGTGATTCTGTCACATACACATTCAAGTAATCTATATTTTTCACAATGATAGTTTGATTGGGGAAAACTCTTACATTTACAAAAGAACAAACATACAAACAGTCGGGTCTTGGTAGAAGACTACATTTCACTAGAAAATATAGGATTTTCTAGGGAGTACAACCATTTAAAAAGATTTACAAATAACTACTAGCATTTACACTATATTGTTACAAACATTTTTATACAAGCAATGACACTAAATACTTATGAACTCACCAGCTTTATGCTGATAAACTCTTTCAAAATAACTTGTATTCTCAGGTCATCAGTAGACAGGTACCGATGAAGCTTTTGAGAAGATGGAGCACATACAAGACTCATCTTTTATTTTGATCATACTTTTGGTGTCTTACATACTATACAGAACACGCTAGTATTAAAATTATTCTATTAATGCAATGGATGTTGTTGCTTGTCTTGACTATCATGCATTGTTATGATACTGTACATGACGTCCTCCACCCCAGCACGTTTCCGCCGTTCCGGTTTTGGGGTGTGACAATTCACTCTTGAGTTCATCCACAAATCTCATCTTTTGAGTCTAGATCTTAAAGAATCCTCAAGAACATCAAGAACATTTAAGTGTTTTGGGTCGAAAACACCCTTCTTTGCTTCCAAATTGTAAGTATCTATCTTCCATACTTGTTATCTGATTAGGATTCTTGATTAAGGCCTTGAAATCATCACTTGTCCAAGAACAAATGATGTTTACGGTCTATGCATCTCCTTAGACCGTAAACCCTTATAAATAATGCATTGTGACCATTAAACCCTCCTAAAGCCTAGAATGGAACTTAGAAACGTTCGAAATGCTTGGAAAACATCCTATGCACAAAAGGATGTGAGTTTGCGGTTGATCTCCTTAGACCGTGAACACCTTAGACCATAAACACCTTGAACCGTGAACTCCTTGACCGTAACATCATTGGACCGTAAACCCACTTGGACCGTGAACTCCCATGGTCATACCATTTTGACCGTGAACTCAGTAGGGTGGCCATACACCCTAGTTATGCAATCATATGTGATTGTATCCCTTCAATCTAAGAGTTCGTAGTCTATTAGGGTGTTATCCCTTATATTTAGTTGTTTAAACACTAATTGTAAACATATATGTGTCATTATATGCTAAATAGGATCTGTGTGTGCTCAAGCCTTCACTTGACACCTAGCATCCTTTATCGATCTTACAATCGAGTTACTCACTACAGGTGAGTTCATACCCCTTAATCTACGTTTTAAATGATTTTAAATGCTTTTATGGGGGGGATACAAGTTAAAACATTATAGTTATTATATCAATCGCATGTGATTAATAACTATCAAACAAATGGATTTACTATACTTTCAGCTGTTTTATCAAACAAACTACTTCAAAATGTTTATCAAACTCTTTTGCACGTTAAACTCTTTATCAAACTTGTTGTTATATGCCAAACTGCTTTTAAATCGTCTTATAAAATGACATCAAGTCATCAATATTTATATAAACTCTTCAAAAGGTTTTACAAAACTTCTTTCTAAACTTATATACATATATTTTGTCAAAATCATGTCTAATGTATATATAGTTATATAAGTAAGGTTTGAATGACTTAGGACTGATAACTCACTTTATTTCCTGTTCCTCGTTTGGTTGTGGACTTAGAGTTCTCGGTTGTTTGTCCGAGTGTCGTTTGATCCTTAGTTATATATTATGTATATATATGTACAAGACATAAAAGCTTTTATCTCAGTTCAATACATTCAGTTATACAAACAACATTGCTAGTAAACCATAATAGGTGTAGTTTAGGAAGTTACTAATACTATTACTAGAACAATGAAACATACAAAGAGTCAGTTCGTACATGAGTCAGAACATACTATACATTATACAAGAGAACATGCTATTATAAGAAACTAAGAGAACATACTATTATGAGAAACTAAGAGAACATACAATTATGAGAAACAATACATACTATACATTATACTAGAGAACATACTATTATGAGAAACTAAGAGAGCATACTATTATGAGAAACTAAGAGAACATACAATTATGAGAAACAATACATACTATACATTATACAAGAGAACATACTATGATGAGAAACAAAGAGAACATACTACATACTAGACAGAGAGAACATAAATTACACTAGTACATACAAAACATATACAAGAATACTATAACATAAACATGAGCCAGGGTTTCAGGGCATGGCATCACCTGTCATGGCTCGATTTGTATCCAGAATCTCCTTGAGGGAGAGCGTTGAATTTGTGTATAGATCTATACTGGATTGACTATCCTACACCTTGCTCCTCGCTACAGTGGGAGTTGCAAGTCTACGGGTGACAAATGTCATTTCTTCGGACGTCTTTCATCGTCGTGTTTTTAGTCGGTAGTATGGTACAGGCATATTACATCATACTTTAAATAACAATTGGTTTAAGGTAGATAGTACAGCACTAGTTACTATAATACAACACTACAGTACTTTATTATTTCCCTATTGCATTCACATTGTGATCTTTTCACATAAAAGGTAATGTAAAACTATATTTTTGGTTAATGATAGTCACACTTGGGAAAATACACACTCTTACAAGAAACAAACATACAGAACATTTGATGCCTTGGTAGAAGGCTACGTTTAGTAGAAAATATAGGATTTTCTAGGAGGTACAAACTTACACATCAAACATTTACAAACTTATACATCAAACATTTACAAACTTATACATCAAACATTTACAAACTTATACATCAAGCACTTACAAACATTTTCATATAAACAATGACACTAAAATGCTTATGAACTCACCAGCTTTAAAGCTGATAAACTCTTTAAAAATAACTTGTATTCTCAGGTCATCAGTAGGCAGGTACCGATGCCAGGTTTTGAGAAGATGGAGCTCGTTCAAGACTCATCTCTTATTTTGATTTACATTTTTTAGTGTCTTATAAACTTCACAGAACACACTTGTATTAAATTATATTATTAATGCAATGGATGATGTTGTTGCTTGTTTACTACTATGCTTTGTTGTGATACTGTACATGACGTCCTCCACCCCCGAACGTTTCCGCCGTTCCGGTTTTGGGGTGTGACAGATTGGTATCAGAGCATCGTTTATAGTGAATCAAGTATATCAACCCATAAAAGATATACAAACTATAAACACAGCGGGATTAAAATAATCTGATCCAGAGTTTATACTTTTAAATAATAAAATATTTAACTAAGCATACATACCTGCATTCATACTAAAATCAGTGTCACTAGGACAGAACAAAAGTATTACGATTGTTGAACATCACAAGTAGACTCGGGGATGTATGAACAGTTCTGGGAGTGACATAGCCTGATCAACTATGTTGATCCGAGAAGTGATTAGAATATGCCCGAGAATGGTTGTGATGTGGCAACAAGTCTAAAAACTTACCAATACTACTACAATGAAAACATTAGAACAAAACATAAACCTAAAATACTATAGGAGTATTTTGTATACCATAATTTCTTATCTGAGAACTAAAGGTCTTCATTAGTATGTCAATAGTTGCTAATTGGATACGCTAAGGTTATATGTAACTGGGATGTCATAGACTTAGAATCTGTGACCTTTGCTTTACTCCCTGTCCCTTGTGGATTTGGAGTTAGGGTCACTTATTCGAAGGTCTATCCTACTTTGATTTCATATAACTGGTATGCACTATACAAGTATTGAAGTAACTGATAAAGATCATCTAATAATTATCCAATTAGTACGCCTATTAATTATTTCTTTATCCCTATTTCTCGCGTAGATAACATGGTTGGATTCCATCCCCACGGTGACCCGTACTTCCCTAACCAAGGTGATGGAGGAGGGTTAGAAGTAGAGCCAGAGGAGGATCACCCAATCCCTTTGGATAATCACCAGGCTGAAGGCTTTTCTGATGGTTCGGACTCCGAGTCTGAGGTCAATAACCTACCCCCGCTGGCTCCTGTCCTAAATCCTAACCCTCGCCCGGCTTTTCAAGGCCCGACGCCTTCTTGGGTGGAAAGCTTGGAAACATGGAGCCAAGAGCAGGATCAGCCCACGCCATTCAATGGAAACCGAAGCTTTTATGACCTGAGTGAAGGAGGCTCAGCAGACAGAGACTTGCCAATCCTGGTCCGCAGAGTTGCCCGAAACGAAATCCAGGGCAGGACAGCTCTCCATCGAATCACGGAAGTTAACGCCAATGCGAGAATGCATACCATCCGCACCATTCATCTGGAAGATGCTCGTGAGAGATCTAGGGGAGACCACGAGGCCCTGCAGCAAGAGCTAGCTGAAACTCGAGCTGAAGTCATAGAGCTCCGAGTACGCCAAATGGTGTACGAAAGGCGTCTGCTCGATGTGGAGCGTCAGCTGGTGAACTAAGGGCTCACCTGAGGGATAACCGTCACCAGTAGGAGATATCCTACCTTTCTTTCCTTGGTTTAAGGAATGGTCTTCCTATCTATGCTCCAAGTAGCACTTGTCTATGTAACCATCCCTGTACTGTAAGCACTTTTTAGTTAGGCCTTTATGCTGTTAAAACTTTTCTACTTCGGATATGATGTAAGACCTACTCCAAGGTCATTTTTGTCCAAACTTATTACTTCTTAAATATCAATGATATTGACAGACGGCTAATTTCTGTGACAATCCTTGTTCAAATACTTTCATTCTACTATCGTTAGAATTCTATCTAAACCTCACTTCCGACAAATTATTGAGCTGTGGTAAATTAGCTCAAGGATCCCTTCCAATTCTTGTCGAAGGTTGGATCATGTTATCCACCAACCAATGATAGCCTAGTTCGAAATAGCAATCGTCTGGTGACCATTCTACGAACTTACTTCAACTCTTTCCCAGTACTGCATCATAGAGATGTAGGTCAAACCACCGAGAACAGTTTAACAAAACGAAAAATATGCATTTACAGGAATGAGTAGAATACATCTAGGACCGACCATAATCACTCACGAACTCCTTTTCTTGTCATATAACAGAATCATGTCGTCATCTAGAAATAGTCAGCCGAACGACAAAACCCTGATCCTTCATATAGACGCTGCCACCTTCCAAGCCGCGGTAACAACTGTCGTGGCAGCTGTCCTTGCACACTTCAACGCTGGTAACGCAATCGAGGCTGTAAAAGGTGTTGACAGTTCAAATTGTTGTAACAATCCGGGAAATCAACAAATGATAACTGTTACAAACACCCAAAGCCCAAAATCTGAGTGTAAGAAACGAAAGCGTGAAGCCCAAAAGGAGAGCAAGCGATCTCAAAGACTTGCCCTGCAACATCAACAAGTGGCGACCCTTGCCACTTCAACACCGATCAAACCATATGAGGGAACACTCCCGAAGTGTGAAAAGTGTAATTTTCATCATAACGGAGTTTGCCGTGATTTGCAATGCATGAATTGCAATCGAATGGGGCGCACTACTCGTGTCTGTAGGGCGCCGGCACAAACCGTCTTCCAAGCCACTAGCATCGGGGTCAGCCCGGCTTGCTATGGTTGTGGTGAAACCGGACACTATAAAAGGAATTGTCGAAAAGAGAGGAACAACGAAAGTGCTCGTGTCCACATAACTCCGACCCGACACATCACTTCCACCACCGATGCTGGTGCAAGCGAGATATGTCATTTATACGGTGAGATGGGACATCTCAAGAAGGATTGTCCAATAACAAAGAACTCTGGTGCAGACGGGAAGATACTAAGGATCACTGCTGCAGGAGAGACTACTCCGGACCCACGTTGAAATTCTAGGGCGTTTTGTTATAGTAGACTTATAAACTGTTAAAAACTAGTGCAACTCGAGTCATATCTTTTTGCGAGATCCCGTCAGTCAAGGGACTCTCGTGCTGCGCGTACTTGCTTTTGTAGTATACCTTGTTCGTAGCAGTAGTCTTGTAGATAAAACTAAAGTACTGAAACTCTGTCAAAGTTGCACTATTATGTTTTTTTTTGTAACACCTTTATGATCTAGTCTAACGCCTTTTATTACGAGTAGTCCGACATTATCATGTAACATGAGTCAATTTGATCCTCACAATGCCAGTCTCGTGCGAAAATTCTTTTCCCCGTAATCGCCTTTCTAGCGAAGCCGTCATTCCAGACCTCCGAGATAATCATGCGTAGAGTATCTTATGTTTCGTATCCTTCCTGAAGAAACCTCCCCGGTATACCGCTCGTGCAGTACGTCAAGTTCAATCCGAAGACTCATACGGTTAATTTATTGCTGAGGAATGTATACGCAAGGGTGGTATATAATCAAGGTTCTACAGGCTTAGAATTGATGATTCCGCTTTAACTTCTTTTCCTTGTTTGGATGTGAGCTTAGAGAAGAATTATTTATTCGACGGCCTTTTCAATCTTAATTATATACGACTCGTATACGCGAAGTTGTGGTTGATGAACCAAATATGACTTCTAATATGAACTTCAGGATGGAGACTGCTCAAGAATACGAGTGATCGCGCTGCTATGCGAATAAACTTAGGAGCCAAACAAATGCCTTTCCCGCCGATCGAGACAAGAGATATAGATAGAACAGAAGTACCTATCCTTTTTCCTTACTTCATGAGTAATCGTACTTTCTTTTGGATCTTTCCGACATCTTTCCAGGAGAACTTACAGGATTACCTCCTCAACGTCAAAGACGAGTTCAGAATCGACTTAATTCCAGGGGCTACCCCAGTAGCCAAACCGCCCTATCGGCTAGTACCAACTGAGATGCAAGAACTATCCGCACAACTTAACGAACTGCTCAGCAAGGGCTTTATAAGACCAAGCTTCTCACCCTGGGGAGCACCGATCTTGTTCGTCAAGAAGAAAGACGGATCGTTTCGTATGTGCATCGACTACAGGGAGCTCAACAAGCTTACCGTTAAGAATCGTTACCCACTGCCTCGTATAGACGATTTGTTCGACCAGCTGCAAGGGGCGAATTACTTTTCAAAGATAGACCTAAGATCCGGGTATCACCAGTTACAAGTGTTAGGGGAGGATGTTCCGAAGACAGCCTTCCGAACTCGATATGGACACTACGAGTTTGTAGTAATGCCATTCGGATTGACCAATGCGCCCGCAGTATTCATGAACTTAATGAATAGGGTATGCTGTCCTTACTTGGATCAGTTCGTCATTGTCTTCATCAATGACATACTTATTTACTCTCATAGTAAGGAAGAGCATAGTAAGCATCTACGTCAGATCTTGGAAACATTACGATCAGAGGAGCTCTATGCGAAGTTCTCTAAATGCGAGTTTTGGATTCGAAGAGTCGAATTCCTAGGTCACGTTGTTAGTGAAGAGGGAATTAATGTAGACACTTCCAAAATCAAGGCCATTGGGAACTGGTCAGCTCAGAAGACACCTACAGAAATTCGTAAATTTCTAGGTCTCGCTGGCTACTATCGTAGGTTCATTCAGAACTTCGCTCCAAATTGCGAAACCTCTTACGACTTTGACCCAGAAGGACGTGGCCTCTGACTGGGAAGAGAAGCAAGAGAAAGCGTTCCAAACGCTGAAGCGAGCCTTATGCATCGCACCGATACTATCCCTCCCGGAAGGAATAGAAGACTTCGTGGTCTATTGCGATGCATCCAAATCAAGGGCTCGATTGTATTCTGATGCAACGAGGTAAGGTCATTACCTATTCCTCCCGTCAACTTCAGACACTCGAAGCCAACTATAGAACACCCGATCTGGAGTTAGAGACAGTAATAATTGCTCCGAAGGTCCAGAGATCATTCGGGAAACGACAGAGAAGATCGTTCAGATTCGTGAACGATTGAAAGCCTCTAGAGACCGACAGAAAAGCTACGCAGACAAACGAAGAAAACCGTTGGAATTCCAGGTGGGCGACCGTGTTCTATTGAAGGTCTCACCCTGGAAGGGCTTAATACGCTTCGGAAAGCGTGGAAAGCTAAATCCAAGATACGTAGGGCCTTTCGACATTCTCGCCAGAATCGGCCCTGTAGCTTACAAACTCAACTTACCTCGCGAACTCAGTAATGTACATTCTACTTTCCACGTCTCGAACTTGAAAAAGTGTCTGTCCGACGAGACTCTTGTAGTCCCACTCGACGAGATCGAGATCAACGAGAGCCTCAACTTCGTGGAAGAACCTGTAGAGATCATGGACTGAGAAGTCAAGCAAACGAAGCAAAGTCGTATCCCGATAGTGAAGGTTCGTTGGAACGCCAAGCAAGGACCTGAATTCACTTGGGAGCGCGAGGATCAGATGAATCTGAAATATCCTCATCTTTTCGCTTAGTCATTTGTAACTAAATTGCTTAAATTCTAATTTCGGGACGAAATTCTCTCTAACGGGGGGATGATGTGACAACCTGAAATTTATGTCTTGTATAACTCTTAAACTCAATCAAAGTCTGACTCGTTTCTGCTAACTTTTAGCACTGTATAGAGTCTGTTTGAGCATTCTGAGCCTAGTACATCAAAGGAATCAGTGTTTGGATTTATCAGTTAATGTTCCAAACCATCTAGCAAACTGTAAAACTCACCAAAAGGAGTTTACGGTCAGAAGCTTAGAGCTTACGGTCATGGTGACCGTAAACTCCCTATATACATGACACTTAGTCATTTTTTAATCATTTTTAAAATTCTAAGGCTAGAAATCGATTTTCTCTCCCAAGGATCTTGAGGTTTTGCTTCCAAACTTCATTGAGGTAAGTGATTCCTTCCTTACTTCGAGTTATTACATCTCTTCTTCTTGATTCACTCTTGAATTCATCCACAAATCTCATCTTTTGAGTCTAGATCTTCAAGAATCCTCAAGAACATCAAGAACACTTAAGTGTTTTGGGTCGAAAACACCCTTCTTTGCTTCCAAATTGTAAGTATCTATCTTCCATACTTGTTATCTGATTCAGATTCTTGATTAAGGCCTTGAAATCATCACTTGTCCAAGAACAAAAGATGTTTACGATCTATGCATCTCCTTAGACCGTAAACCCTTATAAATAATGCATTGTGACCATTAAACCCTCCTAAAGCCTAGAATGGAACTTAGAAACCTTCGAAATGCTTGGAAAACATCCTATGCACAAAAGGATGTGAATTTGCAGTTGATCTCCTTAGACCGTGAACACCTTAGACCATAAACACCTTGAACCGTGAGCCCCTTGACCGTAAGGTTATTGGACCGTAAACCCACTTGGACCGTGAACTCCCATGGCCATACCATTTTGACCGTGAACTCAATAGGGTGGCCATACACCCTAGTTATGCGATCATATGTGATTGTATCCCTTCAATCTAAGAGTTCCTAGTCTATTAGGGTGTTATCCCTTATATTTAGTTGTTTAAACACTAATTGTAAACATATATGTGTCATTATATGCTAAATAGGATCCGTGTGTGCTCAAGCCTTCACTTGACACCTAGCATCCTTTATCGATCTTACATTCGAGTTACTCACTACAGGTGAGTTCATACCCCTTAATCTACCATTTAAATGATTTTAAATGCTTTTATGGGGGGATACAAGTTGAAACATTATAGTTATTATATCAATCGCATGTGATTAATAACTATCAAACAAATGGATTTACTATACTTTCAGCTGTTTTATCAAACAAACTACTTCAAAATGTTTATCAAACTCTTTTGCACGTTAAACTCTTTATCAAACTTGTTGTTATATGCCAAACTGCTTTTAAATCGTCTTATAAAATGACATCAAGTCATCAATATTTATATAAACTCTTCAAAAGGTTTTACAAAACTTCTTTCTAAACTTATATACATATATTTTGTCAAAATCATGTCTAATGTATATATAGTTATATAAGTAAGGTTTGAAGGACTTAGGACTGATAACTCACTTTATTTCATGCTCCTCGTTTGGTTGTGGACTTAGAGTACCCGGTTGTTTGTCCGAGTGTCGTTTGATCTTTAGTTATATATTATGTATATATATGTACAAGACATAAAAGCTTTTATCTCAGTTCAATACATTCAGTTATACAAACAACATTGCTAGTAAACTATAATAGGTATAGTTTAGGAAGTTACTAATACTATTACCAGAATAATGAAACATACAAAGAGTCAGTTCATACATGAGTCAGAACATACTATACATTATACAAGAGAACATACTATTATGAGAAACTAAGAGAACATACTATTATGAGAAAGTAAGAGAACATACTATTATGAGAAACTAAGAGAACATACAATTATGAGACACAATACATACTATATATTATACAAGAGAACATACTATTATGAGAAACTAAGAGAACATACTATTATGAGAAACTAAGAGAACATACAATTATGAGAAACAATACATACTATACATTATACCAGAGAACATACTATGATGAGAAACAAAGAGAACATACTACATACTAGACAGAGAGAACATACATTACACTAGTACATACAAAACATATACATGAATACTATAACATAAACGCGAGCCACGGTTTCGGGGCATGGCATCACCTGTCATGGCTCGATTTGTATCCAGAATCTCCTTGAGGGAGAGCGTTGAATTTTTGTATAGATCTATACTGGATTGACTATCCTACACCTTGCTGCTCGCTACAGTGGGACTTGCAAGTCTACGGGTGCCAAATGTCATTTCTTCCGACGTCTTTCATCGTCGTGTTTTTAGTCGGTAGTATGGTACAGTGTGACAACCCGAAATTTCTATTTTGTACAACCATTCACTTCAATAGAAGTCAGAACTGTTTCTGCTAACTTTTGAGCTGTGTAGAGTCAGTTTGAGTGTTTTAAAGCTTAGTACTTCAGGAGATAACTGGAGAGAGGATGCTCTAGGGTTTATTGTGCATCAGTAAGGTCTCAAAACTCCAAGAGTTTGGAGATTACGGCCTAAACATGGAGTTTACAGCCGTAAACTCCAAAGAGTATAAATATGACACTTAGTCATTTTACTCACTTTTTTCACACTTTCAAAAGCTAGAACATCAAATCCTCTCAAGTATCATCCGATTTTCCTTCTTGATCTTCAACTTTGTAAGTGTTTCTTGCCCTAATTAGTTGATATCTTACTTAATCTAGTGATCTTACTTGATTTCATCCGTGAAATCATTCCATATGTGTAGATCTTCAAGTGTTCTTAGTTTCACCAAGAACACACACTAGTGTTCTTGGACTTTTAACACCCTTTCAAGCTCCTTTATTGTAAGTACTCTTACCCTAGTGTGTTATAAGGCTTGTTACACTTCTTAATCTGCTAGAGAACACAAAGAAACACAAGATCAAAGGTGTTTACGGTCCAAACATGTTCTTGGAGTGTAGAGGACCTTAAACATCGAAAACATCCTTGAAGTGTAGAGGACCTTAAACATCGAAAACATCAAGGACCATTAGAGTTTACGGCCGTAAACTCATGGAGAAATGGTCCATGGGCCGTAAACTTTACAAAGGGGTGAAATGTTGCCACAATCACTTCCTAAGGCTTAGACTTGAAGTAAGGATGCTTCATTATGACTTCTAGGACTTCAAAACACAAAATGGTAGAAGTACCATGGGTTTAAGGCCGTAAACTCATGGGTTTACGACCATAAACTCCAAGGGAGTTGGTCCCAAAACCGTAAACTCATAAAGAGTTTACCCGTGGACCCTAAACTCAAAAGCCAAGCCCTACGACCCTTAGATGCAATTCTTAGTACTTATAACCCTTGAATATAGGTGTTTTTCATGTCCGAGGGTGTCTTAACTTGATTAATTAGTTGTTAAATGACTAATTGGATACATATATTTGTTATTATATGTTAACTAGGATCCTTGTGTGTGTTCAAGTCTTCACTTGACACTTAGCATCCTATACCATCCGTTCATCCAAACCACTCACTACAGGTGAGTTCATACCCCTTAATCAACCTTTTAAATTATTTTAAATGCTTTTATGGGGGGATACAAGTTGAACTATTATAGTTATTATATCAATCACATGTGATTAATAACTACCAAACAAGTGGATTTCTTACTTTTCAAACTGTGTTATCAAACAAACTACTTTAAACTGTTTTACAAACTCTTTTACATGTCAAATACTTTTATTAAACTCTTTTACATGTCAAATACTTTTATTAAACTCTTTTACATGTCAAATACTTTTATTAAACTCTTTTAAACTTATATTCTGTTAAATGTGTATCTATATAGATATAGTTGTATATTATGTATATGTATATAGATATAAAAGTTCCTTCTTTCTATTCAATACCTTTGGGTAGCAAAGGTATACAAACATGTTCATACATACAAACCATATTACTAGTAAACTATAATAGGTGTAGTTTAGGAAGATACTAATACTATTACTAGAACAGTGAAACATACAATGAGTCAGTTCATACATGAGTCAATACCATACAGAGAGAACATAACATACAGATAGAGAATACTATGATGAGAAACAAACAATACCATACAGAGAGAAGATACATACATACTAGACAGAGAGAGAACATACAATACAGCTAGTACATACAATACCATACAGAGAGAACATACATACATACTAGACAGAGAGAGAACATAAAATACAGCTAGTACATACAATACCATACAGAGAGAACATACATACATACTAGACAGAGAGAGAACATACAATACAGCTAGTACATACAATACATTCACAAGTGCACTAATACAGTTATGTGAGCCACGTAACGGAGCATGGCATCACCTGGCATGGCTCGTTTTGTATCCAGAATCTCCTTAAATGGAGAGCATTGAGTTTGTGTATAGATCTATACTGGATTGACTATCCTACACCTTGCTGCTCGCTACTGTGGGACTTGCAAGTCTACGGGTGTCAAACGTCATTCCTTCCGACGTCTTACATCGTCGTGTTTATAGTCGGTAGTATGGTACAGGTCGATCACATAATTACTTTAAATAACAATTGGTTTAAGGTAGTTAGTACAGCAGTAGTTACTTAATACAACGCTACAGTACTATTTCATTTTCCCATTGCATTCACTTTGTGACCTTCACACAATAAACAGTAATGTAAAAACTATATTTTTGGTTAATGATAATCAGATTTGGGAAAATACATACTCTTACAAGAGACACACAAACCAACACTTGATGCCTTGGTAGAAGGCTACTTTTAGTAGAAAACATAGGGATTTCTAAGAGAGTTCAAACACTTACAAACATCTTACAAACATCTTACAAACACTTTCATACAAACACAGACACTAATATACTTATGATCTCACCAGCTTTAAAGCTGATAAACTCTTTCAAAATAATTTGTATTCTCAGTCACCAGTAGACAGGTACCAGTGCTAGGTTTTGAGAAGATGGAGCTCGTTCAAGACTCATCTTTTATTTTGATTCATATTTTTGGTGTCTATTAAACTTGACAGAACACACTTGTATTAAATTATATTATTAATGCAATGAATGATGTTGTTGCTTGTTTACTACTATTCATTGTTGTGATACTGTACATGACGTCCTCCACCCCCGAACGATTCCGCCGTTCCGGTTTTGGGGTGTGACAGATTGGTATCAGAGCATTGTTTATAGTGAATTGAGTATATCAACCCATAAAAGATATACAGACTATAAATACAATGGGATTAAAATACTCTGACCAAGAGTTTATACTTTTAAATAATAAAATATTTAACTAAGTATACATACCTGCATTCATACTAAAATCAGTGTCACTAGGACAGAACAAAAGTATTACGATTGTTGGGCAGCATAAGTAGACTTACAGACATATAGTCAAATCTGGGAAGATATAGCCTGATCAACTATATTATCCGAGGATTGACTAGCATGTGCCTAAGTGTGGTTGTGAGGTTGCAACAAGTCTAAAAACTTACCAACAATACCACAACGAAAACCTTGGAACAAAACATAAACCTAAAATACTATAGGGGTATTTTGTGTTACTACAAATTACTTATGTGCTTATTTCTTATATCCCTTTTCTCGCGTAGATAATATGGCTGGATTCCATCCCCACGGCAACTTGTACTTCCCTAACCAAGGTAATGGAGGAGCGTTTGAAGCAGAGCCAGAAAATGATCACCAAATCCCTGTGGATGATCACCAGGCTGAAGGCTTTGCAGATGGTTCTGACTCCGAGCCTGAAGTTGAGAACCTACCCCCGGTGGCTCCTGTCCCAAATCCTAACCCTCGTCCGACTTTTCAAGGCCCGACGCCTCCGTGGGTGGAAAGCTTGGAAACATGGAGCCAAGAACAGAATCAGCCCATACCATTCGACAGAGACCAAAGCTTTTATGACCTGAGCGAGGGAGGCTCAGCAGACAGAGTCTTGCCAATCCTGGTCCGCAGAGTGGCCCGAAACGAGATTCAGGGCAGGACAGCTCTCCATCGAATCACGGAAGTTGACGCCAATGCGAGAATGCATACCCTCCGCACCATTCGTCTGGAAGATGCTCGTGAAAGAGCTAGGGGAGACCATGAGACCCTGCAGCAAGAGCTAGCTGAAACTCGAGCTGAAGTCATAGAGCTCCGAGTACGCCAAAGGGTGTATGAAAGGCACCTACTTGATATGGAGCGTCAGCTGGCTGAACAAAGGGTTCACCCAAGGGATAACCGTCACCAGTAGGAGATATTCTACCTTTCTTTCCTTGGTTGAAAGAATAGTCTTCCTATCTATGCTCTAAGTACCACCTTTCTAAGTAACTAACTCTGTACTGTAAGTACTTTCTATTTAGGCCAGTATGCCGTCAAGGCTTTTCTACTTCGGATATGATGTAAGACCTACTCCAAGGTCATTTTTCCCAAATGTATTACATCTTAAATATCAATGATATTGACAGTCGGCTAATTTCTGTGCCAATCCTTGTTCACATACTTTTGTTTTACTATCATTAGAATCCTATCTAAACACTCACTTCGTCAAATTATTGAGATGTGGTGAATTAGCTCAAAGATTTCTTCCAATTCTTGTCAAAGGTTGGACCCGGTTATCCACCAACCAATGATAGTCTAATTCAAAATAGCAATTGTCTAGTAAACATTCTACGAACTTACTTCAACTCTTTTCCAGTACTGCATCATAGGGATGTAGGTCAATCCATCGAGGGCAGTTTAACAAAACAAAAACTTTACAATTACATGATTGAGTAGAATACATCTAGGACCGACCATAATCACTTACAAACTCCTTTTCTTGTCAAATAGCATAATCATGTCGTCACCAAGTGGTAATCCGCCAAACGACACAACCCCGATCCTTCATATAGACGCTGCCACCTTCCAAGCAGCAGTATCAGCTGCCGTGACAGCTGTCCTTGCACACCTCAACACTAGTAACGAAAGCAAGGCTGAAAAAGGTGTTGACAGTTCAAATTGTTGTAACCACCCGGGAAGTCAACAAATGATAACTGTTGCGAACACCCAATGCCACAACTCAGAGTTTAAGAAACGAAAGCGTCAAGCTCAAAAGGAACCCAAGCGATTTCAAAGTCTTGCCATGCAACAGCAACCAGTGGCGACCCCTGCCACCTCAGCACCGGTCAAGCGATATGAGGGAACACTCCCGAAGTGCATCAAGTGTAACTATCATCATAATGGAGCTTGCCGGGTATTGCAATGCATCAATTGCAACAAAACGGGGCACATTGCTCGTTTTTGTAGAACCACCTCTACCACCGGAGCCAGCCAAGTTTTCTATAGTTGTGGGGAGGCAGGACACTATTATAGGAATTGTCCAAAAGGGAAGATCAACGAAAGCAACCGTGTCCACATAACTCCGACCCGACACTTCACTTCCACCACTGATGCTGGTACAAGCCAGTTTTGTCATTTATGTGGTGAGATAGGACATCTCAAGAAGGATTGTCCAATAACAGAGAACTTTGGCGCAAACGGGAAGATACTAAGGATCACTGCTGCAGGAGAGACTACTCCGGACCCACGTTGAAATATTAGGGCGTTTCGTTTTAGTAGACTTATAAACAGTTAAAAACTAGTGCAACTCGAGTCTTATCTTTTTGCGAGACCCCGTCAGACAAGGGACTCTCGTGCTGCGTATACTTGCTTTTTGTTGTATACCTTGTTCGGAGCAGTAGTCTTATAGGTAAAACTAAAGTACCGAAACTCTGTAAAAGTTGCACCATTATGTTTTGTAACACCTTTATGATCTAGTCTAACGCGTTTTATTCCGAGTAGTCCGACAGTATCATGTAGCAAGAGTCAATTCAATCCTCACAATACCAGTTTCATGCATAAATTCTTTTCTTTGAAATCGCCTTTCTAGCGAAGCCGTCATTCCAGAACTCCGAGGTACTCATGCAGAGAGTACCTTGTGTTTCGTATCATTCCCGAAGACACCTCAGCAAACCTCCACGGAGTACCACTCGTACAGTACGTCGAGTTCAACCCGAAGACCCACATGGTTGATCTATCGCTGGAGGAGGTATACGCAAGGGTGGTATATAATCAAGGTTCTACAGGCTTAGAATTGATAATTTCGCTTTAACTTCTTTTACTTGTTTGGATGTGAGCTTAAAGAAGAATCATTTATTCGACTGCCTTTTCAGTCTTAATTATATACGACTCGTATACACGAAGCTGTGATTGATGAACCAAATATGACTTCTGACATGAACTTTAGGACGGAGACTGCCCAAGACTACGAGTGATCGCACTGCCATGCGGATAAACTTAGAATCCAATCAAACGCCTTCTCACCGATCGAGACAATAGATGCAGATAGAACAGAAAACTCCCAGGATTACCACCGCAATGTCAAGTCGAGTTCAGAATCGACTTAGTTCCAGGGGCTACCCCGGTAGCCAAATCGCCCTATCGTCTAGCACCCGCATAGATGCAGGAACTGTCCGATCAACTTAACAAACTACTCAGCAAGGGCTTTATAAGACCAAGCTTCTCACCCTGGGGAACTCAGGTCTTGTTCGTCAAGAAGAAAGACGGATCGTTTCGTATGTGCATCGACTACAGGGAGCTCAACAAGCTAACCATCAAAAATAGGTACCCTTTTCCTAGCATAGACGATTTAGTTGATCAACTGCAAAGGGTGAACTTCTTTTCAAAAATTGACTTAAGATCCAGATATCACCAGCTACGAGTGCTAGGGGAGGATGTTCCGAAGACAGCCTTCCGAACTCGTTACGGACACTACGAGTTTGTAGTGGTACCATTCAGATTGACTAATGCGCCCACAGTATTCATGGACTTAATGAATAGGGTATGCCTTCCTTACAGGGATCAGTTCGTCATCACCTTCATCGATGACATACTTATCTACTCTCGTAGTAAGGAGGAGCATAGTCAACATCGTCAGCAGATCTTGGAAACATTTCGATCAGAGAAGCTCTACGTGAAATTCTCTTAAATGCGAGTTTGGATTCGAAGGGTCAAATTCCTGTGTCACATTGTTGGTGAAGAGGGAATTTAAGTAGACACTCCCAAAATCCAGGCCGTCGAGAATGGTTAGATCCGAAGACACCTACAGAAATTCGTAAATTTTTAGGTCTCGCAGACTACTATAGTAGGTTCTTACAGAACTTCTCACGATTCGCGAAGCCCCTTACAACTTTGACCCAGAAGGGCGTGGCCTTTAGCTGGGAAGAGAAACAGGAGAGATCATTCCAAACGCTAAAACGAGCCTTGTGCACCACGCCAATACTATCCCATCCAAAAAGGAATAGAAGACTTTGTAGTCTATGGCGATGCGTCCAATTCCAGGGCTCAGTTGCATTTTGATGTAACGAGGTAAGGTCATTACCTAAGCCTCCCATCTGTTGGAAACCCTCAAAGCTGGCTATGAAATTCGCGATCTAGAGTTAGAGGGCATCATTAAAGAAGATCGTTCAGATTAGTGGACTATTGAAAGCCTCTATTGACCGACAGAAAAGTTACGCAGGGCCTTTCGTGATTCTCGCAAGAATCGACCCTGTAGCTTACAAACTTAACTTACCTCGTGAACTCAGTAACGTACATTCTACTTTCCACGTCTCGAACTTGAAAAAGTGTCTGTCCGACGAGACTCTTGTAATCCCACTCGACGAAATCGAGATCAACGAAAGCCTCAACTTCGTGGAAGAACCTATAGAGATCATGGACCGAGAGGTCAAGCAAACGAAACAAAGCCGTATCCCGATAGTGAAGGTTCGCTGGAATGCCAAGCGAGGACCGGAATTCACTTGGGAGCGAGAGGATCAGATGAAACTGAAATATCCTCGTCTTTTTACTTAGTTATTTGTAACTACTTATTTGCTTAAACTCTAATTTCGGGACGAAATTCCTTCTAACGGGGGGATGATGTGACAACCCGAAATTTCTATTCTGTAAAACCATTCACTTTAATAGAAGTCAGAACTGTTTCTGCTAACTTTTGAGCTATGTAGAGTCAGTTTGAGTATTTTAAAGCTTAGTACTTCAGGAGATAACTGGAGAGAGGATGCTCTAGGGTTTATTGTGCATCAGTAAGGTCTCAAAACTCCAAGAGTTTAGAGTTTACAGCCTAAACATGGAGTTTACGGCCGTAAACTGCAAAGAGTATAAATATGACACTTAGTCATTTTACTCACTTTTTTCACACTTTCAAAAGCTAGAACATCAAATCCTCTCAAGTATCATCCGATTTTCCTTCTTGATCTTCAACTTTGTAAGTGTTTCTTGCCCTAATTAGTTGATATCTTACTTAATCTAGTGATCTTACATGATTTCATCCGTGAAATCATTCCATATGCGTAGATCTTCAAGTGTTCTTAGTTTCACCAAGAACACACACTAGTGTTCTTGGACTTTTAACAGCCTTTCAAGCTCCTTTATTTTAAGTACTCTTACCCTAGTGTGTTATAAGGCTTTTTACACTTCTTAATCAACTAGAAAACACAAAGAAACACAAGATCAAAGGTGTTTACGGTCCAAACATGTTCTTGGACCGTAAACGCTAATGAAAGGGCCATTGTGTGCCCTAGTCCCTTACCAAGCCTTGGATACTAGTCTAGATCACATCCTTGAAGTGTATAGGACCTAAAACATCAAAAACATCAAGGACCATTAGAGTTTACGGCCGTAAACTCATGGAGAAATGGTCCATGGGCCGTAAACTCTACAAAGGGGTGAAATGTTGCCACAATCACTTCCTAAGGCTTAGACTTGAAGTAAGGATGCTTCATTATGACTTCTAGGACTTCAAAACACAAAATGGTAGAAGTACCATGGGTTTACGGCCGTAAACTCATGGGTTTACGACCGTAAACTCCAAGGGAGTTGGTCCCAAAACCGTAAACTCATAAAGAGTTTACCCTTGGACCCTAAACTCAAAAGCCAAGCCCTACGACCCTTACATGCAATTCTTAGTACTTATAACCCTTGAATCAAGGTGTTTTTCATGTCCTAGGGTGTCTTAACTTGATTAATTAGTTGTTAAATGACTAATTGGATACATATATGTGTTATTATATGTTAACTAGGATCCTTGTGTGTGTTCAAGTCTTCACTTGACACTTAGCATCCTATACCATCCGTTCATCCAAACCACTCACTACAGGTGAGTTCATACCCCTTAATCAACCTTTTAAATGATTTTAAATGCTTTTATGGGAGGATACAAGTTGAACTATTATAGTTATTATATCAATCACATGTGATTAATAACTACCAAACAAGTGGATTTCTTACTTTTCAAACTGTGTTATCAAACAAACTACTTTAAACTGTTTTACAAACTCTTTTACATGTCAATACTTTTATTAAACTCTTTTACATGTCAAATACTTTTATTAAACTCTTTTACATGTCAAATACTTTTATTAAACTCTTTTAAACTTATATTCTGTTAAATGTGTATCTATATAGATATAGTTGTATATTATGTATATGTATATAGATATAAAAGTTCCTTCTTTCTATTCAATACCTTTGGGTAGCAAAGGTATACAAACATGTTCATACATACAAACCATATTACTAGTAAACTATAATAGGTGTAGTTTAGGAAGATACTAATACTATTACTAGAACAGTGAAACATACAATGAGTCAGTTCATACATGAGTCAATACCATACAGAGAGAACATAACATACTGATAGAGAATACTATGATGAGAAACAAACAATACCATACAGAGAGAACATACATACATACTAGACAGAGAGAGAACATACAACACAGCTAGTACATACAATACCATACAGAGAGAACATACATACATACTAGACAGAGAGAGAACATAAAATACAGCTAGTACATACAATACCATACAGAGAGAACATACATACATACTAGACAGAGAGAGAACATACAATACAGCTAGTACATACAATACATTCACAAGTGCACCAATACAGTTATGTGAGCCACGTAACGGGGCATGGCATCACCTGTCATGGCTCGTTTTGTATCCATAATATCCTTAAATGGAGAGCGTTGAGTTTGTGTATAGATCTATATTGGATTGACTATCCTACACCTTGCTGCTCGCTACAGTATGACTTGCAAGTCTACGGGTGCCAAACGTCATTCCTTCCGACGTCTTACATCGTCGTGTTTATAGTCGGTAGTATGGTACAGGCCGATCACATAAGTACTTTAAATAACAATTGGTTTAAGGTAGTTAGTACAGCAGTAGTTACTTAATACAACGCTACAGTACTATTTCATTTTCCCATTGCATTCACTTTGTGACCTTCACACAATAAACAATAATGTAAAAACTATATTTTTGGTTAATGATAGTCATATTTGGGAAAATACATACTCTTACAAGAGACACACACACCAACACTTGATGCCTTGGTAGAAGACTACTTTTAGTAGAAAACATAGGGATTTCTAGGAGAGTTCAAACACTTACAAACATCTTACAAACATCTTACAAATATCTTACAAACACTTTCATACAAACACAGACACTAATATACTTATGATCTCACCAGCTTTAAAGCTGATAAACTCTTTCAAAATAACTTGTATTCTCAGGTCACCAGTAGACAGGTACTAGTGCCAGGTTTTGAGAAGATGGAGCTCGTTCAAAACTCAACTTTTATTTTGATTCATATTTTTGGTGTCTATTAAACTTGACAGAACACACTTGTATTAAATTATATTATTAATGCAATGGATGATGTTGTTTCTTGTTTACTACTATTCATTGTTGTGATACTGTACATGACGTCCTCCATCCCCGAACGATTCCGCCGTTCCGGTTTTGGGGTTTGACATACAGGCATATCACATCATACTTTAAATAACAATTGGTTTAAGGTAGATAGTACAGCAGTAGTTACTATAATACAACATACAGTACTTTATTATTTCCCCATTGCATTCACATTGTGATCTTTTAACATAAAAGGTAATGTAAAACTATAGTTTTGGTTAATGATAGTCACACTTGGGAAAATACACACTCTTACAAGAAACAAACATACAAAACATTTGATGCCTTGGTAGAAGGCTACGTTTAGTAGAAAATATAGGATTTTCTAGGAGGTACAAACTTTTACATCAAACATTTACAAACTTATACATCAAGCACTTACAAACATTTTCATATAAACAATGACACTAAAATGCTTATGAACTCACCAGCTTTAAAGCTGATAAACTCTTTCAAAATAACTTGTATTCTCAGGTCATCAGTAGGCAGGTACCGATGCCAGGTTTTGAGAAGATGGATCTCCTTCAAGACTCATCTCTTATTTTGATTTACATTTTTTAGTGTCTTATAAACTTCGCAGAACACACTTGTATTAAATTATATTATTAATGCAATGGATGATGTTGTTGCTTGTTTAGTATTATGCTTTGTTGTGATACTGTACATGACGTCCTCCACCCTTGAACGTTTCCGTCCTTCCGGTTTTGGGGTGTGACAGATGTCGAACTCAAACAACGCTCAAGGCTCAAACTCTTCTGGCTCATTCTCACTCATGAATTTGTGTGGGAGGGTAATCTTCGATGGGAACAATTTTAATGATTGGATCCATAACATAAGGATGGTTACCCGTTACGATGACAAGGAATATGTCCTTGACAAGGAGCTGAAGGAGATAAACCTCGAAACTGCTACTCCCGAGGAGATTACTGCTTTTGAGGCATACGAGCGAGATGCTACGAAAGTCCATTGCATCATGCTTGCTATGATGACCGTAGAACTCCAAAATTCCTACGAGTACTTCTACCCATATGAGATGCATCAAGATTTGATGGATAGGTACGATCAAAGCGCGAGGCAGGATTGGTACGAGATCATCACTTCAATGATCACTACCAAGATGAGGGACGGATAGTCTGTCACTTCTCATCTACAGAAAATGCAAAGATATGTTGACCGTCTGTAGAAGTTAAATGTGGACTTCAATGAGGAGCTGGCGATTGACATAATTCTTCACTCCTTACCTCCTTGCTACAACCAGTTCTGCATGACCTACCACATGAACAAAGAGGAGGTCACATTGAGCAAACTTCAAGGGTTGTTGAGGACTGCTGAGAGCAACCTCAAGGATAAATATGTTGCATCAACTCCTACTGCTGCCCCAGTTTTGGCTATTGGGAAAAGGAAGGGTAAGAAGAGGAAGGCTCCTTCAAAGAGCCAACACAAGGGAAAGTCCCGTGATGGCACCTCTTCTAGTGGAACCAAGGTTGGTCCCGTTGCACCCACATCAAACCCAAAGGATCCAGAGTGCTATCACTTCCACGACATAGGGCATTGGAAACGAAGCTACCCGAAGTACTTGCAAGATATCAAGGATGGGAAGATCAATCCGTCCTTCGCAAGTATTTTTTACACTATTCAATCTAATAATTCATCACATGCTATTTCTTGGTTACTTGATACAGGATGTGGTTTTCACATTTGTTCTGAGTTGCAGGGCCTAAGAAGAAATAGGGATGTGGAGCATGGGAAGATAAACTTGATCATGGGGAACATAAGATCGTCGCCTATCACCAAGATTAGAGTTTGCTCTTTAGTGCTTAGTATTGGATTAGGACTAGATTTGAATAACTGTTGCTATTCGCCAGAAATGGCAAGAAACATCATTTATTTTCATGGTTTGTATAGACAAGGATTTAGATATTCATTTGATAATGAAAAGGGTTCTATTAATGCTTATCTTAATGGTGTTTTCTATTTTGAAGCATTGCCTTGTAATGGAATATATGAAACTATGATGGTTTTAGACAATTTAGGAAATGATGTGTTGTGTATCGATTCTTCCAATAGTTTGGACAAAGCATGCTTGTGGCATTGTCGTCTTGGACATGTCAACAAGAAAAGCATAACCCAACTCCAAAAGGATGGAGTGTTGGAGTCATTCGACCTTAGGGACGATGATGTGTACGAGTCTTGTTTACTTGGAAAGATGACCATGTCACCCTTCACTGGTACTTGTGAAAAGGGTGAGGGTTTATTGGATCTCATACATACAGATGTATGTGGACCCTTTAGATCCACCACAAGGGATGAAAGTCGCTTCTACGTGACTTTTACAGATGATTATAGTAGATATGGCTATATCTACTTAATCAGGCCCAAGTCAGAAACCTTTGAAAAGTTCAAAGAGTTCAAGCAGGAAGTGGAGAATCAGTTGGGCAGGAAAATCAAGATGCTTCGATCTGATCGAGGTGGAGAGTACCTTAGTCTTGCATTCCACGACTACCTCAAGGAATGCGGAATTGTTTCGCAATTGAAGACACCTAGGACACCGAAGTTCAATGGTGTGGCTGAGAGGCGTAATCGGACCTTGCTTGACATGGTTCGTTCCATGATAAGTCTTGCTTCACTACCTTTCTCATTCTGGGGGTATGCCTTAGAGATTGCCACCCATATCCTTAACTTAGTCCCTACAAAGAAGGTTTCCAAAACACCTCACGAGATGTGGACAGGGAAAGCTCCCTCGTTGGCACATATCAAGGTTTGGGGTTGTGAGGCTTTTGTAAGACGAGAGACTCACGAAAAGCTCGAACCTCGCAGTGAGCGATGAATTTTCATCGGCTACCCGTAGAAGTCCTTTGGTTATCTCTTCTATAGACCGAGTGACAATGTTGTCTTCGTTACGAGGAGAGGGGTTTTCTGAGAACGAGAACTCAGAAGCTAAGGGGACAGTGGGAGGCAAATCGATCTTGAAGAGCTTCAAGAATCGAACGATGAAGGAACCTCTGACACTGGCGCTCAACTTGAGGAGGAAACCCGTGTTGAACCGATTGACGAGTCCTTACCTCTTAGACATTACGAAAGAGTTAGTGTTCCACCCCAGTTTTATGGTTTCCATATCACTACTGAAGGGGATAAGTTTATTAGTGATAGAACTAGTAAATTTGGACGAACCTAACAGGTACAAGGAACCCATGGCAGGCCCGGAGTCTGCAAAATGGAAAGAGGCTAAGGACAGCGAGATTCAGTCCATGTACGACAACCAAGTTTGGAATTTGGTTGACAATGTGACAGGTCGTAATACGGTTGGGTGCAAATGGATCTTCAAGAAAAAGACCTACATGGATGGGAAAGTACACACTTATAAGGAGCGATTGGTTGCGAAGGGCTTTAATCAAACTCCCGGAGTTGACTATGATGAGACCTTCTCACCAGTTGCGAAGATAAAGTCTATTAGGGTGATGCTAGCCACTGCTGCATTTCATGACTATGAAATATGGAAAATGGATGTCAAAACTGCTTTCCTTAATGGGAAGTTGGCTGAGGATGTTTACATGAATCATCCAGAGGATTTTGTCGATGCGAAGCATCCCAATAGAGTGTGTAAGCTTGAGAAATCCATCTATGGGTTGAAACAAGCATCTCGCAGATGGAATCTTTGTTTTGACGAGAAAGTCAAAGAGTTTGGCTTCCCACGAAGCGAGGATGAATCATGTGTATATGTCAAAGCCTGTGGGAGTATAGTTAGCTTCCTCGTATTGTATGTCGATGACATATTTCTCATAGGAAATGACATCCCGACCCTGCAGGAGGTTAATTCTTGGCTTGGAAGTGTTTCACTATGAAGGACCTCAGAGAGGCTGCCTATATTTTGGGAATAAGGATAGTGAGAAACAGGGGTAAAAGACTAATAGGACTTAGTCAGAACACTTACTTGGACAAGGTACTAAAGCGTTTTAGTATAGAGAATTCCAAGAAAGGGGAGTTACCGATCCAAAGTAATGCCAAGTTGAGTAAGACTCAAAGTCCAAGTACCGAAATCGAGATAGCAGATATGAGCCGAGTACCATACGCTTTCGCAGTTGGCTCAATCATGTATGCTATGACTTGTACTCGCCCTGATGTGGCCTTCGCTTTGAGCATGGTCAGCAGATATCAAGGGAACCCTGGCAGAGCACATTGGACCTCAGTCAAGAATATTCTTATGTACCTTCGGAGGACCAAGGAATGGTTTCTAGTCCTCGGTGGGAGTGATGACTTAAGAGTGCGAGGGTACAGTGACGCCAATTTTCAGACCGACCGAGACAACTACCGTTCACAGTCGGGCTGGGTCTTTACCCTGAATGGAGAAGCAGTAACTTGGAAAAGTTCCAAGCAGGAGACCGTAGCTGATTCAACGTGCGAATCAGAGTATATAGCGGCGAGCGAAGCGTCAAAAGAGGTGATATGGTTGAAGAACTTCATTGGAGACCTTGGAGTTGTGCCAGCCATAAAGGAGCCTATGGAGATTTTCTATGATAATGAAGGAGCGGTTTCCTTGACCAAAGAACCGAGGGATCACGGTAGATCTCGACAGGAATATCATTTTATTCGACATCGGGTGGAAGAGGGACTCCTCGTAGTGAATATGGTATCGTCAGAGGATAACCCAGCAGATCCCCTTACGAAGGGACTGAGTAGGGTTAAGCACTTGCAGCATGCTAGGAGCATTGGGCTGAATGACGATATTAGTTTAGATTAGATAGCTTCGAAACGTGTAATAGATAAAGTGTAATTAACATTTGATGAATAAATCAAGGAGTATTATTTATGAGTAAAGTTACTGTCTTGTGTTAATTATTTACCTATTGTTTCACTTTTCATGTTTTGACTTCCTGAATAATAATATTATTCGAACAATCCACAGTTGCTTATACTTTGGGAGTAAGTATGAAAAAAGACTGTCATGAATTGGTTTGTAGACTGTCTAAAGTGTATTAGACATAGCAAATGTTTGCCGCAGCGATCATGAAGGCTTATGAATAAGATTTGAGCATTTGATTAAAACCATGCTTGCAGGCATCACTTCATGGAATTTATCACGAGTGATCGCAAGACGATAATATCATATAGTCTTTAAACCTAGATATATGGTTTATTGTTTGCGGGTTGGTTGTGCATTGATAATGCGAAAACGCATCAGTAACTTGATGTCATAAAACGCACTATTGTGCATGATTCGATGAGTGAATAGTAAATGCGTATAAGTCGAAGTTTATCTGTTCTTTTTATCCTAAGAGGGTAAAAGCGATATATGGGCCCCTCGATGATTTGGTTTGACTTATGTGCCAGGCCCGGTCAGGACTGAGTTGATGTGTTCAATAAAGTTCTATGTAAGACTAATCAGAGATCGATAAACAAAATGTTGTACAATTGGTATGACTATGTTCCGTGTAATTGTCCGCACGATACCTAGAACGGAGGACTGTACGATCCCTTATATAAAGGACAAGTTACTGATAAGATCAAAGTTGACAGCAACTTATGAGAGCTACGATTGCTAATCGGATCCTGAAGTCGTACTTGCAAATTTAGTTATTAGACTTATCCAAGTGGGAGACTGTTGGATTAGTGTCTAAGTCCATAACTATATTTGGTATGTACTTGACCCGGTTGAGCATGGTCTTTTTGGGTTGCCTTCACCAAAGCAACTGGACAGGAAGATTTATAAAGAAAGAGGATATTATGGTTTATTAATATATTATAAGAATAATATATTAAAAGAGAAATCATATTTATTTAATTAATATTTGTTAAATAATTAATTAAGAATTAATTATTGTGACTAAAAGAGATTGATTAAATAAAGGGGACTGGAACTGCAATTATAAGATAATTGATTATGGGCTGAGAATCCTTATGGATTAGGGCATGGACAAAATTAAGGTGGAGTCCATCTTGAATTCGTCCAAGGAGGCCTTATTCTGGAAGTTTTTGTGGACTGCTTAAGGCCTAAGCTATCCAATTAGGGTTTTGACTGAAACCCTAACAACTCAAGTATAAAAGGACCCCTAAGGCATTGGAAATCGGACACTTGATCCTTAGAAGCTTGGAGCCGATTTCTAGCCTCTCATCCTCTCTCCTAAACATCATCCTCTTGCCTTGGTGTTTGTAAGCCATTAGAGGCATCACATTTGAGGTGATTGGTTCTCGTAAACTTTGAAGATTCAAGTTTCATACTACAATCAAAAGGTAAACTTGGTTATTTATATAGATCTCAAGTTTTGTAGTATGCTAGATTAGGGTATTCAAGTCTTGGATGAATTGTATGTTCAATAGAGAAACCTAGATCCAAGCTTTAGGGTTTTGCATGAGCACATAGGATTGTTCTTTTGTACCAAACCCATCAGTAACATCCCGATTTGCAGGGATGAAATCCTAGGGATTTTGGGCATTTTAGAAAGCCTACTCGACGAGTTAGAGGTCCCCAAATCGTCGTGTATGAACCCTTATGGTCGCGTGGATAATGGGACCAACTCGACGAGTTGACGGACCCAAATCGACGAGTTGGAGTTGGATATGAAAACCCTAATTTTTTTTATGGTTTGCACCCTGTTTAAAGAATGTTATGGGTCATTCACAACTCCTTTCATCGTCCCCTTACCAGAGAAAACCCTAATCTCCCCATTGTGTGAGTGTGTGAGCTTGGAAGTCATTTTGGGTGCTCTTTTGAAAGGAAACTTGAAGATTAAGAAGCTTGGATCAAGAAGAAGGCTGTAGATCTGTTATCTACTTTGTATTGGCAACCAATCTGAGGTATAAAGCTAATACCTTGACTTCTCACTGCTTAGATCTTCCCTTGTGAAAGAAAATAGTCATTTCTAGTGCAAAATGGAGTCACTATCGGGTTTGAGCTTGTCACAGAGACATGGTTTCAAATCTGGACTCCTCTAGGCCCCCATAGTCATAAAGTCATCTAATTTATCAAGATTTGGCTCTTCTCCATGCCCTAAACCTCTTATTAGACTTAGTTTTGGTGTTTTATGACTTTTTAGAACTTGCATGCACGTAAAGTTAGCAACTTTACGTGGTAATTTCACCCTAGGAAGCTAGATCTGGAGTTTGGAGCTATGGACTTTACTGGAATGAGCTGAATGCAAAATGGCTGAAGAAACTCGACGAGTTGGATAGCCAACTCGACGAATTGAGTAGGGCTTTTCCCGCTTTTTGGACACTGCATGAACTCGACGAGTTGTTTGGAAACTCGACGAGTTGACTCGAGTTTTCAGTCTCTAAGATTCAGGTTTACAGTTGTTGGTTTTGTTTCAGGTATTTCAGATGATCGCAGGAAGACGAATGCGTGATCGTACACCTCCTTATGTTTTTATGATTTGATTTCCGGGATACTCTGACATGAAACTATTTTGAAACAAATTGTAATAATTATTGGTTTTTGAATGTTTTAAAAAGTTTTAAAATGGCATGATTTTTATGGATGTTACAATACAAAAGTATTCTAGCGAATGTGTGAAAGTCAAAACATTTCGGGGTGAAGCATGACAATATACGAAAGTATAGAGACCAAACCTAACAATATACAAGAGTCTTGTTGCCAAACTTTAAAACTAAAAAATGATAGAGACTGAAAGTGCCAATATACGAAACTATTATGACCAAACTATGAAATTTAAAATCTTTAAAATTCATAAAAATAATAAAGGTTCATTATTTCGCAGAGTAAATTACAGTTTTAGTCCTCATAGTTGGGTCAGTTTCGTACTTTTGGTCCAACTTTTAAAAAATGGATAATACACATCCTTGTGGTTTAAAGAAATTGCACTGTCCGTCCCTTATCCATATAAAAAAAATTTCTTACCCTTAAACATTTATTCTTCAATTTCTTTTAATTGATTTCCTATGATTTTAATTAAAAAACTACAAAAAAGAAAAAAAAACTCATCCACCTCACCCTCCCCTCATTAGTCACATCCACTCCACCTCCTATCAAGTCTTCATTTCCTTGCTCACATTTCTCTCCTTTTCACTTTCATCTTCATATCACCACCTGTCACATTACCATCATTGCCGCTATATCACACCATCTATACGTCATCGGCCCACCACTGCCGTTAGATCTGCTTTTGTTTAGCCTAAAACACCTCACCCACATCCCTCTTCGTGTGTGTGTATATATATATATATATATATATATATATATATATATATATATATATATATATATATATATATATACTACTGTGTTTAAAATTATATATTTGATAAAAATAATAATTATAAAAAAAAATGTTTATTGTCGACTGTAAGTAATTCTGAATTAATTTGTTAAGTAAAATAAACATACTACTTTATCATATATTTCCAAAAATATTATTACGATAAAATTTTGTATTTTCAAAATTTTAATAAAAGTTGATTTGTTACAAAAAACGTGGAAAATGGTAGAAATCATAGAAAATATAGCACGTGTCACAGAGACACATGGTATATATATATATATATATATATATATATATATATATATATATATACCATGTGTCTCTGTGACACGTGCTATATATATATATATATATATATATATATATATATATATATATATATATATATATATATATCAAGGTTGTGAAAATCGTTCGACAGTAGCTCGACGGTTGATTGGGGTCAAACGATTAATCGGGGAGCCTAAATTAATAATAAAACTATTTTAAAACTCAATATATTCTAAGAAAATTAGTATATGAAAATTTAAAATTTTGAAATTTTGAAATTTTAAAATTTTAAAATATTTGTTATAATATTTGCAAATTTGAATATTTAAAAATTCAAAATTTTGAATAATTGTAAATTTTGGTGTGATATTTGAAAATTTAAAATTTTGAATTTTTAAAAATTTAGCTGCCTAGGACCGCCGAGGAGCGTCGAGGACCGCCTAGCCCGAGCTTGACCGATGTTAATCAATTTCCGCCAAGCACCCTAACGGTAATCAGTTGCAGACCGCTTAACGCCTAGGCTGATACTTACAACACTGATATATATATATATATATATATATATATATATATATATATATATATATATATATATATATATATATATATATATATATATATATATATATATATATATATATATATATATATAGAGAGAGAGAGAGAGAGAGAGAGAGAAATTAAATATCCTACAACCTTTTAATCCTACCAATCCTCCTATCCATTTAAATGATGACATGTGTCATATTAGTATCCTAAAATATCATTAAATCTCATTAAATGAGCATTAAATGTTACACATATCATTATTACATTGGGTAGGAGGATATGTAGAAACAAAAAGTAGGAGAATATTTAATTTCTCATATATATATATATATATATATATATATATATATATATATATATATATATATATATATATATATATATATCTTTTTAATATTTCGCTGGAAACCACCACCGGCGCCATCTTTATCCTCCGTTGGTGGTTTAGATCTACCAAAATCGACAAAAGGTTTAAACTTGACAATGTCAGATGTATATTTTCAAAGGCAATATTAGGTTAGGGGTTTTGTGGCCGGATCTATTTTGCAAACCCTTGTTCTGACGGTGTCTTTGACAGAACACATTGATGACGAGTGGTGAGGTGGTGTCGGCAATTATGGTGGATGTTAAAGGGACGACGAGATCTGCGCTTTTAGATTTGAGAGGGAAAGGCGTCCAGTAGAAAGAGGTGATTGGCAGCGGACGATGTAGATTGAATTGTGGTGTGATGGTCGGTGGTGAAGTTTTATTGGGTTAAGAAAAGAGCAATGGGGTGAGGGTGGATGAGAAAGAGGTGGTTGGCGGTGGCAAACGGTATAACATACTGAGTTAAAGTATGGATGTTCTTGAGAGTGTGTATGTGTTTTTGAGAGGGTGTGTGTATGTTCTTGATAGTGTATGTTTGTGTATGTTTTGGAGAGAGAGAGAGAGAGAGAGAGAGAGAGAGAGAGAGAGAGAGAGAGAGAGAGAGAGAGAGAGAGAGAGAGAGGTGGATAATTGGATGGGTGGTAGGTAGTGGGTACTTATGGTTTATATTTTCTAAATATAAAAAAAAAGTAAAATAAAAAGAAAAAAGAATTTAGGTAGGAAAAAGTAATCTTTTAATATATATGGAGAGACTAATCTCTCCAAACCAGAGGGATAAAACCTATTTATTTTTTAACTTAGGACCAAACCTATGAATTTATCAAGACACATGGACTAAAACTGTAACTTACTCTTATTTCACATATGCATTGTCTAATTGTAATATTTATACGACGTCGTTGCGAGAATATGTTCTGGTCGTTACTTCTACAACAACGGAAAGAAAGAACAAAAGAAGCAGAAACCAAGTGATCCGAGTTTACAGAGAGCTCCAATCACACTATACTTCCCAAAAATTCTAGGGTTCTTGTTTTCATTTTTCTCCAACTCAACAAAATGCGGATATCGACAAGCATACTAACGATCGTGGTTGTGATATTAGGGTTAATTTCATCACCTATGGTGAAGGGAATGAGGTTCGACATCAAAACAGGAGCCACAAAATGCATAACGGAGGATATTCAATCGTATTCATTGTCTGTCGGAAAATACAGCGTTATCAATCCCAATGAAGATTATCCGTTGCCTGATAGCCATCGTATCACAATCAGGGTTAGACCCCACCCCCACCAAATTTAATTGAAAGTAATTTTGTTTGATGTCGTATTAATCAATCTAGGGTTTCTTTCCTTATGATAACTGATTTTTGAGTGTTTGGATGTCCATTTCTAAAGTGATCAATTAGCTGCAAAAAAATGATTCAGTGTACAGTAGAAGGTTAGGTAAATTAAAATAAATATGTCAATTGAAATAGTTAGATTATTTCATAATTATCTTTAAATATTAGTTTCTTCATGCTTGAATCCAAATTATTAATGCTTGGGCTAAATGCAAAAAATCGCAACATAGTTTCATCATTTACCAACTTATGCAACATACTTTCTTAACAATTTAGTGTAACAAACTTATCAATTTTTACCATTTAATGTAAGTTGTACATCATATGGTAAACATGGTGATTTGTTATATTATATGGTTAAAAAAATGTTACATGAATTAATACATGCCCTCGACATATCTCAAAATATGATTATTTTGCCCTTGAAAGAATCATCATAACAAAATTATATTTTCCAAAGTCTGCAAAATTTATTATTGCCAACTTTTGGTTTTCTTGATATGTTGCAATATAGATAACATCGCCACTTGGGACCAATTGTCACTATGCGGATCAAAAAGCTTTTGGTGAATTTGCATATACTGCAAATGAGGATGGGGATTATATGGCATGTTTTTGGGTTGCTAAACAAAATCCACCTACAACATTAACCGTTGAGTTTGAATGGAAATCTGGTCTATCTGCAAAAGATTGGTCTAGAGTTGCTAAAAGAGGACAAATTGAGGTCAGTTTTACTTTTCCAATCTTCAACGTTATGTATAGGCAATTAACTTTTACGATCATATACAATTTTTAACATGCATCTTTTTTTTTTCAATAGATGATGGAACTTGACTTGAAGAAATTGTTTGATACTGTAAATCTCATCCATGATGAGATGTATTATCTACGCCGGAGGTAAGAAATTGTTTGATACTCTAATGATAGCATTGTACTTTCAATTTTTTTTTTGTTATTAGAATATTGTATTTTGTAAAATCTTTCCATTTAGCAGTTTTAGAAATAAATCAATGGAAGTACGTTACTAATTCTTGTATTAAATCTTTGGAATTCAGGGAGGAATCAATGCAAGTTTTAATTAGATCAACCAATTCAAAAATGGCGACTTTTAGCTTCTTTTCCCTCATTGTGTGCTTGGCTGTCGCTTCTATGCAACTATGGCATTTGAAGACATTTTTTGAGAAGAAGAAGCTTATTTAGACAATTAGACGCAATTTTCCATTTCATTTTTTTTTATTATTCTCATAATATTCTTTTATTTTTTTTTATTGTTTAATGTCGTGTGTTAAGGTTACAAGCTATTTCCATGACACAATTGGAAAAATCCCGTATGTAACGCTTTAAAGTAACTATGGGAAATGACAAATTCTTTAGTTCTAATTGTTTTATGTGTTTAGAAAAAACCAAGAGTTTAGTTTTAAAAACGAATAATATTATACCATTTTGGTATCAGGCTATTTCTGTAATTTTGACCAGCTTTGGACGACTTTGCCCTTGTACTTCAGGCCATTTTACCATTTTGCCCTTGTGTTTTTGTTCATGTTCTATAAACTTCTTCTGGAGAGTTAAATTGCAATGAGGTTGTTCTTTTTTTTCCCTTTTAATATCATTTTTGCGGTTAAAAGAAGGAAATGCACTTTTTCACATAAATAAGTTCAAACGTTTTTACTCTAATTTTAATACTTTCAGTTATAAATTATAATCTATTATCATGGACCTATTTCACAAAAAATTATGAGCTACCAAGGTTTAAAATAGCCGTTACAAACAACTTAGCAAGGTTATAACTTTTCAATAAAACAAATTAAATAAATTAATGAAAAATTACCATATTGGTTTCATCCATAAATGACTTTCCTTATTACAACCAAAATTTAAAACAAATTAGCCGTTACAATCTTCCTAAGATTTTACTACAAAAATCTAAAATCAAAACCAAATCTCTCAAAAGATTTCTTCAATTCATATCAAATGACTTCCACACGTTGTGCTGTTTGCAAGTATTTCAGGCGAAGATGTCCTTCCGATTGTATTTTCTCACCTTATTTCCCTCCCAATAATCCTCAAAGATTCACTTGCGTTCATAGAATCTATGGTGCTAGCAACATTGGGAAGATGCTTGAGGTAATCACAATCTTAAACATAATCTTTATCATATCTTAAATTTAACGTCATTTCAGAAAAAAAAATCATTTATTATTTTGTGGTTTTAATTAGGAATTACCCATGAAAGATCGAGCAACTGCGGTTGAGACATTGTACTATGAAGCTAAGTGTAGAATACAAGATCCAGTGTATGGTTGTGTAGGATTAATTCCATGGTTGCAACAAGAATTAAATATCGCACAAAGCCAATTAGCAAAAACAAGAGCCGAAATTGCTTTTCATTATGCTAATGCTACAACAGCTGAGCCAATACTGGGCTCGGCTGAGCAGTTGCTTCAACAACATGGTGTTGATCATGGTCTAGATGACCATTCTTATTCTTGGTTTTGGTAGTTAACACTTGTTTAAGTTTTGAGCTTTGGAATTTAAATTAATAAAAATCTCATCTTTATGTGATTATCATTTTGCAAACCCCAACTCAAAAAGTTGGGACTTTTATTAAACAAAACAATATTTCTAAACAAAA
This sequence comes from Lactuca virosa, assembly GCF_052849685.1. Taxonomy (NCBI): domain Eukaryota; kingdom Viridiplantae; phylum Streptophyta; class Magnoliopsida; order Asterales; family Asteraceae; genus Lactuca; species Lactuca virosa. The sequence goes on from NC_136429.1 coordinate 486,654,014, forward strand.
CGATGCATGGTTTTACACAATGTGTAAAAACCAAAAGATTTGTTTAACATTCGTGTGTCTGGAACATGAATGTTATTGTACTTTATTCGGTAAAACAGCAGTTTCTAAAGAAAACGGATTTTTATTCATCATAGCGTCCACGATTTTGAAACAGGTTCCTATCATCATCACCCTGCAAAAGTTTTGTGCATGTTTTAGAAAAATGGAAACTATAGGGGGGAAATGAAAAATATTAAAGAAAAGGTTGATGGAACTCACATATCTATTGCCACGAGAACCATCGTCATCGTCATCATCACGCCTGCCGTACCTAGGTTTCCGATCATCATCGTCGTCGTCATTTCTTCTGCCATATGTGTTTCTCCGACCATCATCGTCATCATCATTTCGTCTGCCATATGTGTTTCTCCGGTCATCATCATCGTCGTTACGTCGACCATATGAAGGTTTCCTGTTATCATCATCATCCTCATCGTTACGTCCATAAGTATTCCGTCCACCACCATACTCACCACTGTCAGTCCTCCTACCTCCGCCCTGCCCAGATCCATACCCATCTAAATCGTTCTTCCGCCGATTCCCGGAACCATATTCCGAGCTTGGATTATCATACTCACTCCTTCCTCCATACCCCGATCCACTCTGCCGCCTGTGGCCGGACTCTTCGTCATCGTTCCTCCTCCCAATACCCGACCCACCACCGTATGAAGAATTGCCCCCGTGGGACTGGTAACTGGAGCCACCGGAACCGTAGCTGCCGGAGGAGGCTGACGACTGAGGGTAGCATATTTCATCGGAGGGAGGAAGAGGGCGGCCGAAGGTGAGGGTAATGTCGTATCCGCCGCCGTATGGGGTTGGATCAAACTCGTCGAAATCATCGACGTCTTCGTCTTCGTTGGGGTTATAGCGGTGGCCTTTCGCGTAATACGACATCGTTGGTTGGTTGCTTCCGGTGGAAACTAACGACGGGAGGAGGTGACGTATATATGCTAGGTCTAAGGGGAAGATGATACGCTGTCGTTTTGGCTCGAGCATGTGGGACCAGTCGATGGTTAACTAACTTGCGGTTTTTGTGGGTCCGCTTCTTTTACGTGGTTGAAATGTTCTTATTTCACCCCCTGTTTTATGCTTAAATACCAAATTGATCATCATGAAATTGTGAAATTGCAAATGCTACTAATAATTTTTTATTTTTATCAAAATGGTCCATAGACTAGGATGTACTGTTTTCAAAAGTCGCAGTTGGATGTGTATTTTGTGAATCACTTTGTGATATTCAGCAATCATTATCCAGTTTAGATGTAGTATAGTACTATGAGGTTTAGCTTTATCGAATATTATTAACTAAGAAAAATATATAAACATCAAGATACATACTTTACTAATTACTCTTAGTGCATTTTATTGTTACTAGTATGGATTTGATTATTTTATCAAAGATGATTGAATAGTTTTCACAACATACATCCAAAAGACTTATATTTTGTTACTCATATACATTTTATATATAAATATATAAAGATAGTATAATCCATTTGATTAAAAGCAAATTATCAAATAATAAGTTCAAAATATCGGAAATTCCAATGAGGAAAGAGGGACATGTGTCTATGAAGTAAAGCATAAGTTTTGACCAAAATTTGTTTTTGCCGATTGTTTGTAACATTCCAAAAATTCAACACCAAAAATTTCATTTTTGATTTAACGATTCATAAAACATATTATAGAAAACATCATCAAGTTATCTCACTTTATAAAAAATCAATAGATCATATCAAAAGCATGTCATAAGATAGTAGCAATGTCAGAGTACAAATCCCAAGAATCTCATATGCGGAAAATTGTGTGTGTGATGCGTTGCTACCGTGTCGGATCCTTCCCTTTGAAGAAGAATGACCTGAAACAAAAACTGAAACTTAAGCACAAAACTTAGTGATTTCCCTCATCATACCACATACCATACAATAAACATACTGCCAGGCATATCCGGGTGTCCGGCCTACTCTGCTGAGCATATCTGGGTGCTCAACCTACCCTCGTCAGGCATACCGGGGTGCCCGACCTACCCCTTGTCAAGCATATATGTGTGCTCGACCTACCCTGTCAAGCAAATCTGGGTGCCCGACCTACCCTTCGTTTTATTCCAACCGGCTACGGGGACTATTTCACCCCTACCACTACCATATAAAAACATGGCATAACATACAGTCAGGCATATCTGGGTGACCAACCTACCCTGCCGGTATATCTCAACCGGGTCCGGGGACTAGGTCCCTTCCTACCACTATCACATAACATCATAGCATACTAGCACAAATAGCATATCAGATAGTGGCATATCAGACAATTATCACAAAGACAATCATCTCTACTATAATCAACTACTAGTGGGCCGACATTGGTGCCTTCGACCCACTTCTACTGGAAGGTAACTCACCTCAATGTCGCGTAGTAGCTGAATTGTCCTCAACTCTGGGATCAACTCCTCTCAAACTCCTACACATAACAATCTCCTTTAATTACCCTTTCATACTCTTAACCCCTTTAAGGGTCAACTCTGGTCAATGGTCAATGTCAAAGTCAACATCCTGGTCAAAGTCAACATCCTGGTTGACTCAACTCGCCGAGTTGGTCCATCAACCCGTCGAGTTCCATGATCCATAACACCCTGAAATCTCGATCCTACTCGTCGAGTTCCCATTCATACAGAGTCGGGACATTTTGCTCACAACTCGCCGAGTTCCTCCTTGAACTCGTCGAGTTCTTCTATCTTCAAACACAAAAAACATGTCCAACTCGCTGAGTCATCTCCTAGACTCGACGAGTTTGGCCAGTAACAGAAAAGGTTGGGGAACCATGACCCAACTCGCCGAGTTTCATGAACAACTCGTCGAGTCCCCCATAGTCTAAATCCATTCAGTCGTTTCTAGTCGGGTTTAATGCTTCCAAACCATAGATCTGGTCCCCTAGGGTCGATATATCACGTAAAGTTACTAACTTTACGTCCATGGATGGGTTATTTAGCTCAAAAGGCTCTAAAAGGTGGTTCACAATTTGCATGGGACTCCTATGGCCATAAAGTTGGCACCTTTATGCCATGAAGTCCCTCAACGACTCTAGATCTGAAGGTTCTTTCCACAGGGGATATCCAAATCTCAAAGGCCACCATTATTGAACCAAAACATGGAGAAAAAGCCCTAAAACTAGATCTAAACACTCAATAAGCAAGGTAAGAGCTTTATACCTCAGGTGAACCAGAAATGAAGCTCTACTTCTGGATCTACTCTTCTCTTTCACTTCCTTGCTCTTTCCTCAAGTCTCCTCTTCTTCAAAACCTCACGAAAGTACCAAGAATGGCTCAAAACACTCAAAAACGTATTAGGGTTTCGTAGCTAAGGTTTGGGGTGATGGAGGCTGCAAATGAGGCCACCCTTTGGAGGTTAAGGTGCTTAAATATGGTGCAAACCCTAAAAATTAGGATTTCACTCTGGCAGCCCTACTCGTCGAGTTAAGGCTTCCCAACTCGTCAAGTAGACTTCAAGTCCCACGTCCAAAATCCGTTTCTACTCGACGAGTTTGGGGCCTCCAACTCGTCGAGTCCCTTTTGCCAAAAATGAATAATTTGGTTTAAAATACATACCAGGATCCGGGCGTTACAAATCTCCCCCGGTTATTTTAGACTTCGTCCTCGAAGTCTGCTGCGTTTGGGAAAAGCTCTGGGTAGTGCTCCCTCATCTCGTCCTCCGACTCCCAAGTCCATTCCGAGCCCTTGCGGTGCTGCCGTTGCACTTTCACTAACTCGACCTTCTTGTTCCTCAGATCCTTCGTCTTCCTATCGAGGATGGCTACCGGCCGCTCGATGTAGTTCAGGCTGTCGTCCACCTGAATATCCTCTAGAGGTACCACCACAGAGTCATATGCTAGGCACTTACACAGCTAGGGGACAAGAAATTTACTGTGGATCTGACTAAGCTCGGCTGACAGATCCAACCTATACGCCACCTTGCCCACCCGGGCTATAACCATGAAAGGAATAAGGTACCTGGGGCCCAACTTGCCCTTCTTCCTGAACCGGATGACACCTTTCCAAGGTGACACCTTCAGGAGAACCATATCTCCTACCTGAAACTCTAGGTCCAAACGACGCTTGTCGGCGTAACTTTTCTGCCGACTCTGAGCAGTCTGAAGCCTGCTCCGGACCTGCTAGATCCTCTCTGTCGTCTTGAGTACCACCTCGGTACTCCTTATGACTCTCTGCCCCACCTCACCCCAGCATATCGGGGTTCTACACTTCCTCCTATATAACATCTCGAAGGGAGGACGGTCGATACTCTCGTGGTAGCTATTATTGTAGGAAAACTCTGCTAAGGGAAGGTAAGTATCCCAGCTACCACCAAAGTCTAGGACGCATGCCCGCAACATATCCTCCAGAGTCTGGATGGTCCGCTCGCTCTGACCATCCGTCTGCGGGTGAAAAGTCGTGCTAAAGTGCAGACAAGTACCCAAATCGTCGTGAAACTTCTTCCAGAATCTAGAAGTGAACCATACATCTCTTTCAGAAATCACGAAGACTGCCACTCCGTGTCGAGCTACTACCTCCCTGATATATATATGTTAGCTAGTTTCTGAACCATACATCTCTTGGTCAACCTATCCACGTCGACCCAAATCGAATCCACTCCCCGTGCGGTCCTGGGAAGCTTTGTGATGAAATCGATAGTAATATCCTCCCATTTCCACACAGGGATATCCAACGGCTGCGTCTTGTCGTGAGGTCTCTGGTGCTCTGCCTTTACCTTCCTACAGGTCAGGCATCTCTCGATGTACCAGGCTACATCCCGCTTCATGCAGGGCCACTAGTAATTAGGGTGAAGATCTTTGTACATCTTCGTCTCCCCGGATGGATGGAAAATCTGGACTTGTGCGCCTCCTCCATCAGGATCAGGCGCACACCGCCTGCGTACGGAACCCACACTTGGCGGTGAAGGGTCAACAGCCCGCGGCTATCATAGTCGAAGGAGGAAATATGGCCCACTATACGTTCACTCTTCCGGTGTAACTCCTTCATAGCCTCCTGCTGGGCCTCCTGAATCTTCTCTAGAAGCGGAGTCACTACAGTCATCCTTAGACATATATCTCTAATCGGGAATGCGAATGCCTTGCGGCTCATTGCATCGGCCACCACATTGGCCTTCCCTGGGTGGTTGAGGATCTCACAACTGTAATCATTCACCACATCTAGCCACCGACGCTGCCTCATGTTCAGATTTGGCAGATCCATGAGCTACCTCGAGCTCTTGTGGTCCGTGTAAATGGTACAATGGACCCGATAGAGGTAGTGTCGCCAAATCTTGAGGGCGAAAACAACCGCCCCCAACTCCAGATCGTGCGTCGGGTAGTTCGCCTCGTGAGGCTTTAGCTGCCTCAAGGCGTAAGCGATGACGTGCCCCCTCTATATCAATATTGCGCCCTAAACCGAAATGGACGCATCACAGTACACTACAAAAACCTCCACGCCCTCTGGCAGGGCTAAGATCGGCGCCTCGCATAACCTTTGTCTCAACGTCTCGAACGTTGCCCGCTGCTCAGGGCCCCAGCGAAAGACCACAACCTTCTTCGTCAGCCGGGCCAAGGGTACTGCTATCTTGGAGAAGTCCTTTATGAATCTCCAGTAATATCCTGCTAACCCGAGGAAACTCCGAATCTCAGATGCAGACTTCAGAACCTCCCATCTCATCACATCCTCCACATTGGCCGGGTCAACCAAAATCTCGTTCTGGTTGAAAAGGTGCCCCAGAAACTGCACCTCGCGCAACCAGAACTCGCACTTGGAGAACTTGGCGTACAAGCTCTCCCTCCTCAGGGTATCCAACACCTCTCGCAAGTGCCCCTCATGATGATCCTGCATCTTGGAGTAAACCAAGATGTCATCAATAAAGACGATCACAGACCAATCCAACATCGGTCTGCATATGCGGTTCATGAGGTCCATGAACACGACAAGGGCATTGGTGAGCCCGAAGGGCATCACCACAAAATCGTAGTGGCCATAGCGAGTCCGGAAAGTAGTCTTCTGTACATCCTCATCTCTGACTCGCATGTGGTGTTAGCCTGAACGCAAATCTATCTTGGAAAACCAAGATGCCCCCTGTAGTTGGTCGAAGAGATTATCAATCCTCGGGAGTGGGTAACGGTTCTTCACCCTTACCTTGTTCAGCTCCCGATAGTCTATAGATATCTGATGCGACCCATCCTTCTTCTTCACAAATAGGATCCAGGCTCCCCAAGGCGAAATGCTCAGCCTAATAAATCCCTTGTCTAACAGCTCCTGCAGCTGTGTAGACAACTCCTACATCTCGGAAGGAGCTAACTGATATGGTGCCTTGGCTATCGGAGCCGCACCAGGGACTAGGTCGATCCTGAACTCCACCTGTCTCTCCGGAGGTATCCCAGACAACTCCTCTGGAAATACCTTTGGGTGCTCTCGCACCACTCGTACATCACTCACAGTCGCCTTACCCGCCTCCCGGGTATCCATAACGTATGCGACATACCCTGCACAACCCTGCTGAAGGTAGCGCCTAGCCTCGTTTCCGAACACATAGTTGGTCCACGCTGCGGCCTCTCGTCCTGAATCACCAGCTCTCCCCCACTTGGGGCCCTGACATGTACCATTTGTTGCTCACAGTCGATCACCGCCCCATTAGGGCTCAGCCAATCCATGCCGATGATAACCTTGTTCCCACGCAACAAAATGGGAACCAAATCCACGAGGTAACACTCGTGATACAACCTCAAAACGCAATCTCTGAAAACCTCTGATGCCCGGACAGATCGGTTGTCAGCAATCTCGACCTCTAAAGGGCAATCCAACATGCCCAAAGACTCAGAGGACCTCTTGCTAAGAGCAAGAGAGACAAATGAGCGGGTAGCCCCCGATTCAAATAACACATGTACTGGGATGCCATTCACATGGAACGATCCTAAGCATAACACATAAAACATAGAACATAAATATCATAACTGACATGTAATAAGAGTTAGGGAGAAGAAAACATACCTGTCACCACATCCGGTGCGGCACGCGCCTCCTCGGCGGTCAGCTGGAAGGCTCGACTCCTCACCACCGGAGCATCCGTATTGCCCTGTCGTCCATTCGTGATCCGCAGGGTCGCTGGAGCTGGCGCTGCCACTGGCGCTCCCACTGGCGCTCCTGATGTCAGTCGAGGGCAGTTGGCCTTTCTATGGCCCCTCTGATTACAATGAAAGCAAATCAGGTATGACGTCTGAATGGTAGGGGTAGGGATGTACAATCCTTGCTAAATTGCCCAGTCTTGCCGCACTTGTAGCAGCTCGAGCCCCCAGCTCTACAAACTCCCTCATGTGGCCTGCCGTATTTCTCACAGTGGCCCCGGCCTTGCTGGCCCTTCGACCTAGAGTCGGATCCCTTGGGTTTCTTCCCCGAAACCCCAATAACCTGTCTAGCCTCCGTCCTCCTCTTCCGGAGGTGCTCTATGTCAATCTCCCTCTCCCTCGCCCTGGCTATCATATAATCCAAGGTCGGGCATGCCGAGTAGCTGACATGTTTCTGTATGTCAGCCCTCAACATGTCGTGGTACCGAGTTTTCCTCATCTCCTCATCCCCTGCATACTAAGGCACCAATAAGGCCCTCTCCCTAAACTTAGCGGTAATCTCCGTTACCGACTCAGTCGTCTGCCTCATATCAAGAAACTCCCTGGCTAGCTGGTGAAGCTCCACAGCCGGCGCAAAATCAACCCTAAATCTGGTCACAAAGTCCGACCAGGTCATAGCCTCAATGGCTGGGGCTCCCAACGAATCACTGACCGCCTTCCACCAGTCTCTAACTCTGTCCCTCAAACATCCTGCAGCATACCGGACCTTCGACCTCTCAGGGCAGAAGCTCGTCAACTAAGAAGACTCCATGTTTGCAATCCACCTCCTGGCCACAAAGGGGTCCTTCACCCCGCGAAAGTCTGGCGCACCACATCCCGTGAAATCCTTGAAGGAGAGTGTGCGTGTCCCTGTCTAGTCGGATGCCATGTCACTCCAGAATGCCATGAGGCGCTCCTCAATCAGCTCGATGATGCCTTCCTTGATCGGCCCAAAAATCACCGATGTCGCCTCAAGGTTGCATCTCATAATCTCAGATGTGATGAACTCGCGTAGTCCGTCATCAACCGGCTCGGAACCTGCAACCGAACCTGAACCTGAGCCTGACCCTGACCCTGAACCTCCTTCTCCGTGATGTGTTACCACCATTCTGAAAAAACACATATATTGTCAGGGTCATACATAACCTCGAGAGGTTTCACACTCTACAAGTTCCTTGGTTTTATCTCAGCCCTCCTTGACTCGAGCACGGATCCTTTGCTTTTAGTAGTACGGGCCCATACTACCTTCCACATCTGTCCGTACCAATAGATGGAATGGATGTGAAGGAACTTGAAGGAGTGGAACCAGTCGAGTGGGGTTCCCCCTAAAACCATGGATTGGATGCTTGAATTTAACAATGCTAGTCCTCTCACAAGATCCTTTCCAATGAGTTTGTTGATATAACCAAAGTTGAAGTGAGAGAGTCTTCTATGCCACAACCAATTGATGTCCGAAGCAGCTTTGGAAAGAAGACAAATAACAAGGGTTCCCTCAATTAGTTCAATATCAAGAGGATACATGTTCCCATTTCATGGGGAATCAACAAGGATGCGCTTGTTGGTATCTATAATGAAACTTTTGGTGTTAGTGAACAAAACCTCATGATCATTGTCACACAGTTGTGCAACACTGATAAGGTTATGTTTAAGACCATCTACATATGCTATACATTTAATGGTAAAGTTCCCATTCGATATGTTTCCATGTCTTATAACTTCTCCTTTCATGTTGTTTCCAAAAGTAACGTACTGAGCTAGCGTTGTGATCTTGAAATCTCTGAGATATCTTTTGTGCATCGACATGTTTCTGGAGCATCCACTGTCAATGTACCATGTATCGTAGTGTGGTACCCCAACACAAAAAGCTTGCATTTAGAGAGATGGTTTAGGTACCCATGTGTTGTTTGGGTCCTTGAGTTTTAGCTTTCTTCGGACTTGTTGGAGTTGGGTCAATCTCTTCTTATTTATCGTTAACCTTTTTGGGTTTTGTTTGTTTTTTAGAGACCTTATTTTTGGCTTTGTTAGTGGTCTTCTTTTGAGGTTTGGTTTGTTGGAAAGATGGTGAGTTGGTGAACTGGGTAGGAATTCCTAGAGAAGGAAATTTGTAGTTTACAGGCATTCCAAATTGACCAGACATGGGAAACTGGGTATTTTCCCCGAACTGATTGATCATTGGAAATCTAGAGTTTCCCCCAAACATGTGGTTCCCTCCTATGGATGGATTAAAACCACAATATGGACTAAGAATAGAATTCATAGGGTAATTACTATTCTGATACATGAATGGGTTGGTTTAAATAGGTCTTGGTCTCATCATTTCAGGCAAAATCTGGAAGATTGTTAGGTCTGAAACTATTATGATAGTTGATTCCAGTTTGGTTTGGACATCCAGAATTTGAGAAACCATGATTTGAAGGAGAGGTTCTTTGGGTCTTTTATGTGTTGGGAGGACTGGTATGTCTGGTCTTCCCTTGACTTACCTTAGCCTTTAGTACTCTATTGGTATCCCTATCCTTGTCATTTTTTGTAGTCGTAACCCCTTTGGGTTTTGAAAGATGGACTACAATTGGACCTTGTTCTTTAGAGACATCAATTTTCTCTTTTCCCTTATCCTTAGAGACATTAGTTTGCTTTACAATTGTCTCTTGTTATTTAGGACTGGGTGAAGTGATTTTTATTGGAACGAAAGGTCTCTTGAGTATTTCAACAATAGTTTCTCACTACTCACAGTCTTCAAGGTTTCATCCTTGCCGATTTGAATTGGAGACTTCCTAGTCTGTTGTTTCTTAGAATATTTATATCCAAAGTCATTTGTTCCAGAGATAGAAGCATTAGGAGATGGAAATGTTTGACTGAGGAATTCAATGGGTTCAGTCTTGGAATATCCTACTGGCTCATATGATTTGGGTTTTTTATCACTAGATTTTGAGGCTGTGATATTTGATTTTTCAGAAGTGGCTTGTTCTAAATTGAAACTTTCCATGGTGGGACATTCAAGAGAAAACTCTACTAGAGAGTTAGACTTAGTGTCCAAGTCTGAAAGATCATGGGATGATGTGACTTCCAATGGGATTCTTGAGAATGAAGTGGCAATTACATCAGGACTGCAAGTTACCACCTCTTCTTGATTCTTATTGTCTCCAGTGAAGAGACTTGGATCACATGGTAACAACTATGGTTGAGTATTAAGACCCATGATTTCCTTGTTAATTTCATCATAACCAAGACCATATTTGATCCATGATGGTTTTGGTCCCTTGAGAATGGTATGTGAGTTCTGTTCAAGAAGAGTTTTGGATGCCTTATAACTATTGATTTTGTGTTGATTTGGGCGTACATCTCACGATTCTCTTTTGCAATAATGTCACGTTGATTCAATACAATTTCATATTGTTCAACTGACGTAAGATGTGCCTTAGTTTTGATTGCAAGGTTATTCTCTAACTTAGCCATATTACATCTCAATTCTTCAAATCTGAACTGAGTCACTATCAGTTCATCTTTGTAGTAACTGACACGATATTCAGCATTGGTGACATATTCTTTGATTATTTCAGAAATATGGTCAATGTCATCAAGAAAAGGATCAATATTTAAATGATTATCACGAAGGAAGAAGTGTATCTTCTCAACAACTTGTTGATGGAGAGGAGAAGGCTCTTTTTCATCATCAACCATGAAGCATAAGTACTTTTTATAGGCTTTTGCTTCTTCTGATTGCTCCACTTCATCATATGTTTCCCATGCTTCCACATTTGGAGTTTCCATGACCATGAAAACTTTGTCTTTTCACTGCTTCTTGATCTGTCCCGCCGTTGGAAGGTAGTATGCTTCATCTTTGACCTTCTTGGTCTTCATTTTGCAATCCTTGGCAAAATGATTTTCACCTTGATAGTTGTGGCACCTGATTACCTCATTGTCATCATAGTACTTCGACTTGTCATCTTGAACCCTTGTGTTCGTCCTCTGAGAGTTTTAACTTTCAGAATTTGAATTCTAGGAATTGAAGCTTTGTTGACTGTTTCTTCCTCCTTGGACGTTTCCAGAGTTATGATGATAATGTTGGGGTTGCTGATAACTTTGTGCTCTGAAGTTCCCAGTTGGCTTGATCACAAACTTCTTAAAGTTTGGATTATACTTGGTCAAGAGTGACAAGCATTCTTCATACTCTTTTTCCTTATTGATTTGAGGAGATTCCATTGTGGTTCCAATGAAAGCTTGATGATTTGCCATGTACCCATTTGCTATCGGAAGAGGTTGTTAAGTTGGAATGTAAGGATTCTGATTGTACTTTTGAGTCATACTCGAACTGTGACAAGGATATGATCCATATCCTTGGTTGGAAAACTGATCAGGAAAGTGGTTTGGGATTGGATTATGAGGTGCAATCAAGTTTTTAGAATGATTTGCCATAGGTGCTGAATTACCCAAGGCAAGTCCTTGATTATCAAAGGGAGTTACTTGAGCTAGATTGATGACTTTTGGATCATGTTGTTGTAGTTTAGCATACAGATCAAATAAAGACATGGTGTCTACGTCGGTTGTAGCTTGCAGTATGATCATGTGCACTGCATCCCATTTTGGAGATATACTGTTCAAGAATTTCATATTGAAATCCTCTTGCGATCTTTCACCTTTTAGCTTCTTCACCCTGTTGACAACAATGTTGTACCTGGAATATGCATCAAAGAGAGTTTCATGAGGTAACATCTTGAAGTTGTCCATATTTATCAATGCGGCTTTCTTCCTGTTTGCAAGAATCTTATCAGTCTCCTCAAATTGTTTCTTGAGTTCATTCCAGACGTTGAAGGGTGAACTCTTATCTTCATCAGGAAGTTGCTCATAGATGTCATGAGGAATTCCAGATAAGTGCTCGTGCATTGCGTTAGCGTCAAACTTCTTGATTTTCCACTCACGAAGTTGAGCAGCATAGGAGACAGATCTAGAGATGATTTTGGAGGTTTCAGAAGAGACATCGACTTCAGGAACTCTAATATCCTTCAACAACTCTGCAGTATGTTTCCCATTGGAAATGAAGGTCCAGATGTCAAAGTCATGACCTTCCAAGTAGTACTTGATGCAATCTGCCCATGAGGTGTATTCACTAGGGACAAGGATAGGTGCACAATTTCCTGCTCCAAGACTGTGTTCAACTGAAACTAAATAGAGAACATTTTGTTTTTGATTCACACTTGCCATTGAGAACAGGTGATACTAGTTTAAAACTTGAAGAAAAAAATATTTTTTTTGAACAGTTTTCTAAGTCTCAAAGTCGATCACTTGAGCTCTGATACCAACTGAATAAATGAGAAATTTTTTAGTAAACTTAGACTAGAAGAGTCCAAGTGTTGAAAATACTGAAACAGAGTTTCAGAATTGTCAAGTGGCAAGTAATGTGGAAAATAAAAAGTTGTGAATCACCAAGTTCATAATAAAAACATTTTTTAATGTTCAAGATCAATGATTCAAATGTGTCTCGCATTCATAAAGATTCTGTTACAAGTGTTTGAATAGTAAACACACTAAAACACTCAAGTGGCTCTCTGAAAGATAGTCTAAACAATAATTGAGGTTTGAACGAGCAGAATGATCAGAATTAAGCAAGGAAGAGAAACTTTATAATGTATCCCAAAGGACCTATTTATAGGCTTTGGAAAAGCCCATGACATGGATTGACCAATTAGATGTTAACACGTCATCATGACTTAGTCATCAGTTGACACCTTTGCCCAACTTAACGGAGAATGGATGGAATATTCCAATTCCATTAGTATTCTATTAGGGTTCCATCCAAGTTATGAGTCTTTATAATTCTTGAGCCTTCTTGATCAACATTGAAAATGTGATGAGCAACATGAGATGATGGGTTTTGAGCATTACAACATTCCTATGGTGCACATGCAACCCTAAATGATATGGATCTAGGTTTTTCTCAAGTTATACATGCAAATTAATTTTCCAAAACAAAACCCTAATCTAGCATACAAGAAAAAGAAATCTAATCATATTAGGGTTAGAAGAATACCTTTCTTGTTGATTGCTTGATCTTGACCTTCAAGAGTATTGTGCCTCAAGTTTTGCACCTCTAATGGAGTCACAAACACCACTTAACAAAGGATGAACAAGATAGAGGTGATGGAGGCTTCAAGATTTCGGATAGGGTTCTACAAGAATGCATATGAGCCGAAAACCTTAAGCCAAGGGTTCCCTATATAGTTGAGCTGCTAGGGTTTGAGGTGAAACCCTAATTCTCTGTTTAAGCCTTAAGCAATCCATGGGATCCTTCTAGAAAGCCCCTTGGACGAAATCTCAATGGGTTTCCCATAGATTTCGTCCACTCCCTCCTTGGGAGTCCATCAGCCAAACTTGCAACTATCAATGATTTGCAATATCAGCCCCCATACTTTTAATCAGTCTCTTTTGATCACTAAATTAATTCCAGGTTTATATCTAATCAATACTAATTAAATAATATGATTTCTCAATTAATATATTATTCATATAATATATTAATAAATCATTTATCAACCTCTTTCTTCATAATTCATCCTATCAAATTGCTATGGTGAAGGCAACACAAAAGGACCATGCTACTATCGGATCAAGTACATACCAATTATAGTTATGAGCTTAGACACCTAATCCAACAGTATCCCACTTGGATAAGTCTAATAACTATAATTGCAAATATGAATTCAAAACCGATTAGCAATCGTAGCTCTCAAAAGCCGCTGTCGAATTCTGACCTAGTCAATGACGCGTCCTTTAGATAAGGGATCATATAATCCCCCGTTCTGCAAGATATCGTGTGGAGAAAGACATGGAACATAATCAGTCTCAATGTCTAACAGTTTGTTACCCGACTTCTGATTTGTTTGACAATGAACTTAATTGAACACATCAATTTAGTCGTGATCGGGCCCGACACATAAGTCAACACAAAATCACCGAGGGGCCCAAGATATCGCTTTTATCCTCTTAGGAAAAAGGAACAAATAAACTTTGACTTATATGCTTGTACTATTTACTCATTAAATCATACACCACAATACGTTTTATAATACCAAGTTACTGATGCGTTACGCACTATCAATGCACAACCAATTCGTAAACAACAACTCATATAACTCGGTTTAAAGATTATACGATATTATTGTCTCACAATCACTCGCGATAAATTCCATGAAGTGATTCACATGAGCGTGGGTTTAATCCAATACTCAAATCTTATTTCAGAAGTACTCATGAACGTTGCAGCAAGCCTTTGCTATGTCTAAACACTTAAACAGTCTACAAACCAATTCATGATATTCTTGCCTCATTACTTACTTCCAAAGTATGATCGACTGTGGATAATTTGAATAATCCTATTATTTAAGAAGTAAAACATGCAAAATGAAACACAAAATAAACAATTAAAAAAAGATGTTAAACTTTACTCATAAATAAATCTTCCATTACTTAATCATTAAATGTCAATTACATTTAAATTGTTACAAGTTTCTAACTATCTAATCACTAAAACTAATATCGTCTTTCAGACCAATTCTCCTCGCATGCTGTAAGTGCTTAGCCATGCTCAGACCCTTTCTGAGGGGATCTGCTGGATTCTCTTCTGACGATACCCTCTTGACTATGAGGAGTCCCTCTTCTACCTGATGTCTGATGAAGTGGTATTTTCTGTCGATGTGTATGGATCTACCATGACCGCTTGGTTCCTTGGTTAAGGCAAACGCTCCTTCGTTATCACAGAAAATATCCATAGGCTCCTTTATGGCTGGTACAACTCCAAGGTCTCCAATGAAGTTCTTCAACCATATTGCCTCCTTCTACGCTTCGCTCGCTGCTATGTACTTTGATTCGCACGTTGAATCAGCCACGGTCTTGTGCTTGGAATTTTTCCAAGTAACTGCTCCTCTATTTAGGGTAAATACCCAGCCCGACTGAGAGTAGAAATTATCTCTGTCGGTCTGAAAGTTGGAGTCACTATACCTTGTCACTCTCAAGTCATCACTCCCACCAAGTGTAAGGACCCAGTCCTTAGTCCTTCGTAGGTACTTAAGAATGTTCTTAGCTGTTGTCCAATGAGCTCTACCTGGGTTCCCTTGATATCAGTTAACCATGCTCAACGCAAAATCCACATTAGGGCGAGTACCTGCCATAGCGTACATGATCGAGCCAACGGCGGAAGCATATGGCACCCGACTCATTTCCGCTATCTCGGCATCTGTACTTGGAGTTTGAGTCTTACTCAGCTTGGTATTGCTTTGGATTGTCAGTTCCCCTTTCTTGGAATTCTCAATGCTAAAACGTTTCAGCACCTTGTACAAGGAAGTACTTTGACTAAGTCCTATTAGTCTCTTACTTCTATTTCTCAAAATCCTTATCCCAAGAATATAAGCAGCTGCACCTAGATCCTTCATAGCGAAACACTTCCCAAGCCAGGACTTAACCTCATGCAAGGTCGGGATGTCGTTTCCTATGAGCAGTATGTCATCAACATACAAAACTAGAAAGCTGTTGGGTTTAAGTGTTACGTCTTTGGGCTCGGTTAATAGTCCATTTTGTTTACCCGGTTTGGGTCTGTCCAACCGTGGATTATTATTAGGGTTAGCGTATATATTATGCATGCATGTATAGCTTTCAGGTTATCGTTCTCATTAATTACTTCTACATTGTAACCCTAGCACACATCTACAGTCGAATTTCTTCATCGAGCTCTTCTGAGGTGTGAGATATTAATCATTCGACACCATTTGATCCATTCCTGTGTTCTTTACTTGATTAATATTGTTTTTTTTCTATTTAGAATCTATCGATCTATAGCGCAATATTCCCATTAATTGGTATCCGAGCGGGAGACTGTGTAATACATACGCATCTCTTTTGTTTGAAGAATCCTTTAGGGTTTCCGCTTTTATCAATATATAGAAGTTGTCTTCTTCTTGTCGACGGTATCTCTTGTGTTTGATAAAACCCTAAGTTCGACTTTACAAGTCTGATTGTAACAGATCAAAAGAAAAAGATTCATCATGTCTGACGACGACTCTCAAATCAATTTGATCAACATCTCCAACAGTATTGGATCCATTACAAGGGTTCCTATTCTTTATACTCAAGATTATGAAGTATGGGCGCATCACTTCGAAGACTATGTAGTTGGATCTGAAGACAATGGCTATCTAATCTGGGAAGCAATAACTTTGGGTCCGTTTGTTCACTCTGGGACGAACAGAACAGTCAAGACTCAAAAAGAGTATAACCAACTCCTGGCTGACGTAGATAAGATCCCTCAAGATGAAAAAGACAAGGTGTTATGCAACTTGAAAGCCATGAGGATGATCTGATTCGCTTTACAATCCGACACTTTTCGTCTGGTAAGTTCATGCACAACAGCTAAAGAAATATGGGATAGGTTGAAAGAATTATATTCAACTGATGAGGATCTAGAGCACTAGATCCAAACCCTATTGCTCTCTGAATTCGGTGCTTTCGAACAAGAACCTGAAGAGAAGCTCATTCAGACATTCAATCGTTTCAACCATCTGCTCAGCAAGATGATGAAGGATGGCATTGAAAGGAAGGTGATTGAACAAAAGGTTACTTTCATGAATGGATTAAGGCCCAAATGGATGGCAGTGGTCTCGACTGTGAAGTCTCATGAGCAATTTAAATCATATTCACTGGCGAAACTGATGGGTATACTCAAATCTCACGAAAGCATGGTGACAAAGGAAGCGAAGGTAGTTTCGGGTGTGGGTTCACTGGCCCTTGTTTATAAGAGCAAGAATGTAGCAGACGAAGAGGAGGAATCTGATATGTCAGAGTGTGATCTGTCCAGTGAGGAATATGCAATGATGGTTACAAACCCAAAGAAAGTTCCCGATCAACAAGAACCGAAACTGGCATGGAAGCTACAGTTCAAAAAAGGTGAAAGAAGAAACCAAGAACTCCTCTCAAAAGGACGACGAGAAGAAGGAGAGTAAGATTGTGGGAGACTCTGAGTACGATTGCAACTACTGTCACAGCAAGAACCACTTTGCCAAGGATTGCATGCTAAGGAAGATAGCTGAGAAGAAGGATGGTGAAGATGACGAAGCTTACTACATGAGAAAGTTAGAGGAGATAAAGAAGAAGAAACCAACTAACGTTTCTATGAATGCTTTAGTTGTGTAGGAAAATATTATTGATGATGAGTTTGGTGGAGTAGAAGTCTAGTCTACAGACTCTGAAGATGAGGAGGTACGCAGACGCTCGCATGGAAGAGCTTATGTGGCGAAAGAAGGAGTTGCCGAGTCGGCTGGGAGATGCTTAATGGTTACAACCGAAAGTAAGCATGAGGAAGCGAAGCTTAAGGAAGACAAATGTTTTGCTGCCAAGCCTGTGAGTGAAAAGATCAGCGATTGCGATTAGTTGATCAAGAAGGTACAATCTATCCTAGAATCACTTAAAGTACCAGTAACAAACTACGAAAAAGAATTAAATGAATTAAAATTCAAATTTTCTAACTTAAGTGGCAGTCTTATGCAAACTCGCTTAGCAAATTCTAACCTAACTGACCAACTCAGCAGGGAGTATTCCAAGAGTGAGGAAACAAGGATATGGATATAGCAGAAGGAGTTAGAGTTAGTTAGGGCTAGGGATGAACTTATTTATGTGCAATGAGACAATTTGAAGTTTTTAAAACAAAGAAATGTTTTCTGTTTGATTGCTAAACGCTTATATACTAACATCACACAGTTACATCTAGATTGTGAGATAGGTAAAAAGATTCATAAAATGATTTTGCCCTTCCTTGACTTTAAGGAAGACGAAGTCATTGCTGAATGTGAATCTATTATGTCTTCGGATGAGATTTCAGTAACATACAAATATGGACTGGACAAAATTGAATCATTTATTGAGTCCAAAGAACATAAGTGCATGCTTAAGAATTTACTGGACGAAAACGATAAGTTAAAAATCAAGACTGAGACTATACAGAAGTTTGACTCATCCAACGCCAAATTAAGTTCAGAAAATAAAATAAATTTGGAAACCACTTCTGAATTTGATGAGGACAGCGAGATGAGCGAAATCTCAGTAGAAGACGAGGTCGATTGTTCAGAATTTCTTAAAAGCGAACCCGAAGCAACAAAACCACTCATATCTAAAAATTCGGTTGAATACGCTCGGGTGTCAAAGGACAAATCCAAGAAACTTAAAGAAAAGGTCGTCGTTTATCAGAAGGTAAAAACTACACCAAACCAAGTGTATGCAGTCACAGGAGTAACAAAGAAACAAACGGCCGAGTTGACGTCCATGGTTGACAAAGATAATGCTGAAGGTTGCGATAACCACTTCTGGTCTGCTCCTATCGATAATGCAGACGAAACAGTTGGTCTGTCAAAGCAAACCTCATGGAGAGTTAAGGGACGATACATTCCTGAACCTCTCAACAAACCCTCAAGCTTTGATAAACCCAGTACAAGTGGTACAAAAGACATACCAAACGAACCACTGAAAGCTACGAGCGATTCATCAACAACAACCGATGGTCACGAGAAGAAAACGAAACCGAAGGCCAACATTCACTTGACTCAAGAGCAACTTGCTGAACAGAAACGCCAGAGGAACAAAAGATACATGAAGAATCTCAATGAGAGAAAGCAGTTTTGGCAATCCCAAAACCCCACATTTGTTCGCTCTGAAAAAGCTTCTAATCTCAAGGTGCAAAAGGAAGCATAGGTCAATCACTGCCAGTCATGCAGTTAGGTGAGCCGAACGACCTGTTTTGGTCCCAACTCTTACTATGCCAAGAACCGAAAGTCCTGTTTCAGTCCCAACACAAGAGTTCAACACCAAAAGTCAAGTTTCGGTCCTGAATCTCATCCTCCTCACTCTCAACCAAAGTCCAACTCTATGAAGGATGTCAAAGGAAAGGGAAAGCTGTACTCAGATTCTGAAGTCGAAAATACCAAAAATTCAGCTAACCCTAGGACTCCAAGAAAACCTCAACTGTGAAACCAACTAACAAAAACACACTCCAGTTAAAACAAGATAAAAATAAAATCAAAGTTTACACCATCCAACGAAAAGATGAAACCACTTTAATAAAAAGAACATATATGGTTGATCTTTCGGTTGCAGTTCCCTATTCTGTAAAAAACTCACCAGGGCCCAAGAATTTGGGTTCCTAAATCTGCTTAATTTTGCAGGTTATCAGTGACGAGCAGTTTGACGAAGAATGGTATATTGACAGTGGCTGCTCTCGTCACATGACTGGAAGGAGGGAAGAGCTAAGGGAGTTTCGGTCCCTTAAGGATGGTAGATGTGTTAAATATGGAAACAACTCATACGACACAATCAAAGGATATTGAATGATCACCAACGGAGAGTTCTCAATACGAAAAGTAGCCTACGTGGAAGGATTGCAGCACAACCTCATCAGTGTTTCTCAACTAGTCGTAGGAACCAGTTTAAAAGTCTCGTTTGACGATGAGGGCCCAGAGATAATTAAAAAGCAAACACAGAAAGTTCTGTTAAAATCTGAGCGCAAAGGGGAGATGTATCCTCTAAATCTCAACCCGATAAAAGGAAAGCCAACAATATGCTTGCTGTCGAAGGCGAACTCAGATGAAAGCTGGTTGTGGCACCGAAGACTATCGCACCTGAACTTCAAAGATATTAATAAACTGGTGCTCGGTGATCACGTGCGTGGACTTCCTGTTCTCAAATTTGAGAAAGAACACCTGTGCGCAGCGTGCGAGATGGGCAAGCAAAGCAGAAAGAGTCACCCTTCTCGTATCAACACAAAAATCTTCGAACCGCTTGAACTACTGCACATCGACTTATGTGGTCCTTCGGCTATTGAAAGCTTCGGTGGTAGTAAGTTTATACTTGTCATTGTAGATGATTTTTCTCGCTTCACCTGGGTTTTCTTTCTTAAACAGAAATCAGAAGCCACTCCCAAGCTGAAGGTTTTTATCAAGCAAGTGGAATTGCAGCTGCGAAAGGTGGTAAGAGATATAAGAAGCGATAATAGGCTAGAGTTCAAAAACAAAGATTTTGAAGAGTTTCTGGCTGAAAAGGGAGTAACTCACAACTTCTCCGCTCCCTATACTCCACAACAGAATGGGATCGTTGAAAGGAGAAACCGTTCTTTATGTGAAGCCGCCCGAACCATGCTGTGCTTCGCTTCTCTTCCACTATACTTCTGGGCTGATGCAATTGCTGCTGCATGTTACACTCAGAACCGATCCTTCCTCAACAAGCGATTTTCCATCACTCCATACGAGATTTTGAATAATCGTAAGCCCAATGTAAAGTTTTTCCACGTGTTTGGTTCAAGATGCTTTATTTTCAACTCCAAAGAGAACCGAAACAAATTTGATGTCAACGCAGACGAAGGGATCTTTCTTGGTTATTCACTCACTTCAAAAGCATATAGGGTTCTGAATAAACGATCAAAGAAGATTGAATAAACCTATTATGTTACTTTTGATGACAATTACGAGAAGAAAATACGAACAACCGAAAGTCCAATGGAGGAAATCTTTCCAGAATCAGGTCAAGTCTCGGTTCCTATTTCCAATCTGTTTGAAGAGTACATGCTGCTCTTTGATGAACCAGAGAAGGCGATCCACTCAGAAGCGAAAGCTGCAGATAACAAAATCGATTCCTTGAAGAAAATCATCGATGAAGCAGCTAAAGTTATGGAAAGCGAACCTCATCAACCAATCGAGAAGCAGACTCAAAGCGAACCCACTGCATCAGGTGATCATCCAGCTACTGATGACCCTCCAAGAGGAAGCACTATAATCTAGGGGGAGGGTTCGTCTACACCAAAAACAACTGACATACCTTTCCAGGGGGAGAATCCATCAAAAACCCCAACCCATGAAGATCCATTTGAGGGGGAGGGAACAAAACCTGACATGGGATTCGGTTCGCCATTTGAGGGGGAGAATGAAAATGCAAATGACGAAGGCGATATGTCAGAACTGGAAGAAGAAGTCAATGTTGAGCTGGATCCTGCCCATGATCCAAATTACCCTCCTCTCATAAAATGGACAAAGGATCATCCTAAAACTCAAATTATTGGTGAATCATCTGAGGGTGTTCTCACACGCTCTCAAATGAAAGCGAAGCAAACTGCTTTATTCTATCAAGTAGAATTCTGCATGTTTAATTCATTTGTCTCTAAAGTTGAACCGAAGACGGTAAATGCTGCTCTTGATCACTCTGATTGGGTGCAAGCTATGCAAGACGAACTCCATGAGTTTGAACGAAATCGAGTTTGGAGGCTGATTCCCACACTAAAGGATGTATCTGTAGTCGGTTTAAAATGGGTTTTTAGAAATAAGTTAGATAAAGAGGGAAATGTCAGTCGCAACAAAGCGAGGCTGGTGGTGAAAGGATATTGCCAGGAAGAAGGAATAGACTATGAAGAGACCTTCGCTCCAGTAGCAAGGTTGGAATCTATAAGAATCTTTTTGGCATATGTTGCACATAAAAACTTCGAAGTTTTCCAAATGGACGTAAAATGTGCTTTCTTGAATGGAGAAGTAGAAGAAATGGTATACGTTGAGCAACAACCCAGATTTGTGAACGAGAAGCATCCTGATCACTGCTACATTATGGATAAAGCAGTCTATGGATTGAAGCAAGCCCCGAGAGCCTGGTATGAAACTCTAACACGTTTTCTCAAAATGTCAAAGTTCAAAAAAGGGTCGGTCGACCCAACCTTCTTTCGCAAGAAAGAAGGCGAACACTTAATGATTGTTCAAATTTACGTCGATGACATCATCTTCGGCTCCACGAATCCTAGCTTAACAGCTGAATTCAGAAAGTTGATGGAGACTAAGTTTGAAATGAGCACAATGGGTCTGATTAACTTTTTTCTTGGATTAAATATAAGACAGGGACCAAAAGGCATCTTCATTAATCAGGAAGCATATACGAAGACTCTGTTGACGAAGTTCGGCATGCCGGAAGATTCCAAAGTAAAGGTTCCAATGGCATTTGGTACGAAGCTGACTCCATCTCTTGAGAAACCGGCTGTTGATATGACTCTCTATCGTCAAATGATAGGATCTCTAATGTATCTAACAGCTAGTAGACTGGACATAATGTTTTCTGTCTGCTATTGTGCCAGGTTTCAAGCAAATCCAAGAGAACCTCATATGCTTGCAGTGAAAAATATCTTCCGTTATTTGAAGCGAACCTCGTCTCTCGGTCTTTGGTATCCTGCAAAATCTGGCATCTTTGTTCAAGCTTTCTCTGACGCTAATCTTGGTGGATGTGGATTAGACCGAAAGAGCACAACTGGCGGATGTCAGTTCCTTGATGGCAAACTTGTCAGCTGGCAGTCAAAGAAACAAACTTGCGTGTCTCTTTCCACAGCTGAAGCTGAGTACATCACTGCAGCATCCTGTACATCGCAGGTTATATGGATACAAAGCCAACTTAGAGATTATGGTTTAAGCATGAAGAAAATCCCTCTCTACTGTGACTCTGAAAGTGTGATTCGAATATGTCACAATCCAGTGCAACACTCCAAGACCAAGCATATTGCACTGAGATACCACTTTATTAAGGACCACGTTGAAGATGGTAATGTTGAAGTTCACTTCGTTCGGTCCTCAGATCAACTGGCTGACATCTTCACTAAGGCCTTACCAGAAGCAAGCTTTAACAAAATACTCCAAGGTTTGGGTATGATGGAAGCTGAGTCAGTACCGAAACCTCTTTCTTCTCACTAAAATTGAACAAGCGAAATAGAGCGAACGCTCGGTCTATTTCGGCTCTAGAATTTTTCAGGAACCGAAATAAACCGAACGCTCGGTCTATTTCGGCTCTAGATATTTTCATGAACCGAAATGAACTGAACGCTCGGTCTATTTCGGCTCTAGAATTTTTCGGGAACCCAAATGAACCGAACGCTCGGTCTATTTCAGCTCTGGAATTTTTTTTTGGAACCGAAATGAACCGAACGCTCGGTCTATTTCGCTTCATCTTTTCAAAGCTATGGTTTCGATTGTATATTTTTGTAAAGCTTTCTTATTCTTTCGTGTGTTTATATTTAGTATTTATTTTATTTTGTTTTGTTTTTATTTTTTTTAGAAATTCCAAAAATCCAAAAATATTTTCTCTTCTGTTTTTATTATTTTTCAGTCAATTCCAGAAACTACAAAAATATTTCTATGTGTTTTTACGTTTTATCTCTCAATTCACAAACTTGATTGAAGTTCACCGGTGCGAAACTCTATGATGTTGGGGCAGGTATAACATTCTTATCTATGTACTAGTTAAGTGTCCCTAGAAGCATGTTGCTGCATGTAGACCGAAGCCTCCATGATTCTGAGTGAAGCCTTAATGATTCGATAAACACCAATCGTTTCTTCCCAATCAGGCTGCTAAAATCACTCAAGTCACGAGCTACCTAACTCTTCTCATAGCGAGTTAAGAGTTTTTTGCTTTGTCATTCTTATATCGCAGAGGTACTTTCGGTTCCTTAACCTTCTTCTCCCATTTCTCCATTGAGTTTTGTTTCATAAAAGTAACCCTTGAAACTCTCAGCTAATGCCACTGAGGTTTATGGTTACACAATTTCTGTGTTGATGATCTTAGTTTCGTTTCCCACGAGCTAAGTGAAACCCAAAATCCAACACCTTTAATGAATTGACGGTGAACGCTCTAATGTTCAAGCTATTACTTGTTACCTCACGAAATCTCCTTTTATTTTTGCGTGATCTTTATGAAACTGTCTCAAACCAGGACATTTCTACCCATAAGATCCAGTTTTAATTTTTTTTTGAGATTTCTAACATACATCCTGTCAATGAATATTTTATCACACCTACTTGTTCAACAGGCCTCATCGGTCTCACAAGTACTTCATCCAACTTTCGGTCTTATTTTAAGTATCGATGTTCGGTTGAAGATAAACTACCCACTGAAGCCTATAATTGAAAAGACGTCCTTCAATGTTTCTTTACAAACATTTGATCGTAATTCACGGGAAACCACACAGACACTTCTCAGTCTCTCTTGACTTTGAAGGAAGATATTCGTGTCCGGGATCCACAGTTTCGTGTCTAAACAGACAATACTTAAATCCCACAAATGTTTTGTTTTATTTCTTTTTCTTTGGCACACTCTTGCATGAAGATCTTTATGATTTTCTAAACTCTTATTTGTGGTACTAATGGCACTTTTCAGATTTGTGCTTTCGGCTCTAACAAAAATGGTTGTAAACTTTTATATGGAGCGAAGGTTCCTTAGAGAACGGATGAGTCACGTTTCTGGTGGTGTTGCTTTATTTTAATAATAAACATACACTAAGGGTGAGTCAGCATGAATTTAAAACAGTTCAAAATTTGAACAGGAGATAAGGATGGAAAGGCGCGTGAATTTGAAACGGCACCAAATATCACGCTTGATGACGTCTTCTTCGGAAAACCTAGCTGTCAACCCACGCTTTTTCAGGCGTCGATTCAGAATATAGTTAAATCATTACTGTGGATTTTTCTCTCTCCTAGCGACGATATAAAAGGTTTTCTCACACCTCTTGGGTTACTTTACCAAATCTCATCTCTCTCAAGAACAAATCGGCGATTCTCTAAAGTTCATCTTCTTCTTCCAACCTGCAACAATGGCTGAATCTTCCTCAGTTTACGAACAATCCGCTCAATCCTCTCTTCTGACCATCAAACCCAATCAGAATCTCATAATCGAACTAAACCCTTTTGTGTATGATTCGTACATGCTGCATGTGGTTGAATGTCTCAAGTATTCACCACTGGTGGTTTCTCTCACACAGGTGGAAGTCGTTCCAATGTCGATGCTCTCTAACGTCTACTCCACTGCGGTTTACGATAAATCTAAGGAGCGTATCTTCTTCGAGATCGTCAACCAAAAGACGTCGATTTTAAAATCTAGGTTTTGCTCGTTGCTACGTCTTGCTGTCGATGACTCCCTGATTAACCCATATTCCATTACCACAACTCAGCTGTTCTCCATGTTCTATGATATGGGGTACACAGAGCTTCTCACAACTGTAACCAAGTTCAAGAAATCTTGCCTTCCTCCTCAGTGGAACGGACTCTTTACTCTCCTCTCCAAGGGCTTATCGGAGAGGGTTGCAGGTTCAGATGGAACAAGCAGGGCATTCATGACCCTTTTATATGGTATATATCATGGGGTTAATATGGATTACGGGTCAATCATCTGGTCTCAACTCGTTCAGAGTATAAGCTCTTCTTCCAGGCACTCTGAAATTTCGTGTGCTCGTTTTTGGACTATCATCACTAATTGGGCGATGGAAAATTTTCATGTTCCAACTATGGCGGATTCACTCAAGTAATCGATTGCTACCTTCCACACACCGAGGATCCCGGTCTCAGATCCCTCCAATTTTATCTTCATTGGTTCTATTCCGGAGTCAATGTACATATGTGTTTCCCCAGAAAGCAACGTCATCAATGAGTACAAGAATCTAACTCCTTCAGGGCCACGACAGCTTACTTCAGAGATGCAAAGCTTGCTAGACGCTGCAGACAAACCAGTCAAATGAGGGAAGAAACCCGATAAAAAGGGGGAAAAGGAAGGTCAATCCTCCAAAGTTTCTACTCCTAGGAAACGCAAGTCTGAGCAAGCAACGCCTATTTCTCCAAAGAAAAGAAAGACCAAGAAGAAAGCTCACAGACCGAAGTCTCCTTCCCCTTCTTCCAGTGACTCTGATTATGTTCCTTCTGACCCACAGCCTGAACCTGAGTCATCTGATGATGAAGATACTCAAACCGAAACACCACCACGAGGTAATTCGCCTCCACCTTCACCAACTAATGATAGTAACCGAAACTCTCCTCCTCCACATTCGGTTCCTATTACTATCGCTCCCTGTCCTCCACCATTCTCAACTACCACTGCTACCTCAATCCCTATTCCAACCCCTTTGTTCACTACAGTTACTACCAAAACTACTCATCCAACCGAACCTAATGTTCGTGTCAATGTATCTGATACGGGGGCATCTACTTTTGGTTCTGATCCTCCTGTTACCTCAGCACCTTTATCCCCACCTCCATCACATGAATCCGAACCTGTTCTTGGCGGGCAAGACGTGGAATTCGACTCTGTTTACTACAGTCCTTATCAAGTACAGAGTGATGACGATGATGATGCTCATGTGACTAAAAAGAATCTTAAGGCCATGAATGATAAACTTGACCGACTGCTCTCTTCCTCTTCTGCCAGTGCATAATTGGATGCGACACTCAAGGCTCTGTTTGAATCTGTTGTTAAAAAGCATGATACTTCCATCTCCAGTGCTGCTAAAGCCATTGAAGCCTCAACCTCCGCCTGTCAGAAAGCTTCACTTGCAGTTGAATCTTCCACCAAGGATTGCAAACAGGCGACCGCAAATGTCGAAAAACTAGTTTCGGATGCACATATATTTCTCGATTCTCTTCAGGCTGCCGCCAAGAAGAATGCTGAAACAGTGAACACTTCGGTTGATAATCTTACGCATTCACTGGAGGCCGAAAAGAAACATCTCGAGGAAGCTCGACAATCCATTCAGGCTGCTAACAAAGAGCTTCATACTTCAGTTGATGCTCGTCTCACTCAACTTGAAGCTGAGCTTGCTGTTGAAAACAAGATTATGGATGAGATGGATAAGCGCACTTCACAGCTTAAAATTCAAAATCTCAAGCTCAAGACTGCCAACCAGGAGATTGCAGACTTAAAAACTGAGCGAGAAATAATTAAAAGTTCCGTTGCTGATGTCCACTCCATTCTCCTACACCTCCTGGATTCCCATGACTCCATTCTTACCATCTCCATTCGACACCACTTGGCTGAGAAGTTGAGACCTGCTCTGGATGTTTTGAGCAGAATTGAGGGTGTTCCGGAGTCTGTTGTCCCTCCGAAACAAGGGGGAGATACTGTTACTCAGGGCAAGGGCAAACGTCATCCACCTCCAAAACCGAAAGTCACTACTGAGCCGAAGGTTAATGAAGCTTCAGGCAGTATGCAGGACAAAAGGAAGAAGAAAATTGGTGATGATGATGTGGATGAAAATGACGATGACGATGATATAGAAGGGAATGCTTCTAAAACTGAAAGTCTGAAAGTCAAGCCCAGTGATCAAGAGATTCAGGAGAAGATTCAAAAAGAGAAGGAATTTCTTGATAAGGAGATGAAGGCGAACGAAATGCTAGAGCAAAAGAAGTCTATGTTTCCTGAATGGACTATGGATTCGCTTCTGAGAGAGGTAATCGATGCACCAAGCACTCATTGGCTCGAACCAGTTCTTTCTTTCGGGCATGAGAACTCCAAGGACTTACAGTTTGACATGCCAATCACTCGAAAGGCATTCATTTTTCATTGTTTTGAGTCAACGGCTGGCATTCCTTCTCCAGACCCGAAGGTCGATCAGGATTTGCTTGAGTATCATCTTGAGTTTGCTTAGCCGCAATACCTGACCTGGAATAATCAGAAAATCACAACAGTCAAGGTGTTGAAACCCACTTCAGCAGGGAAGTTTATCAACATCAACTTCAAAGTGACCCGAGGCTCTGATAGCTCGGTTCATATGATTTCCCTGGCTGATCTGCCGAACCTGAATCCTCATGATTGGATACTCCTGAACAACATTTTGCGGAACAATCAAAAGGAGTATCAGCCCATTATCGATCACATCAAGCGAATGCTCGTTTGCTATATTCATGAAGTCGCAAAGATGGATCAAGAAATCGCTTCAGCCATACATAAGAAGACCACTATGAAGTTGATAGGGAGGCCAAGCGATGTCAACGTAATGGTTAAGGGAAAATTGACCCCAAGTTTCATACTGTCATGTTCATTAGGGGCGAAGATCAAAAATGCATGTTCGCTCTTATTGACAAACACCTATTCTCCACCGCCTGCTTGGAGCATATTTTGGAAATTATACATGGGTGTAATCAGAACAGCGAAGCCGATAAAAAGATGTTTACTGATATGCTTCGGTGGTATATTTTGTTTCGAAAAACTCTTCTTGCCATCATCCCCAAGTTGTTCAAGATTGTAAGGAAGACTAAAGCTACTCAACCGAAGTAGTCTCTCGCCTCTATTGACGCAAAGGAGGAGATTGTTGGGTTTAAGTGTTGCGTCTTTGGGCTCGGTTAATAGTCCATTTTGTTTACCCGGTTTGGGCCTATCCAACCGTGGATTATTATTAGGGTTAGCGTATATATTATGCATGCATGTATACCTTTCAGGTTATCGTTCTCATTAATTACTTCTGCATTGTAACCCTAGCACACCTCTACAGTTGAAGTTCTTCATCGAGCTCTTCTGAGGTGTGAGATATTAATCATTAGAAACCATTTGATCCATTCTTGTGTTCTTTACTTGATTAATATTGTTTATTTCTGTTTAGAATCTATCGACCTATAGTTCAATATTCCTATCAAAAGCTAACTATACTCCCACTAGCCTTGACATACACACCAGACTCATCCTCACTTATCGAAAATCCAAACTCTTTGACTTTCTCAGCGAAAACAAGATTCCATCTGTGAGATGCTTGCTTTAATCCATAAATGTATTTCTCAAGCTTCCATACTCTATTAGGATATCTAGCATCCACAAAACTCTATTGCTGACACATGTAAACATCTTTAGCCAGCTTCCCGTTAAGGAATGCAGTTTTGACATCCATCTGCCAAATTTCATAATCATGAAACGCAGTGATAGCTAACATAACCCTAATAGACTTGATATTGGCCATTGGTGACAATGTCTCATCATAGTCAACCCTCAGGGTTTGAGTAAGGCCCTTCGCAACCAGTCGTGCCTTGAACGTATGCACCTTTCCATCCATGCCGGTCTTCTTCTTGAAGATCCATTTACACCCAACTGTCTTCCGACCTGGTACATTGTCAACCAAGTTCCAAACTTGATTTTCATACATGGATTGGATCTCGTTGTCCACTGCCTCTTTCCATTTTGCAGACTCCGAGCCTTCCATGGCTTCCTTGTAGTTAGTAGGCTCATCCAAATTTACCAGTGTACTATCACTGATAAACGTATCACCTTCTGTAGTAATATGAAAACTATAAAACTCTGGTGCCATCCTA
Source organism: Lactuca virosa (assembly GCF_052849685.1). Classification (NCBI taxonomy): domain Eukaryota; kingdom Viridiplantae; phylum Streptophyta; class Magnoliopsida; order Asterales; family Asteraceae; genus Lactuca; species Lactuca virosa. Next base: position 486,683,293 of record NC_136429.1, read on the forward strand.
ACTCGAGAGGAACGTCTTAGAGGTAATGACTCGTCAATTGGTTCAACATGAATCTCTTCCTCAGGTTGAGCGCTAGTGTTAGAGGTTCCTTCATCGCTTAACTCTTGAAGCTCTTCAAGATCAATTTGCCTCCCATTGTCCTCTTGGCATCTGAGTTCTCTTTCACGGACAACCCCTCTCCTTGATACAAAGACCACATTGTCACTAGCTCTGTAGAAAAGATATCCAAAAGATTTCTGTGGGTAGCCGATGAAAATACATCGCTCACTACGAGGTTCAAGCTTGTCGTGAGTCTCTCATCTTAGGAAAACCACACAACCCCAAACCTTGATATGTGCCAACGAGGGAGCCTTCCCTGTCCATATCTCGTGAGGTATTTTGACAACCTTCTTAGTTGGGACTAGGTTAAGGATATGGGCGGATGTCTCTAAGGCATACACCCAAAATGAGATAGGTAATGAAGATCGACTCATCATGGAACGAATCGTGTCCAACAAGGTTCGATTGCGCCTCTCAGCCATACCATTGAGCTGCAGTGTCCTAGGTGGCGTCAATTGTGAAACAATTCCACATTCCTTAAGATAGTCGTGGAACTCGATACTAAGATACTCACTACCCCTATTGGATCTGAGCATCTTTATCTTCATGCCCAATTGATTCTCCACTTCTTGCTTAAACTGTTTGAACTTTTCAAAAGTTTCTGATTTGTGCTTGATGAAGTAGATATACCCATATCTGCTATAATCATCAGTAAAAGTCACATAGAAGCGGTTTGCATCCGTTATGGTGGATCTGATGGGCCCAACACACATCTATGTGTATGAGATCCAACAATCCCTCACCTCTTTCACAACTACCAGTGAAAGGTGATTTAGTCATCTTTCCAAGTAAACAAGATTCACACGTGTCATCTGACTTTAGGTCAAATTACTCCAAGAATCCATCCTTTTGGAGTTGGTCTATGCGCTTCTTGTTGACATGTCCATGACGACAATGCCACAAGCATTCCTTGTCTAAACCATTAGATGAATCGATATGCAACACATTATTTCCAAAGTTATCTACAACCATCACAGTTTCATATACACCATTACAAGGCAATGCTTCAAAATATAAAGTACCATTATAGAAAGCATTAATAGAACCAAATTCATTATTAAATGAAAATCTAAAACCTCTTCTATACAAACCATGAAAAGAAATAATATTCCTCGTCATCTCTGACGAGTACCAACAATCATTCAACTCTAATCCTAACCCACTACTAAGCACTAAATAATAGATCCCGATCCTGGTGACAGGCGACGATTTCCTATTCCCCATTATCAGGTTCATCTTCCCAAGCTCCACATCCCTACTTCTTCTTAGCCCCTTCAAATCAGAACAAATGTGAAAACCACATCCCGTATCAAGGACCCAACAACTAGCGTATGATGAGTTATTAGATTAAAGAGTATAAATACCTGCAAAGGAGGGCTTTATCTTCCCATCCTTGATAATCTGCAAGTATTTCTGGCAACTTCGTTTCCAATGCCCCTTCTTGTGACAGTATAAGCACGTTGCTTCTTTAGGATCAGATGAGGGAGTGGCAGAACCGGTTTTACCTTTGGATCCATTTGAAGAAGATCCATCATGGGACTTTCCCTTGTGGCTCTTAGAGGGAGCTTTCATCTTTTTCCCTTTTCCATGTCCTATAGCAAGGACCAGGCAGCACCAGTAGGGGTGGACTCGACAGCTTTGCCTTTACGTCCACTTTCAGTAGTTATCAACAATCTTGAAGCCTGCTCAAGGTGACCTCCTCCTTGTTCATATGATAAGTCATCTTGAACTGATCATAACAATGAGGTAAAGAGTGTAGGATTATATCAATAGCAACTCTTCGTAAAAGTTGACATTCAACTTGAGCAAACGATCAACATACCTTTTGCATCCTTTGCAAGTGGCTCATGATGGACTCTTCATCTTTCATCTTGGTTGTTATCAGCGAGGCGACAATATCGTACCTTTCTTGACGCATGCTTTGATGGTACTTTTCCATCAAATCTTAGCACATGTCGTAAGGCCAGTAGTCGTCATAAAAACGCTGCAGCTCAAGAGTCAAAGTGGCTACCCTAATACACGATACCTTTGTCGTGTCCTTTTCGTGAGCCCTATACTCAGCTATTTGTTCAGCAGTAGCTTTGGTTTCATATATCTCTTTGAGCTCTTTGTCGAGGACGTATTCTTTCTCCTCGTATCGCAGGGCCATTCGGATGTTGCAAATCCAATCATTAAAATTGGATCCATCGAAAGTGACCCTCCTACAAATGTTCAAAAGAGAAAAAGGAGCTTGAGGAGTTGGAGTTTGAGCCAGAAGCGTTGTTTGAGCCAGACATCTAAAAAAGAAAAGAAACAAAGTTTTGATTAGATAAAGAATCCTTAATATAACACCCAAATGAAGTATTAAGGCTAGGACCCAATACAATAATTCACAATTCGGAAGAGGGATGCCGTAATCCAATTGCAAATTATTTGAAGGTAGGTAAATGACGATTTACGAATTCCACCATGAAAAATGAAATGAAGAATTAGGTTTTAAATGAAATGAAATTCCTAGATTCTTTTGAGATTCATTGAACTTTTCAATGGCATGTTTAATCTCGATTATGCCCTTCAAGTTTGTGACTGGGATACTGAGGATCATAAACAAGGTGTGAATAACCATGCAAATTAGCTTGGCACTCTCGATGTCATTTACCACCTACTCAATGTGTCGGTTAACCACACACGCTCCATTGATCTATGGTAATTCTCGAGCTACCCTTTGCCACCCTTGTTAGTCCAAGTTAGTGTGCTGGTTAACCACACACGCTCCAGTAACGACTTGGCTAGGTGCAAAGTGCAATTTCATGGACTAGCATTGTTTTCACATTTCTCCTAAAGTAACTAAGATTGGAAATTTATAAAAACATTTAGTTACTTTATTATAATCATATTACTTATTAATGAGAAAATTAATGTCCTATTCTACCCGTTCAGCTAACGACCCTCCACTAGTCAATAGTGTGGTAGGTAAAAGTGGATACCCAATGGCGGTCATTTTATAGGCCGCTTCCTCAAGCACCCCTTATAGACCAACTTCGTGAATTAGGCCTACTAACGGTAAGACTAACTCATCTTATACATATATACATATTAATCTTTTAATATTATAATAGTATAACGGTTGTATTTTAAACTTTTAAAACACTAGGGTTTTAGGATTTAATATTTAAAAATTAAAACTTTTAATCAAATTTTAAATTCCAAAAATTGAGAGAAAATTTTGAAACTTTTCAAAACTTCTAGATCAAATTTTAAATAATTAAACTAATCACATAATTTTGAACATTATCTTAAAATTTGACCATTATCTTTCAATTAGATGAGGATATTCATTACCATATCAGAAAATTCGAATTTAAACAGTTAAAACAATTTAAGGTAATGATCATTATCTAATTTAGGCTTGAAATCCAAAAATCTGCCAACAGACGAACCAACTCGTCGAGTCGGGGCATGGACTCATCGAGTTGGTCCAACTCGTCCAACTCGACGAGTCCATCTTTGGACTCATCGAGTTCATCAGACAGTGAGCAAAACGATTTTGATTCAACTTTCAATAAATTACAATTGCATCATATATAACAGAAAAATACCCTAAGCCCTTATACCACTGATTGGTTTTGAGCATTACAACATTCATATGGTGCACAGGCAACCCTAATTGCTTTGGATTTAGGTTTTTGTCAAGTTATACATGCAAATTAATTTTCCAAAGCAAAACACTAATCTAGCATACAAGAAAACGAAATATAATCATATTAGGGTTAGAAGAATACCTCTCTTGTTGATTTCTTGATCTTGACCTTCAAGAGCTTAGTGCCTCAAGTGTTGCACCTCTAATCGAGTCACAAACGCCACTTAGCAAAGGATGAACAAGATAGAGGTGATGGAGGCTTCAAGATTTCAGCTAGGGTTCTACAAGAATGCATAGGGGCCGAAAACCTTAAGCCAAGGGTTTCTTATATAGTTGAGCTGCTAGGGTTTTAGGTGAAACCCTAATTCTCTGCTTAAGCCTTAAGCAATCCATGGGATCCTTCTAGAAAGCCCCTTGGATTAAATCTCTATGGGCTTCCCACATATTTCGTCCACTCCTTCCTTGGGAGTCCATCAGCCCAACTTGCAACAATCAATGCTTTGCAATATCAGTCCCCTTACTTTTAATTAGTCTCTTTTGAACAGTAAATTTATTCCAAATTAATTTCTGATCAATACTAATTAAATAATATGATTTCTTAATTAATATATTATTATTATAATATATTAATAAATCATTTATCAACCACTTTCTTCATAATTCATCCTATCAAATTGCTATGGTGAAGGCAACCTAAAAGGACCATGGTACTATCGGATCAAGTACATATCAATTATAGTTATGGGCTTAGACACCTAATCCAACATGAGCATCATGTTGCTCAATTGTCTTTTAAGATGTCATCAACTTCCAGAAGTGTCGTTGATGAAGTTGAGTTATTTCTTGAATGTTGAATTGTGTCTTGGACTTGAAGATGTACAACTAAGTGTTCAAGATGGGTCGTTGACGAAATTCATGTGCCTTTGAGCATTTGGACTGCCTCCATTGTACATGATGAGCCACGTGAATTCTTGTTGAGCCATCAATGTGATGATGTTGATCCATTGACTTGAGATGAGCCACCAAGTGCTCATGTTGATCCATCAATGTCTTGATGCTCCACATATGATCTAGACGTGTCATCTGAGATCATGATGGACCAAATTGCTTTCTTCAAGTGCTCCACGTTCAGCAAGTGATCCATGTCATCTGCAAGTGCTCCATGTAAGCTGCAACTGCTCCATGAAAGCTGAAAGTTCTCCATGTTCACTTCATGTCACAACCAGGAAATTCTAATGCTTTTGTAAACATTAACAAGGATAACATTTGTAACTAAAACTTGAAAACATGCATGATAATCATTCAATAACACCAAAGTTCCATCAAACACCCTATGCAAACACTTCAAATAGTCAACAAAAGATTGGAAACCCTAAAAATCCCGGTTTAAGTCCAATATGGACTAGGATTTCCTTATTGGGCCTAATGGACCAATAAGCTTCCAATTTGACTACTTTGGGCTTAGAACCCTTAAATGGGCCCTAATTAGACCCACTTTCCTGAAACTTAACCTTTTGGGCCATAATGGGCCTAAAATGGATTAGTTTACCTTTAATGGGCCTTGTTGGGCCATAACAAATCTAATTAGCCCTAATGGGTCATAAATCCATTCTTTTATACAAAAATTAGGCCGTGAACTACCCTAAAGGCCCAATGGGCCGAAAAATTTTCTATGGACTTCACATTTACGAGCAAGACCAAGAATGGGCCCAATATGATTCCTTTCCTCTTTCTTTAGCCCATTTCAGCCCAGCACCATTTAACAAAAAAAAAGAAATGAATTGGAAGGAGGGGGAGTTGACTTTGGAGGTGCCACCTCCATATTATCCCCCATGTAACTAGGTAACTATCTCATACATCCATGTAATGTCACCTCACCTTCTCTCCCCTCTCTTCTTCTTCATCTCGGCCGAGAACCAAACACACACACACAAACATTCTTCCAAATCCTCTCCAAACACTCTCAAAGATCATTCTCTTCTTCTTCCAAGATCTCGAAATTTTGCTAGAGTTCTAAGGATCTTCATCAAGTATTTCCAATCTTTGGTAAGTTATTGTGTAACTCCAATACTTTTGATTGAAGTATAGTCTATAAATCTCTCTTTAAACCACTCTCATTCGTGATTTAAGCTTCTAAAGATCATCTTGGATTCGAAACTCTCATCAAGAAGTGATCAAGGCCGAAACCTCCATCTTTTCTTCACAAAAACCAAAACAACAAACCCAAGGTGAGTTCATACCCCTTGTTTTTGGTTTTTACATGTTTTTGGGGGAGAATACAAGTACTATGTGTTGATCTATGTGTGTATCCTTGTTATATATGATTTCTTTGGATTATGTTGAGAAAACATGATATTATTGTTAAATATTGAAATCTATGGCTAAAGTGTGAAGGATACATAAACAAATAACAAAATAAACAACTTACTTTAAAGATCTAAGGGTCTTTAGGCTCAAGAAGTGAAAACAAAGTCAAAATCCTTATAAGTGTCATTTTTGCAAAAATAACAAAGATCTGGGTAAAATATAATATTTTCGGTTCTATAAGGATAAAATGGTATTATTCACATAAAAATCTGAGTTTTATGAAAATAACACTTTTCTAGGGGTCAAAAACATAAATTTTAGCTTATTGGGCTTTAATTTGGGCCTCACGAGTTTTGGGCCCAAAGTTGCGAAAAAAATGAAGTGTTGAGGGACTGAAATGGAAAATTTAACAAACTATGAGTCTAAAACGTGAATAAACTATTTTTAGGGGCTGAAAATGACTTTGATGCAAAATTGGACTAAAAATAAAAAGTTTTTGATTTTGGGGTCAAAATTGTAAAACTTACGGAATTTGAGCCAAAAGTGTAAACTTTTTACAACTAAGGGCTGGAAATGGCAAATACAATAGTTTTGGGCTGAAATTATTATTTAAATAAAGTTTGGGTCTAAAATGTCAAGAAAAACGGTTGAAGGACCAAAAATGTGAATTTTCATAAAAGGGGACTAAAAGTGCCATTTTTATAGATAAATGGGCTAAAATGGTCAAACTAAAGGTTTTTGGGCCAATTAGACAAATATTAAATTATTGGGTTAAAAATATTAAGTTTATAACGCATGGTTTTATATATATATATATATATATATATATATATATATATATATATATATATATATATATATATATATATATATATATATATATAACCAAAGCTTCGTTAACACTTCGAATAAACATTTAGCTTACAACAAATACCTACATTACGAACTTAAGATCAATAAAGTGAATGGTTGGGCTCAAATATCTTATATTCGTGCTATTGGGCCTTTGTGGCCCAATATCATGATTATTGGGCCCAATATATTCACACATGTTTATTGGGCTTCCGGTGACCCAATTACATACCCAATGGGGTTTTATCAGGTTCAACATGCTATTGGGCCTTAATGGTCCATTTGCATTGCTAATAAGACCCTAAACGTGTCCGTAGCAATATATTCATAATATGCTTAATGGGCTATAACGTGTCCGTAGCATATTCGACAGCCTATAATAACATACAAAGTTAGTAGGCCTCCGTTGTCCTCTTTTCTTCGTCTGTTAGGCTTACCTTTTATTCAAGTAAACATAAATCGGGTTGTAAAACAATGTTATTCAATTTCATTTGGATTTAGTGAGATATAACGGGTGACACCAATAAGTGTCGGTCGTAGTCTTTAGTTATAATCAAAGTCTCCTGGAGGGAGAGCGAGAGTTTGTGTATAGATCTATACGGGGGTGACTCCCCCCACACCTAAGCTGTTCGCTACAGTTAGACTCGGCCAGTCTAGGGTGACAAAATCTTAATTCAAGACCGGCATTCGATAAAATGCCAAGATAGGAGAATTAGTCATTATCATGCATGGTTATAACGGCTCACATAGATATCCATTATCATCTAAGTAATCATGGGAAATCATATTCATACTCTGTGACGATGCAAAGAGATTATACAATAATACAAAACTATCATACTATTTATGTCGGAAAACATCGGGTTTTCTGGGGAAACAACATTATTCACTTTTACTTACAACAACTATAATACAAGAAACTGTTATGAAAGGCATTTCACTTTTACATGTTTTGAAATGATATACACGTATACTTATGGATCATCACACCTTTTTCGTAAACAGTTTTTGTTTCTGAAAATATCGGATTTTCTGGGTTTTACAAACAATACAACACATTTTTACATCAAACCTGCTTATGAACTCACCAACATTATTTATGTTGACCGTTTTCAAAATAACTTGTGTTCTCAGGTAACCGTTAGAATGAAGAATTATCAAGCGTGTTTCTGAAATGTCTTTTGTGTAATGTCAATAGATAAACAATTTATGTTTTGGATTATGTAATGTAAACAATGTACTCGATGTGAACAATGACGGTTGTAATGTATTAATGCATGGTGATATTTATGTTATGTTTCATGTATATTCATTGTGACGATATTTCAATTTAAGTCACACGAGCCCTCGGACGTTTCCGCCATCTGGTTCGGGGGTGTGACAGGTTGGTATCAGAGCTCTGTTTATAGTGAACTGGCATATCTAACCGCACATTGATATGCAACTATAAACCCAAAGAGGGACTAAATAACTCTGAACAAAACAAATAAAATATAATAATAAACACTCTTACTTGTGCGACTTAGAAAAATAAACATAATAACAATTCAAATAAGACATTTGGTAAATCTCGACATCTCGGTTAAGCCACGATTGTTCACAATTGTATTAGGAATGAGTGTAGCCTGATCAACTACATTTCCTTCAGAATACAACTATCACATGCCCTGGAGTGATCGCGATGGTCAGTAAACCTAAGGCATACCCTTTTGTTAACCAAGATGAGAACATCAAACCAATTTCAATAACAACTAAAATGTCTTAGGAATAATAATAGTTTATTTATATACCCTCCTTACGTGTTCCTCATCACAGTCACCATGGAAGAGGAGCATCAAGGCATTCAGTTTCACCAGGCCTTGGTGGCCCACGGAATGATTGAAGACGACCCCGAGGAAGGACAAGGGGCACCACACGGCATTGGGCCCGACGAGTACACTGATACGGACTACGAGTTTGAGGGGACCGATGATGACATGGAGGAGGAAAGAGACACAGACGAAGCCTCCGTCAAACCACCTACCGACGAGACACATCAGGACCACCCTGCCCCACCAGGAAATCCCGTGGGAGAGGATCGTTCTCTGGAGGCAGAGACTGCCGCACTACGGCAACAACTATTTGCCATGGAGGCACGAGCGGTGCAGGCTGAACTGGAAAGGGATGAGGTCATCGGGGAGATGACCGAGATGGCCCAGATGTTGGCACAACATTTTGGAATATGATTTCGCTACCACCGTTGGGCGCCTCCTAGTGTGTTTAGAATAAGTAGACATGTCTACTAGTGCTATGTTCTCTTATGCTTACGATGTTATGTATTACCGACTTCATGTTTAAGTGATTACACTACTCATAGAGTCGTTATGCTGCCGAACTTTGTACCCTTATGTATGCTCTTTCGGGCAAATTTTCATGTATCGAAGAATGGATATTATTAGTGGACAATATTATGTGTTTTATCGTGATGTTGTTATCTGCTATGTGTTTGATATTCTTATTGTTCGGTGTAAATATATGGAATCACTTAGATGCACAATCGATTCACGGAATTCCCAACTTAAATACAATACATACTCAACATCTTTCTGTTCCATAACAGCAAGATGCCGCAAAGACCAAACCGTGGAAACAATCAACCACTGACGCCACTAGAAATCAACTCAGTTGCATTTCAAGCAGCTGTATCTGCTGCAGTCACAGCAGCACTGGCGCAGATCTACAATGGGAACAATGGTGGAGGCAACGGACAGGGGGCCGGAAGTTCAAACAACGGAATAAACCAAGGACCTACCAAGACATGCTCTTACAAAGATTTCACCAACGCCAAGCCACGAACCTTTAATGGCACAGGGGGAATGATAACCCTGAAAAGATGGATTGAAAAGGTGGAATCGGTGTTTGAGATATGCGGATGCCCTGATGAAGTCAAGGTGAAGTTTGCAGCATGTACATTTGTTGATCAAGCTCTCACCTGGTAGAATGAACATGTGGAGGCTATGACTCTTCCGGTGGCTAATGCCATGCCATGGACGGAATTGAAGGAAATGCTAATGGCTGAATACTGCCCGCGTGGCGAGGTTCAGAAAATGGAGCAAGACTTATGGAATCTCACCGTCCAAAACTCCGACATCGATGCCTACATATCAAGGTTTAGTGAACTGTCTTTGTTGTGCCCTGGCATGATTACTTCGGAAGGGAAGAAAATCGAACGATTCATCTGGGGATTAACCTCCCCAATTCAAGGAAACGTGATAGCCGTAAATCCTGAAACCTTTGGCAGTGCCAAGAGGTTGGCCAAGAAGTTGTACGACCACAACAACAAGAAGGACGAGAAAGCAGGGGAAACTGAAGGCAAGAAGGAGAGCGATAACAAGAAGGGAAAGAATAACAAGCGGAAGGGACGACAAGGCACCGAGTCGTCAAAGAAACAACAAACAGTGACAGTTCATGCTGCAACCACCCGAGTTCCCTCCACACGACATGCTCCAGCCTCATCCACCCCAAGTGCCCCTAAGCAGTATTCCGGAAATCTCCCAAAGTGCAACAAGTGCAATCTCCATCACAATGGTGAATGCAAGGAGATGCATTGTACCAGTTGCAACCGAAAGGTTCACACGGAAAAATACTGTAGGACCTATCCTCCCCAGTACCAGCAACAGGGAAACAACAACAACAACCCCAACAACAACAAAACCAACAAAAACAACGACAACAACGCTGGGGCTAGCCACACCTGTTATGGATGTGGAAGGACTGGGCATTTCCGTCGAAACTTCCCCAATATCAACAACCAAGGGAATGGAGGAGCAGGGAGAGTGCTGACCATTGCTCAAGGAGAAGCGGTTCAGGATCCCGCTATTGTCACTGGTACGTTTCTCCTTAACAACACATATGCATGCATCCTGTTTGATACCGGGGCAGAGCGGAGTTTTGTGAGTAATAAATTCAAACATTTGCTAAAACAACAACCCCAGAAGCTTAATGAAACCTTTACGGTGGAAATGGCTAATGGGAAAACAGAATCAACTGGGGAAATCTACGTAGGATGTACCCTAACCTTAAATCACCACGCATTTCAAATAAACTTGATGCCTGTAACTATTAGGAGTTTTGATGTGATTATCGGCATGGATTGGTTGAGCCCCCATCATGCCGAAATTATGTGTCGCGAGAAGGTCGTTCGCCTTCATCTCCCTAACCACGAAACCCTTATCATATACAGAGACAAACCCAGTACGAGCCTTCGTCTTATCTCATGTATTAAGGCACAGAAGTGTCTACAAAAGAAGGACTTTGTGTTTCTGGCTCACATCGTGGATAAATGAAAGGAAGAGGTTAGTATTCGAGACATCCCAGTGGCTTGCGATTTCCCTGACATCTTTCCTGAAGATCTTTCGGGGATACCCCCTGAAATACAAGTCGAGTTCCGAATCGACCTTGTGCCAGGAGCTACACCCATCGCCAAATCGCCCTATAGGTTGGCTACTGAGGAGATGCAAGAATTGTTAAGCCAACTCAGCGAACTCTTGAGGAAATGATTCATTCGACGTAGCTTCTCACCCTGGGGAGCTCCAGTCCATTTTGTTAAGAAGAAGGACGGATCCTTTAGGATGTGCATCGATTATAGAGAGCTGAATAAGCTCACTATCAAGAATCGCTACCCACTTCCACGAATCGACGATCTATTCGACCAGCTTCAAGGAGCAAATTACTTCTCTAAGATAGATCTGCGATCCGACTATCATCAACTCAAGGTCCGGGAGGAGGATATCCCCAAGACCGCTTTCCAAACTCGATATGGACATTATGAATTTGTTGTAATGCCCTTCGGTCTAACGAATGCCCCTGCCGCATTTATGGACCTGATGAACCGAGTTTGCAGACCATTCCTCGACAACTTTGTCATCGTTTTCATCGACGATATCCTGGTCTATTCCTGAAGCGAAGAGGAACATGGTCGACATCTCCGACAAGTCTTGGAAACCCTGCGAGCCAAAAAGTTATACGAAAAACTCTCTAAGTGTGAGTTCTGGCTCCGTAGCGTAAATTTTTAGGTCACGTTGTCAGCCAAGAAGGGATTCACGTGGACCGTTCAACGGTTAAAGCCATTGAAGGATGGGCAGTCCCGACGACACCCACATAAATTCGCCAATTTCTGGGACTCGTAGGCTATTATAGAAGATTCATCCAGAACTTCTCCAGAACAGCCAAGCCTCTTACCATGCTTACACAAAAGGGCGTACCATTTGAATGGACAGAAAAGCAGGAGGTTGCCTTCCGAACGCTGAAATGAGCTCTCTGTAGTGCACCTGTACTATCATTACCAGAGGGAACTAAGGACTTCGTAGTTTACTGCGATGCTTCGAATCAGGGCTTGGGATGTGTACTCATGCAGCGTGGGAAAGTGATAGCTTATGCATCCCGGCAACTAAAGACACATGAGGTGAATTATACCACCCATGATCTCGAATTGGGAGCTGTGGTCTTTGCTTTGAAGATTTAGAGGCACTACCTTTATGGTACAAAGTGCACCATTTTCACCAACCAAAAGAGCCTCCAACACATTTTAAACCAAAAGGAGTTAAACATGAGGCACCAAAGATGGGTTGAGCTGCTAAATGATTATGAGTGCGAAATCAAGTACCACCCAGGCAAGGCTAACGTGGTAGCTGATGCCTTGAGTCGGAAAGAATACTCAAATCGTCGTGTGAAAACTCTTTCAATAACCAGTCAATCCCATCTGTTCTCGCAAATCAAAGAAGCCCAGTCTGATGCCATGAAGACAGAAAACAGAACGAGCGAAGCGTTACGTGGAATGGAAAAGAACTTCGAAGTCAAGGAGGATGGAACATATTATTTCATGAACCGAATATGGGTCCCTAAACTTGGGGGATTCAGAGAGGTAGTCATGAATGAGGCCCATAAGACACGATACTCCATCCATCCGGGTTCAGATAAAATGTACCTGGATATCAAGCAACATTATTGGTGGCCTAACATGAAGGTAGAAATTGCCACTTACGTTAGCAAGTTCCTCACTTGCGCTAAAGTGAAGGTAGAATATCAAAGGCCCTTGGGACTATTACAACAGCCGGTAATACCCGAGTGGAAATGGGAAAGGATTACCATGGACTTTGTGACCAAATTACCCAAGACAACTGATGGATTGGATGCCATATGGGTAATAGTCGATAGGTTGACAAAATCCGCCCATTTCCTACCAATAAGGGAATCATACAAGATGGAACGATTGACGAGAATCTACATCAAGGAAATTGTGAGACTCCATGGAGTACCAATATCTATCATCTCAGATCGAGATAGTAGATTCACTTCACGCTTTTGGCAAACACTTCAAAATGCTATGGGAACACAACTCGACATGAGCACTGCTTATCACCCACAGAAGGATGGTCAAAGTGAGTGAACCATTCAAACGCTTGAAGATATGCTTCGAGCATGGGTTATAGACTTCGGAAGGTCGTGGGATACCCACTTACCTTTGATTGAATTTTCGTACAATAATAGTTATCACGCGAGCATTAAGGTTGCTCCCTTCGAAACATTATATGGTCGTAAATGTAGATCACCGTTGTGTTGGGCTGAGGTAGGTGACACTCAGCTAGCAAGAGGACAGACACCAAACAATGCTTTAACAGGGCCAGAAATCATACGTGAAATGACAGAGAAGATAGTTCAAATCAGAGCGCGACTTCAAGCATCACGAGACCGACAGAAGAGCTATGCTGATAAACAGTGAAGGCCCTTGGAATTTCAAGTCGGGGATCGGGTGTTGTTAAAGGTCTCTCCCTGGAAAGGGGTGATTCGTTTCGGGAAACGGGGAAAATTAAACCCACGATACATTGGGCCATTCGAGATTCTTTCCCGAATCGGCCCAGTGGCCTATAGGCTGCAGCTACCTATTGAGCTCAGCAGTGTACACCCCGTGTTCCATGTTTCCAATCTGAAAAAGTGCTTGTCCGACGAAACTCTTGTCATCCCATTGGAAGAAATCGAAATCAACGAGAATCTCCTGTTCATCGAGGACCCAGTTGAAATCATGGACAGGGAAGTGAAGAATACTAAGCAAAGTCGTATTCCGATTGTGAAGGTTCGATGGAAATCAAAGCGTGGACCGGAATTCACATGGGAACGCGAAGACCAAATGAAACGAAAGTACCCTCACTTATTCTCGCGTTCTCAAATCTAGCTTCAAAAAGAATTTTGGGACGAAATTCCCTCTAACGGGGGGATGATGTCACAACCAGGAAATTCTAATGCTTTTGTAAACATTAACAAGGATAACATTTGTAACTAAAACTTGAAAACATGCATGATGATCATTCAATAACACCAAAGTTCCATCAAACACCCTATGCAAACACTTCAAATAGTCAACAAAAGATTGGAAACCCTACAAATCCCGGTTTAAGTTCAATATGGACTAGGATTTCGTTATTGGGCCTAATGGACCAATAAGCTTCCAATTTGACTACTTTGGGCTTAGAACCCTTAAATGGGCCGTAATTGGACCCACTTTCATGAAACTTAACATTTTCGGCCATAATGGGCCTAAAATGGATTAGTTTACCTTTAATGGGCCTTGTTGGGCCATAACAAATCTAATTAGCCCTAATGGGTCATAAATCCATTCTTTTATACAAAAATTGGGCCGTGAACTACCCTAAAGGCCCAATGGGCCGAAAACTTTTCTATGGAGTTCACATTTACGAGCAAGACCAATAATGGGCCCAAGATGATTCCTTTCCTCTTTCTTTAGCCCATTTCGGCCCAACACCATTTAACAAAAAAAATGAAATGAAATGGAAGGAGGGGAGTTGACTTTGGAGGTGTCACCTCCATATTATCCCCCATGCAACTAGGTAACTATCTCATACATTCATGCAATGTCACCTCACCTTCTCTCCCCTCTCTTCTTCTTCTTCTCGGCCGAGAACCAAACACACACACACACACACACATTCTTCCAAATCCTCTCCACACACTCTCAAAGATCATTCTCTTCTTCTTCCTAGATCTCGAAATTTTGCTAGAGTTCTAAGGATCTTCATCAAGTATATCCAATCTTTGGTAAGTTATTGTGTAACTCCAATACTTTTGATTCAAGTATAGTCTAGAAATCTCTCTTTAAACCACTCTCATTCGCGATTTAAGCTTCTAAAGATCATCTTGGATTCGAAACTCTCATCAAGAAGTGATCAAGGCCGAAACCTCCATCTTTTCTTCACAAAAACCAAAACAAAAAACCCAAGGTGAGTTCATACCCCTTGTTTTCGGTTTTTACATGTTTTTAGGGGAGAATACAAGTACTATGTGTTGATCTATGTGTGTATGCTTGTTATATGTGATTTCTTTGGATTACGTTGAGAAAACATGATATTATTTGCTAAATATTGAAATCTATGGCTAAAGTGTGAAGGATACATAAACAAATAACAAAATAAACAACTTACTTCAAAGATCTAAGGGTCTTTAGGCTCAATAAGTGAAAACAAAGTCAAAATCCTTATAAGTGTCATTTTTGCAAAAATAACAAAGATTTGGGTAAAATATAATATTTTCGGTTCTATAAGGATAAATGGGTATTATTCACATAAAAATCTGACTTTTATGAAAATAACACTTTTCTAGGGGTCAAAAACATAAATTTTAGCTTATTGGGCTTTAATTTGGGCCTCACGAGTTTTGGGCCCAATGTTGCGAAAAAAATGAAGTGTTGAGGGACTGAAATGGAAAATTTAACAAACTATGAGTCTAAAACGTGAATAAACTATTTTTAGGGGCTGAAAATGACTTTGATGCAAAATTGGACTAAAAATGCAAAGTTTTTGATTTTGGAGTCAAAATTGTAAAACTTACGGAATTTGAGCCAAAAGTGTGAACTTTTTACAACTAAGGGCTGGAAATGGCAAATACAATAGTTTTGGGCTGAAATTATTATTTAAATAAAGTTTGGGTCTAAAATGTCAAGAAAAACGGTTTAAGGACCAAAAATGTCAATTTTCATAAAAGGGGACTAAAAGTGCCATTTTTATAGATAAAGGGGCAAAAATGGTCAAACTAAATGTTTTTGGGCCAATTAGAAAAATATTAAATTATTGGGTTAAAAATATTAAGTTTATAACGCATGGTTTTATATATATATATATATATATATATATATATATATATATATATATATATATATATATATATATATATATATATATATATAGCCAAAGCTTCGTTATAAATCACACGTCAAAGTATTTTAACACTTCGAATAAACATTTAGCTTACAACAAATACCTACATTACGAACTAAAGATCAATAAATTATAAATGATTCAATGGTTGGGCTCAAATATCTTCTATTCGTGCTATTGGGCCTTTGTGGCCCAATATCGTGATTATTAGGCCCGATATATTCACACATGTTTATCGGGCTTCCGGTGATCCAATTACATACCTAATGGGCCTTTATCAGCTTCAACATGCTATTGGGCCTTAATGGTCCATTTGCATTGCTAATAAGACCCTAAACATTCATAATATGCTTAATGGGCTATAACGTGTCTGTAGCATACTCGACAGCCTGTAATAACATACAAAGTTAGTAGGCCTCCGTTGTCCTCTTTTCTTCGTCTGTTAGGCTTATCTTTTATTCAAGTAAACATAAATAGGGTTGTAAAACAATGTTGTTCAATTTCATTTGGATTTAGTGAGATATAACGGGTGACACCAATAAGTGTCGGTCGTAGTCTGTAGTTATAATCAAAGTCTTCTGGAGGGAGAGCGAGAGTTTGTGTATAGATCTATACGGGGGTGACTCCCCCACACCTAAGTTGTTCGCTACAGTTAGACTCGGTCAGTCTTGGTTGACAAAATCTTAATTCAAGACCGGCATTCGATAAAATGCCAAGACAGGCGAATTAGTCATTATCATGCATGGTTATAACGGCTCACATAGAGATCCATTATCATCTAAGTAATCATGGGAAATCATATTCATACGTTGTGACGATGCAAAGAGATTATACAATAATACAAAACTATCATACTATTTATGTCGGAAAACATCGGGTATTCCAGGGAAACAACATTATTCACTTTTACTTACAACAACTATAATAGAAGAAACTGTTATGAAAGGCATTTCACTTTTACATGTTTTGAAATCATATACACGTATACTCATTAATCATCACACCTTTTTCGTAAACAGTTTTCGTTTCAGAAAATATCAGATTTTCTGGGTTTTACAAACAATACAAAACGTTTTTACATCAAACCTGCATATGAACTCACCAACATTATTTATGTTGACCGTTTTCAAAATAACTTGTGTTCTCAGGTAACCGTTAGAATGAAGAATTATCAAGCGTGTTTCTGAAATGTCTTTTGTGTGATGTCAATCGATAAACAATTTATGTTTTGGATTATGTAATGTAAACAATGTACTCGATGTGTACAATGACGATTGTAATTTATTAATGCATGGTGATGTTTATGTTATGTTTCATGTATATTCATTGTGACGATATTTCTGTTGGGTTTTGAGCATTCTAACACTCCTATGGTGTACATGCAACCCTATAAACCTTGGATCTATGTTTTCTCTATTATACATACAAATATTAAATATTCCAAGGTTTCATCCTAACTAGCATATTATGAAGCACCTATACTACAAAGTTCTAGTTAGATGACATACCTTTTGATGTAGCTTGATGTCTTCAAGCTTTAAGAGCTTAGCCGCAATAGTGTGGAAGCCTCAAATGGAATCACAAATCACCAAAACACCTTGGAAGAACTTGAGAGAATATGTATGCACACTAAAATCGGCCCACTCGTATTTTCACACACTTGTGCCAATTTTGTGAGCCAATGACCCCTTTATATATTATGGAGAATTAGGGTTACATCCATGTAAACCCTAATACCCATGACCTTTCACTTACATAGGATCCATGGGTTAAAAGCTCCATGGACCATCCATGAAAGCTTAGCCCAACCTAAATGAACTTGGCCCATTCCATATATAAGAGTCCATATTTAATTAGTTCTTTTTGATCACTTAATTAATTCTAAATTAATTCTTGATCAATACTAATTAAATAATATGATTCCATATTAATATATTAGAACTTATAATATATTAATATAAATCATAAATATACTATTCTCAAAAGACTATCCATATAAATTGTGCCGGTGAAGTGCAACCCAAATGGACCATGCCGGGTCGGGTCAAGTACATACCAAATATAGTTATGGACTTAGACATTAATCCAACAGTCTCCCACTTGGATAAGTCTAAAACTATTATTGAGTATGACTTCAAAACCTAACTGGCAATCGTAGCTCTTAAAGCCGCTGTCGAACTCTGACCTTGTCAATGACTTGTCCATTAGATAAGGGATCATATATTCCTCCATTCTAGATATCATATGGACTGAGACATAGATTATAATCATTCTCTCTGTCCATTTGTTGTTTCCCGATTTTCGATTTATGATGACTGACTGATTGAACAAATTAAATCAGTCCTGGCTTGGCCAAGCACTCACATGTGTCATCGCTAAATCATCGAGGGGCCCACAGATATCGCTTTTATCCCGAAGGTAAAAGGAATGGATAAACTTCGACTCATATGGCTTGTTCTACTACTTGTTGAATCATACACAAAGGCACGTTTTATAACATCGAGTTACCAAATGCGTTTTCGTGCAATCAATGTATAACCAACTCATAGTAACCACTCATATCTCTAGGTTTGAAGAATATAAGATATTATCGTCTCATGATCACTCGTGATAAAATCCATGAAGTGATTCAAATGAGCGTGGGTTGAATCCAATACTCAGAACTTATGAGCACTCATGAGTGTTGTAGCACCACTTTGTCCACCAACTTGGACCTCTACAAACCAACCCATGACAGTCTTGATTCATATCTACTTCTAACATATGACCGACTGTGGATGGTTTGAATAACTTAATTATTCAGGAAGAGCGACTTAGTTATTCTGGAAGTCAAAACATGCATAGTGAAACACAAGAATAAATGAATCAAATATGGTATCAAACCCTATGAATATAAATAAACACTTTTATTTATCACCATACTGATTACTCATTATTCATTGTTTCGGTTTTATCAACTTTATACTTGAATTAAAAACACTAGTTGTCCCATGCTCCAAGCATGTACACTATGTTTTTCTTAAACAAAAGCTTTGCCATACAGCACTCTATGTTTGTCTATGATCCTTACTTTGTGAAATAAACCAATTGAACATCATTTCAATGATTCTAATTTCACACTCCCAAATCCTTATCGAAAAATGTGAGAATTTCAAATTCCTATCATTTATCGAAATCTGTTTAGATTTTAAACTTATATGCACTGACCCTCCTGTAATGAATATGTACAAAGTCACAAAGACTTGTCAACAGTCATGATAAGGTATTCCAATGGAGATCAACTCCATGGAAACTAAGTCTCATATTCAAAGTACATTGCTTTGGACATGCTTCTTGCATTAAGTTTTCTAATCTTACACAGATAACTTCCACCTACGGAGACAACTCCATATTCTCATTTTGACTATCACTTCTGAATAAGAGATGCCTCTTTTCAGAATATGTCAATATGGTCCTTCCAAAATTAGCACTATACTTCCAACTGTCCCTGAGCAACCAATCTTTGGTAAACCTCAGATTATCCTCGACAATTGCTTAATCATTTTAGTCATGTCCAATTCTAGACGTTTTCCCTTCTTAATGCCTCTGGGCATTTGGAAAAATTTAGAAATGACAAATATTATAGCACATGCAATCGATCATGTACCCAAAGCAAATGGTACACGATTCATGATGTCTCACATAAAGACATGATTCTAGACCAGTCTTTTGCTACAATATTTTTATTTGCCATGTTTTCAAAATTTGACTATGAAGAGAGATGCCGTAATCATAATCGAATTTTGAGAAAGCAATATATAGAATTTCCTTAAGTTGAACCAATCCAACATGAAATTCATATATATATTCTTGACTAAAGATGATTAAGGTCTCAATCTAAGCCTTTAGAACTGAAATGAAGTATATCCTCTCCCTTAATTATAGCAAAACATCTTTTTCAATCCCTGCAGCCTCACGAATTGAAACTTTTGTTTTCTATAATTAACATTGCTAACTTGCAACACTAACAATAATTATCATGCTCCCACTTACATGATGATTATTAGCATAACACTTATGCTCCCACTAGCTTTGACATGTACTCAGAAATCCGCTGGACTTCTAGAAATCAATACTTTATTGACTTTCTTACCAAAGTTCAGATTTCTGATACGAGATGCTTTGATAAAACTTTATCAAAATCATACACCTTTCCTTAGATAGCATGCATGTGTGTCTAAACAAGTTCAGAACTATGAAAAGGGATGCCGTAATCATAGTCTCAATTGTTTAGACCTTTTGCCATCTGCTTCAAATCTACTTGGTGGAAGTGTTTCCTCACCATCATTTTCATGAATTGGAGAGAAACCTTATGACCCTTAGATTTTATGGTGTATGTGTTCTTATCCATGTGAATCGTCAAAACCATAGTCATAAGACAAGGATAATGACAAATCCAAACTCATATGGACTGAACTTATGCAATCTTAACTTCTTGCCACCTGGCAGTACAGGGACTACCATTGCTTCCAAGTTGTTATGCAACCAATTGAGAACTTTCAGAACTCCTATGCAAAGCCAACTTTAACTGGAATGGGCATAGAATATGTCAACACGATAGGTTATAAACCTCAAGTCGTGTGCTAGTGAAGAACCTCAGGTTTTATTCTTGATTAGTTCTTGAAATTCTTTTTAGGATCTTTAAGACTCCCACTATCCTCTTGACATATAAGACTATCTTGCCAAATATTCAAGAGATAGTGCGGATTCTTTATCAAGACAAACACTTCACACAATTGGCCTTAGTTGGTCTTTGTTTTATCCAAAACATCACAACTTACCAATTTCAAATGTACAAGAGTAGGACACTTTTACTCTTACATTTGACAAGTGTTTTAAACCTTTCTTTAAGATATGTCACTCAAGTTACAATCTTGGAGTATGACTCTAAGAATTGTTTTGGAACGAAGTATGACTCATCTTCCTGATCTAACCATTTCAACAATTCATGACTCCTCTTCTTAGTCATAAGAATGCACTAAGATGACCTTTAGAGGACTAATTGTGATATGATTTCTAAATCATTAAGATGATCACAAACATGATACTAAAGTACTCTCCCATCTTTTCAGATTTGAGAAACTTTTATCTTTCTGCCTAATTTGATTCTTCCCATTCGTTCTGCCATACATTGAGACTTTTCCAATGTTTCAGAATTATACTTAAACTTGTAAGTATAACCATATTTACTAAACTTTAGTAAATCAAATAGTCTTAAGGAGCTTTGTGGTGGACATGACCAGTGCACAAGAATGTGTACTCGATCCCTTTAGTCCTTCACTTGACTCACACATCCATGTGAACAAGTAATTAGTCTTGATTTTCCAATGCTTGAAAGTTCTCATTCATCATACTATTCAACTTGCATGATTCCATGTTTCGGTCCAATTGAAACTTGGGTGATGAGGAACTTTCTTGATTTGGTAAATTTAGACACTACCACAAATGAAAGAATCAAATCCATTTTCCAATATTGCTGTCAGTGGAATCATATAAGCAACAATTTTTTTTCCTTTTCACAAATTCCATTGTAAGGATATTTTAAAATAAATAAAATCAAAATATTTTTTCTTTTATTTTAAAAACTTTGCGGAAAAACTATTCTTACAGTGCAAAAGCACATGAAAAACTTTGTTGTTATCTATTCCTAAGCAATATATCATAACTCCTAAGCAACAACTCAACATTCTGATCACAGAACCATGCGATCGATATCCATCTTCACGATCAGAATTAGCATATACTTCCTTTAAGTTTCTTCACTTTTTTTTTATTCTTAAAACATCAACATGTGACCCAGTCACATCATGTTACAAGAATCTCAGAATAGAAACTTAACAGAGTTAGATAGTGGACTTTAACTGAAGTAGAGTCAATCTTCTTGACTTGATCAACCTTATGATCTTTCAAGTAAATAGGCTGCTTCGCAATCAATGCCCCTTCCTTTGGCAAGAGAAACATAGGGACTCTTTGGGAATGGTACATGAGACTATCGCAGACTTAGCCTTTCTCTTTACCATTTGGTCAACCTAGTTGACTATGGTCAATCCCTTTCCTTGGGAAGAGAAGGCTTTTCTAGATATCCAATGTTACCATTGTCAATGTCCATGGTAGTTTGGGAAGTTGATCTACTAATCAAATTTGCTCTCCCAGTGCTCCAAATTATTGCTGATTCAGCAGCACCAAGCAAATAGATAAGATCATTAAGGGTCATGTCATAGTCTGTTTCATAGTAGTCCCAAAGGAATTCACTATGTGACTTAGAAAGTGATTGAACCACCAACTTTCTAAAGAGTTTGACACCCAACTCTCCCGGCTTGTCAATATGTGACTTCATCTCCAAGATGCGATCACACATAGACCTTGCTTGCCAATAGGGCTTGAGTGACCTTGAAGTTGTGGGTTAGGGAGAATAATTGGAGGAGGTGGAGGAAGTGAAGTTCCAAGAGATTTGGGAGGATCATAGATGTCTGAACCAGACATATTTTTGGGAGATATTCAAGATAGTTGATCTAAGTCCTTAATATAACACCCAATATGATATATTAAGGCTAGGAACCAACAAACTATTTTATAACTTGGAAGAGGGATGCCGTAATCCAAGCTATAAAATATTTGAAGGTAAGTGAATGACGATTCACCAATTTCCACCAAGATAAACGAAATGTATTATTAGGTTTTAATTGGTTTTGAAACTCCTAGATTCTTTTGAGATTCATTGAACTTTTCAATGGCATGTTTCAATCTCGAGTGTGCCCTTCAGGTTTTGTGACTGGGATGCCGAGGATCACAAAACAAGGTGTGAAGTAACCATGCAAATATACTTGGTACCCTTAATATTTACCCCTCAATCGATGTGCCAGTTAACCACACACGCTCCAACGATACTATGATAAACATTAAGTTACCCTTTGCCTACCTTGTTAAGTCCAGGTTAGTGTGCCGGTTAACCACACACGCTCCACTAACAGCTTAAACAAAGTGCAAAGTGTAATTTCATGGATTAGCACCTTATTCACATTTTTCTAAGTAACTAAGATTGGGAATTTATAAGTGTTTAGTTACTTAGTATTTATCATTATACTTATAATGAAGGGAGAATTATAGTCCTTGTCCTACCTATTCGGCTAACGACCCTCCACCGGTCAAGGAAACGGTGAGTGAGAGTGGACACCCGTTAAACTGCCATTTTATAGGCAGTAACCTTATACCCCCCTTATAGACCGACTTCGTGAATGAGGCCTACTAATGGTAAGACGACCTGCTCTTATACATATAATATATTAAACTTTTAATATTATAATAGTATAAAGGTGTATTTTAGACATTTAAAATACTTGGTGGTTTAATCTATTAATTAAACTAGACTTTTAATTTAATTAAACTCAAACCATATATTTATTGA
This sequence comes from Lactuca virosa, assembly GCF_052849685.1. Classification (NCBI taxonomy): domain Eukaryota; kingdom Viridiplantae; phylum Streptophyta; class Magnoliopsida; order Asterales; family Asteraceae; genus Lactuca; species Lactuca virosa. Next base: position 486,706,820 of record NC_136429.1, read on the forward strand.
TTAATAATACTCTTTTAATTAAACGTTTTAATTAACTATTAATAAAGTTCATAACAGTTAATTTTAACTATTCAACAAAACATCATAATTCCAATTATTAAACTCAAAATTAAAACCATTTAATTAATTGTTTAAGTTATGAACCCAAGAGTTTTAGAATTCAATTCCTTTTTTCATAAAAAACTTTTCTCAAATTCCAAAACTTAAGAGCAAGTTTTGTAATTCTTGAAAACCTTTGGATTCCATAACTTATGGAATTAATGGTGTTTTATGATGAAACTTTCCATGTTCCATAACTTCAGAACAAGTTATGGAATTCTTTAAAACATTAACACCAAATTTTGTAACTCCATAAAAACTTTGAAACAAATTTTTTTTTTTTAAAAAAAAAACTTTCATATCCATAACTTATGGAAGTTTCAAAAATCCTTAAGATCACAACTTAAAAAAAAAAAACTTTTGAGCTCCAAAATTTTATGACAAAATATGTAACTCCTTAAACCATTTAGATCAATATTTTACTAAATTTGACCTAATTCAACTCATATAGCAAATGATTCAAATTTTACAAATAATTAGTTTTTCACACAACAAGTAATTATCTTAAAATTTGACAAACGTCATGTTTTTTTTCCTTTTTTTTTCAACTTGAAAATAAAACATTTGCATCAATATAACAGAAAACAACCCATGGCTCTGATACCACTGTTAAGTTTTGAGCATTCTAACACGCCTATGGTGTACATGCAACCCTATAAACCTTGGATCTATGTTTTCTCTATTATACATACAAATATTAAATATTCCAAGGTTTCATCCTAACTAGCATATTATGAAGCACCTATACTACAAAGTTCTAGTTAGATGACATACCTTTTGATGTAGCTTGATGTCTTCAAGCTTTAAGAGCTTAGCCCCAATAGTGTGGAAGCCTCAAATGGAATCACAAATCACCAAAACACCTTGGAAGAACTTGAGAGAATATGTATGCACACTAAAATCGGCCCACTCTTATTTTCACACACTTGTGCCAATTTTGTGAGCCAAGGACCCCTTTATATATTATGGAGAATTAGGGTTACATCCATGTAAACCCTAATACCCATGACCTTTCATTTACATAGGATCCATGGGTTAAAAGCTCCATGGACCATCCATGAAAGCTTAGCCCATTCCATATATATAAGAGTCCATATTTAATTAGTTCTTTTTGATCACTTAATTAATTCTAAATTAATTCTTGATCAATACTAATTAAATAATATGATTCCATATTAATATATTAGAACTTATAATATATTAATATAAATCATAAATATACTATTCTCAAAAGACTATCCATATAAATTGTATCGGTGAAGTGCAACCCAAATGGACCATGCCGGGTCGGGTCAAGTACATACCAAATATAGTTATGGACTTAGAAATTAATCCAACAATTTCAATTTAAGTCACACAAGCCCTCAGACGTTTCCGCCGTCTGGTTCGGGGGTGTGACACTTCATGTGCTCCAACATATGATTCTTCAAACACTTGTTGAGTATTCATGATCTTTCCAACCTGAAACATTCTAATAATGTTTGTTAGAAAATTTAAATCAATACTCAACTTATTTCAAGTGACAATCACATCAAAATATTTCCAACAGGTTACTTCTCATCAAGCAACCATCGAAATGCTAACAAAGTCTAATACATATGTTTTTGAAGTTCAAAAGAAATTATCTGGATACTCATCTAAGAATATTGAAGAGTCAAATGTCAAAATTGATAAAGTTGTTTTGGGAGTTCAGCAAATGTTTTTAAATATGGAGCAGTTCATGGCTGATTGTCAAAATTCTTCTGATAAGAATATTGTTGAAGTTAATAAAGTGATTGAAGGTTTTCATCTATCCCTTCAAACTAAGAAGGAAGTTGTCTCTATTCTTCATTTTAGACTTCAACGTGATAATGCAAATCAACACACGTCCATTGCAAACTCAAGCTTAAGGAAGAAGACTGATCTTGCTCATGAAAATAAGGTTATGGATGCTCTTGCAGAATCAACTCAGAAAGTGAATGTACTCAAGGAACATCTGAAGCATGATATGACTGAGCTTAACAAGGTGAATGAAGAATTACTCTTGGCTAAGGGCTAGAATTTTGAAATCAATCAGTGACTTGTTAAAATTGTTTAGAAGAAGGATGCTACTTACGCTGATTATACTTTACAAATGATTGATGCAAAAATGAAGCCAGTCCTTATGAAATTGAATGATGTTTTGGATGTTACGTTTAGCCTGGCTACTGCACAACAAGGGGAAGATGGTGAAGAATAACAAGAAGCAAATGAAAATGAAGTTCCTATTAATGATCAAATTCGAAAAGTCAACTTGTGAAATCCTTATAAAACTAGAAAGATGGCTAAATAGAAGATGCAAAAGTCGTTCTTGAATATAAAAAATTTGAAAGAGAAGTTGAAGAACATGAAGGAAGTGAAAACTTGTCAAAGGGGTAATGTATCTTCCAGATCATGGAAATGAAAAATAAACATTGTTTCAAAACAAGGAGATGATTTGAATCCCAATTTATTAGAGAGAGGGAGAGAGGGAGAGAGAGAGAGAGAGAGAGAGAGAGAGAGAGAGAGAGAAATGTGATAAACAACTTGATGCATCAAACACCTTAAAATCAAAAACTGAAGCTGAAGAAGCAAAAGAAAAGAATGTTGAGGAAACACATGCTACAAAGATGGCTATGTTCCTTGGATGTACTATTGATCATATTCAAAAAGAAACAATTGACAATCTGAATCTGTTTTGGTTAGAGCCGCATACCTCCTTTTTAGTCAAGAATGAAATGGACTAGCAGTTTCATTTTCCAATTACTGCTAAGGCATTTCTATTCTGATGCTTTGATTCTATTGTGAAAGCTCTTCTATCGAACAGATGGATAAACATGAAGTTGTTTACATTTTACGTAAATTATTCAAAGCCTCAATATGAATCTACGAGCTTGTAGAGGATCACTGCTTTGTAAGTTAGAGAAAACCTGTGGGTGTTGATGGGCTTACAAATGTTAATATGAAGGCTTTTAGAGGTCATAATCATGAGTTTCATGAATTTTCTTTGGCTGAATTCCATTCATGAAACCTTATGATTGGATTTCCTTGTTCAATATTGTTGCGAAGGACGTTGTGAAGTATGAGACTATCTTTCAATTCATGAGAAGAATGATACGGGCTTATATTCTTGAAATTGTAAAGAAGGATGTTGAAGTTACATTGGTTCTTAATCGGAAGCCTACTCTGAACCATTCCTAGTTCCTGATGATGTTGATCAATTCAAATTTGGATTTATTGAAAAAGAACTTTGTGGAATTTCTTACAAGATGAAAGAGAGTAGTGAAGCATTGCATGATGTTCTTAAGGGATACACATTTATATTCTACTTCTACTCTAAATCAAATCCTTGGAAAGGCTAAAGTGAACAAGTCAAATATAGAAGGAGGACACAAAGTGTGTTTCGGATATAATCAAATGGTGGATAGTTATTCAAATGACTTTATTGAATACTATTTTTAAGGTTTTTGAAGTTGAGAAGAAAAAGGAAGAAAAGACCACAACTTCAACTTGAAACAAAGGGGGAGATTGTTAGATTTCAGAAATATGTTATGTTAGTTGTATGCGTTGTTTGCAATCAGCTCGTAATGTATACAGTCTTTTCTTAATTCCGATTTGGGTTGTTCTTATTTCGGAATGTATTTAATCATAGGTTTGTAGTTTTGGACCCTCGACATAGGATTCGTTTCTAGTGCTACTCTGAAGCGTATATATAGGGGCATTAGTTAGTAGAGTGGATATAGTTCTTAAGACATAATAGTTCCACACCTATATATATGGGGTATTTGTAACATCCATCACTTGAGGTAATAATCATTTAATATTTCTTTAATTAATTGTTGGGCTAAGAATTTAATAGATGGACTATTGAGTGTTGCGCAGCGTACGTGAGCAGACTCCAAACCCTAATTTTTAGGGTTTAAGCCATATAAATACAACACTAAGTCCCAAACCGTAGCCGCCTTACCAGCCACCTCAATTCAAAAACCCTAGATACCCTTTTCATACTTCATCCTTATGTGTTTTTGGCCTTGTGAAGCTTACTTTGGTGATTTGGAGTTTGGAAGAAGAAAGGAGAAGTTGGAGAAGAAGAACTTGAGTGTCTTGAGCTCAAGGATCTGAGATTTTCACCACCATTTGGCACTCATTAGAGGTATAAAGCTTTCAACTTGCCTCATGAATGCTTAGATCATTGTTTATGAAGTTTTAGACCTCTTTAGGTCCCAAGAATGGATTTTTATGATTCAAGTTCGTTTCTAGGCTTAGGGTTTCCACCCTTAGTGCTACATGTGTCCCTATGTCAGTAAAGTTTTGATCTTTAAGGCTCTTTTGTGACCATGCATGAGATCTAACTATTTCCATGGAAGTTAGTTGCTATATTAAAAGTTTAGGTTCATTTAGTGGGTTTCAAGCCACCGAGTAGTCGACTTTATGACATAAGACATGCTAAGGGACTCAATTCTTTAATATGGACTTAAGGTGTTAAGCGAATAAGGATTTTTGAAGTTTATGGCTTAACAGGGTTGTACACTGGGCGTACAAGCCAGTACGTGTAGCGTACAAGCCATGCAGCAGTACGCTCAGCGTACAGAGGAGTACGCCCAGCGTACAGAGGAGTACGCTCTCAGGTTTTGGGCTATGCGACGTTTGGGCCTCGGTTTAGGCCAATCTTTGGGATTAGGAGTTATTGGGCCTTAATGGGCCATCACAAGTCAGATAATAGACCAAGGACATGTTTGGGCTTAAGGGAAGGCCCATTTGAGGAGTTAGGCACAATTTAGAAAATTGGGCCATTAGTGGGCCTTTAATGGGCCTTTAGTGGGCTTGGAAAGAATAGATGGAATTAGGCCTAGGTTATGGTCCAAATTAGATCAGGGGGGTAAAATGGTCATTTTACCCTAAGAAGGATTATTGGATTTTGACTAAGTATTATTGTGATAATGATAGTGGGGGAGTCGCGTGAGCTGCCGATAGAGATTCCTTACCGAGAGATTCAACAGCCAGCTTTGTGAGGTGAGTTTTCCTCCAGTAGGAACGGGTCAAAGGCACCAATGTCGGCCCGTTCATGTTTATTAGCATATGCCGGACTAAGGTTCGATGTCGGGTTGTACCTGATGTAGGTTTATATGTTTCCGGACTTCAGTCCGATGTCGGGGTAAGCCCGAGGAATGTTTGTATGTGTGATGCCTTCGTGATTCTTGCATGTGTCTGTTTGACTGTTTTCGGACTTCGGTCCGATGTCGGGGCAAGCCCGAGGAATGTTTATATGTTTATGTTATGTGTTTATGTTTATATGTATTTGTTGATATGCTTATGTACACCGAGCTTTGCTCGATGCGGGGCGGGGCCTGATGCCGGATTTCGGTCTGATGTCGGGCGGGGCCCGATGCCGCACTTTGGTTCGATGCCGGGCGGGGCCTGATGTAGTGGGCTAGGCCCAAGTTATGTGTTATGTGTTTATGTGATTACGTGTATGGTATGTGGTAGTTTGGGGAGACTCACTAAGCTTCGTGCTTATAGTTTTTTTAGTTTTGGTTTCAGGTACTTCTGCTAGTAAGGGGAAGAGCTAAGGATGACTGCATTGCACACACCACATCGTTTAGCCTGGGATGATTTACGCTGATGATTGGACATGTGGTTTTGATACAGTGTTCTGATATGATGTTTTCAGATACTATCACTTATGTTTTTATGAGACGATTTGGTTTACTATGGTTTTATTTATCAATTAAAAATGAAAATTTTGGACCGTATTTTTGGATTGTTTCAAGTTGGTATCAGAGCCTTAGTTTGAGGGATTCGGGTACACTCTCGGGTGTGTCTGGACTCAAAATGAGGACTTGGCATAAAGATTTTGATAAAGAAAACCATTTTTATAAAAAGGATTTTGAAAAGAGAAAAAGGGTGTGGTGCATGCAATCAGCCGAGCTCAAGTAAGTACTCCCAAATTACCCATACAAGTTATGTTATGATATGCTTATGAGAACTGCATGCTATATTAGGGATAAGGATCTAGGAAGGATGCCTTATGTGCCTGTTATATGTGTATGAGCTTATGAACTGCATGCTAGTACTGATTAGTTAGTGATATGATGGCCTGATTAGGATATGTACGGTTATGGTTAATCAATACTCGAATGCTGATTGCTTTGTGCTTTTAGGAGTTCTAGCTATCTTTAACTAACTAGTAAACGAATACGTTAAGTTACATATTGCGAGGACTAATAATTTCAGAAGGTTAGGTTTAGCCTAATTTCGCAGCTCTCGTTTGAGTCTAACCATTGTAGGGTAGGACCTCTCATTTGAAGAATTATCTGGTCTTAGTGATATGTAATGGTATTCACGAGTTAGCTAGGGAGAGATAGCAGGGACTTCTTATGCAGCTAATGGCGGAGAGTGGGTTGGTAATTACCCTAAGGCAAGCCTATGATGAGATTAGCGTGAGAACATCAGTAGCAGTAGAAGGGACTTGGTGGAGTCAAGGCAATTCTTGAGGAAAGTACGGATAGATATGGAAGGTAGTATGGGCTCATACTACTAAAAGCAGAGGATACGTACTCGAATCAAGGAAGGCTGATATAAACCCAGGAAACTAGTAGTATGTGTGATCCCTCGAGTTATGATATGTATAATGATGTTTGTTATGGTGTATTTTCAGTATGGTGACGCTACGCACTAGGCCAGCCGGCAGTTCAGGTGCCAGCGAGGGATCGGGCTCGGGTTCTGGAGTTGGGCAGCTCGACGAGCATATGAGAGAGTTCATTTCATCTGAGGTTACACGCAATATTTTAGACCAGACTCCTGTGATATTCGGTACGATCAAGAAGGGTATTTTGGAGCTTTTGGATGAGATACTGAGTGCATTTCGCACCGAGGTGGCGGCCATGATGGGGTCGCGCATGTAACGCCCGTAAGTTAGGGTAGACATTAAAAGAATATTAATAATAAATATTCTTTTTATTGAACAATTAAAATCCTCGAATATGACAATTTTTCATCATACGCTTTACGAGTTATATAAAAATACTTATTTATTATATGTGTGTTATGTAGACAAATATTATGGGTATATAATATTTGTATAAATCTTTTTATAAAATTATTGAATAGCGATAGAATAACATTTTTTTAAAAAATAAAAAATTATTTAGGATAAATAATCTTAACGAAAGTTGTAACGACCCTAAAATATCACTACGTATGTTATAAGATGTTTTTGGTCTAAATACATTAAAGGGTGGACTCAAATAATGAAACGGTAATTTTTATGTTACATCTGTTTTCCGATGATAATTATTAGTTATATTTTACGACGTTAGTTATCGATTAGCAGATTTAGAAAGTTTGTAAAAAAAATATATTATATATTTGACAATATTTCGTATTCAGATATTTGAAATTAACGACATAAGTTCTAAATCTATATATATTTAATTTAATTAATATTATGATTTTTAGTCATAATAGAAAAAGAAAGGTTCACTTATGTAATATGTTAATTTCATAAGTTATAGTAAATAGTGAAATAGTTATAAAGGAAAAATAAGTTTGTGAAGCTTATCCATATTTATGATTCATACAAAAGAGAACACGTATGAGAGTTTATGTGGAAAGTTCATTTGGTACGTGTTGATTAACTAATCACTAGTGTACAACTTCAAATTAATTAGGAGGCAACGTGTCAATATTTAAGATGACTTGCTTTTTGAAAACGTATGGTTTCTTTGAACCTTGTTGAAAGACGTTGAGTATAAATAAGCATCCGATTAACATTTTTTTATGATACAAATAAATATATCGTCAAGAAGTATTGAGAGACCAATGAGTATAAACATATATAAGGTTTTGGCAAGATAATAAGTTGGAAAACAGTGCTAAGCTTGATGTCAGGACAATAGTTAGTCTCCACTAACTAGCCAAGTGAGTGCATAGTTACTTTCATGAACATGATTTTACTACAAGTATTAATTAAAATATTAAATATTTGTTGAAAGTTTATATGTCAATTATATGCTTATTGCCTGAAATATGTGTTAGATATATATTTGGTGATATACGATGTGCGAACCAGTTATGGTTCTATATGTGTTAAGATGTATATATATGATATTATTACGTGATAATAGAAGTATTATTTATAAAAAACTAAATTAATACCTTAAACTTTGTGTTAAGTATACACTAGTTAGCGTTGCCTAAACGGAGTTGGTATTCAAAATTGATTATCAGCACTGTAGTTTTGCTTAGTGATGGGATAAGACTTAAAAATGGATGTTTAGTTCAATTAAGTTTGGACATTGGGTAGCCTCTTATTAAGAGTACGTGTGTGCTGAGATTGATGATCGGTAGAGTACGTCTTAGGTACAGAAGTACATTTTATGTAAGAAGTCTTTTTCAAAGCTCCGTGTCTCAGGTGCTACTTGTGTCGGGATATTATTATGTTTTGGGGTACGCGTCCTACTCATACCCGGGTACTATAATGTGCCAGAAGTACTATCATGTACAAAGTCTTTGTTTGACACTGTTGAGTATCGGTTACAGGAGCGTACGGGAGTACTCTATTAGTATTTCCCCATACTTTTATTTTGAAGAGCTTTGGAGTCATCGTTTCTTTTATGAAGTGATCAGACGAGCTTCATGTGTCAGCGTTTCCTTTCACGAAGTAATGGAGGGAACTTCGTAGACTACCTAATAAAGTGTGTCAGTAATAGACCACTAGCACGTATGTCTGATGTTGTATTGCCGGATAGGGTGAGTCTGGGGGTAAAACACCTCATGGTGTCAGACCACTGCTAGGCATAATTATCTAGATAACTACCCCTGACTTAACTGTCTTGTGGTTTTTACGAACGGAGGTTCGTGGTGAAACTTATTTCATTCCCCTGATTTGATGTATTTATTGATCCTCGTTTGCTGCCAGGGAATTTTCGAAGCAGCGTCGTCAGTTTGTTGTTCATATTGGTCCTTTAGGCTAGATCTCCTAATGATAATAGTGGTTTTGCAGGTTTGAGATATAAATTATTATCACATTGTGGGATTGAAAACCCTATGTATCTAACCAGGTTCCCCAACCTGACCCACTCAATTTATATGCATCACAGGTAGCAGTGTAAGACTACTGAAGACTCGAGTATGATGCTGAGAGAAGACCTGCAATAGAGTTCAGGACTGCTAGGTCTTTACGCTGTAACATATGTTGTGTATCAGTTATGACATCCCTAGAGTTGTATTTTTTTGAGACAATACTTTGTACTCAAATTGTTTTAATATACTGGGAATTTCCGCAATAAAAGATATTATGATTTTTAAAGCGTAAAGAATTTTTTTTCGGTTATGAAAATTTGGGTATGTCACAGTTGGTATCAGAGCATTAGTTTAAGCGAACTAGGAATTGTGAGGATTTCTAGATTTAAACTTAGATTGCTAAGTGATGATGGTGAGGTGTGTGTCTAGTATACTTTAGGTTGAATACCTAAATTAATATTAAATAGACACAAGCACTAAAATATTTGAGGGTATATGCGTTAATTCATATTATGTGCTAATGGAATCGTTTTATAGCATGCTTTAGGTTGAATACCTTACTTGATATAGTGTGCACTAGCATACTTTAGGAGAGATGCCTTATATGCTAATATGTGCTAAATGATAAATAATATAACATGCTTTAGGTTGCTTACCTATATTGCTATTACTTGAGGAAGTTTAAGGTCTGTTTCCGACCTTGGTTTGGAAGAGGAAATTTTATGTGTTTAGGATTCTAAACGTTTAAGTATTGTATTAGAACTGTCATGTAGCTTGTCGAGGTGATAAGGAGACATATGATAGTTGACATTGATAACTTTGTAAATAAACCAATCGAGTGATATCATAAAATAATACCTATCAAGTGATACCGTAAATGGTGTATTAATACTTATAAAGTGGTATCATACCTCTAGTGTAAGTTTAATGATAGTAACATTAGAGGAGCATTGTACATGTGAAGTACACTTTCAACTAGAGGGATGATAAAACTATGGTGTAGTCCATGAAGTTGTTCCACCGCTTGGCAATTCCACCACCGACTAGATTGAAGCGATGATCTCTTACGGATTCAGACTAGAGATGGTGATGAATACTTTGACAATATTGAAATTGATGTTGTGCAAGATTTAGAAGAATTCAATGAAGATTAAAGGAAAGGCTAACAGAGTTTTCAGACTCAATAGGCCAATACCTTGTCTAATGTTGTAATGTAGTATGTAGTTCGAGTGGTGTAGTAAGAGCTGATTTGTACCCTATACAGGATGCTCAGACTTAGTATTTAAATAGATAGAGTGGCAATCGACTTCTATTTCATCCTTATGAAGCTTTGTTGTGTTAAGCTGACTTTAACATACATGATTAGGGTGGTGAATTGAGTCATTTGGTTGTGAAAGGCTTAGTGACTTACTTGTCTAAGTAAGGTAGAATACTTAGCTGAAGAAGCAATACACCTATAGTATTGCACCAAAAGAGATGTTGTTGTCAGGAACGACAGAGAACGAAGTTGAAGCTAGTAGAACATGTTGAGATACAACTAAAATGCAGACTTCCTAGGATTGACTCTTATGAAGTAGACATGAAAGATATACAAATGAGAAGCAGACCTTCTAAGATTAATGATGATGTCATGGAAGGATGATATGCATGGAAACTTGCATGAGTTAGAAGATGATGCAGCTAGTTGGACACCGTTTGTCTCCACACTGCTAGAGTAAATTTTGGTATAGTGTGTCTTGAAGAGTGGACACTACCCAAGAAAGAATTTATATAAAGAATTTGGAAGTGAAATTCCTATCGACCTAGGAAAAGTATTAGAATATGACAGTTTGAGCATATACGTGAGAAGGATCCTAGAAGACGATTCTAGGAAATCTAAGATGTGTTTGATAGAGATGTGAAATCCCTAGTTGAGTCTAGGATAAATTGTGTATGTGCTTGTTTAAACACATTCATGTGTGATAAGTGCTTTGTGATTTTTTTTGTATGGTGACTTGGGGACTGCGAGACAATTCTTGGGACGAGTATGAATATGTGTGAAAGGTAGTAGAGGCTTATACTACCCGAAGCACAGGACTCACAATTGGATCATGAAGAGTCACAAGGTTAATAAGGAACTAGTAGTTGAGCTTGAATTTTTCCGTTACCACCATTACCTACGCTACGGTGATGACTAGGAAGATGATTTTCGTATGGTGACTTGGGGACTGCGAGACAATTCTTGGGACGAGTATGAGTAGGTGTGAAAGGTAGTAGAGGCTTATACTACCCGAAGCACATGACTCACACTTGGATCAGGAAGAGTCACAAGGTTAATAAGGAACTAGTAGTTGAGCTTGAATTTTTCCGTTACCACCATTACCTACGCTACGGTGATGACTAGGAAGATGATTTTCGTTCAGACCCTAGTGGTCATAAATAATCGAGTCCGATTAATATAAATCTGTGAAGAGAGTTGATTGGTGTAGAGAACCATGTCCTTTGTAGTGACCAAACTTCAGTCGGGAGATTGAAGAAGGAGATGGTTGAGGTAGTCGATAGAAGTATAGCAGCCTTCGTTGAAGGATCAAGCAAGCATTAGCTAGAAATGCTACCTGCTATGAAGATTTTATATCACATTAAAACATGAAGGAAGGTGTCTTCCGTGATAGTATTTGACTAATAGACACAAGAGTCTGGTTCGTTGTATGTCTTTTGCATTATGAAATGGAAGGTGATTAGAATATGACCATTCAATTTGTTGGTGTAGCAAAAGTGAAGACCTTATCTTTGGTTGAGTCTATGACCCAACTTTAAGGAGTAGGATTTTGCAATGAGAATTGAGTTTTTAACTCGGAGATTAGGACCAAAGGTCCAACAGAGAATGAAAAATGGGTGCAAGTTTGAGCACCACCATCTACTAAGAATTCTAAAGACTTTGACAATCGTTTGGGAAGCCATAAACGGAACAGTCGATAAAAATACACATAAGGATAGTTTTTGTGCGTCTGTGTCCAAGTACTTTAGATGTGGTCAAGATGATAAATTGAAGAGCGACAAGTTAATCGTCCCATCGAAGAGGAAAAGAAACTATTGAGTTTAGCAATTATTGTTGTTGCTAGTATTACCCTCTAATACCCTTTGGTACACGTGTACGTTGGTAGGCGATTTAATGCTCATCATGATCTTGATTCTTGATCAGACTACGACTGTGACATACGGGAAGATCATTTGTTGTGGGCCCATAACTCACAGGTTCCAGGATCGATTATGAGTAATAGCAGAAGGTGAGGATCCAAACCCAAGTGGGAGAGACCGAACCATTGAGGAAAGGTGTGGAAGGCAACTCCGATTCGGATTCGATGTCAAGATCCAAAAGAGTTGCAACACAAGAAGCTAAGAGATAGTTATTAGCTTCGATTGTTCCTAAGTAGATGGTAGCATGGATATTTTGGTTGGAAAGTGAGAAAATGAAACCTAATTTTGTGAGCGAACTTGAAACCTTTACATGTGCCTATAGGTGAATGGGATAATGTTACCTTAGATCTTATCATCAAGTGTCCCCAAATAATATAGAATCAAGATGTATCATGAGTCAAAGTTGACCAAGTTATAAAGGTATGCCTTTCTAGGATTTCATATATGGAGGATTAGTCAATAAAAGATGTTTTCATACGGTTCAATATCACAACTAAGTAGATGTTCAAATTATTCTCTGATAATCTTGAGAATACTTGTGATGATGTGAAAACAGTTATAGTCGACAAAGTTGAAACCCAGAGGAATACGAAATAATTAAGGTCGTAAGAAAAATATAATTGAAAGCAATTGGCAGGGATCACATGTATTCGTTGAGTTTGTGATTTCGGGGACGAAATCATCCTAAGTGAGAGAGAATTGTAACGTCCGTAAATTAGGCTAGACATTAAAAAAATAATAATAATAAATATTTTTTTTATTTAACAATTAAAATCCTCGAATAGGACAATTTTTCATCATACGCTTTACGGGTTATATAAAAATACTTATTTATTATATATGTGTTATGTAGACAAATATTATGGGTATATAATATTTCTACAAAACTTTTTATAAAATTATCGAATAGCGATAAAATAACATTTTTTTTAAATAAAATATTATTTAGGATAAATAATATTAACGAAAGTTTTCATGACCCTAAAATATCACTATGTATGTTATAAGATGTATTTGGTCTAAATACATTAAAGGGTGGACTCAAATAATGAAACGGTAATTTTTATGTTACATCTGTGTTCCGATGATAATTATTAGTTATATTTTGCGACGTTAGTTATCGATTAGCAATTTTAGAAAGTTTGTAAAAATATATATATATTATATATTTGACAATATTTTGTATTCAGATATTTGAAATTAACGAAATAAGCTCTAATCTATAAATATTTAAATTAATTAATATTATGATTTTTAGTCATAATAGAAAGAGAAAGGTTCACTTATATAATATGTTAATTTCAAAAGTTATAGTAAATAGTAAAATAGTTATAAAGAAAAAATAAGTTTGTGAAGTTTATCTATATTTATGATTCATACAAAAGAGAACACATATGAAAGTTTATGTGGCAAGTTCATTTGGTACGTGTTGATTAACTAATCACTAGGGTACAACTTCAAATTAATTAGGGGGCAACGTGTCAATATTTAACATGACTTGCTTTTTGAAAACGTATGGATTCTTTGAACCTTGTTGAAAGACTTTGAGTATAAATAAGCATCCGATCAACATTTTTCTATGATACAAATAAATATATCGTCAAGAAGTTTTGAGAGACCAATGAGTATAAACATATATAAGGTTTTGCAAGATAATAAGTTGGAAAGAAGTGCTAAGTTTGATGTCAGGACAATAGTTAGTCTCCACTAACTAGCCAAGTGAGTGCATAGTTACTTTCATGAACATGATTTTACTACAAGTATTAATTAAAATATTAAATATTTGTTGAAAGTTTATATGTCAATTATATGCTTATTGCCTGAAATATGTGTTAGATATATATTTGATGATATACGATGTGCGAACCAGTTATGGTTATATATATATATATATATATATATATATATATATATATATATATATATATATATATATATATATATATATATATCATATTATTACGTGATAATAATAATAATAGAAGTATTATTTCTAAAAAAAACTAAATTAATACCTTAAACTTTGTGTTAAGTATACACTAGTTAGCGTTGCCTAAACGGATTTGGTATTGAAAATTGATTATAAGCACTGTAGTTTTGCCTAGTGATGGGATACGACTTAAAAATGGATGTTTAGTTCAATTAAGTTTAGACATTGGGTAGCCTCTTATTAAGAGTACATGTGTGCCGAGATTGATGATCGGTAGAGTAGGTCTTACGCACAGAAGTACATTTTATGTACGAAGTCTTTTTCAAAGCTCTGTGTCTCAGGTGCTACTTGTGCCGGTATATTATTATTTTCTGGGGTAGGAGTCCTACTCTTACCCGGGTACTATAATCTGCCAGAAGTACTATCATCATGTACAAAGTCTTTTTTTGACACTATTGTGTGTCGGTTTTGGGAACGTACCTGAGTACTCTATTAGTATTTCCCCATACTTTTATTTTGAAGAGCTTTGGTGTCATTGTTTGTTTTATGAAGTGATCGGACGAGCTTCATGTGTCAGCGTTTCCTTTCACGAAGTAATTGAGGGAACTTCGTAGACTACCTAACAAAGTGTGTCAGTAATTGACCACTACCAGGGATGTCTGATGTTGTATTGCCGGATAGGGTGAGTCTAGGGGTAAAACACCTCATGGTGTCAGACCACTGCTAGGCGAAGTTATCTAGATAACTACCCCTGACTTAACTATCTTGTGGTTTTTACGAACATAGATTCGTGGTGAAACTTATTCCATTCCCCTCATTTGATGTATTTATTGATCCTCGTTTGCTGCCAGGGAATTTCCGAAGCAGCGTCGTTAGTTTGTTGTTCATATTGATCCTTTAGGATAGATCTCCTAAGATCACTGTAAAGGATCTGTACATGGGGATCGACGGGATGGGATAGATTTTTTTAGAGATGGGATATATATGCGTTAATGATAATAGTGGTTTTGCAGGTTTGAGATATAAATTATTATCACATTGTGGGATTTAAAACCCTATGTATCTAACTAGGTTTCCCAACCTGACCTACTCAATTTATATGCATCACATGTAGCAGTGTAAGACTACTGAAGACTCGAGTATGATGCTGAGAGAAGATCTGCAATAGAGTTCAGGACCGCTAGGTCTTTACGTTGTAACATATGTTGTGTATCAGTTATGACATCGCTAGAGTTGTATTATTTTGAGACAATATTTTGTACTCAAATTGTTTTAATATACTGGGAATTTCCGCAATAAAAGATATTATGAATTTTAAAGCGTAAAGAATTTTTTTTCGGTTATGAAAATTTGGGGATGTCACAGCACACACTGACTTTCAGGGAGTTCAGAGCATGTGGAGCTCTAGACTATCATGGGGCTCGGGACCCCATTGATAGCAGTAGGTGGTTTGCTGATGTCGTGAATTCCTTCCATACGAGCCGATGTCCTGAGGGGGACAAGGTCCGAATTGCTTCCCGTCCTCTAAAGGACAGAGCACATGACTGGTGGGAGGAGGTTGGACATGCCATTGGAGATGATGCAACTTTGGATGCGATGAGCTGGAGTGACTTTTCGGCCAGGTTCAGTGCCGAGTTTGCACATGTGATTGACGTGAAACAGCTTGCTAGGGAGTTCCAGGATCTCCAACAGACGACTGAGACGGTGACTGAGATCACCGCCATGTTCAGGGAGAGGGCCCTTCTCGTTCCGTAGTACGTGGCGGACGAGGAGATGAAAACGGCCTGATACCATGAGATGTTGCAGAGTGATATCTGCCAGTTTGTGAGCGGATCCAGCTGCAAGACGCTGGAAGATATTCTTGCTAGGGCGAGAGAGAGAGAGAGAGAGAGAGAGAGAGAGAGAGTTGGATTTGGAGATGGAGAGGAAGAGGAAAGTAAAGGGGGTTCAGTCGGGGAGTGCGAGCAAGAAGCCCAAGGTATCAGATCACAAATCTAGGAGCAAACAGGGCCGCAACCGTTGTGGCAAATGCGGCAAGTTGCACGAGGGGACGTGCCAGGCAGGGAGTTCAGGCCGCTTTAAGTGCGACCGAATTGGTCATGTGAGCATCGACTGTACAGCTACCATGTAACACCATAAATTTTCAACCAAAATTTTATTTTTAATATCATATAATTTCCACAAACGTATTTCACAAAATCCCAAAATGTCAAATTCTCAAAACCCAGTTCACAAGTTATTCAAATAAACATACAGGATCCTCAAAAAACATAACATCGGCCCGTGTGTACAATCAAGCCGACGCCTTCCCGCGATCTTGAGAAGTACCTGAAACACATATCACATAACACAATAAGCACGAAGCTTAGTGAGTTCCCCAAAATACCGCACATATCTCAAATAAGACCCTTCGGTCAATGTGTCTCAGTGGTGACCCTCCAGTTCCACAACTCGGATGGACCCTCTGGTCCTAACTCAGTAAAGCTCATAATAATCTTACACAACACAATCACAAAGACATAATGCAGGATATCACAATAAACATAAAAAACATTCAAGACCTTACGGTCACACAAGGTCACCATTCATGGTAAGTATAGTGAGGAGACTCAACTCATAAATAAGCTAAGTAAATGTCTACTCCTCGAACACGAATCACCGAATCCAGCCTCCTCCTAACCACATATGATAATTATCTCTAATTAACACTTTAGTCACGATTCTAAATAACTAAGTTATTTCCTCGCTCTCTAATTCTTGGAATGGAAAAAGACCATTTTACCCCTCCATGGTCTCCATAAGTTATGATTGACCAGACCCTAAAGTCAACAGAAGTCAAACTCGAGTTAACAGTCCATGTTGACCCAACTCGTCGAGTGCATATATGCGACTCGTCGAGTCCTCTCGATATTCTCAGAATCTCACAAAAGTCTGAATCAACTTGTCGAGTTGATCCGTCAACTCGCCGAGTTACTGCATGATCAGATCCATCGGGACAACCCTAACCGACTCGTCGAGTCAGCTTATTGACTCGGTGAGTCCATTCAGTCTAAATTCTTATTCAGACGTTTTAAGGCAGATCCACCACTCCAAACTCTAGATCTAGTCTCCTAAGGCTCGATTGTTACGTAAAGCTTCGATCATTACGTTCATGCATGGCATATTTGCTCCATAATGCCAGCACAAGCTCCACCAAGGGTTAGATGCACAAGATCTTGTCTCTAGCTCAATAAAATTTAGGTCTTTGGACTCACAAGACCTCCTACATTCCAGATCTGAGGTTTCAACCTCAAATCATACTCAAAGGAGTCAATGACACAAAAAGGATGGGAGAAAACCCTAGAAACTCCCTAAACCAAGATCTCATAAGGAAATGATCAAGTTAGCACCTTTTTACCTCCAACTGAAGCAAAACCCTGATGAAACTCTAGATCCAAAGCCTCCTCTTGATCCAAACTCTAGATCTAGTGGACGATTAGGGTTTCTCTCAAGGGTGTAAGGTGGCTGGTGAGGCGGAAATGAGGGCTTAAGGCCCCTTAAATAGGTCACACACTTGGGGATTTAGGGTTTCCTCACACAGCGCCAACTCAGCGAGTCGGCTCTCTGACTCGTCGAGTTGGATCATTAAACCCGCGTGGCTGATTCATCCCTACTCGACGAGTCGAGGCACCAACTCGTCGAGTCACCCAGTCAACTCATAAATAAACATATATAAATATTATACCTCGGAGTCAGGATGTTACAATTCTCCCCGACTAGAATCATACTTCGCCCTCGAAGTCATGCTCTGGAAATAACTATGGGTACTGCTCGCGCATCTCGGACTCCAACTCCCAAGTCCACTCAGATCCCTTCCGATGTTGCCACTGGACCTGAACCAAGGGCTCCTCCTTGTTTCTCAACACCTTCACCTTCCGATATATAATCGTTATCGACTTCTCAATATAATTCAGGCTCGCATCAACCTGAATGTCATGCAAGGGTACCACCACCGTCTCATCGGCTACACACTTCCTCAACTGAGACACGTGGAAGGTGTTATGAATCTGGCTCAAGTTTGCAGGTAGTTCCAACCGGTAAGCTACCTTACCCACTCTGGCAGTCACTCTGAAAGGACCAATGTATCTAGGGCCCAACTTGCCCTGTTTCCTTAATCGGATCACCCCTTTCCATAGGGAAAACTTCAGGAGGACATAATCTCCAACCTGGAACTCTAACTCAGATCGTCTCCGGTCTGCGTAACTTTTCTGACGAATCTGGGCCATTAGTAACCTCTGTCTGACCTGCTGAATCTGCTCGGTCATCCTGAGCACTATCTCGGTGCTCCCCATCACTCTCTGCCCGACCTCTCCCCAACAGATGGGAGTCTGACATCTCCTCCCGTACAGAAGCTCTAAGGGAGGCATGTCGATACTGGAATGATGGATGTTGTTGTAAGAAAACTCAACCAAGGGCAAATAAGTGTCCCAACTTCCACCGAAATCCATAACACATGCACGCAGCATATCCTCGAGCGACTGAATCGTCCGCTCACTCTGCCCGTCTGTCTGTGGGGGATAGGCTGTACTGAAATGCAGCCGGGTCCCCAACTCCTCATGAAACTTCTTCCAAAACCTGGAAGTAAAATACACATCTCGATCTGACACTATCTTGGTCGGTACTCCATGCCGAGCTACCACCTCTCTCACGTAGATCTCGGCCAATCTCTCTGCAGAAGAGCTCTCACTGATAGCGAGGAAGTGAGCACTCTTCGTCAACCGGTCTACAATCACCCATATCGCGTCAACCCCACGCGCAGTTCTCGGTAACTTGGTGATAAAATACATGGTGATCTGTTCCCACTTCCACTGGGAACCTCTAAAGGTTGCAACTGACCATGGGGATACTGGTGCTCTGCCTTGACCCGACGACAGGTCACGCATCTCTCGACTACCCATGCCACATCTCTCTTCATACAGGGCCACCAATAATCCCTCTTCAGATCCAAATACATCTTAGTGGCCCCCAGATGGATCGAGAACCTCGATCTATGTGCCTCCTCCATCAGTATACGTCGAGCTCCACCGGTATACGGCACCCAAACCCGACCTCGGAAGGTTAATAGCCCCCGACTATCTGTCTGAAAATTGGAAACCTGCCCCACCACATGCTCTCTCTTGCAGTTCTCCGGTCTCACAGCCTCCACCTGAGCCTCTCGGATGGTATCCAAGACTGGAGTCATCACCGTCATCCTCATACACACATCTCGGATTGGAGCGCTCTCGGCTCTGTGACTCAAGGCATCGGCTACCACATTAGCCTTGCTGGGTGATATAAGATCTCGCAGTCATAGTCCTTCACTACATCCAACCACCTCTTATGTCTCATATTCAGGTTGGGCTTATCCATAAGGTACTTCAGACTCTTATCATTCATGTATATGGTACACCGGACACCATAAAGATAGCAGCGCCAAATGTTGAGGGCGAAGACCACCGCCCCCAACTCCAAATCATGGGTGGGATATCTCGTCTCGTGAGGCTTCGGCTGCCTCGATGTATATGCTATCACATGACCCCTCTGCATCAATACCGCACCCATCCCTGATATATAGATGCATCCCAGTAGACTACAAAGTCCTCCACTCCCTCCGGAAGGGCTAACACCGGATCTTCGCACAATCTCTGGCGAAGAGTCTCGAATGACGCCTGCTGCTCAGGCCCCCAAGCAAAAGTAACGTCCTTCCAGGTCAATCTAGTGAGAGGAACAACAATCTTGGAGAAATCCCTGATAAATCTCTGATAGTAGCCGACCAAACCCAGAAAACTCCTGATCTCGGACGGGGATCTCGGCACCTCCCATCTCATAACTGCCTCAATCTTTGCCGGGTCGACCAATATCCCATTCTGACAAACGACGTGTCCCAGGAACTGCACCTCCCGTAACCAGAAATCACACTTAGAGAATTTGGCATAAAGCCTCTCCGTCCTCGATACTACAAGAATGTCTCGTAGATGCTCCTCGTGCTGCTCTCTGTACCTCGAATACACCAAGATGTCGTCGATGAAGACGATCACTGACCTGTCCAACATAGGCCTACACACTCGGTTCATGAGATCCATAAACGCTGTCGGTGCGTTAGTGAGCCCGAAAGGCATCACCATGAACTCGTAATGCCCATAACGAGTTCTAAAGATCCCCTTCGCAAACTCTCATCTGATGATACCCAGATCTCAAATCAATCTTGGAGAACCAAGATGCGCCCTGCAACTGATCGAATAAATCGTCGATCCTCGGAAGTGGATAACGGTTCTTGACCGCCAGCTTGTTCAACTCCTGGAAATCGATACACATCCGGTGTGAAGCATCACAAGGATCGGAGCTCCCCCACGGCGAGCTACTCGGTCTGGTAAATCCCTTCCCCAATAGCTCCTGAAGCTGTGAGGATAACTCTTGCATCTCTGGCGGCGCAAGGCGATAAGGTTCCTTGGCGATAGGCGCCGCACCCGAAACTAAATCAATCCAGAACTCCACTTGCCTCTCGGGAGGCACACCCGACAACTCCTCGGGGAACACTTCCGGGAACTCGCAGACTATCGGGACCTCGGAGATAGAACTCGGTCTCTCTGTAGCAACCCGCGTATCCATCACATACGCCATAAAGCCCATACAAACCTGTTGTATACTCTGTCTCGCTTTGGCAACAGAGCAGAAAGCTGATCCGGACCTGGTACCCTCGCCGTACACGGTAAGCACTCCCCCACTAGGGTCTCGTATGGTCACCGTCTGTCGCTCACAGTCGATCGTAGCTCCAAACCGACTCAACCAATCCATGCCCACTATGACACATACATCGCCCATCATTATCGGCACTAGATCTATAGGGAACTCAACACCAAAAAATCTCCAATACACATCCCCGCAACACATCAGTGGTGAAAACTGCATGCTCGTCGGCTATAGAAACCCTTGGAGGCCGACTCAACGCCTCACGTCTAACACTAAGGTGACGGCTAAAAGCTAAGGACACGAAGGATCGACTCGCACCCGAGTCAAATAACACCAAAGCAGGTACAGAACTCACAAGAAAAGTACCTATATACAACACATCATAAACATAAACAAATCTCAAAATAACAGAAATAGGAAAAAATACGTACCAGCCACAACATCGGGTGCTGCGCGGACCTCCTCCGATGTCAGCTGGAATGCTCTCCCACTAGCTCTCGGGGTCTCGGCCTTCATCGGCCGGCTGTGAATAGAACGCAAGGCAGCGGGGGCGGAAGCCTGAACTGATCTTTGGGTAAGCTGGGAACACTCGGCCTTTCAGTGGCCCGTCTGATTGCAATGAAAACAGATCGAGAATCCATTGGGGAAATCCTTCGCCATGTGCCCCTCCTTGCCACATTTGTAGCAAGTCCCTACTCGGCAAGACCCCTCGTGGCTCTTGCCGCACTTGCCACAAGTGCGGCCCTTCTGGCCTCCCGTCCTCGCATCAGCGGGCTTGGCTCACTTAGTCACCGGCTGCGACTGAACTGGTCTACGGTCCCTCTCCTGGGACTCCCCCTCCTCCCTCGCCTGTAGCTCTAGCTCAATCTCCCTCCGCCTTGCATTGGTGTAAAGCTCAGCCAATGTCTGGTATAACGAGTTCGCCACGAACTCCCGTATATCCCCCCTCAGTATGCTAAGATATCGGCACACACATTCCTGCTCGGTAGACATGTGCTCAGGGCAAAACAACGCCCTCTCATGGAACATCCTCGTGATCTTGGTCACAGTTTCTGTCTTCTGCTTGAGAGATAAAAACTCTTGGGCTAACCGTTCCTTCTCCATCGGGGAAACATACTTGTCTCAAAACATCTGCGTAAACCTCTCCCACATTACTGCAGCATGATATGCAGGAGTAAAGCTGGTAGTCACAAACTTCCACCAGTCCTTCGCTCCCAAGCGAAGCTGGTTTAGTGCAAACCGAACTCTCAAGTGCTCTGGGCATGAACATGTGTAAAAACATCCCTTGATGCCGGAGATCCATCTCATAGAAGCTATCGGATCCTGAGTCCCATCAAACTTCAGTGGCATCGTGTTGCTGAACTCCCGTAGCAACAACGAGTCACCTCACTGTGGCCTGGCCGCGGCTATGGCTGCGGTGGCTGCAGCAGCAGCAGCCTCAGCAACGGCAGCATAGCGCTCATCGAACATCTCAATCAACGTGGTCTTGATAGACCCAAACATCTCCGGTATCGCCTCTCGAATGGCTGAGGCTACCTCCTCATGAATGATCCTGCGGATCTCCTCGTCACTGGTCCCACTGATCCCGCGGTTGTGGCGTGTACCTACCATGATGCCTCTGAAACACAACACAAAAACTATCAGAGACTCGCTTGAATATACTTACACTTGGATGCCCGCCCCTACATGGTCCTTAGCATCCTAAGGGTTCTTACTTGGATTATATACAGATCCGGTGCTTTCAGTAGTACGGGCCCAATACTACCTTCCACACCAATCTGTAGTCATTCTAAGTCCTCCTCCTAGGATTCTAACTCACAAGTACTCTATTTCTCATAATATCAAACTACTCTCTTAGTAGGGTACTCGTATGCTCATCTAGGTATCTCCCCTAGAGTATCCCTCGACTCCGAACTCTTTTTAAGAAATTCCTGCTAGGTACTGTCAGAGAAAGTAACAGATAGTGACATTTCCAAGGCTAAGGCATCACAAATCAGGCATCTCTAGCCCTATGATATGAAGTTCCTAGCCTATTATCTAGCATGCATCCTCAACACCACCTAATATCTTATAATATAAACATACAAGGATATTTTGGGAAATCACCGTTCGGGTTTTGGCAAATTGTACACACTGCTCCTTCTCGTTTTTCTCTTAGAAACTTTTACTTGTTTTAGAATAATCATTTCTTTTGAAAATCTTTCTCAAATCCTCAGTTTGAGTCCAGACATACCCGAAGGTGCATCCGAATCCCTCAAACCAAGGCTATGATACCAACTTGTAACACCGTAAATTTTCAACCAAATTTTTATTTTTAAAATCATATAATTTCCACAAACATATTTCACAAAATCCCAAAATGTCAAATTCTCAAAACCAAGTTCACAAGTTATTCAAATAAACATCCAGGATCCTCAAAAAACATAACATCGCCCCGTGTGTACAATCAAGCCGGCGCCTTCCCGCAATCCTAAGAAGTACCTGAAACACATATCACATAACACGGTAAGCGTGAAGCTTAGTGAGTTCCGCAAAATATCGCACATATCTCAAATAAGACCCTCCAGTCAATGTGTCTTAGTAGAGACCCTCCGGTCCGACAACTCGGATGGACCCTCTGGTCCTAACTCAGTAACGCTCATAATAATATTGCATAACACAATCACAAAGACATAATGCAGGATATCACAATAAACATGACAAACATTCAAGACCTTATCGTCACACAAGGTCACCACTCATGGTAAGTATAGTGAGGAGACTCACCTCATAAATAACCTAAGTAAATGTGTACTCCTCGAACACGAATCACCGAATCTAGCCTCTTCCTAACCACATATCATAATTATCTCTAATTAACACTTTAGTCACTGCAACATCCATAAAATTCAAGCCAATTTAAAAACTTTTTAAAGCATTTAAAACCATTCAGTTATTACAATTTGCTTTCAAAATAGTCTAAACATTAGAGTTCCCAAAAATCATAATCATAAATCGAGGAAGTGTACGGTCATGCCTTCGCCTTCCCGCGGTCATCCGCTGTACCTGAGACAATAATCAATAAATGTAAGCTCGAAGGCTTAGTGAGTTACCCCTAAAATATCCATACACACAACCATACACATATAATACCAAACAGCATACTATGGGTCCAATCAACCATCGGGTTGGAATACCCCAGGCCCTCAATCATCGTGTTGGAATGCCAATATACTATGGGTCCAATCATCCTCGGCATAGAATACCCCAGGCCCACAACCGTCGGGTAGGAATGCCCACATACTACGAGTCCAATCATCCATCCGGATTGAATACTCTCGGCCCACAACCATCGGGTTGGAATGCCCACATACTATGAGTCCAATCATCCATCGGGATGGAATACTCTCGGCCCACAACCATCGGGTTGGAATGCCCACATACTATGAGTCCAATCATCCATTGGGATGTAATACTCTTGGCCCATAACCATTGGGTTGGAATGCCCACAACCAATCAAACATGTACACCTATATGAGATAATCATATAACGGTCTATAAGACTACATACTAGGGTCCACTCATCCTCGGGATGGAATACCATCAACTACCATAACAAGCATGTGCACATGAAAACAGGTAATCACCTAACAGTATACAGACAGTCAGACCAACTACAGGTCTCTAAGCATAACCACATCCTATCAACCAGGATACCGATCTAACAGATCATACTAGCATATAACCATCCTATCTACCAGGATACCGAGCTAACATATCACAACAGTAACAATTCCAAATAAAAAACCAAAGGGCCGGACTTGGTGCCTTAGACCCTTGAGTATAGTGAGGATAACTCACATTGCAATGTCGATATGAACTAAAGAATCGAATTCCCGAATCAGCGCCTCACCAAAAATCCCGAACTATCCAAAGTAACGATTAATAAGTCAATAAATGGGAATATTAATCTTGACTAAGAATCCACATAGTCCATTTCTAATTAGGGCCAAGGCCCAATATCAAATTCACTATCCAAAAGTCCATATATACAAGGCCCATTATTGGCCCAATTTTCCAAATTGGGCCCAACTCCCTAGTTGGGCCTCATTCTATGATCCAAATTCAAAACTGGCCCAAAACTAAAACACCCCTAATCCAGCAGACCAACAAAGGAAAAGAAAACCCTAAGTCAAGGAGTCAACTCGTTGAGTCCAAGGAAGAACTCGACGAGTCGAAGCGAGTTTTGAGACACGGGATTAAGTGACCAACTCGGCGAGTCGGGGGACCGAATCGGCGAGTCTGGTATGGGTTGGGAAACCCTAATTTCGGGACTTGGTGCCCTATTTAAGCCTCATATTCTCATCCCCTCAACCTCATCTACAGCCCCCATACCCCAAACGTTCACCCACGAAACCCTAGTGCCTTTCTTGGACTGTGAGCCATTTTTGGAGTGTGTGTGGTCTACTTGGAAGCTTGAAGAATGAGGAAAGCTTAGAGAAATCAAGAAGAGGATTATAGATCCAGAAGCAGCTTCTCAATCTCATCACTTTCTGGTAATCAAGTCTTGACCTTGCTCATCAACCTCTTAGATCTCCTCATGTCCTTTTTGTTTGAGTTTTGGTTCAAAAGCTAGATCTATGGGGACAAGGACGTCCCAAGCTAAGATCCATTCAGATCTGGAGCCCCTAGGTGTGGCTAAGGCATAAAAGGTGCAAGCTTTATTCCATCAGGATGTCCCATGCAAGCTTAAGGAGATTATCATGGCTTTTTGGAGCCCTAAAGGCCATGTAAGGAAGTAAAGTCTAGGACTTTACGTGGTTATTGGATGTCCAAAGCCTATATCTTGATTTCCCTGCTTTGGTTTGGAGTAATAAGGGTTTTGGATCATGGAGTTATGTCTTAATGAGCTAGGGTTTTGTCTAAACCCATTAAGAAGGACTTAGGATGGGTAAAGCTGGAAACTTTCCCTTAATAAGTCATTTCCAGAGTGTTTATGAAGTTTGGAGTTCAGATTTGAAGTATAGGGGCTTAATCCTTTAAGATTGTCCAACAGAGCGAGGAACACGACGAGTCTAGAGAGGGACTCGACGAGTTTCAGTGAGTTGTCCCGTTTTCCGGTTATGGGTGACTCAGCGAGTTGACTCGGTCTGGCACGAGTCTAGTTAGCCAGGGGTACTCGGCGAGTCAGGGGCTGACTCGACGAGTTGGTTCGTGATTGCAGGATTCTGAGCCTTTCGACTCGGCAAGTTGATTGAGCTACTCGGCGAGTCAAGTCAACCTGGAAGTGTTGACTTTGACTATCGACCGTTGACTTTGACTTTGACCAGAGTTGACTTAGTTTGACTTTTGGAGGGCATTTTGGGACTAAGTGTTATGTTGGTATTGGTAGCTCGGGGAGCTAGGGGAGCAGCAGTTCGGGGAATTATCAGATAGCAGCCAGAGGTGTTTCAGCCAGTCATCAGCCATGCGAGGTGAGTCTCCTCACTGTGTACATGGGTCTACGGCCACAATGCCGGACCATTATGTTTGTGTATAGTAGGAAGACCCGGGGGTTAGCCCTAGGCATTATTATAATATATGTTCCGGATTACGATCCGATGCCGGGCGAGGCCCGAGGTATGTTAGTATGCTAGAGGTCTTTGTGAATCTTGCAGGTATCGATAGTATGTTTCTGGATCAAGGTCCGATGCCGGGGCAAGCCCGAGGAATGTTAGTATGCTACTTATACTTGTTGTCTGGGTGATACTTGTATGTGCCTGGTAGGGAGGTGAGTGTGGGCGAGGTCCCGTATCTCATCACTAGCCGAGTATGGACGGGGTTTCGTACCTCATTAGAAGCAGTGCAGGGGCGAGGCCCGAGTTCGGAGGGAGGTGAGTGTGAGCGGGGGCCCATATCTCGCTATCAGCAGGAGCGTGGACGGGATTCCATGACTCATCAGTAGCAGGACAGGGGCGAGGCCCAAGTTAGGCGAGGCCTTAGATCAGGAGTATAGTAGAGTATGTTTAGCTATTTGTTATGTGTTATGTTATATGTTTGTATGTGTCTAGCGGGCGAGGACTAGAGACAGGCAGGGCCTAAGAGAAACAGATTTGTATACCGAGCAGGGCTCGATGCCAGGCGGGGCCTGATGTCGGGCAGGGCCCGATGCCGGGCTAGTCCCGACGTAGTGGGCGGGGCTAGTATTTGGTTTTGAGTATGTTATGTGGTAGTTTGAGGAACTCACTAAGCTTCGTGCTTACGGTTTTCAGTTTTGGTTTAAGGTACTTCCGGTAGCGGAGGGAAGAGCTCGGGATGATCGCATTGTACACACCAAGAAGTTTAGCCTGGGATTTTTACTCTGAAAAGATGAACAGGTGTTTGAAATGATACTCTGATTTGAGATAATGACTAATGATTTTGGATGAATGATTTTATAATTATGGTTTAATTAATGATTTAAAAATGAAATTTTTGGTCTTGATTTTTGGGATGTTACAAGTTGGTATCAGAGCCTTGGTTTGAGGGATTCGGGCACACTCTCGGGTGTGTCTGGACTCAAACTGAGGAATTGGTATGAAAATTTTCAAAAGGAAAATCATATTTAGAAAAAGAGCTTTGAGATAAGAAAAGAATTTCTAGAAAAAGAAAAAAGTTTTGAAAAGAGAAAAGAACTTTGAAAAAGAAGAAAAGGGATGTGGTGCATGCAATCAGCCGAGCTCAAGTAAGTAACCCAAAATAACCATACAAGTTATGTTATGATATGCTTATTAGAACTGCATGCTAGATTAGGGCTAAGAATCTAGGAGGATGCCTTATGTGCCTGTTATATGTGTATGAGCTTTATGAATTGCATGCTAGTACAGATTCCTAAGTAGGGGATAGAACAGTTTGATTGGATTATGTGGTTAGTTTTTCCCCATTGTCTGAATGTTGCTTGCTTTGTGCTTGTGGGACTTTTAGTAATGCGAGCTAGCTATTAAGTGAATATGCTAAGTCACATGTGGCACAGGCTGGATAATCTCAGAGTGACAAGATTTGACCCTATTGTGCAGCTCTTGTTTGAGTCCAACCGTTCTAGGGATGAGTCTTTTACTCGAAAGATTATCTGATCTTTGTTGTATGTGGCTATATTAATGAGGTAGCTAGTTGATATTACTGGGAAGTACTTCAGCAGCTTAGGACGGAGTAAGTTAGAGGATACCCTAGGGCAAGCCTAGGATGAGATTAGTGCTGGGAGCAGTGTTAGTAGAAGGGACTTGCTGGAGTCGAGGCAATTCTTGAGGAAAGTACGGATAGATGTGGAAGGTAGTAAGGGCCCATACTACTGAAAGCATAGGATCTGTACTCAATTCAAGAAGGGCCTAGATAAAACCAGGGAACTTGTAGTGCGTATGTGATCCCTCGGTAGTGATGTGTATTCTGATGGTTGTTATGCCATGTTTTCAGCATGGTGATGTTACGTGAGAGACCAGTGGGCGGATCAGGCATCGGAAAGGGATCGGGCTCGGGTTCAGGAACCGAGCAGCTCGAGGAGCGGATGAGGGAGTTTGTATCAGCTGAGATTACGCGCAGTATTCTAGATCAGACTCCTATGATCTTTGGCACGGTCAAGGAGGGCATATTGGAGATATTGGATGAGAGGCTGGGAGCCTTCCGCGCGGAGATGGTGGCCATGATGGGAGCATGTACTTTCATATTTCAAGAGTTCAGAGCTTGTGGAGCTCCGGATTATCATGGGGCTAGGGACCCCATTGCTAGCAGCAGGTGGTTGGCTGATGTCGCCAACGCTTTCCGAACGAGTCGGTGCCCCGAGGGGGACAAGGTCCGACTTGCCTCCTGTCTTCTGAAGGACATAGCACGCGATTGGTGGGAGGAGGTTGGTCATGTCATTGGGGATGATGTCGCGTTGGACGCGAAGACATGGAGTGACTTCTCGACCAGGTTCAGGGTCGAGTTTGCACCAGTGATTGAGGTGAAACAGTTAGCACGAGAGTTTCAGGATTTGTGGCAGACTACAGAGACAGTGGCAGAGATCACCGCCAAGTTCAGGGAGAGGGCTCTTCTTGTTCCTCAGTATGTGGCGGACGAGGAGATGAAGAAGGCCCGATATCACGAGATGTTAAGGAGTGACATCAGGGAGTTTGTGAGCAGGTCCAGCTGCAAGACGCTGGAGGATATGATTTCTCGAGCCAGGGAGAGGGGGATCGATCCGGAGCACCTCAGGAAGAGGAAGCCGCAGGAGGTTCAAGTAGCCACAGGTTCAAGCAACAGGCCCAAGGGGTCGGATGGGAGATCGAGGGATTATAAGGGCCGCAATCGTTGTGGCAAGTGTGGCAGGACGCACGAGGGTGCATGCAGGGGTGGTAGTGGTGGTGATTCTGGCTGCTTCAAGTGCGGTCGGACTGGTCATTTCAATAGGGATTGTACAGCTACCACCACTCAGGGATAAAACATGATGTGTTTCCATTGCAGTTAGAGGGGCCACAAGAAGGCCCAGTGTCCGAGTTTGTTTCCAGCAAGCCAGGTGATGGCACCTGCCCCTGCGACCTTGAGGATCACCGACGGCCTTCAGGGCCGAGCAGAGGCACCTGCGGTAGGGAGCAGGGCTTTTCAGTTGTCTGCAATAGAGACGCGAGCAGCACCGGATGTTGCAGGTGTGTATCTTTTGCTTTCTGGTCAGTTTTTATTCATGATTATATTGTTATGGTACTGCATCTATGTTAGTGAATGTATGTTAGAATTTTATTTCTGTTCGTGTTCGGATCATATGCCATCTGCATACCATGGATTTTCGGGCAGTAGTTCATAGTAGTATCCCTTTTTGAGCCGGTTCCCAGGATGCAGTCACTGTAGCAGGTGTGAGTGGGGCTCGAGAAGTGTTTTGTTAGTCTTCAAGAGTGGTTCAGATTTGGTATTGTCTGGTTGGAGCGCTAGCAGTGGTAAGTATTGGATGTCAGCAGATCGACCCTTTAGATAGAGAGGAGAATTGGGAATCCTTCCCATGGTGGGAGTTGTAGGGATCTAGTCGAATAGAAGTGAGGGAGAACTATCCCAGGGATCAGGATCAGGAATAAGTGCAATCGGGATGAGTTCGCAACTTTTTTGGGGAGGAAATAAGCCCAGTGGCTGTTGGGATAGAGGAGCACGTGAGTTGGGAGTTTGGGAAACTTCCCAACACTGAGTTCGTGTATTCGTGGTAGATGATACCTGGGTGGGAACCAGGTGGGAGATTTTCTCGGCAGGATGCGAGTTTAGCCAGGATGTAAGACTATGGGGTCGCCGTAGTAATCTCCAGCAGTTAGGCGGAGCATGAAGAGTAGTAAGGCAGCGGGATAGCCGTAGCATTTCGTCAGCAGCTAGTTAAGGAGTGTGGGCGAGCGCCCGTATCTCCTAGTTAGCGGAGTGTGGGCGAGGCCCGTATCTCATAATTAGCATGATGAAGACCGATCGAGAGAGTAGTTTGTTGAATTTTAGGAGGGAGTGGGGCCTGCATAGCCCAAGATAGGTAAGACCTGTGGGAGAGGCCACTCCGAGATGTAGTTTGGGTGAGACCCGTGGGCGAGGCCCATGAGATTTTAGCAGCGCAGGTGGGACCTGGTAGAGACCTTAGAGTCAAGATAGGGGATCGAGGATCCCAGGACTTACGGAGCCAGAGTGGTAAGGTACATAGAGAAGTTTTAGTTAGCCGAAGTTTTCTTCGGAAGTCGTTGAGAGCGACTGAGCAATTGAGCTTGGGTGCAGTAACGGGTGGGAGTCCGGTAACCCAGATTATGGCAGATTAGTTGGGTCCAGGGTGGTCTCGGTTCGTCCAGAAAGCGGACAGGAGATAGCAGGACCTTCGGTCGGGGATAGCGATAAGAGCATTCCTGGTGGAGCAGCTAGTTGACCGAGAGGTGCTACGCCACTCACAGCAGGGTTGAATAATCTCAGAGGGAAGGGTTTGATCCTGTTTCGCAACTCTCGTATGAGTCTAGCCGTTGCAGGGATGAATCTTTTACTTGAAGGATTATCTGATTCATTCGCTGGGTTGGGTGTTCAGCACTGAGATATAGTAAGAGGAAGCATTCGGTAGGTATCAGTGAAGTGACCAGCACTAGGAGTGGCTGGAAATGCAGATACAGCGAAGAGTATGTCCTTCACAGAGATAGGAAAAGGAGTTGATTGTGTACCGTTGCCTTGGGAAGGCCGTAGCAGTGCAGAGTAAAGGGGTGAGCCCCTTGGATGCCAAGTGAAAGTACTCGGGGAGTACTGGAGGGATTGTTGGCTGGATAATAGCCATGTTCTCAGGATTGCTGGTGATCAGAGTGCTCTCGAGGTTTTTATCTTCAAGGATTAGTTTTGGCCGAATGACTGGGAGGAAGGTCAATGGAAGTGATCCCTCAAGGATCGGACTCAGTAGGAGATGTATTCACCAGGCAAAAATGTTGTGAGTAGATTGCAGGATAGTTGGCTATAGCGGACTTCGAGGACGAAGTCTAGTTTAAGTGGGGGAGAGTTGTAACACCCCTAATCTAGCAGACCAAGAAAGGAAAGTAAAACCCTAAGTCAAGGAGTCAAATCGTCGAGTCCAAGGAAGAACTCGACGAGTCGAAGCGAGTTCTGAGACACGAGATTAAGTGACCAACCCGGCGAGTCGGGGGACCGACTCGCCGAGGCTCGTCTGGGTTGGGAAACCCTAATTTTGGGACTTGGTGCCCTATTTAAGCCTCATATTCTCATCCCCTCAGCCTCATCTTCAGCCCCCATACCCCAAACCCTCACCCACGAAACCCTAGTGCCTTTCTTGTGATTGTGAGCCATTTTTAGAGTGTGTGTGGTCTACTTGGAAGCTTGAAGAAGGAGGAAAGCTTGGAGGAATCAAGAAGAGGATTGTAGATCCAGAAGTAGCTTCTATATCTCATCACTTTCTGGTAATCAAGTCTTGATCTTGCTCATCAACCTCTTAGATCTCCTCATGTCCTTTTTGTTTGAGTTTTGGTTCAAAAGCTAGATCTATGGGGACAAGGACGTCCCAAGCTTAGATCCATTCAGATTTGGAGCCCCTAGGTGTGGCTAAGGCATAAAGGTGCAAGCTTTATGCCATTAGGATGTCCCACGCAAGCTTAAGGACATTATCATGGCCTTTTGGAGCCCTAAAGGCCATGCAAGGAAGTAAATTCAAGGACTTTACGTGGTTATTGGATGTCTAGAGCCTAGATCTTGATTTCCCTGCTTTGGTTTGGAGTAATAAGGGTTTTGGATCATGGAGTTATGTCTTAATGAGCTAAGATTTTGTCTAAACCCATTAAGAAGGACTTAGGATGGGTAAAGCTGGAAACTTTCCCTTAATAAGTCATTTCCAAAGTGTTTATGAAGTTTGGAGTTCAGATTTGAAGTATAGGGGCTTAATCCTTTAAGATTGTCCAACAAACCGAGGAACACGGCGAGTCTAGGGAGGGACTCGACGAGTTTCAGTGAGTTATCCTGTTTTCCAGTTATGGGTGACTCAGCGAGTTGACTCGGTCTAGCACGAGTCTGGTTAGCCAGGGAACTCGGCGAGTCAGGGGCTGACTCGACGAGTTGGTTCGCGATTGCAGGATTCTGAGCCTTTGGACTCGGCGAGTTGATGGAGCTACTCGGCGAGTCAAGTCAAACTGGAGTTCAGGGAATTGTTAGATAGCAGCCAGAGGTCTTTCAGCCAGTCTTTAGTTGTGCGAGGTGAATCTCCTCACTGTGTGCATGGGTCTACGGCCACAATGCTGACCCATTATGTTTGTGTATAGTAGGAAGACCTGGGGGTTAGCCCTAGGCATTATTATGATATATGTTCCGAATTACGATCCGATGTCGGGCGAGGCCCGAGGTATGTTAGTATGCTAGAGGTATTTGTGAATCTTGCATGTATCGGTAGTATGTTTCCGGACCAAGGTCCGATTCTGTGCAAGCCCGAGGAATGTTAGTATGCTAGTTATACTTGTTGTCTGGGTGATACTTGTATGTGCCTGGTAGGGAGGTGAGTGTGGGCGAGGTCCCGTATCTCATCACTAGCCGAATATGGATGGGGTTTCGTACCTCATTAGCAGAAGAGCAGGGACGAGGCCCGAGTTAGGAGGGAGGTGAGTGTGGGCGGGGGGTCGTATCTCACTATCAGCAGGAGCGTGGACGGGGTTCCATGACTCATCAGTAGCAGGACAGGGGCGAGGCCCAAGTTAGGCGAGGCCTTAGATCAGGAGTATAGTAGATTATGCTTAGCTATTTGTTATGTGTTATGTTATATGTTTGTATGTGTTTAGCGGGCGAGGCCCAGAGACAGGCGGGGCCTAAGAGAAACAAATATGTATACCGAGCGGGGCTCAATGCCAGGCGGGGCCCAATGCCGGAGTAAATCCGATGTCGGTCTAGTCCCGACGCAGCGGGCGGGGCCAGTATATGGTTTTGAGTATGGTATGTGGTAGGTTGAGGAACTCACTAAGCTTCGTGCTTACGGTTTTCAGTTTTGGTTTAAGGTACTTCCAATAGCGGTGGGAAGAGCTCGGGATGATCACATTGTACACACCAAGAAGTTTAGCCTGGGATTTTTACTCTGATAAGATGAACAGGTGTTTGAAATGATACTCTGATTTGAGATAATGACTTATGATTTTGGATGAATGATTTTATAATTATGGTTTAATTAACGATTTAAAAATGAAATTTTTGGTCTTTATTTTTGGGATGTTACAAAAACACCAATATTCAGAAAGCCCAGCAAGGCCCAAGTCCAATTAGTCCTGGCCCAATTCTGAAGCCCAAATTGCAAAAGCCCAACAGGGGGTCGTACACTGGGCGTACTCCTCTGGTACATAGGGCGTACTCCATCTCGTGTTTACCACCATTGGGTTGGTTGACCCAGTACGCTGGGCGTACAGAAATTACGTGCGACGTAACCTCGCTGGTCTTTAAACTTCCATAAGTGCTTAAGGGATTAAGCACTTGAGCTTAAACTTTTGATCCACTGCTCAAATGTGCTCTAGAACCATATAGTCTCAAACTTTATCACTTTGGATGTCCAGAAAGCTCTTAATCCATGGTCTTAATCCATTAAGACCTTTCTACTACATGCATGGGACATCTTAAGCCATTGGGACCTCATTTTTCTCACTTAGGACCTGTTCAAGGATCTGAAAGGACAACTTTTATTGTCCAAGACACATCATGCACCAACTTGGGACTTTTGGGACAAGAAATGGTTCCATAAAGCTTGAATGGCTAGATCTATGTCATACAAGCATAAAGTTTGATGCTTTTACCTTCTGGAGCTTCTCGGGCACAACACAACTTCAGATATACAAGCTTGCCTTCCTTCTCCAACTATTTGATGTAATGTTTTAACCTCCAAGAGCTCAAATCACACACCAACTCATCTCACACAAAACTAGGGTTTGGTACGTTTCTAGGGTATGGAGGCTGAAAATGGTGGGGGAAATGAGCCATAAAGATGTTTATATAGCACCCAAACCATAAATATTAGGGTTTCCTTCTGTCATTAGCACGCCCAACGTACACAAGTGTACGCTCAGCGTACTAGGGCGCGCCTAGTACACTCAGCGTACCCTTATGTATGCGCAGCGTACTCCCTCTTGATCCGAAATTTGCAATTTTAGCCCTTATGCTTCTCATTTCTTCACCCTTCCATCCTCAAGGAGTATAAACGACAAAATTTGGGATGTAACAATTCTCCCCCACTTAAACTAGGCTTCGTCCTCGAAGCCTGCTGCGGCGAACAATTTCAGGATGATGCTCTCGCATCCTGGACTCCGCTCCCAAGTCTACTCGGATCCTTTCCGATGTTACCATTGGTCTCCCTACATAGTTCAAGTGCCCTCCGACCTGAACATCTCCCAGTGATACAACCTCCTACTCATCCAATATGCGCCTTTGCAGCTGCCAGACGTGAAAAGCGATGTGAATCTAACCGAAACTTTTCAAAAGGTCTAACCTACATGCCACTTTGCCAACCTGACAATAATCCTGATGATCCAAAGTATCAGGGACCCATAATCCCCCCTTTTCCTGGAGCGAATCCTCTTATGCTGACAGGATAATGCATCCTACAGCTCCCGAAACAACTCACGTGAACAACCATCTAACAAGTACAAACACTCATACCTGGCCCAATCAGCCTTGGGCTGGAATACCAGGCATGCCTACGACGGCTCCAGTCATCCCTAGGATGGAATACCCTCGCATCACACACATTTTTGGCCCAATCAACCCTCGGGTTGGAATACCAAACATATCAGGTCCAATCAATCATAGGGTCCGGTCATCCTCAAGATGGAATACCCAAGATTGGAATACCTCTATGAACATAACTCAGGTCTACTCATAACTTGAGATCCAAGGATCTATCCTTACGTCTCATCCACAATCCTCTGATTCGTCACAACCGAGTACAACTCCCCTGAATCTCAACAATACATCCATTCCAGACGCGCTCCTACAAGAGACATAACCATCACAATCTCTATGCCCACATCCTACGACTGGAATACCCTTACATGGTCCTCAGCATAGGTCTGGATTGCTTCTGAGTCCACATCATGAGCCTGGTATGCCCTCTCCGGCCCTCAGCTCATGACTGGAATGCTCCCGATAACCTAGCGACACCGGTGTCGTCCCTTCAGTTGCCCAACACTCCATCCTGGAGATACTCACCTCCTCCATTGCCCAAGAAGTCCTAATCCATGTCCTTCACAACATCAACAAGTGTCACAGCACTGAAACCTCTCCCTACACCATCCACTTATAGAACAAGTTGCTACCCCATAACATATATACTCAGTACCCGATCCTATAACTAACAAACCCATACAAAGTCTTCAGCATGTCTAGACCGCCTCGACCCAACCACTTTTGGAAAACCGTTATCCAAACCGCAACAGACAACATCTTCAACAGCTAACGTCCCATCCGAGAATTCCCGATTCTCCCCCACTTAGAGCACTAACCACTACCCACTGGTGGTGAAGCTGATACGCGACTTAACCGTCCCAAAAGAGTATTACCATTATTAACTTTAGAGGGGTTAACCCACGAAAGACAATCCTACCAATACGAAGTAATGAACCTCAAGAGAATCTGAATTCCCACTGATGACCTCTAAATTTCTGGATTACAACTGCTCGTCCTAGGCTGGCAATTCTCTATCCTAACTCCTTAACCTCGAATGCATCTTCGGATCCAAACCATCTATAATCCCTTGACAATAAATTCTCCCTAACCTCTCTTATGTCCTAATAACTTATGCATAACGAAAATGAAAGCTCATAATACAATCATAACAAATAGATAGGAGAAAGACATACCGGTCGCCACATCTGGTACTGTCCTGGTCTCCTTGGCTGTAAGCTGGAAGGCGCGTCCTTGAGCCTTCGGAGGCTCTGCTCTACCCTGACCCCCGCTAGTAATCCTCAGGGTAGCCTGCGCTGGCCTGGCAGCTAGTAGGGGACACTGTGCCTTCATATGGCCCACCTGTTCACAATGGTAACAAAGCCTGACACCAGCCTCTGGAATCTGCTGCATACAATCCTTCGTGATGTGACCCTCCTTGCCACACTTGTGGCATCCTGAAGAAGATTGGCAAACCCCATCATGTACCTTGACACACTTTCCACAAGTACGACCCCTCTGAATCTCGTGTCTGTAATCAGCGGCCCTAAATTGTTTCGGTGCAGGCTGTGACTGCGCCGGGGCCTGTCTCTTATCTCTCAGTTGAAGCTCAATCTCCAACTCACGCCGCTTGGCGGCCTCCTGTAACTCTAGCAAGGTATCACATCTCTGTGTGGATACGAACTGTCTGATGTATGTCTTCAGCATGCTCATATACTGGATCATCTGAGCATGCTCTGAAGCAAACTCAGGGCAAAACATCGCCCTCTTAGTAAACATGCGGATGATCTCCGTCACCGACTCTAAATCCTGTTGCAGATCCAAGAACTCCTGCGCTAGTCTCTTCGCTCAACCCGCGGGACGTAGCGGGTACGAAACATATCCCGAAATCGATCCCAAGTAACCGCAGCGCGCTGCTCATCCGAATATGATTCAGTAATCAACCTCCACCAATCCTTTGTTCCCGGCCTCAGTAGTTTCAGAGCACACCTTACCTTCTAGTCAGCAGGACATGAACATGTGCAGAAACATCCTTCCACGTCGGATACCCACCTCATGGCTATGATCGGATCCCAAGTACCATCAAATGTCGGGGGCTTCGTGTTATCAAAGTCCCGGTACTTAAAAGCCCGTCCAAATCCCAACCCTACCGTTGATACAGCTGTTGTGGCTGCGGCGGCAGCCGCCTCAGTGAGTGTTGCATAGTGATAATCAAAATACTCCACCATAGCGGTCTTGATAGACCCAAACATCTCCGGAAACTGAGCCCGGAACATAACAGCAATGTCATCCTGCAGGATCTCCCGGATCTTGTCATAAATCTCGTCTCGCCTCATCTGGCTGATAGTCTCGGGCTCTGTCGGCGCCTCTTGTCCGCCCTCTCCTGATCCTGACCCTGACCCAGTCACGAATCGCTGTGTAACCACCATGCTGAAAATATACCAAAAAGATATCATATCTTCCACCTAGCAATCCGGGAACCAAATCCCAACCGAAACCCTACGGGTTGTGACTTTCTTGCTACGCGTATGGGTCCCGTGCATTCAGTACTACGGGCCCATAATACCTTCCACACGTACCCATATTTGTCTCAAGTATCATCACAACGCCCTAAAACTACATAACATAGCGAGCGCTCATTCCTCACTCCTAGAGGAATGATAAATATCTCATGACTAGTATACTGACCTTGCACAACTCAACCATCCATGAACTGCCACACGACCCTCCATTGGTGCCAGTTAACTATTGCATGAATACAATCACATGCCGCATGGATTAAACAACCTTAGACTAAAAGATTTAATCCTACAACGGTTGGACTCAGACAAGAGCTGCACAGCAGGACCAAATCCCTTACCCTAAGACCATTTAACCCATGTAGCATGTGACTTAGAGTATTCACCCAATAGTTAGTTCACACACGAAAGAGTCACAAACAATCAATGAGGTACTCTACATAAGATAAAGCATCAAAGATTAGGCAATTCTATCATACGATTCCTGAGGATCCCTATCTTAGTACTAGCATGATGTTCTAACATATCACATAATATCAAATAATGTGTATGGTATTTTGGGTCTACTTACTGGCTCCGGCTGATCGTACACTCTGCATCCTCCTTTTCTTATTTTGAAAACCATTTAAAAAAATCATTTGAAAACATTTTCCTTAGTTTGAGACTGGATTCACATGAGTGTTCCTCCAATTCACTCAAACCAAGGCTCTGATACAAACTTGTAACATCCATAAAATTCGAGCCAATTTAAAAACTTTTTAAAGCATTTAAAACCATTCAGTTATTACAATTTGTCTTCAAAATAGTCTAAACATTAGAGTTCCCATAAATCATAATCATAATTCGAGGAAGTGTAAGGTCACACCTTTGCCTTCCCGCGGTCATCCGATGTACTTGAAACAATAATCGATAAATGTAAGTTCGAAGGCTTAGTGAGTTACCCCCAAAATACCCATACACACAACCACACACTTATAATAACAAAAATAATACTATGGGTCCAATCAACCATCGAGTTGGAATACCCCAGGCCCTCAACCATCGGTTTGGAATACCAATATACTATGGGTCCACTCATTCTCGGGATGGAATACCCTCAACTACCATAACAAGAATGTGCACATATAATAGGTAATCACCTAACAGTATACATACAATCAGACCAACTACAGGTCTCTAAGCATAACCACATCCTATCTACCAGGATACCGATCTAACAGATCATTCTAGCATATAACCATCCTATCTACCAGGATACTGAGCTAACATATCACAACAGTAACAATTCCAAATAACAAACCAAAGGGCCGGCCTTCGTGCCTTAGACCCTTGAGTATAGTGAGGATAACTCACCTTGTAATGTCGATATGAACTGAAGAATTGAATTCCCGAATCACCGCCTCACCAAAAATCCCAAACTATCCAAAATAACGAATAATAAGTTAATAAATGGGAATATTAATCTTGACTAAGAATCCACATAGTCCATTTCTAATTAGGGCCATGGCCCAATACCAAATTCGCTATCCAGAAGTCCATATATACAAGGCCCATTATTGGCCCAATTTTCCAAATTGGGCCCAACTCCCTAATTGGGCCTCATTATAAGATCCAAATTCAAAACTAGACCAAAACACCATTATTCAGAAAGCCCAGCAAGGCCCAAGTCCAATTAGTCCAAAGGTGGCCCAATTCTGAAGCCCAAATCGCAAAAAGCCCAATAGGGGGTCGTACGCTGGGCGTACTCCTCGGGTACGCGGGGCGTACTCTGTCTCGTGTTGACCACCATCGGGGTGGTTGACCCAGTATGCTAGGCGTATAGAAATTACGCGGGGCGTAACCTCGCAGGTCTTAAAACTTCCATAAGTGCCTAAGGGATTAAGCACTTGGGCTTAAACTTCAGATCCACTGCTCAAATGTGCTCTAGAACCATAAAGTCTCAAACTTTATCACTTTGGACGTCCAGAAAGCTCTTAATCCATTAAGACCTTTCTACTACATGCATGGGACATCTTAGGCCATTGGGACCTCATTTTTCTCACTTAGGACCTCTTCAAGGGTCTGAAAGGACAGCTTCTCTTGTCTAAAACACATCATGCACCAATTTGGGACTTTTGGGACAAGAAATGGTTCCATAAAGCTAGAATGGCTAGATCTATGTCATACAAGCATAAAGTTTGAAGCTTTTTACCTTCTGGAGTTTCTAGGGCACAACACAACTTCAGATCTACAAGCTTGCCTTTCTTCTCCAACTATTTGATGTAATATCTTCACCTCCAAAAGCTCAAATCACACACCAACTCACACTCTCATACAAAACTGGGGTTTGGGACATTTCTAGGGTACGGAGGCTGAAAGTGGTGGCGGAAATGAGCCATAAAGATGTTTATATAGCACCCAAACCCTAAATATTAGGGTTTCCTTCTGTCATTAGTACGCCCAGCGTACTAGGGCACGCCTAGTATGCTCAGCGTACCCT
Organism: Lactuca virosa; assembly: GCF_052849685.1. NCBI lineage: Eukaryota > Viridiplantae > Streptophyta > Magnoliopsida > Asterales > Asteraceae > Lactuca > Lactuca virosa. The sequence goes on from NC_136429.1 coordinate 486,746,844, forward strand.
TATGTACGCGCAGCGTACTCCTCTTGATCCCAAATTTGCAATTTAGCCCTTATGCTTCTCACTGCTTCACCTTTCCGACCCTAAGGACTATAAACGACAAAACCTGGGATGTTACAGTCACGATTCTAAATAACTAAGTTATTTCCTCACTCTCTAACTCTTGGAATGGCAAAAGATCATTTTACCCTTCCATGGTCTCCATAAGTCATGATTGACCAGACCCTAAAGTCAATAGAAGTCAAACTCGAGTCAACAGTCCATGTTGACTCAATTCGTTGAGTGCATATATGCTACTCGTCGAGTCCTCTCGATATTCTCAGAATCTCACAAAAGTACAAATCAACTCGTCGAGTTGACCCGTCAACTCGCCGAGTTACTGCATGATCAGACCCATTGAGACAACCCTAACCGACTCGTCGAGTCAGCTTATTGACTCGGCGAGTCCATTCAGTCTAAATTCTCATTCAGACGTTTTAGGGCAGATCCACCACTCCAAACTCCAGATCTAGTCTCCTAAGGCTCGATTGTCACGTAAAGCTTCGATCTTTACGTTCATGCATGGCATATTTGCTCCATAATGCCAACACAAGCTCCAAAAAGGGTTAGATGCACAAGATCTTGTCTCTAGCTCAATAAAGTTCTAGTCTTTGGACTCACAAGACCTCATACATTCTAGATATGAGGTTTCAACCTCAAATCATACTGAAAGGACTCAATGACACAAAAAGGATGGGAGAAAACCCTAGAAACTCCCTAAACCAAGATCTCATAAGGAAATGATGAAGTTAGCACCTTTTTACCTCCAACTAAAGCAAAACCCTGATGAACCTCTAGATCCAAAGCCTCCTCTTGATCCAAGATTTGATGCTCTCCACTTCTCCTTCAAAAGTGCACTAATAATCACAAGATTAGCTCTTCTCTCACTCTTTAGCTCCAGCGATTAGGGTTTCTCTCAAGGGTGTAAGTTGGCTGGTGAAGCGGAAATGAGGGCTTAAGGCCCCTTAAATAGGTCACAAACCCGGGGATTTAGGGTTTCCTCATACAACGCCAACTCGGCGAGTCGGTTCTCTGACTCGTCGAGTTGGATCATTAAACCCACGTGGCTTATTCGTCCCTACTCGACGAGTTGAGGCACCAACTCGTCGGTCACCGAGTCAACTCATAAATAAACATATATAAATATTATACCTCAGAATCAGGATGTTACATACCACCACCACCATAACAGTATCAAATCTGATTTCATGTCAGTGGAATCAGAGGGGACACAAGCAGTCCCAATGCCCGAGTTTAGCAGCAGCAGGACAGATGGCAGCACCCGCTCCTGTTACGTTGAGGATTACAGATGGCCGACAGTGCCGTGCAGAGGCACTTGTGGCGAGGAACAGGGCCTTTTAGTTGACAACAGAGGAGGCACATTCAACTCCCGACATGGTGACGAGTATGTATCTTCTCTTTATCTCTTTACTTATATTGATTATTGCTTATGTTTATGTGTTTCATTATAGGTTCGTTCCTTGTAAACGATATATCGGCTCTGGTATTGTTTAATTCGGGGGCTACCCGATCTTTTGTGTCACTCATGCTCAGCAAGCGATTCGTAGGGACTTCGGGGGAGCTGGATTGCCCACTTGATGTAGAGATAGTAGATGATAGGACCGTTTGGTTTGCAAGGGTTTACCGAGGATGCACACTACAGTTGTTTGATGAGCAATTTTCTGTGGATCTAGTCCCTATTCCCCTGCGAGGGAATAAGGTTATAGTTTGTATGGACTGGTTGAGCCCCAATAGGGCAGCGATCGACTGTGAGCAGCAGCTAGTGAGAGTTCGGACTCCTAATGGGGGAGGGTTAGTGATTCAGGGGGAGAGGCCGCAGGGTGGAGCGACTTTATATTCAGCAGCGACAGCGAGGTGCTACCGTCAGCAGGATTGTGCAGGTTATGTCGCCTATCTTATGGATACCTGGGATAAGGTTAAGGCGACAGTGGATGATGTACCGATCGTACGGGAGTATCCGAACGTGTTCCCAGAGGATTTGCATGGGATACCTTCGGAGAGACAGGTAGAGTTCACGATTGACCTAGTTTCTGGTACGAATCCGATAGCCAAGGCACCATATCGGTTGGCTCCTCCCGAGATGCAAGATTTGTCTACACAGCTGCAGGAGCTGTTAGACAAGGGATTTATGAGACCGAGCAGTTCGCCATGGGGAGCCCCGATCCTGTTTGTGAAGAAGAATGGATCACATCGAATGTCCATAGACTACCTGGAGCTGAATAAGGTAACGGTGAATAACCGTTATCCCCTCATGAGGATCGATGATTTGATTGACTAGCTACAGGGTGCATCTTGGTTCTCCAAGATTGATCTGCGATCGGGTTATCTCCAGATGCGAGTCAGAGATGACGATGTACATAAGACAACTTTTAGGACTCGATATGGTCACTCTGAGTTCGTGGTGATGCCGTTTGGGCTCACCAACACTTCTGTCGCGTTCATGGACCTCATGAACCGTGTGTGCAGACCGATGTTGGACAGGTCTATGATAGTCTTCATCGATGATATCTTGGTTTATTCCAAGACTCAGGAGCAACATGAGGAGCACCTGAGGGAGGTGCTGGAGACTATGAGGAGGGAGAGACTTTTTGCAAATTTCTCTAAGTGTGAGTTCTGGTTACGCGTGTTGCAGTTTCTGGGGCACCTTGTCAAGCAATAGGGTATTCTGGTCGATCCGTCCAAAATAGAGGCCGTGATGCAGTAGGAGGTTCCGAGGTCTCCAACTGAGATTCAGAGTTTTCTTGGTCTAGCAGGTTATTATCTGAGATTCATCCAGGATTTCTCCAAGATCACTGTTCCTTTGACTCGACTGACCAGGAAATCGGTGACATTCCGCTGGGGGCCTGAACAGAAAGCAACCTTCGAGACTCTCAGAGAGCGGTTATGCGAGGCACCGATTCTGAATTTACCAGAGGGCATCGATGACGTCGTGGTTTACTGTGACGCTTCGATCACAGGATTGGGTGCAGTTCTGATGCAGCAGGGTCACATGATAGCGTACGCTTCGAGGCATTTGAAGCCTCATGAGGCGAATTACCCGACACACGATTTGGAGTTGGGGGCTGTGGTTTTCGCCCTCAAGATTTGGCGGCATTACCTCTATGGGGTCCGTTACATCATTTACACGTACCACAAGAGTTTGAGGTACCTCATGGATCAGCCGAATCTGAACATGAGGCAGCGTCGGTGGTTAGATGCGGTGAAGGACTATGACTGTGAGATCCTTTACCACCCGCGCAAGGCCAATGTGGTGGCCGATGCTCTGAGCTGCAAGGTAGTGGCGGCTCCGATTTGAGACATATGTTTGAGGATGACAGTGATTACTTCGTTGCTAGAGCAAATCCGGGAGGCGCAGGTCGAGGGCCTGAAGGAGGAGCGTCGGAAGTATGAGCGGATCATAGGCCAGGTGGCCTTATTTGATTATGACAGTTGTTGGTTGTTGACCCTACATAGGAGAGTATGGGATCCATACTGGGGCGGTGTACACCAGGTTCTGATGGATAGGGCTCACAAGTTGAGGTTCTCCATCCATACCGGGACGACGAAGATGTATCGGGATCTTCGACCTGATTATTGGTGGCCCTGCATGAAGAAGGACGTAGCATGGTATGTGGATCGGTGTTTGGCCTATAGAAAGGTCAAGGCAGAGCACCAGTGACCTCACGACAAGATGCAGCCGTTTGACATTCCCGTGTGGAAATGGGAAGACATCACTATGGATATCATCACCAAGCTTCCCAGAACTGCACATGGAGTAGATTTGATATGGGTCATCGTGGATCGGTTGACCAAGAGTGCTCAATTCATCCCGATCTAGGAGAGTATATCGACTGAGAAGCTAGCCGAGATCTACGTTCGCGAGGTGGTGGCACGTCATGGAGTGCCCGTTTTGGTGGTGTCAGGCCGAGAAGTTCATTTCACTTCCAGATTCTGGAAGTGGTTTCATGACGAGATGGGTACTCATCTCCACTTCAGCACCGCTTTCCACCCTCAGACGGATGGCCAGAGTGAGAGGACGATTCAGACTCTCGAGGACATGCTGCGCACATGTGTTTTGGATTTCGGTGGCAATTGGGATACGTATCTTCCGTAGGCGGAATTTTCGTATAACAACAGTTGCCACGCCAACATAAACCGACCTCCCTTCTGGATGCTCTACGGGAGGAAGTGTACGACCCCAATCTGTTGGGGCGAGGTCAGACAGAGTGTCGTGGGGAGTACTAAGGTAGTACTCAAGAACATTGAGAGGATCCAGCAGGTCCGGAGCAGGCTCCAGACTGCACAGAGTCAGAAGAAAAGCTATGTCGACAAGCACCGTTCAGACTTAGAGTTTCAGGTGGGCGACATGGTTCTCCTGAAGGTGTCACCTTAGAAAGGTTTCATCCGGTTCAGGAAGCGGGGCAAGCTGGGCCCCAGGTACATCAGACCGGTTAGGGTTTTGGCTCGGGTGGGCCAGGTTGCTTACCGTTTGGATCTTCCAGTAGATCTCAGCCAGATCGACAACACTTTCAATGTTTCACAGCTGCGGAAGTGCTTAGTGGATGACTCATCGGTTGTGCCTTTAGAGGAGATTCAGGTTGATGACAGTCTGAATTACGTTGAGAGACCGGTAGCCATCCTAGACAGGAAGACCAAGGAGCTGAGGAGCAAGAGGTTCGATCTGGAGAAGGTGCAGTGCCAGCACCGTAAAGGCTCGGAGTGGACCTGGGAGCCCGAGGAGGAGATGAGGGAGCACTACGCGGAGTTATTTCCGGATACAGCGGACATCGAGGACGAAGTCTGATTCAAGTGGGGGATAATTGTAACATCTTTCACTTGTGGTAATAATCATTTAGTATCTTTAAATAATTGTTGGGCTAAGAATTTAATAGATGGACTATTGAGTGGACCATTAGTAAGTGGGCCGCGTAGTTGAGTTGCCCAGAAGATGTACACTGGGCATAAGCTTGGCGTACGCTGGGCGTAGATGAGCTTTGGATTTGGGGGGCGCATGCACGTACATGCAGCGTACCAAGGAGTATGCGCAGCGTACGTGACCAGACTCCAAACCCTAATTTTTAGGGTTTAAGCCATATAAATACAACATTAAGTACCAAACCCTAGCCTCCTTACCAGCACCTCGATTCAAAAACCCTAGAAACCCTTTCATACTTCATCCTTGTGTTTTTTGGCCTTGTGAAGCTTACTTTGGTGATTTGGAGTTTGAAAGAAGAAAGGAGAAGCTGGAGAAGAAGAACTTGAGTATCTTGAGCTCAAGGATCCGAGATTTCACCACCATTTGGCACTCATTGGAGTTATAAAGCTTTCAACTTGCCTCATGAATGCTTAGATATTTGTTTATGGAGTTTGGACGTCTTTAGGTCCCAAGAATTTATTTTTATGATTCAACTTCGTTTCTAGGCTTAGGGTTGCCACCCTTAGTGCTAAATGTGTCCCTATGTCAGTAAAGTTTTGATCTTTAAGGCTTTTTTGTTACCATGCATGAGATCTAACTATTTCCATGGACGTTAGTTGCTATATTCCAAGTTTGGGTTCATTTGGTCAGTTGCAAGCCACCAAGTAGTCGACTTTATGAGTTAAGATGACACACCCCCAAATCGGAACGGCGGTAACGTTCGGGGCTGGAGGACGTCACGTACAGTATCACAACAATGAATAATAGTAATCAAAGTAACAACCACCATTGTATTGATAATATAGTGCTTACATTGTATTCGAATCACATATGATTGACTCCAAAAGTAAACAGCAAAACAAAGACTTGAAGCTACTATGCTTCGTCTTCTCGAAACCTGTGTGTGTATCTGTCTACTAGCTTCCTGAGAATACAAGTGATTTTGAAAGTGTATCAACATTTAAGTTGGTGAGTTCATAAACATTTTGTTCTAGAAAAATAAGTTCTTTGTTCCTAGAAAATGTTCATGTGTTCTTCTAGAAAATCCTAAATTTTCTTAGTAAGTAAGGATAACTAAAATGACCATACCGATTCCTTCTACGGTTGTGTTCCTTCAGAAAATCCTATATTTTCTTAATAAGAAATGTGACCAAACTAGTTCCTTCTATGATCACATAGTTTATACTGACTATATATAAACTAATATCAAACGGACAGTTGAATGTGTGGATCTGCCCTACACCCACAACCAAACAAGGAATAGTAAATGAGGCGAAAATTACACATTCCATTGTATATCGGTTATTATTTATATATAACTCTGATATATAAACTAAGGAACCATAGAATTAACAAATGAGGGTCGTTATATTGTACTATTTTGTAAATAAGTGTTGATCCTTTTGTAAATATGTTCATAGTTTCACTCGCTCTAATGTAAAGTATTGTTTTCGGTAAGTAATTGTATTTCTTTCCCAAAAGTTGAATTGTAAACCATTTGCTTGTAAAATAATGATGTTTATCCTTCAAAATCCTATATTTTCCATAATACTGAATTATAGTCGTAAGTATGCCATGACCGAAAAGTACAAGTATAATTGTCGTACTTAATTTAATGATACGTATTTTTATTCATACGTAAAACTAGCTGAAGACGTGTTTTCACTGTAAACTAGAAGTGATGTTAATACCCCGTATGATCACTTAGTACATACGAGATATATAAAAACCGAGATCGAACAGACAGTCGAATGGGTGAATCTGCCCTAAGCCCACAACCAAACAAGGAACAGGAAATGAGGCAGAAATCACACATTCCACTGTCTACCAAACATTAATTTTATATAACCCTGACGTATATGCCAAGTAATCACAGAGTTAATACCCCTTTGAGATTGTTTGAAAATATACCATTACGTAAATATTTAGTTAATGTTTATTGTGAGAGTTCATTATAACCATGCTAATATGACTAATGACCTGCACGACATTCTTCAGGTGTCGAGATATTTATGACATTTGTCACCCCAGAACTTCTGTTCCAAATGTAGCTAACAGTCAGGGCACGGGATTGTCATTCCCGTATAGATCTATACACAAAATCACGCTCTCCCTCCAGGAGACTCTACTTATAATTCAGGATTTTAACGGGTACCATGTTTGGTACAACGAAGCAAGTGGCTCACAATCCTATATTAACTAGTTTACATAAAGTGTGTTCAAGTTTCCTATTGCCTCGTTAATGTTTGTACTATCCTTCTTTAATGTTTACAATATATAAAATAATCGAAATTTTATATAGTCATTCTTCGTCTCAAAAAGAGTAAACATAACGTGTACGTTCCCCAACTATACCTATTATAGTTTAAATGTAAGTTTTCCATATTTTGTTCTAAACTTTATAAAATAGCACGTATGTTCGATAAACTATACCTATTATAGTTTATATGTTTATTCCATTGGTGTGAAAACCATTGCGTCTTAACATGTTTTGTAAATCTTTGTAAATTTAATAGTAACGATGCTTTGCGAATTTAATAACTTCATGTTTTAATTGCATATTAACGGTATGAAAACATAATAAGCAATTTATATTTTTAAACACAAAATTTCTTGTATTTTACTTGTATCCCCCACCCCCCCTAAAAACATTGAAAAAGCTTGGAAAAATATGGGGGTATGAACTCACCTTATGTGTGGTCACGGTTTAGATAACGAGCTAAAACGGTGACTTCAAGCTAGTATACTGGAAGGATATCATGTTCAATAGTATCTTAAGGATGGAACTTCAAATATAGTTTCCAGGGGAGTTTGGCCTTTGATTCTTGAGAATTGAAGGAAATATGGTTTGCTATTTGAGAGAAAATTATGGAAAAATGTTTATTGGAAGTGTTAGAAATGGTTCCTCATTCGTATGTTATATAAGGTGAATGAGACATGGTTTGCATTGGTATGCGTAACTTATCGTATTGGGAAAACAAATCACATATCAAGTGGCTAAAATATCTAGATATTTGAAAGGGTTTGCGGCCAAGTTTCCACCTAGAACACTAGAGATTCCGGTCCTTATTCTTTGTTGTTTACGGCCCTAATGGGATTTGCTTTTGTGATTTCGGTCATATGGACCGAAAACCCAAAGTTTCTTGAGTTACAACCGATAACAACCTTGTACCTTGATTCCTTGGACCGTAAACTACTTTACATTGGATTCCTAGGCCAAAGACTCAAATATGGTGGGTTATTTCATGGTTTCAAGTTTAATCTTTTACCTAAAATTGATTTATACTAACCTAAATAAACTTAGGTTTTAATACACACTTAGTTATTAGTTTATAAACATGCTCCTAAGGCTATAGATCACACAATGCTTCAAGGTTGCAATGTGGTTTTTCACTAGTACTTGGTTACGGTTTAGGCTTTTCTAGTTCTAAAATTTCCCATTTGTGACATTATCCCCCCGTTAGAGGGAATTTCGTCCCGAAATTCGTTCTAGCATGGTTATTTTTTGAACTAGGGAAAGAGGTGGGTATTTATGTTCCTATTGATCTTCTCTTTTCTAAGTGAGATCAGATTCTTACTTGGTGTTCCAGCGGACCTTTATTATTAGTATGTAACTTTTTTTTCGTTTAACCAGATTGTTTGTGTTGGTATGGTAAGTTGTACTTAAGATGGGAGAAAGTGTGAGTTTGGTTTACTTGCCTATGTTACTTGAATAATAGCATGCCCACTCGTAGTCTTGGGCAACTTTGCCCTGAAGTTCATGGTAGTACTCATACTTGGTTCATCTATCATCACCTCGTGTATACAAGTCGTATATAATTAAGATTGAAAAGACGTTAGGATGGGTGACTCTGCCCCAAGTCCACAACCAAACAAGGAACATGAGGTAGGGCGGAACTACACATCCTAAGTCTGTAGAATCTTATTTATATACCACCCTCATGTATACAACTAGCAGTGATACGTTAACTGCATGGGTCCTTAGTCTCTATTCTTGAACTTGACTTGCTGTATGAGTGGCATTCCCAAAAGATCTGTTGGGAATATTTCCGAAAGGTTTCAGAAGGTATGGTACTCCTCGCATGCATACTTCTGAGTTTTGAAGCAAGAGACGATTCGGAGGTTCATTTTGGAACTATCGTTATTGATTAAAAAGGGTTCCGCTAGTCGGTCGGCTAAGGAGAAGGGTATTTTCATAGCACATAAAATTGGTATGGCGAGGACCAAACCAATCCATGTCGAGTGACGACGCCAGAACTTCTTATAGTAATAGATGTTAAGCTGATTAGGAAAAAGTGTTTGTTTAGAACGATGGTGCATTCTATGTATATATCTTTAGTGCTTCCCTTTTTATCTTTGATATTACTACTGCGAATATTTTTGTACTGTGTTTAGCGAGTACTAGTAGTACGAGTGTTCCGATAATTGAAAATGATGAAATTTCGTAATATAATCCCTACTGGGTACCTCTATAATCGCTTGTTGTATACAAGTCATGTATAATTAAGATTGAAAAGACAGTCGACTGAGTGACTCTGCCCTAAATCCACAACCAGACAAGGAAGATTAAATAAGGTGGAATCACGCACTCTAAGCCTTTAGGATCTTAATTATATATGACCCTAATGTATACACTAAGCCATCATAACTCACCCACAAGAATCCTTAGTTTTTTTATATGAATGATGTGTTTTGTTCGGACGAGAGAGTATAAAAAATTAAAATGTTTTTATTAGGAAAACATATCGTTGTTCACAGGGGTTCCGAGACAGTCTCTCCTGCGGTGATCATTAGCACTCTTCCATCTCTATCAACATTCTTTGTTATTGGACAATCCCTCTTGAAGTGTCTAGTTTCACCGCATTCGTCACAAGCCGGGTTTACTCCAATACCGGGGACTTGGTTGAGGGGTTGTGTCGGTGCCCTACAGAAACGGGCAGTGTTCCCCTTTCTGTAACTCTCGACAGGCTCCATAGTGATGAAAGTTGCACTTGTTGCATTTTGGGCGAACCGCAGCATATTGTCTTACTGGTGTTAGTGTGGCAGGGGTTGTGGCAGCATGAACAACAACAATTTGTTGTTTCTTCGAAGGCTCTTGGGTTGGCTGTCCCTTTTTCTTACTCTAAGACTTTCGCTTATAGTCTCTCCCTTTTGTTGGTTCAGGGACGGGGGTCATCACACCATGGAGGACTCCCTGGTCCACAAGTCTCTGTGCCAGACGCTTGGCACTGTCAAAAGTAAGTGGGTTGGCAGCTGTCACGTTCCCTTGGATCTGAGGAGATAGCCCCCAGATCTATCTCTCCACTTTCTTACTTTCCGGGGTGACCATCCCAGGACACAAAATAGCCAGGTCACTAAATCTGGTTGTGTAAGCAGCAATGTCGGAGTCTTTCATCCTCAGACCCCAGAGCTCTTGCTCTAGCTTTTGTACTTCACCCCTCGGGCAGTATTCTTCCATCATCATGGTGTTTAAGTTCTCCCAGCCTGATATGTGCATAATTAATCATATGTTTAACATATATTTCTATTCATTTTTGGCTAATTATATGCATAATATGGACAAAAGGTACTTAATAATGCTTATATTGTGTTTTCAGTCCAAAAGACATGCTTGGAAGCAGAAGGAAAAAGGAGAAGCAATTAGAGACCAAAGAATGAAGGAAAAGGGAAAACTACACACTTACTCGGCGAGTCCACGCACGTACTCGGCGAGTTCATTAGAATGTTCCCGAAAGAAAAGTCAAGATTCCTTGCCGAACACGGATTTCACACTAGTACTAAGTCCACGACCTACTCGCCGAGTAGCCCCTGTTTTGTGATAATTATAAATAGCGGGTCTTAATCCGATGGAAGGGTTGCTGGAACCTTTGGGGAGAAGCAAGCTGCGATTGAAGAGCCAGAAGAACCCTAGAGAACGAAGATGCAACCTAGAATCCAATTCCGAAGAAGATTTGAGGCACATTCTTATCATTCTACTTAATCTATTGTTTCTCAATTATGGTTAGACAATTAGAATTCGTTTTATTGCTGTTAATTACCTCAATCATGAGCTAAAACTCTTAAACTTCTGTTTGGGGATACAAAATTGATATTATGGTTTGATTTTATGGTAGGATTAATTTAATATTGGTGATTTTGTTGATTCTAGCTTGTTAAAGAACCTTATGTGTGAATGATAACTAATTTTCTGTTAATAGGAAGATAATTGAATAGTATGAACATCTTTTAATTATCAACCCCATATGTTTATGTGACCACTTTATCATATGTCTAGGACTAACGAACGTGAAACTAGAATTAATAAGAAAAATTAGGTAAATTCATGTGTGAGCTTGTTTGATGACCATCAGCAAGAGGTTAACTAAAGGACCAATTTAGTTAGCTATTACAAGTCTAAATTAACCCGAATAAATAATCTAGTGAATTAAATTAAATTAGACAACTGATCACTGTTTGAGTTAGTTTGTTTTCTAAGGATTATCGTAGCGAACGCAAGGCTAATCACTTGAATCGGTAGCCAATAGAAGAATTAATCCATTGCACTATTACCATAATATCAACCATAGGATCAATTGAGTTGAACTAAACAGAAGTCCCTTTTATTATTGAATTCAGTTAAATCTTTGTTTTTCTAGTTCTTAGCTCAAGTAGTATTAGTAAGTTTCTAGTCTTGTAAAACTAGAGAAAACCCATATTTACTATTTAATTTAGATAAAATTAGTCTTTAGTTTTAATTTACCGTTCCCTGAGTTCGACACTCTACTTACCTAACTATACCACTAAAAGACAGGTTCACTGCCTTTGTGTGCTTAATTTATAACTCAAAAGTTGGATTAAAACCAGTGCATTTTACACACATCAAGTTTTTGGCGCCGTTTCCGGGGAACGGTTCTAAATTAGCACTAATTTCTATTTTTATCGATCATTTGTGTGGGATTTATCTTACACAAAGTTAATTTTGCGGTAATTTAGTAGTTAGTATAAGTTTTGATCAATCCCTGTTTTAATAAATTAAGTAGAAAATTTTGCTGTTTTTACCTTGAACTCGCCGAGTGCACTCGACGAAACTCGGCGAGTCCATCACTGTTCACAGTTTTAGCTTTTATTTCATTTTTGTTCTTTTTACGCGTTTTTCTTATTTTATTTGCAGTTGTTTCATGACCCGAGGATCTGATACACCTTTGATCCCTCCTCTAGACGACCCGGAATCCGCCCTAAGGAAGAACAAAGGAAAATCCGTTGGAGAATCCGCTTCTTCAAGGAATTCGCCACTAAAGAACCTAAAGTCCGTTTTCAGCAAGAAGAAGAGCAGCAAATCAGGAGCATCCAGCGCCTCTTTTACAATCGAAGACCCTATTAAAGAAGACGTCGAGCACGAGACCGAGGAAGAAGAAGACCCTACATTCGGTCACATTTCCGATTCCGACGACGAATTAGCTATTCTCATGGCTAACATTGATGAAGTCCCCATGGGGGAATGGAAGAAGAGGATACGCGATGATACTGGATCGGGACTTGTGCAACCCGCAATCCCCGATACTGCTACTTTTGAGCTCAAGGGTCACATCCTGGCTCTACTTAAGGAGATCCCCTTCACAGGCAAAGACCACGAAGACGCTTATAAACACTTGGACGAAGTCAATGATGTAGCTGATTATTTCAATGTTCCAAATGTGCCTCGGGAAACTCAGCTACTTCGCATGCTTCCGTTTACTTTGAAGGGTGCTGCCAAGGATTGGCTCAAGTCATTGCCCCCAGGATCTATCACTACATGGGCCCAAATGAAAGAAGAGTTCATTGATCAATTCTGCCCGCCATCCAAGATATCCAAGCTAAAGAAAGCCATAGCTAACTTTGAACAACAAGCTGGAGAATCACTATATGAAGCGTGGGAGAGGTACAAGAGCCTGCTAAGGAATTGCCCACATCATGACCTCAATAGTCAACAAGAAGTCTCCATCTTCTATGATGGAGTAAATGTTACCACTAGGCAATTACTTGACTCGCAAGGTCCACTCACGAAAAAGGCACCTCCAGTGATAAAGCAACTAATTGAAGAATTCTCTAAGCATTCTAGAGAATACCACAATCCAAGAAATGATGTGACGAGGGGGGCCGCCTATGCAGCTTCAGAAGACTTGTCAGCAGTTATGGCTATGCTAAAAACCATGGATAGGAGGATGGATAAAATGGACCAAACGATACATGCTATTCGGGTGGGTTGCGAAAATTGCAATGGGCCTCACCTTACTACAGACTGCGATTTGGATGAGAATGGCAACAAAAAGGTGCAAGTTTGTTACTCAAGTGGGGACCGATATGATGAAGATTGGCGTAGACCAAAGAAAGAGTGGCTCCCTTATGACGAGTACAAGAAGGCTAAGGAGGAGAAGTTCAAGCAAAAGGGAAGGGGTTTTTACCAAAAGGAGGAGCCATCACAAGAAAGAAAACCAAGTTTGGAAGAAATGCTTACCAAATTTGTAGCTGCTTCAGAAAAAAGACATAGTGATCATGATGCTGCAATTCAAGAAACAAGGACCATGCTTAGAAACCAGCAAGCATCTATCCACAACATAGAAACACAGCTAGGGCAACTTGCTCAACAAATAAACCAAAGATCACCGGGCGAACTTCCTAGCAAAACCGAAAACAACCCACGAGGCGCGCACATAAACATAGTCACAACAAGAAGTGGGAAAATAATCACTCCTCTGGCCCTTATTCAGAATGAAGCACCCGAAGAATCACAGAAGGAGGAAGCAGAAAATCAAGCAGAAAATCAAAATCTTCAATCTGACAGCTCTACTCGCCGAGTACAGAATAGGGAGTCGGCGAGTCCACTGCCAAATCCGAACAATCACACCCCTGAAAAGTTTTACCAGCCGCCATTGCCATACCCAGCCCGAGCTAAGAAAGCGAAGCAGGAAGAGGAGTACCAGAAGTTTCTAGATCATATAAAGGCTCTTCAAATCAACATACCCTTCATCGAGGCTGTCGCACAAATGCCCAAATATGCAAAGTTCCTTAAGGAACTTCTCACTAATAGAAGGAAGATGGAGGAAGTGAAGAAGTTAGTCCTCAATGAGAATTGCTCAGCCGCCATGCTCAACAAATTACCAAAGAAGAAGGGTGACCCGGGGAGCTTAACTTTACCTTGCCAATTTGGCAATTTAGCTACCACTCATGCCTTGGCTGATTCAGGAGCAAGTGTGAATTTAATGCCTTATTCATTCTTCAAGAAGCTGGATCTCCCGGAACCAAGACCAATTCGTATGGCGATTCATTTAGCTAGCAAGACAATCACTTTCCCAAGAGGAATATGTGAAGACTTAGTGGTCAAAGTGGACAAGTTTGTCTTTCCCGCTGATTTCATAATTCTAGACATGGAGGCGGATCCTCAAGTCCCAATCATCCTTGGAAGACCCTTCCTCAACACGGCAAGTGCAATAGTAGACATGAGGGACTCGAAGCTCACTTTGCGGGTAGGAGAAGATTCAGTCACATTTGGGGTTGATCAAGCTATGAAGTATGCACAGAATAGTGACGACACGGCATTCTCAATTGACATGCTTGATGAATTATTGGAGGAATGCATAAGTGAAGATTCCAGCAAATTCACAATTTCTGATGAAGAATTTGATGCAGAAAAAGACTTAATGGACATCGAGAGGCTGCTGGAAGAAGCTGAGTGTGAAGAGTTGATGAGGCAATCTGACACTTCAACTCGCCGAGTAGGGCCGATCTACTCGCCGAGTCCAAGCGAAAAAAAACAAAATTCGTAAAGTCAGCTACCAACTCGCCGAGTCCCTTACCTACACTTGGCGAGTGCAACAAACAGAACACAAAAACTGAGCTCAAAAAGTTACCAGAACATTTGGAGTATGCCTTCCTTGAAGATGGCCATCAAAAGCCAGTCATTATAGCCTCTGACCTTTCCAATTCTGAAAAGGAAGAACTAGTGCAAGTTTTGAAGAAGCGACAACGGGCCATAGTATGGAGCATTACCGACATCAAGGGAATAAGTCCCTCTTATTGTTCACACAAGATTAACCTGGAAGAGGGAGCAAAGCCGGTTGTGCAGCACCAAAGAAGACTAAACCCAAATATGCAAGAGGTGGTCAAGAAAGAAGTGGTCAAGCTTTTAGATGTAGGGATTATATATTCCATTTCCGACAGCCCGTGGGTGAGTCCGGTTCAAGTGGTGCCCAAGAAAGGAGGGACGACGGTCATAACCAACGAAAAGAATGAGCTTATTCCGACACAAACGGTAACCGGTTGGAGAGTGTGCATCGATTATCGAAAACTAAACGATGCCACTCGTAAAGACCATTTCCCCTTACCCTTTATTGATCAAATGTTAGAAAGATTATCGGGCCATAGTTATTATTGCTTCCTAGACGGATTTTCGGGTTATTTCCAAATACCCATAGACCCATTGGACCAAGAAAAGACCACATTCAGTTGCCCAAGTGGGACTTTTGCTTATCGACGCATGCCCTTTGGGCTATGCAATGCACCCGCGACATTTCAAAGGTGCATGACAGCCATATTCCACGACATGGTGGAAAAATTCATGGAAGTCTTTATGGACGATTTTTCTGTTTTTGGATCTTCCTTCCATGATTGTCTCACAAATCTTGACCTAATGCTTGCTAGGTGTGAAAAGACCGACTTAGTCCTTAATTGGGAAAAATGTCACTTTATGGTTAAGGAGGGTATAGTTTTGGGCCACAAGGTTTCCAAATCGGGAATTGAAGTGGATCGGGCAAAGATTGACACCATTGCCAAATTACCTCCACCAACTAATGTGAAGGGTATTAGAAGTTTTCTAGGACACGCGGGTTTTTACCGGCGTTTTATCAAAGATTTTTCTAAAATAACTAGACCTCTAACACAATTACTCCTAAAAGATGCACCATTTAATTTTACTAAAGAGTGTTTAGAGGCATTTGAATTTTTAAAGGAAAAATTGACTAATGCCCCGATCATTGTTGCACCAAATTGGAATTTACCATTTGAAATAATGTGTGATGCTAGTGATTTTGCATTAGGAGCTGTCCTTGGTCAAAGGGTTGATAAGCACTTCCAACCCATATATTATGCTAGCAAGACTTTAAATCCAGCCCAAGAAAACTACACCACCACGGAAAAGGAATTATTAGTTGTGGTGTACGCTTTTGATAAATTCCGCCCTTATTTAGTTTTATCTAAAACAACTGTTTTTACTGACCACTCTGCTATCAAGTATTTGTTTGCCAAACAGGATGCCAAGCCAAGATTGATACGATGGGTTCTACTTCTTCAAGAGTTTGACATAGAGATACGCGACAAAAAGGGAATGGAGAATGTAGCAGCTGACCACTTGTCAAGGCTTGAAAACCCGCGATTGCAAGAAGATAGAGTTGGAGATGATTTTTCGGACGAGTATATTATGGTGATTGTGGGAGAAGAACCATGGTTTGCAAATATAGCTAATTACTTAGCTAGCAATTACTTCCCAAAAGATCTCACAAGTCAACAAAAGAAGAAATTCTTTTCCGAGATAAAGTATTACTTTTGGGATGAACCATATCTTTTCCGAAGCTGCGCGGATGGAATCATACGAAGATGCGTGTTCGGGAATGAAAGCTGGAAAATATTAGAGCAATGTCATAGGGGGCCCACGGGTGGACATCATGGAGCACATTACACTTCTAAGAAGATCTTTGACACTGGGTTTTACTGGCCCACGATTTTTAAAGATGCAACCCAATTTGTCAAAGAATGTGATGCATGTCAAAGAGCTGGAAACATTTCATCTCGAAATGAAATGCCACAACATAGTATCCAAGTGTGCGAAGTATTTGACGTGTGGGGGATCGATTTCATGGGACCATTTCCCATATCCAAAGGCAACAAATACATATTGGTGGCGGTGGATTATGTATCCAAGTGGGCGGAGGCACAAGCTTTGCCAACTAATGACGGTCGGGTAGTGGTGAGGTTTTTAAAGAAGTTATTTTCAAGATTTGGGGTCCCGAAAGCTCTCATAAGTGACCGAGGCACTCATTTTGCCAATGATCAACTAGAGAAGGTGCTAAGTAAATATGCGGTAACCCATAAATTTTCAACATCCTACCATCCACAAACTAGTGGACAAACCGAAGTGACAAATCGAGCTTTAAAGAGAATCTTGGAGAAATCGGTGGGGAGCAATCGAAAAGAATGGTCGGATAAGCTAGACGATGCACTTTGGGCCTTCCGTACAGCTTTCAAAACCCCTATTGGTACTACACCATATAGGTTAGTTTATGGAAAGCAATGTCATTTACCGGTGGAGATAGAGCATAAAGCTTTTTGGGCTTTAAAGATGTGCAACTTCAACATGGAGGAGCTCAAGAACAACCGGTTATTGCAAATGAATGCTCTTGAGGAACTTAGAAATGATGCATACACTAGTTCTTTGATCTATAAAGAGAAAACTAAGAATTGGCATGACAGGAGGATCAAGGAAAATAAAGAATTTCATGAAGGGCAAAAGGTGTTGCTCTTTAATTCAAGGTTAAAACTCTTCTCGGGCAAACTCAAGTCAAGATGGGATGGTCCTTTTCTGGTGAAGAAGGTGTTTCCACATGGTGCTATAGAGCTATTGTCAAAAGATGGCACCCCGTTCAAGGTCAATGGACATAGAGTCAAAAAGTATGAAGAAGGAGTTCCAAGGAATGACGGCATGGAAGAGTTGATGTTGCTGGAAGGGATTGCAGCCACGTAGAATGGGAGGAGTCCAGCTAATGACTCCTTCAAAAGAAGCGCTTCCGGGAGGCAACCCGAGTTTAGAGTTTGCATTTCTTTTTCCTTTACTTTCTTTTTAATTCTTTAGGATCTTTTTCATTCATCTTCTTCTGGAAATATGTTCTAAATGATTGCTTGAGGGCAAGCAATGCCTAGAGTGTGGGGTAGTGGGTTAAAAAATAAAAAAAATAAAAATAAAAAAAAATTTAATTCAATTTTTGTCAAACTTCAAGCTTTACTCGCCGAGTAGGTACGAGTACTCGGCGAGTGCTTGCATAAATAACCAAAAAAAAAAAAAAAAAAAAAAAAAAAAAAAAAAAACCGCGTAAAAGCATTTATACTCGGCGAGTAGCCCGTTTCTACTCGGCGAGTAGCCAACTTACACAGACGGTATAAAAATCTGAGAAATAAGGGTTTTTACCCATTTTACCCACACACTCGCCGTGCACAGCCTCCTTCAAGCGATTTCTGTGATTTTTGGCTTAATCCTCGACTTTCAAGGGAAAGGGTATGATCTTTACACTTAAAAACTCATCAAAGGTTCAAGCTTTATCACTGATTTGCCCTATTTTATCTAAATTCGGATTTGGGGGTTTCCTCGAATTCTAGGGTTTTAGTTTTTCCATAAATTAGGAGTCGTTAGGAGAATTTTCTTTTGGTTTAGTGGTTAATGGGCTTAGTACAGCAAACCCCTGTGCAAAATTGGGTGTTTTAAGTGACCCATATGTGTTCGACAGATTCTGGTCCCGATGTTCATCCTACTCGCCGAGTAGGCCATGAACTCGGCGAATAGGAGGCTATACAGATCTGTTTTATTCAATTTTAATTACTGGGTGTTGTTTGTTTGTGCTTTCTTAATGTTGTCATGCAGGTACCATGTCCAGACGAGGTCAGTCTTCAAGAGGGAGAAGCCAAGGGGACATCCCGTGGCTCTCGTTCCGCCAAATCACATCTAAATCGTCTCAAGTCCGTGCCAAAAACAAGTTAGAGGCTCTAAAACAGAAAGAGATTCATTTACCCAATGCAGTGGATTGGGATTGGATGGGGAAAGTTGGTTTGGAAGAAGAGCTAACACCATATTTGGTGAAAGAATGTAATTTGGGGGATTCAACCATCATATGTGATGGTTGGTTACAGCTTTTCAAAATTCAAGAACCAGTCTACGCTGAATTATGTTGGGAGTTTTTTGCTACCATCTCATTCCGAGGTGGTAGTGAGTACTACAATCCCAATGTAGTTTCCTTTTCTCTTGGTGGGGAGCTGCGACAATGCAGCATGGCTGAATTTTCATGGAGGCTTGGAATCTATGAGCAAAGCACTATGTTGAATGAAGATTTTGAAGTTTTTTTAGAGAATTGCCACAAAGATCTCCCCGAGGGAGTGGTTGCTTCTACCTGGTGGAATACTATTGCTAACCGGGTGTACATCCCATCTACCGCACAGGAGGGTCACATACGTTCACCGATCCACCGTCTCATTCATCGGTTCATTGCTAGCACGATTAATATGCGAAAGGATTGGGACAAGGTCCCGACCCTTGACATCTTTTATCTTTGGAGTATTATTACTCCCGATGTTTTCTGCAATCTCCCCTATCGCATAGCCAATATCTTGCTGAAGGGGCTGTTAAGGAGAAGATGAACTCCAAGATTAATGGAGGGATGTTTGTGACGAGGCTTGCAAGGTCATTTGGGGTATTAGATTTGCAAGAGTCAAGGGCGCTGACGGTCATTTATCCCCCTCCGTTCAACACCGCATTATATAGGAGGGCAAGGATTGTGGAAAAATTTGGTGATTCTTTTTCTATTCCTCATGCGGATGAGCCGGTTAACCCCGAGGAGCCGGGAAGGCGAGTGAGGCAAAGAAGTGAGCGGGTACGGGAAGACCCACCGGTTATTCCGGTGGAAGAAGAGAACGATGGATGGAATCAACTTGAGTACCGGCGCTACTTGGATGATATTGGAAGAGGAGTTAACTATAACAATCAATCATTTGACTATCTCTTCCAACAAATGAACATCGCACCGAGACCTGGACCCGGCTACCCCCACATCATGAGTTGGGAAGAAAGGATGAGGAAAGGCAATGAAGGAGGAGGAAGTGGAGCTGGAGGAGCCGACGTAGATGATGAAGAATGAAGAATGTTTCTTTTGTGTTTTTAATTTATTTTCGTGATGTTTGATTTGGACAACTTGTTACACTTGGATGATTTTATTTCTCGTTAGGACTTTTGGTTGCTTTCAATTTTGTCTGTTTTTTTTTCAGGATTGGAAGGTTAGGATGCATTTAGAAGTCTTATGGGTCAAGGTTCAAGTAAAGAATGTTCAATTGGGAGTGCGAAGTCTTTTCCATTAAGTTCGAGTCCGTTAGAGTTGGGAGTGTAGAGTGCTTTATTACTGAAGTAATTAGAAAAAGAGTCACTGAATTACCCCAATCCAGCACTTCAGTCGAATGGAAAACTCAGCGCCTACTCGCCGAGTGCACATACCCTACTCGGCGAGTGCATGGACAAATTCACGACTTCTCTGCCAGTTAGCAACATACTCGCCGAGTACACGACTTACTGGCCGAGTCCATCATCATTTTTCGGATTCCAGAGTTGTTTTGGGCACGTTCATTGCAGTTTTATCCAACTCTTTCATAGAGGATCATTGCTGAAGGTTTCTAGGAGCTGTATCCTACATCTTTGAGTCATTTGCAAGTCTACCACACGCGAGATGACACCCAAGACATGGATGAGCTGTTCCCATGTTTAAAGTCATTCAAAGATGAAGCTAAATTGAAGATGATCAGCCTCGCCACTACTATCCCAGGGGAGTTTGTTCCAATTCCCTCTTTATTTTTATGTTTCTTATTCATGCCTAATATGCAATGGGGACATTGCATAAATTAAGTGTAGGGTAGGGGGTTGGTTATATTTAGTTAAAATTTAGATTAATTTTAAAATTTTGCATAAAATTGCTAGGGCTAATTTAGATATTTTGGTAAAAACAATTAGGGATCATGCTAGTATTATATTTGATGATTCCATGAGGACCCAAATGTTTAGTTGAGCCTATACGTTATAGTGCATTTGTGGCTCCCTTATTCTAGTGAAATCATGAGACAAAAACACAACCTCGCTTAGCCCGAAGGATGCAATATGTTTAGCATCGTGTACTTGAAATGTATCCAGGAAAATTGTTATCATTAATCAATAAAGGTTGAAGTTGAGTGCCCTTGCTTAAGCATGTAGGTTTTGAGTGAAAAAAAAGTGAGTTACATGAGAAAAAAAAGAGAATTACAAAAGAAAAGTTTGAAGAATTTTTGGAGCATCAAAGTCAAATATGAAATTAGAAGATCAAAAATTCCAAGAAATTCAAAAAGTTGAAGATACCAAAAACCAAACAACAAAGAGGTGAATTCAAAGAGATCAAAGATCAAATGCCAAAGAAATGAAGAATTCCAAAGAGCTCCAATGTGGTATCATACATTGTAATTATCTAGATTATGTATGCTTGGGTTACTCAACCAAAAACACCTTGAGGTTAAGAGGTTTTCTGAGGATGGATTCGGAGGGATGCATAAAATGAGCATAGTTCGGGGTGAGTGGGCGAATGTTTATGAGGATTGTGAGTATTTAGAGTATGGGGGTTATTAGGAATTTTAGACACAAATGTGCGCGTTGCGGTCTTGGCATAATGGTTGGGTTCGACGTGAGTTGTCCTATGTGATTCTAATGTGTTAAAATTCAGTTTTGCTTGGGGGCAATCAAAAGTCAAGTGTGAGTTATTTTGATATGTGCATAATTAATCATATGTTTAACATATATTTCTATTCATTTTTGGCTAATTATATGCATAATATGGACAAAAGGTACTTAATAATGCTTATATTGTGTTTTCAGTCCAAAAGACATGCTTGGAAGCAGAAGGAAAAAGGAGAAGCAATTAGAGACCAAAGAATGAAGGAAAAGGGAAAACTACACACTTACTCAGCGAGTCCACGCACGTACTCGGCGAGTTCATTAGAATGTTCCCGAAAGAAAAGTCAAGATTCCTTGCCGAACACGGATTTCACACTAGTACTCGGCGAGTCCACGACCTACTCGCCGAGTAGCCCCTGTTTTGTGATAATTATAAATAGCGGGTCTTAATCTGATGGAAGGGCTGCTGGAACCTTTGGGGAGAAGCAAGCTGCGATTGAAGAGCCAGAAGAACCCTAGAGAACGAAGATACAACCTAGAATCCAATTCCGAAGAAGATTTGAGGCACATTCTTATCATTCTACTTAATCTATTGTTTCTCAATTATGGTTAGACAATTAGAATTCGTTTTATTGCTGTTAATTACCTCAATCATGAGCTAAAACTCTTAAACTTCTGTTTGGGGATACAAAATTGATATTATGGTTTGATTTTATGGTAGGATTAACTTAATATTGGTGATTTTGTTGATTCTAGCTTGTTAAAGAACCATATGTGTGAATGATAACTAATTTTCTGTTAATAGGAAGATAATTGAATAGTATGAACATCTTTTAATTATCAACCCCATATGTTTATGTGACCACTTTATCATATGTCTAGGACTAACGAACGTGAAACTAGAATTAATAAGAAAAATTAGGTAAATTCATGTGTGAGCTTATTTGATGACCATTAGCAAGAGGTTAACTAAAGGACCAATTTAGTTAGCTATTACAAGTCTAAATTAACCCGAATAAATAATCTAGTGAATTAAATTAAATTAGACAACTGATCACTGTTTGAGTTAGTTTGTTTTCTAAGGATTATCGTAGCGAACGCAAGGCTAATCACTTGAATCGGTAGCCAATAGAAGAATTAATCCATTGCACTATTACCATAATATCAACCATAGGATCAATTGAGTTGAACTAAACAGAAGTCCCTTTTATTATTGAATTCAGCTAAATCTTTGTTTTACTAGTTCTTAGCTCAAGTAGTATTAGTAAGTTTCTAGTCTTGTAAAACTAGAGAAAACCCATATTTACTATTTAATTTAGATAAAATTAGTCTTTAGTTTTAATTTACCGTTCCCTGAGTTCGACACTCTACTTACCTAACTATACCACTAAAAGACAGGTTCACTGCCTTTGTGTGCTTAATTTATAACTCAAAAGTTGGATTAAAACCAGTGCATTTTACACACATCACAGCCCATTGAGTTAGCCACTGTAAGGGTCAGTGACTTGACATCGCCATTCCACCATGTAAGGGCCCTGTCAGAGAAGGTACAGGCAGCAAACTTCACTTTGCTCCCTTCTGGGCATGCGTATATCTCAAGAATCGACTTCGTTTTCTCGAACCATTGCATTAGGGCAATAACTTTCTCCCTTCCACTAAAGGATTTGGGTTTGCAGTTCATGAAGTCTTTATATGTACACTCCATAGGGTTTCCGTGGCTATTTCTGTGGTTAAAGTTGTTAACACCACTTCCCGCTCCGCTAGCACTACTTGCGTTGATCTGAGTCATGGCGGCTGCTACGAAGGCAGTCACCGCAGCCTGGAACATAGCGGGGTCATATTGTGGAGGTGGCGGCGGTGGATTTGTTGTCGTGTTGTTGTTACGCCTGATATATCTACGAGGGGGCATCTTTCAGTCATAGAGTTTAAAGATGAAAGGTTGGTAAGATATCGGTAGTGGTTATAAATAGAATGTCATAAGAACTAGGTTATTGTAGTTTGTGTGTATCATGCTTCGAAAGTGTTTTGTAAACAGTTCATAACAGAAGTCGATGTGAAAATAAACTTATGAATTTTCAATAGTGACCACCCTCACGGAAATTCCGTGACTTGATTTGCGGTTATTAGTTGTGATGAACGACGTTATAAATCTAACACATAGTGTGAGTAGTGTAATCACTGACTCACTAGGTTATCTTAGTTTCTTAGTTATTAGTGTGACACATACGGTGCTCTCTAGTTTGTTTTCAATAGAGTAAGGTTTGTTAATGATATCTCTCTAGTTCCTTTCTCGGAATCCTCCTCATGAACCCTCTTTTGGTTCTGCCTCGACTCCTCTGTTAACTGTTTGCTATGTCTAGGTGTGTTGGTTGTACGAGAATGAGTGTGTCTAAAGAATTTATGAGATTAATAAAAGTATTTCTATTAAGCTTTTTATGATGATCCTTACTGGGTCCTCTTATAATCGTGTAGTGTATACAGATTATATATAACCAAGATCAAATAGACCTTCGAATAAGTTATCCTACTCCAATACCACAACCAAACAAGGAACATGAAGTAGAGCGAAAATCACAAATTTTAAGTCTATAAGATATCAATTATATATAACTTTAATGTATACACTCAGTAATTATAGACCTACCAGTAAGGGTCTTTTAGTTTTCATATAAGTTAGTTATAGTACCGAAAATACTCCTATAGTATTTTAATTATATGTCTGATTCTAGAGCTTCTTGGTGTACGAATTTGATAAGTTTTTAGACTTTTTGTTATTGTATAGTATCATAAAATTCTCCTATAGTATTTTAAACTTTATGTTTGGTTCCAATATTCCTTTTGTGTATAGAGTTGGTAAGCTTTAGACTTGTTGCAACACCACTATCACTCTGAAACACATGTTGGTCGTATCTCAAATAAATGTAGTTGATCAGGCTATATTTATCCAAGATATGATTACATAACTATCTAGGTTTGACTGTAGTGCCCAATATCTAAATACTTTTGTTTTGTTCTTCTTGTGATACTTGTTCTAGTATATATATATATATATATATATATATATATATATATATATATATATATATATATATATCCACGTATGTAAACTTTTATAAAAATATTAATATATTTTAAAAGTATAATTCTTGGTTAGAGTGTTTTTATCACATAGTATTTATAGTTGTATATCTTTTATGGGTTGATATACTTAGTTCACTATAAACAATGATCTGATACCAATATGTCACACCCCCAAACCAGAACGGCGGAAACGTTCGGGGGCGGAGGACGTCATATACGGTATCACAACAATGAATAATAGTAATCAAAGTAACAACAACCATTGTATTGATAATATAGTGTTTACATTGTATTCGAATCACATATGATTGCCTCCAAAAGTAAACAGCAAAACAAAGACTTGAAGCTACTATGCTCCATCTTCTTGAAACCTGTGTGTGTACCTGTCTACTAGCTTCCTGAGAATACAAGTGATTTTGAAAGCGTATCAACATTTAAGTTGGTGAGTTCATTAGCATTTAATTCTAGAAAAATAAGTTCTTTGTTCCTTGAAAATGTTCATGTGTTCTTCCAGAAAATCCTATATTTTCTTAGTAAGTAAAGATAAGTAATATGACCATACCAATTCCTTCTACGATTGTGTTCCTTCAAAAAATCCTATATTTTCTTAATAAGAAATGTGACCAAACTAGTTCCTTCTATGATCACTTAGTTTATATTGACTATATATATATATATATATATATATATATATATATATATACCTATATCGAACGGACAGTTGAATGTGTGGATCTGCCCTACACCCACAACCAAACAAGGAACAGGAAATAAGGCGGAAATCACACATTCCACTGTCTATCGGATATTATTTATATATAACTCTGATATATAAACTAAGGAACCATAGAATTAACAAATGAGGGTCCTTATGTTATACTATTTTGTAAATAAGTGTTGAACCTTTTGTAAATATGTTCTTAGTTTCACTCGCTCTAATGTAAAGTATTGTTTTCGGTAAGTAATTGTATTTGTTTCCCAAAAGTTGAATTGTAAATGTTTTCTTGTAAAATAATGATGTTTATCCTGGAAAATCCTTTATTTTCCATAATACTGAGTTGTAGTCTTAAGTATCCCAAGACTGAAAAGTACAAGTATAATTGTCGTACTTAATTTAGTGATACGTAGTTTTATTCATAAGTAAAACTAGTTGAAGACGTGTTTGCACTGGAAACTAGATGTGTTGTTAATACCCCTTATGATCACTTAGTACATACGAGATATATGAATACCGAGATCGAACAGACAGTCGAATGGGTGAATCTGCCCTGAGCCCACAACCAAACAAGGAACATGAAATGAGGCAGAAATCACAAATTCCACTGTCTACCAGACATTAATTTTATATAACCCAGACGTATATGCTAAGTAATCACAAATTTAATATCCCTTTAAGATTATTTGAAAATATACCATTACGTAAATATTTAGTTAATGGTTATTGTGAGAGTTCATTATAACCATGCTAATATGACTAATGACCTATACAGCATTCTTCAGGCGTCGAGATATTTATGACATTTGTCACCCCAGAACTTTCGTTCCAACTGTAGCTAACAGTCAGGGCGCGGGATTTTCAGTCCCATATAGATCTATAAACAAACTCACGCTCTCTCTCCAGGAGACTCTGATTATAATTCAGGATTTTAACGGGTACCATGTTTGGTACAATGAAGCAAGTGGCTCACAATCCTCTATTAACTAGTTAACATAAAGTGTGTTCAAGTTTCCTATTTCCTCGTTAATGTTTGTACTATCCTTCTTTAATGTTTACAAGATATAAAATAACCGAAATTTTATATAGTCATTATTTGACTCAAAAAGAGTAAAAATAACGTGTGCGTTCCCCAACTATACCTATTATAGTTTAAATGTAAGTTTTCCGTATTTTGTTCTGAACTTTTTAAAACAGCACATATGTTCCATAAACTATACCTATTATAGTTTATATGTTTATTCCATTGGTGTGAAAACCATTGCGTCTTAACATGTTTTGTAAATCTTTGTAAATTTAATAGTAACGATGCTATGTGTATTTAATAACTTCACGTTTTAATTGCATATTAACAGTATGAAAACATAATAAGCAATTTATATTTTTAAACACAAGATTTCTTGTATTTTTCTTGTATCCCCCCCCCCCCTAAAAACGTTGAAAAAGATTGGAAAGTATGGGGGGTATGAACTCACCTTATATGTGGTCGCGGTTTAGATAACAAGCTAAAACGGTGACTTCGAGCTAGTATACAGGAAGGATATCGTGTTCAATAGTATCATAAGGATGGAGCTTCAAATATAGTTTCCAGGCAAGTTTGGCCTTTGATTCTTGAGAATGGAAGGAAATATGGTTTGCTATTTGAGAGAAAATTGTGGAAAAGTGTTTACTGGAAGTGTAAGAAATGGTTCCTAATTCGTATGTTATATAAGGTGAATGAGATAAGGTTTGCATTGGTATGCAAAACTTATCGTATAGGGAAGACAAATCACAGATCAAGTGGCTAAAATATGTAGATATTTGAAGGGGTTTGCGGCCAAGTTTCCAACTAGAACACTAGAGATTTAGGTCCTTATTCTTTTGTGTTTACGACCCTAATGGTCTTGGCTTTTGTGATTTCGATCATGTGGACCGAAAACTCAAAGTTTCTTGAGTTACAACCGAAAACAACCTTGTACCGTGATTCCTGGGACCGTAAACTACTTGACATTGGATTTCTAGGCCGAAAACTCAAGTATGGTGGGTTATTTGATGGTTTCAAGTTTAACCTTTTGCCTAAAACTGATTTATACTAACCTAAATCAACTTAGGTTTCAATCCACACTTCATTACTAGTTTATAAACATGCTCCTAAGGCTATAGATCACACAATTCTTCAAGGTTGCAATGTGGTTTTTCACTAGTACTTGGTTAGGGTTTAGGCTTTTCTAGTTCTAAAATTTCCCAGTTGTGACATAAGACATGCTAAGGGACTCAGATCTGTAATATGGACTTAAGGTCTTAATGGAATAAGCATTTTAGAAGTTTATGGCTTAACAAGGTACTATGCTGGGCGTACAATCGAGTAAGCGCAGCGTACAAGCCATGCAGCAGTACTCTTAGTGTACAGAGGAGTACTCCCAACGTACTCTCAGGTTTTGAGCTTTGCGACGTTTGGGCCTTGGTTTGGGCCAATCTTTGGGCTTAGCAGTTATTGGGCCTTAATGGGCCATCAAAAGTCAGATAATGGACCAAGGACATGTTTGGGCTTAAGGAAAGGCCCATTTGAGGAGTTAAGCCCAATTTAGAAAATTGGGTCGTTAGTGGGCCTTTAGTGGGCCATTAGTGGGCTTGGAATGATTAGATGGAATTAGGCCTAGGTTATGGTCCAAATTAGATCAGGGGGTAGAATGGTCATTTTAACCTATGAAGGATTATTGGATTTTGACTAAGTATTATTGTGATAATGATAGTCGGGGAGTCGCGGGAACATCCGATAGAGATTCGTTACCGAGAGATTCAGTAGCCAGCTTTGTGAGGTGAGTTTTACTCTAGTAGGAATGGGTCGAAGATACCAATTCCGACCCGTTTATGTATGTTGTCATATGTCGGACTAAGGTTCGATGTCAGGTTGTACCCGATGTAGGTTTATATGTTTCCGGACTTTGGTCCGATGCCGGGGCAAGCCCGATGAATGTTTGTATGCTTGATATCTTCGTGATTCTTGCATGTGTCTGTTTGAATGTTTCCGGACTTCGGTCAGATGCCGGGGCAAGCCCGAGGAATGTTTATATGTTTCTGTTATGTGTTTATGTTTATATGTATTTGTTGATATTCTTATGTATACCGAGCTTTGCTCGATGCCAAATTTCGGTTCGATACCGGGTGGGGCCCGATGCCGAACTTCGGTTCGATGCCAGGTGGGGCCCGATGTAGTAGGCTAGGCCCAAGTTACATGTTATGTGTTTATGTCATTACATGTATGGTATGTGGTAGTTTGGGGATACTCACTAAGCTTCGTGCTTATAGTTTTCAGCTTTGGTTTCAGGTACTTCCGCTAGTAAGGGGAAGAGCTCGGGATGACTGCATTGCACACACCACAACGTTTAGCCTGGGATGATTTACTCTGATGATTGGACATGTGATTTTGATACAGTGTTCTGATATGATGTTTTAAGATACTATCACTTATGTTTTTATGAGACGATTTGGTTTACTATGGTTTTATTTATCAATTAAAAATGAAATTTTTGGACCGTATTATTGGGTTGTTTCGGTATTATTTAGTATACTGGATAAAGTTTCTGACAAAAATATCTTATTTACATCTTTGTGTTCATCAAAATCATTTACATCTTCATATGACGTTTTCATTTTAGAATCTATCGTTCCTATAATTCTCACAGTAACAACAAAAGCTTCCCAAAAAGTGACATTTAATCAAAGAAAATAAAAATAAAAACAAAAAAAAATGCAAAAACAAATAATGAATATTTTTAATGCACTAGTTTCTATTTACATTTCATAGTCTATCAAATCTAAACTACACCTTACAGACAGTGATCCTGATCGAGTATAGTATAGTTTTGATAAACAAGTGTGTCGAGCTCAAGGGGTACGCAAGTGAATTAATATTACAATTTTTTATTATAGGTTATACCAAATAAAATAGGGGTTTTTTATTATTAAAATCTCAATTAAATCAATAGCTAAACTAACTAGACAAACTGAATGGAGACGAATCACTTTGGGTACTTTGCTTTAGAAAACAAATTAAATCTCAATATCATAGATAATTACTAAAGTGCAATTGACATTTATTCTTTATTCATCGATTCCTAATATAACTAGTTTCCGGGTCTAGACAACTAATCCTTTGAGCTTCACTACTTTTAGTTGCAATGATCAAGTAAACTAATTATCCTAAAAATCAGTGTTCAATTCGTATTATGAGGGACTTGAATTATTAGAATCAAAGATCATGAAGATACTACACACAAATAGTCATCACGTGTATTTTTACACATTAAAATTACAAACTTTACTACTTAACCCCAAGTTTTGATCAAACACTAGTCATAAAAATTTATAATTCATAAAATCATATGATTCAAGCACACCAAACTAGATTGATCATCTAAACCTAAAAATGCTCAACAATAAACATAAAAGATTGAAACTTTAACCCATAAGGATCTTTTATCAAGCAAACATAATAAATTAAATAAGAATAAATAATTCGAATAGCAAATTAACCCATAATCTTAATGATTCATCTAGTCTAACACAAATCAATAGGGTCTTGAAGCCCTAAATCAGAAAGTAAAACATATAAAAATCATAACGGAATGCTAATCATGGTCGGAACAACAAACTAAATGATTTACGACATGAATCGGCTCATTAATCCTTCAGATCTTCGATCCATATCAGCTTAACGGCCCCCTGACCGCCTTCTAGATCCTTAAAACGGCACTTCTGAGGTTTTTTTCGTAGGGGATGGATTAGGTTTGAAGACTTGGAATGCCATGGGATCTGGATTTAGAACGTTCACAAAGTTTTTTCATTTTCCACGTTGTGTAAATGGATTTTCCATGTCGTGGGAACTGGGAATCCAAATTTTTCACAAACACGAAAGTCTTTCGAAATTTTGTTTAGATTTCAGAAATCTTGAATCTTGTCAATCGGTGTTACAAGTCATGAGATATGGTCAAAACACTGGAGAGAGATCAAGGTGCCAGCAACATCCTTTTTGTGTCTTTTTTAACTCCGTTTTCTTCCTTTAGCATCCCAACTCCCATTTTAACTGTAATTGAATATTTCAAAGTATATTAAATATCGTATATCTTAAATATAACATTTTACTCAAATATATTAAGAAAATGGCTTAAAATATATAGTTAAATAAGGTCATATCAAAAGCCATCACAAGCTTTGGAGTTCCTCAAACTCCAAGAGCATCCAAGGAAGGGATCAAAATCATACAAAAGTTAACTTAAACATGTATTAAGAAGATCAAAGGTGAATATGAGAGCTTTATAACTCTAAAAACTCATAAAATTGAAAGAGATGATGATTCCAAGCTAGTCCCTTGCTCCCTTGTTCCCAAAATGACCTTTCTCCTTCTTCAAGCTCCACCAAAATCTAAGAACAAGGTCTTCAATCATGTAAGCAAGCTCTTAATAATCCATGGAGGCTAGGGTTTTGTGTTGAAGGGTTGGAGGCAGAAGAGGATTCCCTAATCCTTGAGATTAGGTGCTAAAATATGGAAGAAAGCCTAAAAAATCATGGTCATGGGCTGCAGCAGCTGCCACACCATGGCATTCCTCTTGCCACATCGTGGCGACTATCAGATGCGTGTTTCATTCATTTGGCATGCTATGTCATGGTGCTCCATTCACCACATCGTGGCACTAGATTTTTCCTAAAATTCCAACCTTTGATACCTGTAAGTCCTCAGTTGATCCATCTTGGAAAACGGGTGTTACATATAGTGTCACACCCCAAACCGAGACGGCGGAAACATTCGGGGGCGGAGGACGTCATGTACAGTATCGCAACAATTGAATAATAGTAATCAAGGTAACAACAACCATTGTATTGATAATATAGTGTTTACATTGTATTCAAATCATATTTGATTGACTCCAAAAGTAAATAGTAAAATAAAGACTTGAAGCTACTATGCTCCGTCTTCTCGAAACCTGTGTATGTACCTGTCTACTAGTTTCCTGAGAATACAAGTGGTTTTGAAAGTGTCAACATTAAAGTTGGTCAGTTCATAAGCATTTCGTTTTTGAAAGTATGTTCTTTGTTTCTTGTAAACCTTAGTGTGTTCCTCCAGAAAATCCTATATTTTCTAATGTAATGAAATGTAAGAAATGTGACCCATACTAGTTCCTTTTACGAGCACTTAGTGTATACAAGTTATATACAATCCAGATCAAACAGACAGTCGATTGGGTGGTTCTGCCTTAAGCACACAACCAAACAAGGAACAAGAAATGAAACATAAATCACACATTCCACTGCATGTCGGATCTTCATTGTATATAACCCTAACGTTTTTAATAGGTAAATTATAGAGTTAACAGTAATGGTCCTTTTAGAATGGTAAGTGTGTTCTTTTAGAAAATCCAATATTTTCTTAGTATAATTGAGATGTAGTCTTAGGCCTTAAGACCAAAACGTATACATGTTAATGTACGCTAAGGTAGTATACTTGTAGTTTTATTACTTGATAAAACTATATAGATATGTGTTTTCCCTAGAACTATGAGTTCTGCACTAGTAAATAGTGTACTGTAGTAGTATATAGTGATCTGACCCATACCTATTCCCCGCTATGATTACTTTGTGTATACGAGTCATATATAACGAGATTGAATGGACAGTAGACTGTATGGATCTGCTCTAAGCCCACAACCAAACAAGGAACATGAATTAAGTGGAAACCACGCATTCTGCTGCCTATCGGATCCTATTTATATACAACCCTAACGTATAAACTAAGGAATCATAGAATCAGCATTATAGGTCCTTTCTAAAATGTATGTTCGTGTTACTAGAAAAGTGGTGTAGTTTTATTGTTAAAATAAAACCATTTGAAGCTATGTAATTCTCGTAAACTAAACATTTTAGCTGATACTATTGTGAGTTTCTCATAACCATGCTAAAATGACTAGTGGCCTGCATGACATTCTTCAGACGTCAGAATGTTATGACATTTGTCACCCCAGGCCTGCCGGCCTAGCTGTTGCAAGCAGGTCAGGTGCGGGATTGTCAATCCCGTATAGATCTATACACAAATTCACGCTCTCCCTCCAGGAGACTCTAGTTATAATTTATAGGACTAAAACCTGTACCCTGATGGGTACAATGAATTAGTGCCTCACAACCCTGTATTAACTAGTTTACATATTGTGTACTAGTGTTCTCTTGTAATTGAAAATGTATGTATTACCTTGTACTAGTAGTGTAAAATAATTATAATTAAATAATTATTTTAGTATGATATCCTTGTCTTAGTAAAACAGTGTAAGCGTTCCCTAAACTATACCTATTATAGTTTATATGTATGTTCTGTGTGTAATGAAAATCCTGGTAATTTAACTGTTTGTATGACACAATGAAATAATCAGAGAAAGGTACTCTTTTGCTCGACATGTTACAAAAGGGTTAAAGTTTTATCTATAAAGTTTTGTATTCATATATATATATATATATATATATATATATATATATATATATATATATATATATATAGAGAGAGAGAGAGAGAGAGTCAAGATCAAATAGGAAGGAAATTTTTGGTAGGAAGGTAAGAAGGTTTTTTTCTATATATTTTTTTCGCGAACAAACAAAATGAATCATTAGATGATTCATTTTTAAGATGATTCACAAGAAAAAATTCTCAAAAAACATCTCGATGATTCATTTATACAATGATTTTGTTGTTATTCACTAAAATTGTCATAAAAGTGAATTTTTTCTTAATTTACTTAAAAATGAATCATAAAGATGTTTTTTTGGGAATTTTTTCTTGTGAATCATCTTACAAATGAATCATCTAGTGATTCATTTATTTTGTTCGTCAAAAAAATATGTAGAAAAAAAACTTCTTACCTTCCTACCAAAAAAAATTTCTTACCGAATCTATATATATATATATATATATATATATATATATATATATATATATAAATATATATATATATAACGCAAATCTAATTTAGATCAAAAAGGCTGTCAGACAAATGATTTTATCCCTAGTCCACAACCAGACAAGGAGCAGGAGTTAAGGTGGGAACACCAGTCCTAAGCCTGTTGGATCTTAATTATATATATATATATATATATATATATATATATATATATATATATAAACATATATTTTGGAAAACAAAAGTATATAACAAATTTGAAGTAGTTTGAAACAATTTAAAATAGTTTAAATCAGTTGAAATAGCTTGATATGTTTTAAAACTGTTTGAAATCATTTGAATGTTAACACAAGATTTCCTTGCATTTTACTTGTATTCCCTCCCACTCCCCTAAAAACATAGAAAAATACTGAAAACGTAGGGGTATGAACTCACCTCGAATGTGTGTGCTCGGTTGAGTCGCAAAGTGCTAACGATGATCCTCAGATTAGAATACGTGAAAATAGTCGTATCCTAATAATATTTATAAACGATATTGTATTTAAATTAAAAAGATATTAATTTAAATAATGGATAATAATTTAAAGTGTTAGACAACACTAAATTATGTAAGAATTACTTACAAAAAGCCTTAGGAGTTATTTGAAAGAATTCTAGGTGTTTTCGGTCTGTTTGGGTGTTTTCGGTGTGAGCTTGAAGATTTGAAGATTGTTCTTGGTGTTCTTGGTGAAAATAAGAAGATCTAGGCAGAAATCTATTGAAGTTACGGGGTTTACGGATGAGTTTTGAGAGCAAAATGGGAGGTGTTTGCGGCCTAAAATGTGAGAAATGAATTAAGTTTGCGGCTAAACTTAAATATATAGGAATGTGTTTTCGGCCTTAAAGGGAATTTGGCTTTGGGTTTTCGGTCCATAATGGACCGAGTCTTGTGTTTTCGGCCATTTAGGAGTTGATTTCGGCCATAGCAAGCCGAAAAACTCCATGTTCCTTGAATCATGCAACCGAAAACTCTTTTGATTCCTAATTCCTTGGCCGAAATCTCCATGTTTCTAGAATCTTTGGACCGAAAACTCCTTGTTTCTTGAATTCTTGGCCGAAAACTCCAATGTGGGGTGTTATTATATGGTTTAAGCTTTAAACGTTTGCCTTATATTAATTTATACTAACATAAATCAACTTAGGTTTTAAACTATACTTAGTTATTAGCTTATAAATATGCCCGCAATAGAGGATGCAATGCAACAAGGATTGAAATTATGGTTTCACTTGTACCCTGTTAGGTTTTAGGCCTTGCTTGATCTTAAAATTTTCGGGTTGTGACATATAGGTTAGAATCTAACAACAAAATGGAAGGAACACGATAGATATGTATAAAAACTTGATATCAATATGATAACATTGACTTCTTATACTCCACTTTTTGCATACACTATGTACTTCATCAACTAGATTGGTGTTTAAGTCGGTGAAAGACGATGGAGTGACATGTGTACTTAAGATACTGAACTAGAAACAACATGATAATGGCAACAAATAGAGAAACACTTTGAAAAAAGGACGAAAATGCCCTCATGTGCATAACACATAAATGTTCTTGATGGAAGAAAAGTAATGGTCTACAAGGGACTAACCGCAAAATATATATATATATATATATATATATATATATATATATATATATATATATATTCGATATATAATATGTACATCTTCTTTCCAAGTGTAACACACATTATTTATTTATTTAACTTGTTAGCGTTACAATAAATATAAACAAAAAAGCTAATTTTCTTTTTTGTATATAGTAGTATATATAATAAAACTTAAATAAAAACATATTTAATATTTGTCTTCTTTTTAGCTTAGGTTATGTTTGGCAGACTAGCAGAAAAGCTAACTGATAGCTGAAAAATTAGTTGTTAGCTGAAAAACTAGCTGATAGGCACTCGCTTATAAGCTAGTTGTTAGCTGATAAGCTAGCTGGAAGATATAAAATAACATAAAGATGACATATGGAAGAATATGTTTTTTATATAATTAGTTAAGGGTGTATTCTGGAAATATTTAAAAAGCTACTCTAATGTTGTGTTTGGTGCCCCACAACTAACTGATGAACTAACTTATTTTTTTTAGTTTTTTTAGGTTATCATATTTAGCAATCGAAAATGTAAATTATAAGCCAGCTTTTTAAAAAGCTACATAAACTAGCTTTTCAGGAATCTTTAATTTTTTTCGTAAAATACCCCTTATTTATTTATAGAAAAATATTTTTTTTAAAATCATTTAAGTCATTTTTTATCTTTCAACTAGCTTATCAGATAGTACATCACCTTCTATCTGCTAATTTTTTATATAACAACTAGTTTTTAGCTATCAACAAGCATTTTAGCTAGTACGCCTAACATAATCAGAATAGTTTAAAGAGTAAATTAAATGAATGGTCTCTATGGTTTAGGGTAATCTGTACATTTGATCTCTACTTTGATTTTAACTCGGATGGTCCCTAAGACGCATTTTTTGCGTTTTCCGTACCTGTCAAACCGAAAAACACTATATTACTCTTATTTATTTATTTTTAGTTTATTTATTGTTTATATCTTAATTTATAATAAGATTAATGCAAGTGGGACCTACCATACATCAGTCGTACCTCTCTCTAATCCGACACATCATCCATACTCATGTGCGTCTCTCTATCTATCTATCTAGCCCCAACATCTTTATTGTCTTGTCTTCCTCACATTTAAATGAAAAAGAGAGGCCACCATTAAAATGTAGAAAAAAAGAACCCCAGCCCTGTACACCCCTTTTTCCCTCAGTCTCTTTCTCCCCTTTCCATCTCAATTAAGAACAATAACTATGATTCTTAAACAAAAGAAGAATCACAACTATTGCTGTCTCTGAGCATTTTCATTTAGATTTCCGATTAATGGTTTTTGGCACCTGCTTTGCTTTACCTCCGGTGACATCAGAAATATAGATAAAAACAAAAACTTGAAACCCACATAAAGACTAAAATTAATTGATTTATTAAAAATGGAAAGCAAAACTGATTTATTTATGAAAATGAATACAAAAACCACAGACCAAAATCCATCGTATCCGACACTCCATCTCCTGATCATTTTCCTATATTTCTTTCTCTTATGGATATGATAGTCTCTTTCCTTTTGTTCTTTCTATTTATGTTTGGGGTTGATGATACCGTTGGTCCAGTGGTGGCGCGAGTTGAAATTAAAGAACAGGGGAAGACCCAGCAACAACAACATCACGAAATCCACTACCCCTGAACCAAGTAAGATGGGTTTGGGTTTTATAGGGTGATGACAGATAGAGGGAGGTGGTGTTCTTTTCTATGAGGAAAAACCTTGATGTCGTTGATAACAGATGAATTTGTTGATGATGATGATTTTGGAGACCGAAGAGACGCTGTGTAGGGTGAAGGTAAGGGGTATGAGTGGGACCCACTTTAGTTAATAAATATTTTAACAGATAAATAATAAATAAATGACAAAGAAATTAAAAAATAAATAAATAAGGGTAATTTAGTCATTTTATCTAGTAGGAACCTAACTTGCAAAAAAAATGTATAATAGACAATGTCCGAGTAAAAAAAAAGAGTTAGGGACCAAACGTGCAGGTTACCCCATATCACATGGACCATCCGTGTAATTTACTCTAGTTTACAAAACTCGCTTATCAACTGCTTTTTGACTTCTCAAACATGACAATTAAAAAAAAAACATACAAAAATAAGCTAGTTTTTAATATTGTTGTGCCGAGGCCAAGGAGAACTTTACTAACAAGAGTTTTTAGTGGTATATTTTATTGAAAGTGATTATTCATAATAAACTAAAAAAGGAAAAACATGTAAAGTCTAAGGCTGTAAGCTTGTTTGACGTAAAAAAAGGAGACAGGATGAAGTTTTATATAAAATTTTGTATTAAGGGCAAGCCACCTCAAACCATGTCCCTGAACAT
The DNA here is from genome assembly GCF_052849685.1 of Lactuca virosa. Lineage (NCBI taxonomy): Eukaryota > Viridiplantae > Streptophyta > Magnoliopsida > Asterales > Asteraceae > Lactuca > Lactuca virosa. The sequence goes on from NC_136429.1 coordinate 486,783,949, forward strand.
GCATGGACCGCTTCTTCTAATGTGGGCATGAAGCTTCTTCTCACCATGTTCTCATTTTCAACGGACAGATTCTTACGCAAAGAATGGGATGCTCTTAGTTAGGTTTAAATAGTTACAGATTGATAATTGATTGCATTGGAAGCTTTAGAGATACCTACAAAAGTAATTAATATCATTCAGTTTGATATCACGTGAATGAGTTAGGAAATGTCTAATTTGTGTAAGGCGAGTTTATTGTGTAGTTTGAAAAGTGGCATACATGCATATAAATGTGTTTTCAAAGATTGTTCTATGGGGATAATGACTAAAATAATCAAAATAAGAAATGTCATATCAAACAAAATAGGAAATGTCATATCACAAAATGATCTATATATCTTTTAAAAGAGTTTAAAACTACGATAAAATGACCACTCATTTGGATTTGTGAAATCCACATGATATTATGAAATTATTTCATTGATGGTCGTTAGTAAAAAATATTTCATTTATTGAATATTTTGTAAAATAATAAGTACCTGCAGCAAAATAATTTTAAAATGATCTATATATCTTTTAAAAGAGTTTAAAACTACGATAAAATGACCACTCATTTGGATTTGTGAAATCCACATGATATTATGAAATTATTTCATGGATGGTCGTTAGTAAAAAATATTTCATTTATTGAATATTTTGTAAAATAATAAGTCCCTGTAGCAAAATAATTTTGCAAATTAATTGAAATACTAATAACTTTATAAAATAGTAACAGTTTCAAAACATAATAATTATTCATTAAAATATTAGGTTTAAATAGGTGCTAGTTTCAAAACATAATAATTATTTCTTAAAATATGAGGTTTAAATAGGTGCTTTTCACAAAGACCGTTTTACAAAATATATGTCCTCATTTATGTGTCCATATATGTGTTCGTAGTTACCAGAACATTTGCTTACATGTCGTGAAAATTGAAGTATTGAATATGTTTGGTGGCAAATTTAAATATTTAGGCTATTCGGTGCATCTTATACCGCATACTGCGGTAAGCTGCGATATACAGTAAACACCGTAACGAGGGGCAAAAAAAAATATGGTAAAGGTGGTTTGTGGTATGGATTTACCACATGGGAAAAAAATGCACTCATTCAAATGTTGTACTTCATGCATAAAAATTATTCCGAAGTGGGTTTGGTAAAATATGGTATAACACCCACCAGTTTTGCGAGATGACGTAAAGTATGATGTGACAGTAAAAAAATGTAGTGAGTGTGGCATGACACCCACTAACCTTAATGTCCATTTGTTTTGACAACACTACACACTATGGTGGTGATATGTCTCTACACCGTCAGGTTGATAGGTACTACGGTAAACCTCTCGCAAGTGAAAACTATACCACATTTTTTCCTCTATTTTTCTTTTTTTAATTATTATTAAATCACACACACTCACACACACAAACATATATATATATATATATATATGAAAATTATAAAAAAATTATTAAAATTCATAGTTTTTAATTCCCAACAAATAAAATATAATAATATTGATATTTTACTATACATATTTTAATATAAAAAAAATGAGGTGGTATGTTATGACCATTTCTTATTAGTTTTGTGTAGTGAGAGGAAGGTGAGAGGAAAATGATGTGACGATATCGTGACAGACCAAAAATACGGTAAGATGTGCTACCACACCCACCGGTGTAAGGGCATGATGAAAATATGACTTATGTGTTTTGGAACATGTGACACAGTGTATATCTTTTTTTGAGCTAACTTAAATGGTCAAATTTTTGTTTAACTCAATACGTTTAATTTTGTTATCTATTGAAATATTAAACGACTAAAATTCTTGACTACAACATTATATTTTTATTTTTGTTGGATTCAAAATTCTTGACTCTAACTGTAACACTCAAAATTTTCAAACAAGTTTTTTCACTTTTAAAAATTCACACAAACATAGTTTAACAATTCTCATACCAAATTTATTATTTTTCTCAATCACAAAACATCAGAGTTTGTTGTCAAATATCCCAGAATCCACATAAACACAAATCAACAAGCTGGTGAGTAGAATCATGCCGGCGCCTTCCCGTGATCCTGAGATGTACCTGAAACACATTTTACACAAACACTGTAAGCATGAAGTTTAGTGACTTCCTCAAAATACCACACACACATAGTTAGCCTCTCATCGCTATATCTCGATAAGGACCCTTCGACCATGTATCTCAGTGAAGTCCCTCCGGTCTCACGGCTCGGCATGGACCCTCCGGTCCTGTGTCTCAGTGAAGATCCTCCGGTCTCACAGCTCGGTATGGACACCCCGATCATAGCTCAATAAATGCACAGAGTAATATACAACAATAATCACAAAGACAGAATGCATAATATCATATATCTCAGTATAAGCAAATAAGACCCTCCAGTCAATAACACAAATAAGACCCTCCGATCGCACAATAATTACCACTCAGGTAATTATAGTGAGAAGACTCACCTCGTAAAGTAAAGCAAGTATATCCTGCACCCGAATTGCTGTTTGTAACATCCATAAAATTCATGAAAATTTTAAACTTTTTCGAGCATCCAAAAACAATTATTTATTACAAAATATTTTCAAAATAGTTTCATATCAGAGTATCCCATAAATCAAATCATAAAAATGCGAGGAGGTGCACAATCGTGCCTTCTCCTTCCCGCGATCATCTGAAGTATATGAAACAAAATCCAAAAATGTAAGTCCGAAGCTTAGTGAGTTCCTCCAACATACCAACGCCATACAAGCCATAACCATATAATAACAAATAGCATGCATATAAAGTCTATAGTATGATTGGACCGCCTTCACCAGTCTGTCTGGCCCACTCTCAGAATCTTCAACATGTCTGGTTCGCCTCACTTTCAGCCTGTCTGGACCGTTTTCGGGGCCTTCGGCCTGACTGATATGCCCCTATGGCCTGTAGTCTATCCGGGCCGCCGTGGATATGTTGGCCTACAACACAAAGCAGGTCCGCCTCAGCCCACCCTCAATCATACAATCAACACATAGATAACAAATGCTAGCATAAAAAAACAGTCAAACCGATCTAACAGATCACTAACCATAACATCATCCAATATACCAGGATACCGACATAAGTGGTCTCTAATATAACATCATCCTATATGCCAGGATACCGACCTAACAGGTCACTAAGCATATCATCATGCAATAACATGGATATCAATCCAAAAAGAAGGGTCGGCATTGGTGCCTTCGACCCTGTTAGTATAGTGAGGACAACTTACCTCACAATGTCGATCGGCACTGAAATATCAAACCCCCGAAACACGGCTCCAAACACCAACACCTACAACCACCAATGATCCACTTCCATAAATACCCAAATTACCAAAATACCCTCAGAAGTCAAACTGGTCAACCCTTGGGTCAAAGTCAAAGTCAACGGTCAAGGTCAAAAGTCCATGTTTACCCAACTCTTTAAGTGCAGCTTCCAGACTCGTCGAGCTCCTTCAGAACTCAGAAAGTCGCGAAAACCCCAGTCAACTCGCCGAGTTACCAAGTAACTCGTCGAGTTACCAAGTAACTTGTCGAGTCCATGCAGCATCCAGAATATCGGCAAAACGCTAACCAACTCATCGAGTCATCTCGCTAACTCGTTGAGTTCATGCAGAATCCAGAAAGCGGGAAACCCTCATCCAACTCGTCGAGTTGACTATGCAACTCATCGAGTTTCGTCAGTCCTTTTCTCATTCAGACGTTTCTAGGCGAAACCAAGGCTCCAAACTGTACATCTAAACTCCTAGGGTATAGTATCACGTAAAGTTGCTAACTTTACATGCATGCAAGGCTTCAAGAAGCTAAAACACTCAAAACTAGCCTTAGGAAGAGGATTAGGGTAAGGAGAAGGGACAAAGCTTCATAAACCTTGAGGCTTTATGTCAAATAGGGCCTAGAGGAGTCCAGATCTGAAGTTCCAACTTCAAATCGTGTTCAAAATCAGAAATGCTTCAAAGATAAGCTAGAAATGGCCTTTCTCTTGGATGAATAGATCTAGTAAGAGAATGATCAAGGTAATAACTTTTTACCTTCAAGTGGATGCCAAAATGATGTAGATGTTGGATCTACAAGCCCTATCTCGTTCAAAGCTCCTAGCTTTTCAAACCTCTTCAAGAAAAGCACCAAATAAACACTTTTAGCCTCACTCACACTCAAAATAGGGTTAGATCGATTAGGGTTTGCTTCTGGATGTGAAAAGGTGGTAAGGAGGCTAGAAGGAAGGACTTAAGGTCCTTTAAATACGGTGCAAACCCTAAAAATTAGGGTTTTCATGCACAACCTCTACTCGTCGACTTGGGGTCCTCCAACTCGTCGAGTAGGTTCCATAAACCACGTGGCCATATCCGTCTCTACACGACGAGTGGGGCAGCCAACTCGTTGAGTAGGTCTCTAATAATGAATATAAAACTTTAAAATTTATACCTGGGAGTTGGGGTGTTACAACTCTCCCCCACTTGGACTAGACTTCGTCCTCGAAGTCTGCTACAGCAAACAGGTCCGGGTAATGCTCCCACATCTCAGCCTCCGGCTCCCAAGTCCACTCAGATCCTCTCCGGTGCTCCCATTGTACCTTTACCAAAGGTACCTCCTTGTTCCGTAGAATCTTCAATTTCCTCTCCAGAATGGCCATTGCCTCCTCATCTAGTATGCACTTTCGCAATTGCGAGACGTGAAAAGTACTGTGAATCTGACTGAGCTCCTCCTGGAGGTCCAGTCTGTATGCTACCTTGCCAACCCTGGAAATAACCATAAAGGGTCCAATGTATCGGGGACCTAATTTCCCCCTTTTTCTGAAGCGAATCACACCCTTCCAGGGTGAGACCTTCAGTAATACCATGTCGCCCACCTGGAACTCCATCTCAGATCGGCGTCTGTCGGCGTAACTCTTCTACCGACTCTGAGCATTTTGCAGCCGCTGTCTGGTCTACTGAATCCTCTCGGTAGTCTGCACAACTACCTATGTCCGTCCCATCACCCTCTGACCGATCTCACCCCAACAGACTGGGGTGTGACATCTCTGTCCATACAACATCTCATATGGTGGAGCACCAATACTGGAATGAAAGCTTTTGTTGTATGAGAACTCTGCAAGGGGTAGGTAGGAGTCCCAGCTCCCATCGAAGTAAATGACACAGACTCTCAGCATATCCTCGAGAGTCTGTATGGTCTGCTCACTCTGGCCGTCTGTCTGCGGATGATAGGCTGTACTGAAATGCAGTCGGGTGCCCAGTTCTTCGTGGAACTTTTGTCATAAACGGGAGTTGAATCGAACATCATGGTCTAAGACAATATAGACCGGTACCCCGTGGCGAGCAACGACCTCACGGATACATATGTCGGCCAACTTCTCGGCTGAAGAACTCTCCCGTATCGCTAGAAAGTGGCCGCTCTTGGTCAATCGATCCACGATGACCCAAATAACGTCGAAGCCCTTAGCCATCCTCGATAGCTTGGTGATGAAATCCATCGTGATCTGCTCCCATTTCCAAATGGGAATCTCCAGAGGCTGCAGCTGGCCATGCGGCCTCTGATGCTCGGCCTTGACCATCCGACAGGTCAAGCACCACTCAACGTACCATGTGATCTCCCTCTTCATGCATGGCCACCAGTAATTCAATTGCAAATCTCGGTACATCTTGGTGGCCCCCAGATGAATAGAGAAGCGAGACTTATAAGCCTTCTCCAGAACAATCTGTCTGATACCACCAGACATGAGAACCTAGAACTGACCGCAACGGGTCAACGATCCCCTGCTATCCTGCACAAATCGGGTGTTCTCGCCCCTGATCCTCTCAAGCTTCCAGTTCTCTTGTTGCATACCCTCAGCCTAAGCTTCCCTAATCAAGCTCACGAGTGGAGAATCCATAGATATCCTCATAGATGCAGTTGGAGCAGAAGATCCTGCTGACTTGTGGCTCAGGGCGTCCGCAACCACATTCTCTTTACTAGGATTGTAAAGGATCTCACAGTCATAATCCTTGACTACGTCAAGCCAACTGCACCGTCTCATGTTCGGGTTCGGCTGATCCATGATGTGCCTCAGACTCTTGTGGTCCATGTATATGGTACAACAGACCCCATAGAGGTAACGTCTCCAAATCTTCAGAGCGAATACCATCGCTCCCAACTCCAAATCATGAGTCTGGTATCTTGTCTCGTGCGGCTTCAGCTGCAGTGATGCATAGGCTATAACCCGTCCCCTCTGCATAAGGACTGCTCCCAAACCGGTGATCGATGCATCACAAAATACTACAAAATCCTCAACTCCCTCGGGGAGTGTCAAAATTGGCGCCTTGTAGAGTCGCTGTCGCAAAGTCTCAAATGCAGCCTGCTGCTCAGGACCCCACCAGAAATCCACACCCTTCCTCGTAAGACGAGTGAGGGGTAGCGCAATCTTGGAGAAATCTTGTATGAATCTCCAGTAGTGCCCTTCCAATCCCAAAAATCTCCTGATATTCGAGGGAGATCTCAGAATCTCCCACTACATAACCGCCTCAATTTTGGCCGGGTCAACCAAGATCCCCTCCTGGTTAATGAGGTGTCCGAGCAACTGGCCCTCTCATAGCTAAAACTCGCACTTTGAGAACTTGGCATACAACCGTTCTTGCCTCAGAACTCCCAATAGCTCACGAAGATGCTCCTCGTGTTTCTACCTGGTCTTGGAGTACACCAGGATGTCATCTATAAAAACAATGACCGAGCGGTCGAGCATTGTTCTGCACACCCGATTCATCACGTCCATAAACACTTCTGGCGCGTTGGTGAGCCCAAAAGGCATCACCACAAACTCGACATGTCCATAACGAGTCTGGAACGCGGTCTTCTCCACGTCCTCCTCCCTAACCCTGACATGATGGTACCCGGACCTCAGGTCTATCTTGGAGAACCAAGATGCTCCCTGTAACTGATCGAAAAGATCATAAATCCTCGAGAGTGGATAACAGTTCTTCACCGTCAACTTGTTCAACTCCTGGTAGTTAATGCACATCCGATGTGAACCATCCTTCTTCCTGTCTGGACCATTCTCCGGGCCAGCGGCCTGACTGATATGGCCCTATGGCCTGCAGTGTATCTGGGCCGCCATGGGCATGTTGGCCTACATCACAAAGCAGGTCCGCCTCAACCCACCCCCCAGTCATACAATCAACACATAGATAACAAATGCTAGCATACACAAACAGTCAAACCGATCTAACAGATCACTAACCACATCATCATCATAGATACCAGGATACCGACCTAACCGGTCTCTAACATAACATCTTCCTATATACCAGGATACCAACCTAACAGGTCACTCATCATATCATCATGTAATAACATGGATATCAACCCTGTTAGTATAGTGAGGTCAACTCACCTTACAATGTCGATCGGCACTGAAATATCAAACCCCCGAAACACGGCTCCAAATATTAACACCTACAACCACCAATGATCCACTTCCATAAATACCCAAATTACAAAAATACCCTCAGAAGTCAAACTGGTCAAACCTTGGGTCAATGTCAAAGTCAACGGTCAAGGTCACCAGTCCATGTTGACCCAACTCGTCGAGTGCAGCTTCCAGACTCGTCGAGTTCCTTCAGAACTCAGAAAGTCGCGAAAACCCAGTCAACTCGCCGATTTACCAAGTAACTCGTGGAGTCCATGCAACATCCATAATATCGGGAAAACCCTAACCAACTCGTCGAGTCGTCTCGCCAACTCGCCGAGTTCATGCAGAATCCAGAATGCGGGAAACCCTCATCCAACCGGTCAAATTGGCTATGCAACTCGTCTAGTTCCTTTATTCCTTTTCTCATTCAGACGTTTCTAGGCGAAACCAAGGCTCCACACTGTAGATCTAAACTTCTAGGGTGTAGTTATCACGTAAAGTTGCTAACTTCACGTGCATGCAAGGCCTCAAGAAGCTAAAACACTCAAAACTAGCCTTAGGAAGAGGTTTAGGGTAAGGAGAAGGAGAAGGGCCAAAGGTTCATAAAGCTTGAGGCTTTATGTCAAAGATGGCCTAGAGAAGTCCAGATCTGAAGTTACAACTTCAAATCATGCTCAAAATCAGAAATGCTTCAAAGATGAGCTAGAAATGGCCCTAAACTTTTCGATAAATAGATCTACTAAGAGAATGATCAAGGTAATGACTTTTTACCCTCTAGTGGATGCCAAAATGATGTAGATGCTGGATCTACAAGCCGCTTCTCGTTCCAAGGTCCTAGCTCTTCAAACCTCTTTATGAAATGCACCAAACACACACTTTTAGCCTCACACACACACACTAAAAATAGGGTTTGATCGATTAGGGTTTGCTTCTGGACATGAAAAGGTGGTAAGGAGGCTGTAAGGAAGGACTTAAGGTCCTTTAAATAGGGTGCAAACCCTAAAAATTAGGGTTTTCATGCACATGCTCTACTCGTTGAGTTGGGGTCCTCCAACTCGTCAAGTAGGTTCCATAAACCATGTGGCCATATCCGTATCTACACGACAAGTTGGGGCAGCCTACTCGTCGAGAATAGTCAGTCGTCATAAACTTCTACCAGTCCTTTGCTCCCAAGTGAAGCTGGTTCAACGCAAATTGAACCTTCAGGTTCTTAGGGCATGAACAAGTATAAAAGCATCCCTCGATATCGGAGATCCATCACATTGCAGCAATCGGGTCCTAGGTCCCATCAAACTCTAGTGGATTCGTGTTACTAAACTCTCGGAACATCAACGAGTCACCCCCCTGTGGCCTCGCTGCTGCAAGTGCTGCGGTGGCTGCGACAACGGCAGCCTCGGTGACGGCAGCCTATCGCTCGTCAAAAGTCTCGATCAACGTGGCCTTAATAGACCCGAACATCTCCGGAATTGCCTCTTTGATAGTTGTGGCCACCTCATCCGCAATAATCCTTTGTATCTCCTCGTCACTGATAGTCTCCCTCTCAGGGTTGCTAGAGCCTGAACCTTGGGTAACCACCATAGTCTCTCTCTGGAAGACAAACACAGAAATCATCAGGAACAGGCTAAAGCGCACACATAGACATTTACACACCTTTACATGACCCTTACTACCCTAATATTCTTACTTGAGTCACATACGGATCTGGTGCTTTCTATAGTACGGGCCCAATACTAACTTCCACACCAACCCGTATTTGCCCCAAGTCCTCCTCTTAGGACCCTAATTCATAGGTACTCTATCCCTCATGGATATCTAACTACTCTCTTAGTAGACTCCTCAAGCTGAACATCTAGGTACCCCTCCTAGATTACTCTTCCTCTCTAATCTGTCTCTTAAATATTTTTGCCATGTACAACTACGCAACACACAGAACAAATGGCAAAAATAGTGTCGATCAAGAAACAACCTCCTAGGCAAAGGCATCATGAATCATGCAACTTTAGCTCAAAATACCTGAAATACCTAGCCTATCATCTAGCATGCAGTACTAATAGCTTAAAAGTAACTCATCCCATAATATACTCAAGTAAGGGTATTTTGGGAAATCACCACTTGGGCTCTGGCTGATTGTACACACTGCTTTGTCTCGCTTTCCTCTAAAATGTTCTTTGCTAATTTAGAAAATCATTTCTTTTTGAAAAATTTATCAACACCTCGGTTTGAGTCCAGACATACCCGAGGGTGCATCCGAATCCCTCAAACCAAGGATCTGATACCAACTTCTAACACTCAAAATTTTCAAACAATTTTTTTCACTTTTAAAAATTCACACAAACATAGTTTATCAATTCTCATGCCAAATTTATTCTTTTTCCCAATCACAAAACATCAGAGTTTGTTGTCAAATATCCCAGAATCCACATAAATGCAAATCAACAAGCTGGTGCGTACAATCATGCCGGCGCCTTCCTGCGATCCTGAGATGTACCTGAAACACATTTTACACAAACAATGTAAGCACGAAGCTTAGGGAGTTCCCCAAAATACCACACACACAAATTATTAGCCTCTCAAGGCTATATCTCGATAAGGACCCTTCGGTCATGTGTCTTAGTGAAGACCCTCCGATCTCACGGCTCGGTATGGACCCTCCGGTCCTGTGTCTCAGTGAAGACCCTCCGGTCTCACTGCTCGGTATGGACCCTCCGGTCATAGCTCAATAAATGCACAGAGTAATATACAATAATAATCACAAAGACAAAATGCATAATATCACATATCTGAGTATAAGCAAATAAGACCCTCCGGTCAATAACACAAATAAGACCCTCCGGTCGCACAATAATTACCACTCAGGTAAGTATAGTGAGAAAACTCACCTCGTAAAGTAAAGCAAGTATACCCCACACCCGAACTGCTGGTCTAGACTCTGCCTAACATATATCACATATACCTCTAATTAATAATTGATATTAACACCCCCCAAAAGATGTTAGGCTAAGTTTCTTTACTAAACCTTAGAAGGGTAAAAGCCCATTTTACCCCTCCATGGCCTCCAAAGTCCACAACTTGACCAAAACCCTAAAAGTCAACGAAAGTCAACACCCGACGCGTACGTCCCTCTACACTGGGCGTACACTCAGCCATGCATGCATCCGGGTGGCTCATCGCTACGCTGCACGCAGCTGGGAGTACGCACGGCGTACTCCCCATATTTCCTCTTTTCACTCTTTTAGTCATAATCTGTTAAGACCATTGCTACTAGTACATATTTGGGCTGAATAAAGTCCATTACTCCATAAAGTTAGTGACCTTAAGCCTTAGCATGGCTGGACAAGTCTAAAACTCATAAACTCTAATCCTTAACTGACAAAGGTCCTCATATCTCATGCATAGAGAGATCTTAATGACCAAGATCTCATTTTTATGAGTCCAAACGACTAGAAACACCTAAATGGACATATATTATGCTTTGGAGTTCATCAACCTCATAAAGCTTCATGCTTGGCACATAAACCCTAAAAATGGACCAAAACATGAACTAATGAAAACAATGAGAAAGCTTTGAGCGTGATACCTCTGAATAATGCACCAACCACAGGGAAACTCATATCCAAAAGCTTGGACACCAACTCTTCTCCTTTCAAAGCTCATTCTTCACAAAATAGTCCCACAAAATTACTCAATAAGCCTCAAATGCTCATACAAGCTATGAAAACAGGATATAGGGTTTGAGGGGAGTTGAAGGCTGGAAATGAGGCCATCATGTTTCTTAAATAGGGACACACAAAACAATTAGGGTTTACACTCTAAGCCCAGTACGCCTAGCGTACCCTCTAGTACGCCCAACATACTAGGTGGCTTCCGCTTCCATAATATGCACATGAGTACGCTGAGCGTGTACATGTGTACGCCCCGCGTACTCATTTGCCACCTTTTTCTCAATTAAGGGCTAGTTTTGATGATTCAATAAATGTAAGGGTCATCGATACATACCTTGCCTCAATTAACATTTCACATTTTCACCACAGATCCATCTTCAATTGGTTGGCATTCCTTGAATCAACGAAGATCTTTACATATATGGCTTGTTGCTCCCGAATCAACCCTGTAACAACGTAAATTTTCAAAACAATTTTTCATTTTTAAATCATACTTTCATTCACATGATAATCACAAAACATAATGTGTCACTGTGTCATAACAAAAACATGTCCCAGAATCTCAATAACATAAACTCCATAAGTGTGTACGGATCATGCCGGCGCCTTCCCACGGTCCTCGCTAGTACCTGAAACACATATCATAACAACTGTAAGCATAAATGCTTAGTGAGTTCCCCAAAATGCCACATGCCACACATACGCCTTTCCAGGCCACAACTCTGTAGGATCTTCCGATCCATGTGTCACAGGGGACTCCCGTCCCAAATCCCGGTAGACCTTCCGGTCCTACCCGTATCGACCTTCCGGTCCGTAACCTCTTGACCTTCCGGTCCATATCATACATAATCATACATAGCACATACATATCACATAACCGTATATAGCACATACATCATAGCATACAAGACCTTCCGGTCACACATAAGTACCCTTCCAGATACAGTATAGTGAGAAGACTCACCTCGTATAATGTCTAGTAACTCACGTGCTCGATATCCCTGAATCTCGAAACAACAACCTAGCCCCGCCTAATCACATAAAGTAATTATTTCAAATCATTAACGGCTCTCAAGGCTAGACTAATCCCTTCCTATGTCCTCTCAGAAGGTTAAAAAGACCATTTTACCCCTCAATGGTCCCAAAAGTCCAATTGTTGACCCAACCTTAAAAGTCAACAAAAGTCAACTCTCCGGGTTACGCTGCGCGTACCAAGCCTGTACGCTGGGCGTACCCGGTGACCTCACAGAAACGGGGAACGCGACCCCCTACGCCGCGCGTACTGGGATTACGCCCAGCGTAACTCCCAGTTTCAGACTCCTTAGCTCTTGAGGTCTTAAACAGTTAAGACCCACGTCCAACTTTTAGATCTGACCATTTCTAAGCCTCTTAATCCATAAAGTTGGTGACTTTAAGCCTTTGCATGGCTGGACAAGTCACTAACACCCATAACATTCCATTTCCCAACTCTAGAAAGCTCATAATTCAAGCATGACCTCATATCAACGACCAAGATGGAAACTTTATGGATCTATAACACAAATATCACTGAAATGGGACAGATCTAGGTCCATGGAGTCCTTTATGCTCATAAAGTCTCCACTTTTGGGACTTTAACCCTAGAAATGGTCCATAAAGCACAAATCAAAAATAACAAGGAAAGCTTTGAGCTTTATACCTCCAAGTGAAGCTCCTCCCTCTGTAGAACTCAGATCCAAGCTTGTACTCCAACTTCTAGCCTCCACAAGAACCTCCTCTTCTTCTTTACTAACACACAAAGGCACTTTCTTGCTCAAGAACACACACACTAGCTTTAGAATGATAAAGTTGCTCTTGTAGGGTTTCTCTCTGAGGGATGGTGGCTGGGGACAAGACCATCTCATTCCTTTTATAGCCCTCAAGCCACAATTAGGGTTTTACACCTGGGCCAACTACGCCCAACGTAACCCTGGGTACGCCCAGCGTACCTAGGCGAGTCCGCGTCCAAAATAAGCGCATGAGTACGTGCAGCGTACTCTTGAGTACGCCCATCGTACTCATTTGCTACAATTTCCACTCAAGGGCTAATCTTGACAACTTGACAAAAGAGAAGGGTTAAATAGTTGTACCTGAATTTTGGGATGTTACAATTCTCCCCCACTAGAACCAGACTTCGCCCTCGAAGTCTCATGCTGAAAACAACTCTGGATGCTGCTCCCGCATCTCTGACTCTGTCTCCCAGGTCAGCTCAGACCTCCTCCGATGTTGCCACTAAACCTGAACCAGGGGCACCTCCTTGTTCCTCAGAACCTTGATCTTTCGATCCACAATCGTGATTGGCCTCTCAGCATAATTCAGGCTCGCATCCACCTGAATGTCCTCCAGCAGCACCACTGCCGACTCGTCGGCTATACACTTCCTCAACTGAGACACATGGAAGGTATCATGAATCTGGCTCAACTCCGTAGGTAGCTCCAACCGATATGCTACCTTGCCCACCCTCGCGGTCACCATGAACGGACCGATGTACCGGGGCCCCAGCTTGCCCTTCTTCCTGAATCGGATCACCCCTTTCCAAGGGGACACTTTCTGGAGTACGAAGTCCCCCACCTGGAACTCCAGCTCGGATCGTCGCCGATCTGCATAACTCTTCTGACGACTCTGAGCCGTCAGTAACCTCTGTCTAACCTGCTGTATCTGCTCTGTCGTCTGCAGCACTATCTCAGTGCTACCCATCACACGCTGTTCTACCTCTCCCCAACAAATGGGAGTCCGACACCTCCTCCCATACAACAACTCAAAGGGAGGCATACCAATACTAGAATGGTGGCTGTTGTTGTAGGAAAACTCAGCCAACGGCAAGTACGTGTCCCAACTTCCTCCGAAGTCCAACACACATGCTCGAAGCATGTCCTCGAGCGTCTGAATCGTCCGCTCACTCTGTCCGTCCGTCTGGGGGGGTGGTAGGCGGTACTGAAATGCAACCTCGTACCCAACTCCTCGTGGAACTTCTTCCAGAACTTGGAAGTGAAATGTACATCTCGATCTGACACAATCGAGATCGGTACCCCATGACGCGATACCACCTCCCTCACATACAACTCTGCCAACCTCTCAGCAGCAGAGCTCTCACTGATAGAAAGAAAATGCGTGCTCTTCGTCAGCCGGTCGACGATCACCCAAATTGCATCGACACCCTTCACGGTCCTCGGCAATTTGGTGATGAAATCCATGGAAATATGTTCCCACTTCCACTGGGGAACCTCAAGCGGCTGCAACTTGCCATGCGGACGCTGGTGCTCGGCCTTAACCTTGCGACAGGTCAAGCACTTCTCGACAAACCACGCAACATCCCTCTTCATACAGGGCCACCAATAATCTTTCTTCAGGTCCAAATACATCTTCGTGGCCCCGGGATGGATCGAGAACCTCGATCTATGCGCCTCCTCCATCAAAGTGGTACGTGCCCCGCCTGCATACGGCACCCAAATCCGACCTTGAAAGGTCATCAGCCCTCGACTATCGGTAACGAACTCAGGCACCTGCCCGATCACCCGCTCCCTCTTGCGGTTCTCCGGTCTCACAGTCTCTGCCTGGGCCTCCCGAATGGTGTCCAACACCGGAGTCATCACTGTCAATCTCATACAAGTGCCTCGAATCGGGGCACCCTCCGCCCTACGACTCAACGCATCAGCTACAACATTAGCTTTGCCCGGGTGGTACATGATTTCACAATCGTAATCCTTTACCATGTCCAACCATCTCCTCTGACGCATATTCAGATTGGGCTGATCCATCAAATACTTCAAGTTCTTGTGGTCCGTGTATATGGTACACCGAACCCCATACAAATAGTGACGCCAGATCTTGAGGGCGAACACCACTGCTCCCAACTCCAAATCGTGGGTGGGATATCTCGTCTCATGAGGCTTCAGCTGCCTCGATGCATACGCTATCATATGCCCCCTCTACATAAGTACTGCACCCAACCCCGATATCGACGCGTCACAATACACCACAAAATCCTCCATCCCTTCCGGGAGGGCTAACACAGGGGCTTCGCATAACTTCTGGCGAAGTGTCTCAAATGAGGTCTACTGCTCCAGACCCCATGAAAAAGCAACACCCTTCCGGGTCAACCTGGTGAGAGGCACGGCGATCTTGGAGAAATCTTTGATAAATCTCCGATAGTAGCCGACCAATCCCAGAAAACTCCTGATCTCGGTGGGTGATCTTGGCACCTCCCACCTCATAACCGCCTCGATCTTGGCCGGATCGACCAAAATCCCATCCTGGTTGACAAGATGCCCCAAGAACTAGACCTTCCGTAACCAGAACTCGCACTTGGAGAATTTGGCATAAAGCCTCTCCGTCCTCAATACCCCGAGTATCTCTCTCAGATGCTCCTCGTGCTGCTCTCTAGATCTCGAATACACCGGTATATCGTCGATGAACACGATCACCGAACGATTCAACATCGGTCTACACACCTTGTTCATGAGATCCATGAACGCTGCTGGTGCATTGTTGAGCCCGAAAGGCATCACCACGAACTCGTAATGCCCATAACGAGTCCTGAACGCCGTTTTCTGGACATCCTCATCACGCACTCTCATCTGATGATATCCAGACCTCAGATCAATGTTGGAGAACCAAGACGCTCCCTGCAACTGATCAAACAAATTGTCGATCCTCGGTAATGGATAACGGTTCTTGACCGTCAACTTGTTCAACTCCCGGTAATCAATACACATCCGGTGTGAACCATCCTTTTTCTTGACAAAAAGGATCGGTGCTCCCCAGGGGGAGCTGCTCGGTCTAATAAACCCCTTCCCCAGCAGCTCCTGAAGCTGCGAGGATAACTCCTGCATCTCTGGCGGCGCAAGGCGATAAGGCGCCTTGGCGATAGGCGCTGCCCCCGGAACCAAATCAATGCGGAACCCTACCTGCCTCTCGGGAGGCACACCCGACAACTCCTCGGGAAAAACATCCGGGAACTCGCGCACTATCGAAACGTCACCCACCGAACTTGACCCCTCAGCGGCCCCTCGTATGTCCATCACATAGGCTACAAACCCGCTGCAGCCATGCTGTAGACTCTGCCTCGCTCTGGCAGCCGAACAAAACGCTGTCCCAGAACGAGTACCCTCGCCGTACACCGTAAGTACTCCCCCACTAGGGTCTCGTATCGTCACCAACTGTCGCTCGCAGTCTATAACAGCCCCAAATCGGCTCAACCAATCCATGCCCACTATGACACACACGTCCCCCATCGCTATCGGGACCAGATCTATAGGGAACTCAACACCGAAGATCTCGAGTACACATCCTCGTATCACCTCCGTAGCATACACCGCTCGCTCGTCAGCTATGGAAACTCGCAGAGGTCGACTCAATGCCTCTTGTCTGCTACTGATGTGCCGACTAAACGCTATCGACACGAACGATCGACTCGCACCCGAGTCAAATAACACTAAGGTAGGTACAGACTCACAAGAAAAGTACCTACGCATATCATCATATAAGCACAATATCTCAACTCAACATAAATAAATAAAGAATACATACCAGCCACAACATCGGGCGCTGCGCGGACCTCCTCCGCTGTCAACTGGAAAGCTCTCCCGCGAGCCTTCGGTGCCTCGGCCTTTGCTGGCCGAACCTCGGTAACTCTAGCAGCAGGTGCAGATACCTGTGCTGATCCCTGATGTAACTGCGGGCACTCTACCTTCCGATGGCCAGTCTGGTTGCAATGAAAGCAAACCATAAATTCCTTGGGGCAATCCTTGGCGATATGCCCTTCCTTGCCACAGTTGTAGCAAGCACCCGATCGACAGACCCCATCATGTCCCTTGCCGCACTTCCCACAAGTGCGGCCCTTCTGGCCTCCAGATCTCGTATCAGCGAGCTTGGCCCGCTTGGCTGCCGGCTGAGACTGTGTCGGCCGCCGATCCATCCTCTGAGACTCGGCCTCCACCTTGGCCTGAGTCTCCAACTCAATCTCCCTCTTCCGGGCATTTGCCTGGAGCTCAGCAATTGACCGATAAGTCGAGTTCGACACGAACTCCCGAATGTCCCTCCTCAAAACGCCCAAATACCGGCTCATGCGAGCTTGTTCAGTAGACACGTGCTCAGGGCAGAACATCGCCCTCTCATGAAACTTCCTAGTAACCACCGTAACAGAATCAGTACCCTGCTTGAGGGTCAAGAACTCCTAAACCAACCGTTCCCTCTCCACCGGGGGAACATACTCGTCTCTGAACATGGTGGTGAACCTCTCCCAGGTCACCGATGAAATCTCTGCAAGAGTGAAGCTCGCCGTCACGAACTTCCACCAATCCTTCGCTCCCAAGCGGAGCTGGTTCAACGCGAACCGTACCCTCAGATGCTCCGGACATGAACACGTATAGAAGCATCCCTCGATATCAGAAATCCATCTCATCGCAGCGATCGGATCCTGCGTCCCATCAAACTCTGGTGGCTTCGTGTTGCTGAACTCTCGAAGCAACAACGAGTCACCTCCCTGAGGTCTGGCAGCAGCCACAGCTGCAGCAGCCGCAGCCTCAGTCACCGCTGCATACCGCTCATCAAACGTGTCAATCAATGTGGTCTTGATAGACCCAAACATCTCCGGAATCTCGGCTCGAATCGCCGCTGCTACCTCATCGTGGATCATCTGACGAAGCTCCTCGTCACTCACATCGCTCGCCTCAGGTCTGTGGCGTGTCCCAACGATGATGTCTCTGAAATATAACATAATAATATCAGAGACTCGCTCGAGCATACTCGCACTCGATAACTCAACCCTACTTGTTCCTTAGTACCCAAAGGATTCTTACTTAGGGTGCGCACTGCTCCGGTGTCTTCAGTAGTACGGGCCCTATACTACCGTCCACACCGCATCAGTATTCACTCTAAGTCCTCCTCCATGGATCCCAGATCACAAGTACCCTACATCTCGCTGGCATAGGCTACCCTTCGGTAGACCTCTTATAAGCTCCTCACTGCTATCTACTCACTCTCAAGCATCACATAGCAGCAAAAATCTTCCTAGGCTAAGGCATCCCAAAGTCAGGCCACTCTAGTCCTAATAAGAATACCTATCCAACTCTAGCATGCATATCATATCATAACATATCTCATAACACGTAATGTCAGGGTATTTAGGGAAATCACCGTTCAGGCGCTGGCTGATCGTACACACTGCTTCATTCTGCCTTTCTCAAAATCTTTTACTCTTTTATAAAAATTGTTTATTTTATGAAAAACTTTCTCAATTCCTCAGTTTGAGTTCAGATCCATCCGAAGATGCACCCGAATCCCTCAAACCAAGCCTCTGATACCAACTTGTAACAACGTAAATTTTCAAAACAATTTTTCATTTTTAAATCATACTTTCATTCACATGATAATCACAAAACATAATGTGTAACTGTGTCATAACAAAAACATGTCCCAGAATCTCAATAACATAAACTCCATAAGTGTGTACGGATCATGTCGGCGCCTTCCCACGGTCCTCGCTAGTACCTGAAACACATATCATAACAACTGTAAGCATAAATGCTTAGTGAGTTCCCCAAAATGCCACATGCCACACATACGCCTTTCCAGGCCACAACTCTGTAGGATCTTCCGATCCATGTGTCTCAGGGGACTCCCGTCCCAAATCCCGGTAGACCTTCCGGTCCTACCCGTATCGACCTTCCGGTCCGTAACCTCTTGACCTTCCGGTCCATATCATACATAATCATACATATCACATACATATCACATACATATCACATAACCGCATATAGCACATACATCATAGCATACAAGACCTTCCGGTCACACATAAGTACCCTTCCAGATACAGTATAGTGAGAAGACTCACCTCGTATGATGTCTAGTAACTCACGTGCTCGATATCCCTGAATCTCGAAACAACGACCTAGCCCCGCCTAATCACATAAAGTAATTATTTCAAATCATTAACGGCTCTCAAGGCTAGACTAATCCCTTCCTATGTCCTCTCAGAAGGTTAAAAGATCATTTTACCCCTCAATGGTCCCAAAAGTCCAATTGTTGACCCAACCCTAAAAGTCAACAAAAGTCAACTCTCCGGGTTACGCTGCGTGTACCAAGCCTGTACGTTGGGCGTACCCGGCGACCTCACAGAAACGGGGAACGCGACCCCCTACGCCGCGCGTACTGGGATTACGCCCAACGTAACTCCCAGTTTCAGACTCCTTAGCTCTTGAGGTCTTAAACAGTTAAGACCCACGTCCAACTTTTAGATCTGACCATTTCTAAGCCTCTTAATCCATAAAGTTGGTGACTTTAAGCCTTTGCATGGCTGGACAAGTCACTAACACCCATAACATTCCATTTCCTAACTCTAGAAAGCTCATAATTCAAGCATGACCTCATATCAACGACCAAGATGGAAACTTTATGGATCTATAACACAAATATCACTGAAATGGGACAGATCTAGGTCCATGGAGTCCTTTATGCTCATAAATTCTCCACCTTTGGGACTTTAACCCTAGAAATGGTCCATAAAGCACAAATCAAAAATAACATGGAAAGATTTGAGCTTTATACCTCCAAGTGAAGCTCCTCCCTCTGTAGAACTCAGATCCAAGCTTGTACTCCAATTTCTAGCCTCCACAAGAACCTCCTCTTCTTCTTTACTAACACACAAAGGCACTTTCTTGCTCAAGAACACACACACTAGCTTTAGAACGATAAAGTTGCTCTTCTAGGGTTTCTCTCTGAGGGATGGTGGCTGGGGACAAGACCATCTCATTCCTTTTATAGCCCTCAAGCCACAATTAGGGTTTTGCACCTGGGCCAACTACGCCCAGCGTAACCCTGGGTACGCCCAGCGTACCTAGGCGAGTCCGCGTCCAAAATAAGCGCATGAGTACGTGCAGTGTACTCTTGAGTACGCCCAGCGTACTCATTTGCTACAATTTCCACTCAAGGGCTAATCTTTACAACTTGACAAAAGAGCAGGGTTAAATAGTTGTACCTGAATTTCGGGATGTTACAAACCCACCATGCAACATCATCATCCTGCACATAAAATGCTTCAGAAATCATACAAATATAATTCTGAACATATTTAGAATTCTGCATGGAAACAGAAATCTGACCTTGTTGCTTTTCTGGATCCTTGGATCCACTTGGTCCAACACCATCCTTGTTCACTTTGCGAAGACGACAATCTTTCTTGAAGTTACCCGGTTTGTTATAATTCCAACAAACCAACTTAGCCTTCTTGTTGGAAGACTTGTCACCCTTTCCTTTAAACTTCCTTTTTCCATTAGACTTCTTGGGATTCTTTGAACTTTTTCCTTCCACCATGTTCACAGAAGAGGAACCAACTTGGTTCTTGCCTTTAGTATTGTTATCAAGTTCTTGAGTCCTTAAGGACTCTTCAATTCGTAAATGACGTCCAAGTTGATTTGAAGTTAATTCCTCTTTGTTATGTTTTAGACTATGTTCAAAATCTTTCCAGGAAGGGGCAGTTTGTCAATGATCACAACCACAAAAATTGCTTCATTCATTTTCAGATTGTGTTGAGCAAACTGTCCCAGGATCCTTAACATTTCATGGAATTATTCCATAATAGGCCTAGAGTCAATCATCGTGTAACCCATAAAGTTACTGACAAGAAAATTCTTGCTAGAAGCATCTTCAACCATGTATTTGGAGTCAAGAATACCACAGTTCTTTTGCAGATTTGAAATTTTGATAGATATCAAAAAGAGAGTCAGACATACCATTGAGAATATGACCACGACATATGTAATCATAATTTTCCCACTTTGATGTTCTTCTTGTTCCCTCCAAAGGTTCATCTTTAACAAATTTTGGTAAGATTGGCATGGGTGTACTCAGAACATACACCACTTTCAGAGTAATAAGAAGAAAGTGCATATTCTTCTGCCATATACGAAAATATTGCCCTTCAAACTTGTTCAATTTGTCAAACTTGCTTGTCATATCCTTCATAGATTCTCCACTTGTCATGATCACAGATTGCTTTGACTTTTGTTAGAATTTCGGGGTAATAAAGGCACTTGGATATTCTGAGAATTGTGATTCCACTTTCAAATCAAAGTAACTAGGTGGTACTCCCTAATATTTGATTGGATAAGACTTAGAAGAGAAAAGAACAGAGAATGAGATGTATTAATTTCGTGAGTACCGGAATACTGACCAAAAATTTGTTGAAAACCTCTTTTATCTGAAAACTGTCAAAACTATCATAATTTTTTTTAAAACAGTCAAAACTGTCATAAATGCGGGTTTTCTATAAGGATTAATGCAAAGCCAAAAACAGGTCATATATTCAAAATTTGGATTTCTAATGCATTTTTTCAACAGTCAAACCTCGACCCCAGCCAGGTGATCTTCCCCTTAGATGTTGCGAGGGGCTGCCGCCCCTTGGACCCCGCTCCCAGGGGCGCTTCGCCCGGACCCCTATTCGTTCAGCAGTTTCGCCCCTAAATGACAGTCTACTTTTAATCTTGAATAAACTTAGACAAGTATGCATTCCGCACCTTCCTTACTTGTTTAATATTCATAAAGATTGATTTTTGGTCAACAAGTCAACCCATTACACTTAAATACAATTAGTGAAACAAATCACCAACATGTATCATGTCATAGTAGGTTGAACACTAAACAAGTTCAAAGCTTGAATCTAATCTTACGTGTTTAATTTCCGTGTCGTATCATGTCAACAAGTTTATTCAAATGAGTTGAAATCATTTACCCAAAAACTCGCTTATTTTGTGTTAGATTAGGTTGTGTTAGTTTTTGTCAAATCTAGCCCATACGCAACTTCGTCTAAATCGAAATTTTGGGATAAATTTTTTGTTGGAACATCTGAATTATATTAACTAGCATTGAGCTAGAAAATGAACATGATAATTGCAAACACTTAGTGGTTAATATCAATTTTTGTAACCAAGAAACCCAATTGACTTTTAGTTTCGAAATTTAATGTACAAGCCAAAAATGATTTAGACACTCTCTATCAATGATATTATCCTTTTGAGATTCAAACAGCAGTGAATTTCTTAAATTCCAAAACACCCAAAATGATGTTAGAAAACTGACTTCAAAATGATTGTTACACGTTGTTCAACAACACTATATCCACCCAAGAAATCCACTCTCGAACTGAACTGACGTTAGGTTAAGACAGATCCAACCAACAGCTAATACAAGACAACGTAGAAACTGCCAGCTTGCAATAAATCAACATATGCTTTGTAGACTCCACTTGGCTATGACACAAGACACCTAATAGGCTCAAAATCTACAACACGATTAGGCAAACGATTTTTGGTTGGCATACAATTGAGTAAAATTTTCCATGCAAGAATCAGTTTTCCTTATGACTTACTATCCACAACAAGAATGAGGTCATCAATATGATTTTTAGTAGAACCTACCGTGAACTCCCTCGAATGATTAAGACCACAACACCACTTATTTGCACCTATGAACAAAACAAATGACAATAATGTTAGGGTTTGATTGATTCCTAAATGCTTAAAGAATCAATAATGCAGAAGTAAAATAAAAAAAAAAGAACTTTGAAAAATTAATAACCCCAATAGTAGGATTTAACTAAAGAAAGGACAACGAACAACAACGTTAATCTTACAACATGGAGGTTATCAACTAGAGTTATGGAGGTGGAAGAGAGTATTTGGGTTTCTACTTATTATTATCCTAAGTTACCTTTTAGATATCCTTACAATGGACTTTGGAAAAAAAACTTTCAAACCATTAATTAAGCAAGACAAATCCGTTTACTTATTTATTTTAATTGGTAAATAATAATTTATCACATATAATATATTATTTAGTTCCAAATCTTATACTTTTTTATATATGATCCCATGATCTCATGAATAATTAACACATATTAAATAAACTCATTTTATTTAATTAATAAATCAACTCTTTATTTATTTATATATGATTTAATAAATAACAAATAAGATATTGTTACTTATTTGTTTTAGTTTATAAATAATAATGTATTACATATAAACATATTGTTTATTTCCGAAAAAAAATTATAGCTCGTGTGACCCCTTTAGCACTATAAAAATCTATTTGTATATTGCACACTATATACAACCGTAAAAGATGTATAAGGGCCAAACACTGTTCTTCTTTGCCCTTATGTCTCACCACCAATGCTAACTCCAACGGCCATTCATATATCGATCCATAATTACGAAAATTTTCTTGAATTTTAATAAATAAATTCTAGGAAATCTGTCTGAAGCATGATGGCCCCAATCCACATGTCCATGCAAAACTTCATTAAAAATTCATTTCCAAAATTTTATATAAAATGCGAGTGTAATACAATGCCTTTATCATATTGATCCTACAATTTGAAACGAAATACCATGACTTTTTACCCAATCTTTATTAGGACTAAATAACCATCGATGCCATAAAAACAGCTTGAATAACTTTAAGCGACAAGGAATGACAATCACATACAAATATGTAATTTCAGTTTTGCATACAACTCCCGAGTAAAGGCATACAAGGCTCCAATTCGAAAAAGGAACCTTTGAATTGGTTGGGATGTAATGTTTGATGACGGGAGATGATGGAATTATACCGAAAGATGAACAATTTTTCATGTAAGAAAACCTTATAACAACATTTTTTGTTCAAAACTGATACGACCCGTATGGGTTGATTTGTTTAAGTCTACCTAGCAGGAGATAAGTTAAAGATTGTTTTGGGGATAAGTTTAAGATTGCTTTAGGAATCAAGTTTCCTTTTTTATAGTTTCCTTTTTATTAAAGTAATAGTTTTGGATTTTAATTAGGATTTATGTTACTAAGGATTTGTTTAGGTTTAGCTGGACATTATAAATAAATCCCCATAGGAACGTTTATTTTTCGGGCATTGAATAAATGTATTTGATTCCTTGGCGGATCTAGTATATATCTCGGGGTAGCCCGTGATACCCCTGAAAAAAATTTCAGTAGTGTAATTCTTTCCGATTTTTTTTTCTTATTGTGTATTACACGATATTTTTTACCGAGGATACCACTTTACTTGTTTGGGATACCCTTTATTTTGATCCTGAATCTGCCACTGATTTGATTGCTTTTGGAGAATTCCCTGTTTCTCGAATCACAGTTGGGTTGATTCAGGTTCTTACCTTCGAGAAGGATCTTGATCATATTAATTGACAGTTTTTGTCATATTGCTAATGGCCTGTAATACTTCTGCAAACTACTCAACATTTTCGTTTTTGGTGCGTTCAGCTTCCTTACGGATCTTGGATACATCTTGTTCCAAATTAGCAACACCTGTCTCCAGTCCTACAATTTTCTCAGCGTTGGTTTTTGATAGATGAAAATCGATTCAATATTGGTATGCTAAGACGGGTAGTGGGGGAACTCATTTTTTCAAATACAGGGACGAGTCGATCAGGTGGGGTTTCTAGCGTTTCGCTTTTGAACGATACAAGTAACAAAGTTAACACTACTCCTAGCACCAACTCGACAGGAAACAACGGGCAATTCAGACGATTGAAGTTTTCTTCGGACCATCGTTGTCCCAGTAAGGCGCTGCAAGTGTTAATAATCAATGATCAGGAGGAAGAGGAAGAATTAGAGCATGAACACCTCGATGAGATTGAGGTATCTCTTAATTCGGTGAGCGGGCTCACCTCACCACAAACCATGAAGGTAAAAGGCACCATTGAAAGGTTTTCGGTACTATTTCTAATTGATAGTGGGGAAACACACAACTTCATATCCAAGCAAGTGGTCGAAAAGTTATGAATGACAGTTTCAGGGATGGGAGCGGTTCGAGTGCGCCTTGAAAATGGCATGTGGGAGAAGAGTATGAGGACTAGAAGGGTGTTGTTTAAATCTACCAGAACTACAAGTTGTGGAAGAGTTCTATCCTCTAAATATGGGAGGATCAGATATTATCTTGGGTATTACTTGGTTACAAACATTAGGTGACATGACAGTGAATTAGAGAGAATTATAGATGGAGTTTTGGAACGGGAGTCGCCAAATCACCATTATAGGGGATCGAAGCCTAACAAAGACAATGGTTTCATGCAAATCCATGCTTAAGCATTGTCAAAAGGAAGACACGGGATTCCTAGTTCACATGAATTCGACAGAAACCACATCACCAAATCCGCCACCGCCACTATCCATTCAAGAAGTTCTTGTGAAATTCAAAAGTGTTTTTCACATACCAACCAGTTTACCGCGACACCGCAGCCATGGACACGCAATCACTCTTCATGAAGGCACCACTCCTATTAGCGTCAGACCTTACCGCTACCCTCACGCTCAAAAAGTAGAAATCGAGAAGTTGGTGTACGAAATTCTTAGCACAAGTATAATTCAGCCAAGTACAAGTCCATTATCAAGCTCGATTTTATTGGTAAGGAAAAAAGATGGGAGTTGGAGGTTTTAAGTGGACTTCTGAGCACTCAATGAAGCAACGTTCTTGACAAATTTACTATTCCAGTTATCGACAAGTTTCTCGACAAACTACATGGGGCTACTGTTTTTTCGAAGCTCGACCTCAAGTCAGGGTATCATAAAATATTGATTTGAGGTATCTCTTAATTCGGTGAGCGGGCTCACCCCACCACAAACCATGAAGGTAAAAGGCACCATTGAAAGGTTTTCGGTACTATTTCTAATTGATTGTGGGGAAACACACAACTTCATATCCAAGAAAGTGGTCAAAAAGTTATGAATGACGGTTTTAGAGATGGGAGCGGTTCGAGTGCGCCTTGGAAATGGCATGTGGGAGAAGAGTATGGGGACTAGAAGGGTGTTGTTTAAATCTACCAGAACTACAAGTTGTGGAAGAGTTCTATCCTCTAAATATGGGAGGATCAGATATTATCTTGGGTATTACTTGGTTACAAACATTAGGTGACATGACGGTGAATTGGAGAGAATTATAGATGGAGTTTTGGGACGGGAGTCGCCAAATCACCATTATAGGGGATCGAAGCCTAACAAAGACAATGGTTTCATGCAAATCCATGCTTAAGCATTGTCAAAAGGAAGAGACGAGATTCCTAGTTCACATGAATTCGACAGAAACCACATCACCAAATCCGCCACCGCCACTATCCATTCAAGAAGTTCTTGTGAAATTTGAAAGTGTTTTTCACATACCAACCAGTTTACCATGACACCGCAGCCACGGACACGCAATCACTCTTCACGAAGGCACCACTCCTGTTAGCGTCAGACCTTACCGCTACCCTCACGCTCAAAAAGTAGAAATCGAGAAGTTGGTGTACGAAATTCTTAGCGCAGGTATAATTCAGCCAAGTACAAGTCCATTATCAAGCTCGATTTTATTGGTAAGGAAAAAAGATGGGAGTTGGAGGTTTTAAGTGGACTTCCAAGCACTCAATGAAGCAACGTTCTTGACAAATTTACTATTCCAGTTATCGACGAGTTTCTCGACAAACTACATGGGGCTACTATTTTTTCGAAGCTCGACCTCAAGTCAGGGTATCATAAAATATTGATTTGAGGTATCTCTTAATTCGGTGAGCGGGCTCACCCCACCACAAACCATGAAGGTAAAAGGCACCATTGAAAGGTTTTCGGTACTATTTCTAATTGATAGTGGGGAAACACACAACTTCATATCCAAGCAAGTGGTTGAAAAGTTATGAATGACGGTTTCAGGGATGGGGGCGGTTCGAGTGCGCCTTGGAAATGGCATGTGGGAGAAGAGTATAGGGACTAGAAGGGTGTTGTTTAAATCTACCAGAACTACAAGTTGTGGAAGAGTTCTATCCTCTAAATATGGGAGGATCAGATATTATCTTGGGTATTAGTTGGTTACAAACTTTAGGTGACATGACGGTGAATTGGAGAGAATTATAGATGGAGTTTTGGGACGGGAGTCGCCAAATCACCATTATAGGGGATTGAAGCCTAACAAAGACAATGGTTTCATGCAAATCCATGCTTAAGCATTGTCAAAAGGAAGACACATGATTCCTAGTTCACATGAATTCGACAGAAACCACATCACCAAATCCGCCACCGCCACTATCCATTCAAGAAGTTCTTGTGAAATTCGAAAGTGTTTTTCACATACCAACCAGTTTACCGCGACACCGCAACTACAGACACGTAATCACTCTTCACGAAGGCACCACTCCTATTAGCGTCAGACCTTACCGCTACCCTCACGCTCAAAAAGTAGAAATCGAGAAGTTGGTGTACGAAATTCTTAGCGCGGGTATAATTCAGCCAAGTACAAGTCCATTATCAAGCTCGATTTTATTGGTAAGGAAAAAAGATGGGAGTTGGAGGTTTTAAGTGGACTTCCGAGCACTCAATGAAGCAACGTTCTTGACAAATTTACTATTCCAGTTATCGACGAGTTTCTCCACAAACTACATGGGGCTACTGTTTTTTCGAAGCTCGACCTCAAGTCAGGGTATCATAAAATATTGATTTGAAATTATCTTACTAAAAGAGTTGTGTTAGGTCAAATTGGTAAAAGATAAATAATATGATTATTTTATTAGTTTAAAAAATTTGATCTAAATGTTTTTGAAGAGTTACAAAACTTGTCTTTAAGTTTTGGAATTCTAAAATTTTTTAAGGAGTTACAAACATGCCATCAAGTTTTGGAATTCAAAGGTTTTAAAGATTTACAAAACTTGTCCTCGAGCTTTGGTATTTGAAAAGTCTCAAATTAAGAAACACTGAATTATGAAACTCTTGTAATTGAAAGGTGCAACTCTTGGGTTCATAACTTAAAAATTAATTACATAGTTTTAATTTTGAATTTTGTATTTGGAACCTTGATGTCTTTTTGAATAGTTCAAATTGCCTCTTATGGATTGTATTAAATTAATTAAAGTGTTTAATTAAAAGAGAAGATTAATAATCCATAATAATATGGTTCAAATTTAATTAAATTAAGAGTAAAATTTATTAATTGAACCATCAAGTGTTTTAAAAGTTTAAAATACACCCTTATACTATATAAAATTATAAGGTTAATATATTTTATATGTATAAGTAAAAGGTCAGTCTTACCATTAGTAGGCCTCATTCACGAAGCTGGTCTATAACGGGTGTTTAAGGAAGCGGCTTATACAATGACCGCCATTGGGTATCCACTCTTACCCACCGCACCCTTGACCAGTGGAGGGTCGTCAGCCGAACGGGTTGGATAGGACACAACTTCCATTAAAAGTATAATGAAATACCATGTAACTAAATACTTTTATAAATTCCCAAATCTTAGTTACTTTAGGAAAAATTTGAATTTGATGCTAATCCATGAAATTGCACTTTGCACCTTGCCAAGTTGTTTGTGGAGCGTGTGTGGTTAACCAGCACACTAACTTGGAATAGTAAGGGTGGCAAAGGGTAGCTCATAGTTTGTCATAGATCAATGGAGCGTGTGTGGTTAACCGGCATATTGATTAGGTGATAAATGACTTCGAGAGTACCAAGCTAACTTTGCATGGTTATTCACACATTGTTTGTGATCATCGGTATCCCAGTCACAAACTTGAAGGGCATAATAGAGATTAAACATGCCATTGAAAAGTTAAATGAATCTCAAAAGATCTAGGAGTTTCATTTAAAACCTAATTCGTTTAAAAATTTCGTTTTTGTGGTGGAATTGGTAAATCGTTATTTACCTACTGACAAATAGTTTACAATTGGATTACGGCATCCCTCTTCCGAATTGTAAATTATTGTGTTGGGTCCTAGCCTTAATATTTCATTTGGGTGTTATATTAAGGACTTAAATCAACTAAACTTGAATTTATGCCTTGTAGATGTCTAGTTCAGACAACTATGATCTTTCTGAATCTTTTGGAAAAAGATTTCCTCATGAAGATGATGTTCCACGATTGGATTGTGGAAATGGAAATCATACTTCACTTCCTCCACCTTTTTCAATAGTTCTCCCTAACCCACATGTTCGTCGACTTGAAAAGTTCAATGTTACTCAAGCCCTATTGGCAAGCAAACATGAAGATGAAAGGTATGTGTGTGCACATGTCTTAGAGATGAAGTCACACATTGACAGGCTGGGAATGTTAGGAGTCGTTGTGTGAAGGAAGATGGTTGTTGACTTGGTTCTTCAATCACTTCCTAAGTTATATAGTGAGATCATTAAAGATTGCTATATGACAGATCGTGACATGACCCTTATCGATCTTACCTATTTGCTAATTGTTGTTGAATCAAAAATGATTTGGCGCACTGGTAAAGAAAATTTGATTGGAAGATCTACTTCCCAAACTTCCATGGAAATTGACAATGAAAACATTGGAAGTCCATAAAAGTCTTCTCTTCCCAATGGAAAGGGATCGTCCATGGTCAAGTCGTTTGACCAAATGGTAAAGAGAAAGGCTAAGTATGGGATTGTACCGTGTGCCATTCCGAAAAGAGTCTGTTTGTTTCTACTGCCAAGAGAAGGGGCATTGGATGCGGAGCTGCCGTATCTACCTAAAGGATCATAAGGATGGTAAAGTCAGAGTGTTTTACTCTGCTTCAGGTAAGTCCACTATCTAACTCTATTAAGTTCCTATTTGGAGATTCTTAATACATGATGTAATGTAGTTACATTTTGATGTTTTGTAGGATTGAAGAAAAGAAAGGAAGCTTAAAGGAAGAGTAAGCTGAATCTGATCGCGAAAGGATAGATTTCGATCGCGAAGGATAGATTTCGATCGAAGAAAAGAAAGGAAGTTATGATAGATTGTATAGAAATATTTAGAAACATAGTTTTCATTTGTAATAAATAAAGAAATTTTTTGAAATTTATCTTATTTTATATTTCCTTGCAATGGCATTTGTGAAAATTGATGTTTGTATGTTTCTATTTTTTAGCAATATGGAATTGATTCTTTCGTTTGTGGTAGTGTCTAAATTTACCAAATAAGGAAAGATTCTCATCACCAAAGTTTAAATTTGATAGAAACTTGGAATCATGCAACTTGTATTGCATGATGAATGAGAACCTTCGTCTTTGGGAAATTAAGACTAATTCCTTGTTCATATGCATATGTGAGTCAAGTCAAGGACTAGGGAATCTAGTACAAATTGTTGTGTACTGGTACAGGTCCACCACAAAGAACGATAAGACTATTCATCATGATTTACTAATGTTAGTAAATATGGTTATACTTACAAGATTAAGTGTAATTCTGAATCACTGAAAAAGTTTCAATGTATAGCAGTTCGAATAAGAAGAATTAATTAGGCAGAAAGATAAAAGTTTCTCCAATCTGAAAGGAAAGGAGAGTACTTTAGTATCGTGTTTTATGATCATCTTAATGATTATGAAAACCATATCACAGTTGATCCTCTAAGGACAACTTAGTGCATTTGTATGGCTAAGAAGAGGAATCAGGAATTGTTGAAATGGTTAAATCAATGAAGGTGAGTCATACTTCGTTCCAAAATCGAGTCTTAGAGTCATTCTCCAAGATTATGACTTGAGTGACATATCTTAAGTAGGTTTGTAGCACATATTAAAATGGTAGTTGTGATGTTTTGGATAAAACAGAGACCAACTAGGACCAATTGTATGAAGTGTCATTCTTGATAAGAATCCGCACTAACTCTTGAATATTTTTTTTGTCATGGAGTGTTTCTTGATAGAGAATCTTATATGTCAAGAGGTCAGTAGGAGTCTTAAAGATCTTGAGAAGTTTCAAGAACTAATCAAGAACAAACATATTGTTAATAACTAGCACACGATTTGAGGTTTGTAACCTATCGTTGTAACAACGTAAATTTCAAACCAAATTTTTCATTTTTAAAAACACATAAAGTTTTATAATATTTCATCAAAACCACAAGTGTCTCAATTGTCAACAGAAACCCACAATAAAAGTCAAATCCAAGAATCCTCAACATAGTTTCGGGCAGGTGTGTACAATTATGTCGGTGCCTTCCCGCGGTCCTGAGAGGTACCTAAAACACATAACACATAACACGGTAAGAACGAAGCTTAGTGAGTTCCCCAAAATACTACACACCACAATAGCCACTCGAGGCTAACTCAATACGCCCCTCCGGTCAATGTGTCCAAGTGGAGACCCTCCGGTCCTAACTTAATAAGATCATAATAAAAATACTTAGCATAAATCACAAAGACAAAATGCAGGATATCACAATACTCAAGTAAGCACGCAAGACTCCTCGGTCACAGGAAAATACCACTCATGGTAAGTATAGTGAGAAGACTCACCTCGACACAAGCAAGTAATAATCTCGTACATGAATCTCGAACTAGCCTCCTCCTAACACATAAGATAATAATATCTAATTAAACTAGGTTATATAAACTAGGTTATTTTCCCTCTCTAACCCTTGGGTTGGGTAAAAGACCATTTTACCCCTCCATGATCACCTTGACTCCTGATTAACCAAACCCAAAAGTCAACAGAAGTCAAACTCGAGTCAACAATCCATGTTGACCCAACTCGCCGAGTGCACCGATGAGACTCGCCGAGTCCCCGTTGTTCCTCATACCATCACGAAAACCCAACTTAACTCGTCGAGTTGTCTCATCAACTCGCCCAGTCACCCTTGTCCAGACTCATCGGGGAAAACCCTAGCCGACTCGCCGAGTCAGCTCGTTGACTCGGCGAGTCCCTTCAGTGTGAATTCTCATTCAGACGTTTTAAGCAGATCTACTACTCCACATTGTAGATCTAGGCTCCCAAGGCTCGAATGTCACGTAAAGCTTCGATCTTTACGTTCATGTATGGCATATTTTTCTCCAAAATGCTAATACAACTCTAACAAGGGGGGTTTAAGCACAATCACCCTCATATGGTTGAATAAAACTGGGACCTTTGGACTTTATGGACCTCATCAGGTCCAGATCTGAAGTCCAGACTTTCTGGTAGACTCAATGCACTCAATGTCCCAAATAAAAAGGTGGTAAAAGCCCTAGATTCCATAATCATGAGATCTAACCAAAAAGATGGGAAAGGTGTAGGATTTTTACCTTCCACAGAAGCTCTGATCGATATAGCACAAGATCCAACAGTTTATGCTCGTCTCTTGCTGGATAATCTCCTCTTGTCCTTAAAAGATGCGCTCGAATACTCAAAGATTAGCTCTATAACTCTCTTAAATCACTACAAGCGTTTAGGGTTTCACACAGGGGAGTTGGGCAGTTGGTGAGGCGGAAATGAGGCCATAAGTTCTCTTAAATAGGCCCCAACCCCGGAGATTTAGGGTTTCACCTCACAGCGCCAACTCGTCAAGTTAGTTCTTTGACTCGTCGAGTCGATCATTTAACCCACGTGACCAAAAGGAACTCTACTCGACGAGTTAGACTCACAACTCGTCGAGTCACTCATGAAATCCCAATAAATTAATAAATAAAAGAAAGCTTGGGACTCGGGATGTTACAATCGTGTTGCCATATTCTTGTTTCTGCGCCCATTCCAGTTAAAGTTGACTATGCATGTGAGTTCTATGAGTTCTCAATTGTTTGCATAAGGCAAAGCACCTTGATCAGTTAAAGTTCATTAATCAGTAAGGGTGAGCTGCTTATCAACTTGGAAGACATGGTAGGCCCTTGTGATTCCAAGTCGGAAGAAATTAAGATTGAACAAGTTCAGTCCATATGATTTTGAATCTGCCATAGACCTTATCTAATGATAACGGTTGGAAATGACAGTTTCACATGGATAGGAACACATACACCATATAATCTAAGTCATATAAGGTTTCTCTCGACCTCATGAAAACGATTGTGAGGAAACACTTTCACTAAGAAGATTTTGAGGAGATAGCAGTTGTGTTAATTGCGTTCTCAAATTCGATTATTATTACGACATCCCTCTTCATAGTTCGAATTGTGAGAAATGACAAATAGTTTGAACATTCAGAACTTATTGTTGTAAGTTCTGAAATAGTTTAGACACACAAATAAGCTTTCTAATAAAATGTGTATGACCTTAGATAAAGGCTTATCGAAGCATCTCGTATCAGAAATCTGAACTTTGGAAAGAAATTCAATAAGTATTGATTTCTAGAAGTCCAACTGATTTCTGGGTACATGTCAAAGCTAGTGGGAGCATAAGTGTTATGTTGGTAAGAATATAATTATCATGATAGTGGGAGCATGATTATTATGTTAAGTGTTGCAGGTTAGCAATACTGGTTATAGGAAACAAAGGTTAAGAATTTTGCAAAGTTGCAGAATTTGAAAGGTTGTTTCGCTATAATAAGGGAAATGATACTTATACTTTATTTCAAATCTAAAAGCTTAGATTGAAGTATTAATCAAGCTTAGTCATGAGCATATATGAATACCATGTTGAACTGTTTCAACATTGGAAATTCTATATATGGAAATATTATAGCTAAATACTGGTCGGGCATCATGTCTTTATGTAAGACATTATGAATCGTATCCCATATGCTTCAGGTATACGATCCGATTGCATATGCTATAATATTCACGTGTTCTAATTGACAAAATGCCTAGGGCATTAAGAGGGAAAAAGGACTAGAACCGGATATGACTAAACTTATTGAACAACTTTTAAGGACAATCCAAGGTTCGTTAAAGATTGGTCACTTGTGGGCAGTTGGAAGTATAGTAATGAATGGACCATATTGACATTAATATGAATAGATAGGATTTTATTTATAATGAAATGTCATGTGGCATGTATGGAAATGTTTCCATAATGGGAGATGGATATTAAGAATCTTTATGTAGGTTAGAAACTTTTATGAAAGAAGGATGTTCAAAGGAATGTACTTTGAATTTAAGACTTTGCTTCCTTGGAATTGTTTTGTTATCAATCTCCAGTGGAAAGTTTTGTAATATCGTTGGCAAAGTCTCTGTGACTTTGGTACCTCGACATTACAAAAGGTACATTGCATGATAGTTTAGAATCTAACACATTCTAGTAGTGACAAGAATTTGGTATTCTTACACTTGCAATAAAGATTTGGATTTGTGAAATGAGCATCATTGAAAATATGTTCATTTGACCTATTTCACAAAGAAAGGGCCATAGATAAACATAGTGTGTATGCTTGGAGCATGGGATAACTATTGTTTTTAATTCAAGTATTAAGTTGATTAATTGAAACATTATACAATGAATAATGTGTAATCAATATGGTGATAAAATAACAGGTGTTTTATTTATATTCAAAAGTTTTGAGACCATATTGGATTCGATTGTTCTTGTGTTTCACTTTGCATATTTTGACTTCCCGAATAATAAGATTATTCCAAACTATGCACAGTCGATCATACTTTGGAAGTAGGTATTGAGGCAAGATCGTCATGAATCCGTCTGTAGATTGTCTAAGTGTTAGACAACACAAGTTTGCTACAGTATTCATGAGTACTCCTGTAATAAGATTTGAGTATTGGATTAAACCCACACTTATCTAATAACTTCATGGATTTTATCACGAGTGATTACTGAGACGATAATATCTTATATTCTTGAAATAGAGACATATAGTTGTAGTTTACAAGTCGGTTGCACATTGATAATATATAAAGGCACCAGTAACTTGGTGTTATAAAACATATTATTGTGTGTGATTCGATGAGTAAATAGAGCAAGCATATGAGTTGAAGTTTATCCGTTCCTTTTACCCTTAGAGGGATAAAAGCGATATCAGTGGGCCCCTCGATGATTTAGTGATGACAACCCTAAGCGCTTGGCCAAGCCTGGACTAATTTGATTTGTTCAATTACTCAGTCGTCATAAATCGGAAATCAGGAAACAACAAATGGACATAAAGAATGATTATAATCCATGTCTCAGTCCATAGGATATTATGGAGAAATATATGATCCCTTATCTAAATGGCGCGTCAGAGTTCGACAGTGGCTTTTAAGAGCTACGATTGCTAGTCGGTTTTTAAGTCATACCTGCAGTTATAGTTATTAGACTTATCCAAGTGGGAGACTGTTGGATTAGGTGTCTAAGCCCATAAGTATAATTGGTATGTACTTGACCCGAGAGTAGCATGGTCCATTTTGGGTTGCATTCACCAGAACAATCTGATAGGATGGATATTTGAGAAAGAGGTTATTTGTGATTTATTAATATATTATAAGTATAATATATTAATTGTGAAATAATATTATTTAATTCGTATTGATCAAGAATTAATTTGGAATTAATTTAGTGATCAAAAGAGACTAATTAAATTAACGGGGACTGATTATGTAAATCAGTGATATATATGGTTTGGGCTATTGATCCATGATGGGCTCAGTTTATGTAAGAGTCCATGAAGAGTTAGTCCATAAGGATTATGGATCATAAGCCTAAGTATAAGAATTAAGGTTACATATGACTCTTGGATTCTACACTATATATATATATATATATATATATATATATATATATATATATATATATATATATAACCCGTTTTCCTAAAATAGGATACACTAGTGATCTTAGAGATACTATAGCCAATTTTGTGTGCCTCATAACCTCTCTCTCAAGTTCTACAATTGTTGGTGATGTTTTCTGAACCATTTGAGGCATCACACTTGAGGTGTTAAGTTCTTAAAGGCCAAATACAACAAGCTATAACAAGAGGTAATCTTGTAACTAGTTTTTTATGATTCAAATGTCAAACTGTATGCTAGTTGTACGCTTCATGCTTTGGATAATTTTGTTGCATGTATAACTAGAGAAAACTTAGATCCAAAGCATTAGGGTTGTATGTGCACCGTAGGGATGTTAGAGTACATAAAACCCAACAGTTCAGTGATCAGAAGATACAATTGGAACTCAAAAATTTACCGGAACACTTGGAATACGTTTTTCTGGAAGAGGATGAAGAAAAACTGGTCGTTATTGCTTCTGATCTTACACCAACCAAAAAGGAAAGTCTCATGAAGGTTTTAAAGAAAAGGAAGAATGCCATTGCTTGGGAGATTACCGACATTAAGGGCATTAGTCCTCCCTATTGCCCGCACAAGATCAACCTATAAGAAGGGGAAAAATCGGTAGTACAACATCAGAGACGATTAAACCAAAATATGCAAAAGGTGGTAAAGAAGGAGGTCGTAAAGCTCTTGGATGCCAAAATCATCTACTCCATTTCCGATAGCCAAGGGTTGAGTCTCGTACAAGTGGTGCCAAAGAAAGGAGGAATGACTGTCGTGAAGAACGAAAAGAATGAGCTCATACCTACACGAACTGTAACCGTTTGGTGAGTGTGCATCGGTTATTACAAGCTAAACGATGCCACTTGCAAAGACCACTTCCCTCTCCCTTTTATTGATCAAATGATTGAACGATTATCTGGTCACTGTTATTATTGTTTTGTAGATGGATTTTCAGGGTACTTCCAAATTCCCATAGAAGCAAGAGACCAAGAGAAGGCGACATTCACTTGTCCAAGTGGAACTTTTGCATATCGTCACATGCCTTTTGGGTTATGCAATGTGCTAGCCACGTTTGAATGATGCATGATGGCCGTATTCCATGACATGGTGGAGAAGTTTATGGAAGTCAATATGGATGACTTTTCAGTTTTTGGATCTTCTTTTGATGATCATCTTACTAACCTTGATTTGATGTTTGCTAGGTGTGAAAAGACCAATTTGGTCTTGAATTGGGAAAATTTCGTTTCATGGTGAATGAAGGAATTGTATTTGGTCATAAAGTCTCCAAATCGGGGATTGAGGTCGAGCGAGCAAAGATCGACAATATTGCCAAGTTACCCCCACCAACTAATGTGAAGGGCGTTAGGAATTCTTTAGGTCACATGGGGTTTTAACGCCGTTTTATCAAAGATTTTTATATAATAACAAGACCTTTGACTCAACTACTCTTAAAAGACGCAACCTTCGATTTTTCTAAAGAATGTTTAGAATCTTTTGAAATTTTAAAAGAAAAATGGACTAACGCCCCGATCATTATAGCCCCGAATTGGAACTTACCTTTTGAAATCATGTGTGATGCCAGTGACTATGCTTTGGGAGCCCTACTTGGTCGAATGGTTGTGAGCACTTTCAAACCATTTATTATGCAAGTAAAACATTAAACCCGACCCAAGAAAATTACACCCCTACTGAAAAAGAACTATTGGTCGTGGTTTATGCATTTGAAAAGTTTCATCCCCATCTTATTTTGTCCAAAACATCTATTTTTACTGACCACTCTGCTATCAAATATTTGTTTGCCAAGTAGGATGCGAAACCAAGACTGATCCGATGGGTACTTCTACTTCAAGAGTTTGGCATCAAGATCTAGGACAAGAAGGGAATGGAAAATGTAGCGGCTGACCACTGTCCTGATTAGAAAATACAGAAAGAGAAAAGATAGAGAACAAGGGTATTCGAGATGATTTCCTATAGGAGTACTTGATAATGGTAGTAGGAGAAGAGCCTTGGTATGCAAATATCACAAACTTTTTGGCAGACGGATACCCTCCCAAGGGGTTAACTAACCAACAGAAGAAAAAGTTTTTCTCTGAAATCAAATATTATTTATGGGATGAGCCTTATCTTTTTAGAAGTTGTGCAGATAGTATCATTCGAAGATGCGTATTCGGAAAGGAAATCGATGATATTTTGAGGCATTGTCACAATGGGCCTACGGGAGGTCATCATGGAGCTCAATATACAACCAAAAAAGTGTTTGACGCAGGTTTTTATTGGCTAACTATCTTCAAGGATGCCACTACCTATGTAAGAGAGTGTGACTCATACAGAGATCGGGAAATATATCAGCAAGGAATGAGATGCCACAAAGGAACATCCAAGTTTGTGAGATATTCGATGTATGGGGTAAAGACTTTATGGGACCATTTCCATCATCTAAAGGGAATAAGTACATCCTTATAGCAGTCGACTATGTATTCAAGTGGGCAGAAGCACATGCACTACCCACCAATGATGCTCAGGTGGTTATTAACTTTCTCAGAAAATTATTCTCTCATTTTGGTGTGCCAAGAGCACTTATAAGTGATAGGGGAACCCATTTTGCTAATGATCAACTTGCAAAAGTGTTATAGAAATATAGGGTACACCATAGGTTTGCAACACCATATCATCCTCAAACGAATGGGCAAACCGAGATTACAAATAGGGCACTAAAGAGAATTTTGGAGAGATTAGTGGGGAGTAATAGGAAAGAATGGTCAGACAAACTCGATGACGTGCTTTGGGAATTTCGCACAGCATTCAAGACACCAATTAGGACTACACCTTATAGGTTTGTTTTTAGGAAGAACTGCCATTTACTGGTGGAACTCAAGCACAAGGCGTATTAGGTGTTAAATACATGCAACTTCGAACAGAGTGAATTGTGCACCAATCGGCTTTTGCAAATGAATGCCTTGGAGTAGTTGAGAAACGAGTCATACAGAAAACCGTTGATCTACAAGGATAAGACGCAAAAATGGAACGATGCAAGGATGAAGGGAAACAAGGAGTTAGAAGCGGGTCAAAAAGTCCTTCTTTACAATTAAAGTATGAAACTTTCTCCGGGAAAGTTACGAACACGCTGGTCCGGGCCGTTCAAGATAAAAAAAAGTGTATCCAAATGGGGGCAATCGAGCTATTGAATGAAGATGGGTCAACCTCGAAGGTAAATGGGAATATAGTTAAACATTATAAAGAAGGGATGCCAAGCGAAGAGAGAATAAGAGAATGCATGGACTTGGAGGAGGCAGCCACAACGTAGGGCGGAAAGGAGTCCAGATCAAGACTCCTAAAAAAGAAGCACTTACAGGAGGCAACCCGTCATTTGAGTTTTCATTTATTTTTCCTTTGTCTTTCTTTTACTTTTACATTTTCGTTCTTTTATTATACTTTGTTAAGGATTTTCGTTCTTTGTCTCCTGATAAGAAAATGTTGCTTGAGGGCAAGAAAGGCCTAAGTGTGGGGTGTGGAAAAATCTTTTATAAAAAACATATAATTTTTTTGTTCTGAACATCCAACACGGCGTGGATGACATGTTCGCACGACGTGTTTGGACAAAATGATGCGACTTATCGAGTTTTCAAGATTAAACACGGTGTGTTTACCAAAAACACGATGTGTTGCTTTTTCAGTTACCAAAATAAGACCATTTTTTAAAATCAGTCAAGAAAGGTATGATTTTTCATCCCCAATTCTGTTTAAAGTAAAGGTATTCATGGGTATTGTGTCCAATTGCTTATTAAAATGGATTTTAGGAAGTTTTGTACATTTTACTGGGGTTTCGATTTGGAGTAAATTGGGGCATTTTTTTTTATTTTCTTGTGTTTAAGAGTACATCCAATGTTCTAAGCAAACCCCTAGACTTATTTGATGTTAATTTAGTCGATTTGGTTACAAATGATAAATTGATGGTCGAACTGTTCATCAACCATGGCGTGTTGTTCATCAAACACGACGTTTTTGACATTTATTGATCCCAGTTTTTACAAAGAATTTTAATTTAATCTCTTTTGGTGTTTGGTTTTCCATTTTTGTTGCTCAATTGTGCAGACAAATGAGGATAGGTCAAAGAAATCAACAAGGCCCAAGAGAACATGTGGGTTTACCTTGGTACAATTTTGACAAGGTGGTTTCTGTAAGTCCCCAATCTACTTGTGTATCAATCAGATCCGTTTGATGGTGCGGAATCCCAATCAAACGGATGATGCCAGATCAAATGAAGAAGAAGGAGAAGAAGAATAACTTGAATCTATGATGTATTGAAGATATAAATGAAGATCCTTACAATAGATTCACACACACTCTCTTCTCTCTCACTTTCTCTCTCTAGAACACCTTGGAATACACACACTTAAGCTCCCCTCCACTCATGCATTCACACCACTCCTAACCCCTTACACCTATATTTATAGGAAGACGGACCGTAAACCTGATTACGGTCAGGCAGACCGTAAACAGGTTTACGGTCACAACAGACCGTAAACGAAACCGTAAACACTGAAAAATACATTTTCTTAGAAAAGTAAAGTATAAACCATAATTTTGACCCAACAATCTCCCCCTTGGTTTATAGCTTTCTTTTCTTAATTGACCCAACAAGCTCCCCCTAAAAAGTAGCTGGCTTTTCTTGTCAATCTTCATCGAGAGCTTGGCTTCAGCATTAATCTTCAAATTCTTCACAACTTCAAGATGAACTTGATGAATCTTCAACGAATGACTTCATCTTGAGCAGTTGGCCTTGTCTTCAAAATTTGACTCTGAACGCACATTGGGTGAGGAGGCTTCTTGTAGAGATTCTTGAAAGATGGCGCTTTTAGCTTGAGAATCTTCAGAAAGAACATCAGAGAGAACAAATTTTCTAGAGCACTTCAGCAGGTTTATAGATAGCAACAAATTGATTGAGGAGGCTTCAATGCAATCTGTCACATAATCTTCAATTCAGCTTCACCTTGCTTCTGGGGTTGAAGGATTGAATGTTTAAAGAATAATCTTCATTTCTTGCTAAGCTTCGGCTCAGAAATCTCGATACAGACTCCATGAGTCTCATCTACATCTGAATTCATTTTTCAAGACAAAACAAAACTAAAAGAAAACTTTAGCACACAATATTTTTGGGTTTTTCATATTTTCTGAAAAAATAAAACAGAAACAAAAATATTTTTGGATTTTCTGATTTTTCTGAACAAGAAATAACACTATTTTTGGATTTTTTTAATTTTATGATCTTTGTTTGATTTTTGATTTTTTTTAATTCTCCCCCTAAATTTGTGCATAGAGAAAAACTATGAACAAATTTCACAAAAACAAAAATATTTGGGATCAAAGTTGTGAGACAGTCTTAACTTGTTTATCAATACCTTCACCTTCATGAATAGATCTGGTCGATCGCCGGTATTGTGGTCCACTTAAGCACGGAAAATTGTGACAAATTTTGGACATGCTATAACTGACAAGACAATTTGATCCTGTGTTCCTAGATAAACATCCTAAGGACCATTCATCTGACGACGAACAAGGATATTGTTGTCCACCTAAGTTGAGCAACGAGATCTACAGACAATTCATTAATTGTTCAATTTTAAATGTACTATAACGTGTTTCCCGCTTCCTGATATACTCTAATAATCAAGGACTTCCAGAATACTCCTTACCTTAGATGAGCAGACAATTATTATGGGAGAAGATAGATTTAGAATGCATATGCTATACACCCAGGTCAGATCTCTTCCAATCATGCAGAGGGTGAAACATATGACTAACTAGAGTTTTAGAGAGATTGAGAAGTAGAATGGTACATATGCTGTGTACCAGGTCGAATATTTCGATCACGCAAAGGAGACAACATATGGCTAACAGACAGAAAGAATTGCATAGATAGAAGATGTAGATAGATAGAATTGCATATGTTGCAGTCCAGGTCGGATGTATTTCAATCACGCAGAGGAGGCAACATATGACTAACAGACAGAAAGAAAGTAAATAACCTTCTACAGACCTAATTTATCGGAATTCCCCGGTCGCCCCGTCAATACCGGAATTAAGGGCGAAGTCCGTACATCGAGGAAAAGTTAAACCACGATTCTAGATACGGGTTCCTTTAATGTGGCTAGTGGATTGTCATGTATATCTCCCTGCTCAACCTATCCGAGCGTCGTATTGTCAGGCTAAACGGATCTATCTAGGTCAAGATTTGTCAAGTCTCAAGATTCCTTAAGTTCATATGAGCCTAGTCAAGTCCATAAAAATCTTTCGTGCCTACCAGCGCATCAAACACAGAGCCTAGACAATTCAGCTTTGGTACCTTACACAGATTCAGATTGCCTGTTATCACTTAGTTAATATCACTTCCCAATAATACCTACTAACGAAGAACTATAGGAAAATAAAAAATTGTCTTCAAAATGAATCAGTTTAAGATAAAATTCAGAAGTATCGAGAAGAAGACTCAAACCGTAATTCACCGACTGAATTTGCATCCAGAAGGTCTGAGAACAGCACGCATAATCTCAGAACAGATCCGAAAATTCTTCACGTCGTTAAGCACAAACCCAATGTGTGATCCTCTCCTTCCTTCCCTTCCCACAAAGGACACATACTCTCAAACAAAGTTCTGAGTGTTGTACAGTTGGGAGATGCCCCCTATCATGTGCCTGGAATAACCACTACCAACAAACTGAAGTCTGATGATATGCCTCCATAGCTGCTCCGATACAGAGCGGGATCAGTTGGTCTTTGGAACCCAGTCCATTTTGAAACTAGGTTGACCTTTGTCATGTTTGCAAGGAACATTCTCCCACGACATGTCCTGTTTATCACAAACTGAAGATGTAGAAATATTAGAGTCATTAGGTGATTTGGGAGATTGAACCTTTGGAACCCATTTGTAGTTGGGTTTGACCCATTTCTTTTTCGATCCGATGGGTGCCTCGGTACTTGCTTTTGAATTTGAATATGATCTTCGAGATGACTTTGATTTTGTTTTCACTGGAGCATCTCTTGAATTGGCCTTTTTGGCCGGCATACCCTTCTTGACTTTGGGATTTTGATTCTTGGCCTTCGGAGTTTGATTCTTGCCCTTCTGCGCATTCCAGTCACCACTGCGCGATTGTGACTTCGAATGATTTCTTTTGTAGAATCTCCCACTTTGCGCATTCTGCCAGCCTTGTGCGTAGTAGGGAATATATGCGCGATTTGGACAGTTTCTGGCAATGTGACCAGGTGTTCCACAGTGAAAACATGTCTTTTTCTTCACTGGGAAGTTGTTTCTTCCTGCCCCTGGTGGCGTATCTTTGCCTTGTCTCTTGCTTTTCCCACACGCACAATTGCAACAGGCCGTCGGTTTCGCTTGTTTTGGTGGCCTGTATTTCTCAACAGCAGGTTGATTAGAAGAAACTGAGTTCGAAGCAACAGATTCAAAGTTCAAGGAGTCATTAGTTTGTTCAATGGTATTCTCCTTGATCTCATCTTCCGCTACTTTACCTGCACATGAAGTAGATGCATCGGTATTCTTCACCTCAACACCCTTAGTTGGATGTTCAACAGCTGGTTTACCGTATACCATAAATGGTTCTCGGTCAATCTCTTCCTGAGTCAAAGGTTTGGCAGTGTAGTTATGATTGAAAGTGGGAGGGACACCCTCATAACCTAGACCCTTTTGCTGGTTATCCTTAAATTTCATACTATGTTCCATCATGGACGCAACTACCTCACTTGATACATCGAATTTCTTAAATGTAAATTCAACATCATTATATTTAGCTTTCAATGCATCAAGTTCGGCAGTTACAGCAGCAAGTTTTTTCTTAATGTGATCGTAGTTTTCACACTTGTTGCTGTAATCTTCTTGCAGTTTTCGGAAATCCTTGGTTTTGGTCTCTAATTGAGCTTTCAGAGGTTTCTGACATTTCCTA
The DNA here is from genome assembly GCF_052849685.1 of Lactuca virosa. NCBI lineage: Eukaryota > Viridiplantae > Streptophyta > Magnoliopsida > Asterales > Asteraceae > Lactuca > Lactuca virosa. Next base: position 486,827,413 of record NC_136429.1, read on the forward strand.
AGGGTATAGCCTTCGTATTCGAGATCCTCATTTTCTCTTTTTAATAAATCGATTTGATCTCGGAGACATTTAATAGTAGTTTCACAAGATGGAGTACATGAAACTTCATTGACCGGGATGTTTGAGGAACTCATATATTTTTTTTATTTTATTATTATTTGAATTGCCCTTTGACTTAAAAACCGAGAAAGTCAACCTTAAAATTCAAATTTAGAAAGTCAAACTTAAAAATCAAACTTGAAAAGTCAAACTTAAAAGTCAAACCGAAAAACTAAATTTGAAAATTTGAAAATTTGAAAGTTAAACGAAAAAGTCAAAGTTTAAAGTCAAATGTCAAACTTGAAAAGTCAAAGTCAAAATTTAAGGTCAAAAGGCAAAAATAAAAAATAAAAATTAAAAACTAAAATTTTTGGTGGAAAATGGATTTTGAAAATAAAGGAAATTGATTTTTAGGTTAAAAATGTAAAATTTGTGAAAATGGGAACCGAGAAGGACTTTTTGAATTAAATTTCGAAGGATAGGAACGTGATGTAAGCTGCTTCACCTAGGAAGACGCCTTGTTGAGTTTGGAGGAGACCCGGGTTCGAAACTTGCAACCCTCGAATTTCTTTTGATTTATTTTCTGCTGCAAAGACAATAAGTTTAAAAGGAGCGAGATGTTTAACGAGTTCCTTGGTAGATCAACTGGTAAGAGGTACGTTTGCTGAAGCTAGAGACCCGGGTTCGAAATCCGGCAGCCCCAATTTCCCTTTTTTTTTAATATGAAGCTTATGCGAGGACGAAGGTTGCTGAACAGGTGCGAGGTGCGATGACGACTACCGCTGCTGACCAAGGCCGAACCAAAAACCGAGAACGAGGTGCGAACCGGAAACGCTAACCATACACGTGCGAGGCTGACCGTAAACCTCGGACCGCAAACCGAGGGCCGTAATCTCAGACCGTAAACTCCGAGGCCGTAAACTTCGCAAACCCTGTCTGTTGACCGTACACGCCGCCACCCCCTCGCTGGTTACGACCAAAAACAGCGATTTTTGTCTTTTTAGCTCCAAAACTCGATAGAAAAACTCCTTTTTATGAAACACACGAAGAACAAACCCCCCTTTATTTTGCCAAAATCTATCCAAAAACGCGGAAATCCTTCAAAAATAAGATAAAATAAGCTCCAGATCTGACAAAATTGACTGATACAATCCAAGCTCTGATACCAATTGTAAGTCCCCAATCTGCTTGTGTATCAATCAGATCCGTTTGATGGTACAGAATCTCAATCAAACGGATGATGCCAGATCAAATGAAGAAGAAGGAGAAGAAGAATAACTTGAATCTATGATGTTATTGAAGATATAAATGAAGATCCTTACAATAGATTCACACACACTCTCTTCTCTCTCACTTTCTCTCTCTAGAACACCTTGGAATACACACACTTAAGCTCCCTCCACTCATGCATTCACACCACTCCTCACCCCTTACACCTATATTTATAGGAAGACGGACCGTAAACCTGATTACGGTTAGGCAGACCGTAAACACCCTTACCGTAAAATAAACCGTAAACACTGAAAAATACATTTTCGTAGAAAAGTAAAGTATAAACCATAATTTTGACCCAACAGTTTCTCCAGCGGTATTAGCGGAACGGCGGAACAAACCAGAGAAACTAAAGACTAGAGAGTTGTACATTGCAAATGTAGTCAGTTAGAAATGGCTTCAACAAGTCGAGCTAGTCGAAGAAATGAATCCATATTTAACAAAACAATTATGGGTGAAGGTGTAAGAATCACGTGCATAGATAGAGGAGACCGTTCCAGATTCAAGAACCGGTGTACAAAGAACTATGTTTGGAATTTTTGGTACAATAATTTTCAAGGGAAGGACAGATGCTTTTCACACGGAAAACCTCCGTTTTGCTTGGGTGGGGAGAGACGCGAATGTAGTGTAGCAGAATTAGCTTGGAGGATGGATTTATACAATCAATCGGAGGCCATGACCGAGGGTTTTGTTATCTTTCTCGACACTTGTCACACGTCCCTTCCAGAAGGCGTGAATGGGGCAAATTGGTGGACTACTATTGCTAATGGTGTGTATATTCCTAAATCAGATCAAGAAGGTGATATACGGTCACCCATTCACCGCCTCATCCGCCACTTTATTTCTAGTTCCATTAACATGCGGAAGGACACATATAAAGTTCCCAACCTTGATATCTTTTTCTTATGGAGTATCCTTACACCCCGGGTTTTTTGTAATATACCTTATTGCTTGGTGAAATACTTGGCACATCGGGCGGTAAAGGATAGGAAAGGGTCGCCAGATTGTGGTGGTATGTTGGTTACAAAGTTGGCTAGATCATACGGGTTATTCGTAAGAGGGGCGGCAAATTTCTTGACTTTGATTCCGACACGTCATTTCAACATCCTTCTCTACAAGCGAGCTAGAATTGTGCACGATAATGGAGGGAATAGTTTTTCTATTCCAGAGGATGATGAGGTAGTGCAACCGGATGTAGGAAGAAGGGTGAGACCACACTCTGATGAGGCTCTCGAGGAATCCCCGGTGATCCCCGTAGAAGATGAGATGCTGATGGACTTATATAACCGGGCCATGCGTAAGTACCAAGACAATATTGGGCACGGTCTTAATTATCAAAACATGCATACGGATCTCCTATTCAAACATTTGTAGATTAAACGACCGGATGGACATCCTACCTCATATCAATACATACCTAGTTGGGATGAATTATGGGGTGAAATGCAAGGTGGAGCTGGTGGAAGCGGAGGTGGAGGGGAAGATGATGATTGATTATCCTTTTCAATATTAGTTTTTATATGTTGAAGTTGTTTAAAAACTATTTTTATTTTTATTTGTGTGTGCTTGACTGTGTTTAAACTTGTAGTTAAGTAGGGTTAACGTAGGATTTTTAATTAAAATTTTGTTTTTCTTGTTATTATGTGGTTGTTTTTGATTTTCACAGAATTATGATTGAGAAGTGAAATGAAATTTTCAAAGCAATGAAAGGAACTAAGTGAGGGGTAGAGTCTTTGACGAGAAAAAGAAGATTTTGAGTAAAACTTTTGATCCCCTTGATCGTGATAGCCGAAGGGAACCATTTTGCAGAAGACATAAAAAGGTGTACTGCATTAGTACCCTTTTTAACCAAAGAATCTTTGTAGATCAGAAGGAATGTAGTTACAAAATTATCGTCAAACACGCCATGGTCATACCTAAACACGGCGTGTTCTAGTGAAAATGTGCGATTATCGTCTGAGTAGTAGAAAAACACAACGTGTTTCCCATATAAACTCATCGTGTTTAAGTCTCAGTCAACCTTTTCAAGTCATTGACTTGTACCTACGCAAGGCAGGCATTTTCCAGATTTCTTGAGTCCATTCTGTTGAGAGAAAAACTTGGAGACACACTTGAACAAAAATTAGAACAAGTATAATGCGGAATAGATAATCTCAAAGGATCTAAAAGCTCAACAATAATATAGTTAGATAGTTAGAGAGTTAGTTGCGTAAATGTAAAGGAATAGAAATGACAACAATTGTTATATCAAGAAGACACTTAAGCTGATTCATAACAAGGAATGCATTCACTCCAAGTTAATAAGGAAGATCAAGCTTAGTGATTAAGTCTTAAAGACTTGCTCCGAAGAGAGATTATGATCAGCAGAATTATGATAAGATTTAAGTAAGAAGAGATGAGTGAAGAAAGATAGAGAGATAACTTCAGAATGTGTATTCAGATAGAATGCATAAGTTATCGGTGATAGAGTATATTCAATACAGGAGAATAAGTCTCTATTTATAGAGACTCAGAAATGCACTAGATTACATCTCTATAAGCAGCCGTGCAAGGCATACTGGACAATAAATTGTATTACAAAGAAGACAAGTAAAGTAATCTAGCTAAGTTGACTGCGGTAGCTGACTGCGGTTGCTGATGCTGATAAAGAGACTGACTGCGGGTGTTGAAGTGGCTGCGGTAGCAAAGTTCAAGAGGGTCACTTTTTATGATTCAACAATTTCCCCCTAAGTGACCTCTTTAACTTCGGTTCAGCTATCAAGTTTGAGGAAGTTGATCAGAATCCACCAAAATTTCCTGACGTTTTCCAGCCATGTGATTCTTCTTGTGATCTCAAACTTGACTTCTGCAGTAGTATGCTTCGATCTTTCAACTGCGGTCCGGCAGATGTCAAGTTGTTTTCTGGTGAGGCGATGCATGGCAGTCATAGGAATGAAATATTTTACATTGTCAGTCTTCCTTTTGAATATGACTCCAAGTTCAGGAAAGTTTTTTGCGCCTAGAGATCTCTCTTGAAAGCCTTCGGTAGGCATTGGCATAGGTTCAAGAGGTGGGAGATCAAACTTCTTGAGGATGGTGGGGTAGATATCCGCATCTATTTTGGCGTAATCGCAGACAGTTTCCTTGAGAAAGGTGTTGGCCCATTCCAGCGCAATCTTCATCTTGGAGTGCTTCTCAGACTTATTTTGAAATACCTTGGCAATGAGGAAGATTTCTTCTGGATTCATGCAAGGGAAGTCTGCTTGGCTGCGGATGTAGTCATGTTCCCTTCTTGTCAGGGTGTACTGAATGTATTCAGCCTTCATAAATTTCCGGACTTTATAGTTCTTGACTGCGGATGGTCTGTCGTTAGACCATATGTTTTCGATGGAGGAGGCATGCTTAGCATAAAAACAATTTAGTCTTTCAAACTCCATCGGCAGTCGTTTGTGATCTGGAAGGCTCCGGTCAAACTGCTCAAATACAGTGAAGTACTTGGCATTTGGAGAAATTGGTACATCCCAGTACCCATCAGCAGGGGGTTCAGCATATGTGAGGTGGGGTCGGTAGTCTTCATCCAGCAGCCTGCGGTGAGGATTAATCCAAGAATTGATCAAGGACTCATCCATCATGGTGTCAAACCCGCATTCTCTCCAAATTAACTCTGCCAGCCTGGCTGCTTTCCAATCATGCTTTCTTTGGGCGGTGGCAGGGGAGTCTGTGGTGCTCGGAGAAGACATGTTTTCAGCCAAGTTCTTGAAGTGCGGAGGAGTCTCTGGCTTTTTGGGAGTATCCTTTGGAGGTGAAGTGTGAGGAGATGGAGTATGTTGAGATGGTTGCGGTGGTGTGGGAATTTTTTCAGTGATGATGGGGGGACTATGATGAATAGAAGTATCAGAGTGATGGACTTCTTCTTCTTCTTCACTTCCCCCTCTTGAGGGATGCAACCCTGGTGCTTCCTCAAGCCATTGCTTAAGTCCATCCACCTTGTTGAAGACTTCTTGGAACTGAGCTTTGAGAGCTTCTGCCAAATGTTGGTTGTTTGGAGTGGAGGAGCTGAAGAGCAACTTGTGGATTTCTTTGGTGAGCTGGAGGATCTCAGGGCCATGGAAGTTGGAGGAAAGGGATTTCTGCAGTCTATTGATGGTTGCTTGAAGAACAGAGATAGTGGACTCATAGGCTGTATGAGTCTCATCGATCAATTTCTGAGACTGAGAAGCTTGATCCGCGATGGCCGCTTGAAGATCCGTTTTGATTGCGGTTACCTCAGTGATGAGGCGTTCCGCTGCAGCCATGAATTCCTTATGGTTAGCCTTGCGGTTGTTGTCAAGGGACCGGATCACCATCTCTACTTTGAGAGAGATTAGTTCAGCAGCCATGCGTTCCCTTGTTTCCAGACGCTCTATTCTTTCAATCAGTGACTGCGGTCTTGGGGTGTCTTCAGGTTGCGATTGAGTAGGCTGGACCGCAGCCAAGATCTGATCGATTTTGGCTTGAAGGCTCATGAACTCTTTTCTGGAGACAACATTCTTCTTCTTTTTCTTTTTCTCTTTAGGCTTGGAAGTCGAATGATGAGAACCGCTGGACTCCTATTCTTCTTCAAACATCATAAGGTCATCTTCTGAAGGGTTTGGCTTGTTGACCTCTTGGATATCGTCATCATCAGGACCGAAGGTTGGAGCAGAGCTGATTTCAACTGCGGATCCTGTTGGGTTTTGAGCATTCTAACACTCCTAAGTGTACATGCAACCCTAAATACCTTGGATCTATGTTTTCTCTATTATACATGCAAATATGATTATCCAAGGTATTATCCTAACTAGCATACCAAAACATTGATACTAGGATAATAAAATAGATAGAATACATACCTTGTTGTTGTTGCTTGACTCCATGAAGCTTGAGAGCCTAGTGCCCCAAGTGTGACACCTCAAATGGTTCACACAACATCATGAACTCTTGGAATAACCATGAGAAGAAGACATACATGTTCAAATTGGCTAGCCCTCAAAATATGTATCACTAGTGCCAATTTCTTGAACTAAAGGGGTTCTTATATAGTGTGGCTATTAGGGTTACTGTTGGATAAGGTGTCTAAGTCCATAACTTATTTGGTATATACTTGACCCGACCCGACATGGTCCATTTGGGTTGCACTTCACCCAAACAATTTATGGATAATTTTATGAGAGTTGTATACTTGCGATTTATTAATATATTATAAGTTATAGTATATTAATATAAAGTCATGTTACTTAATTAGTTTTAATCTTGAATTAATTATGAATTAATTTAGTGATTAAAAGGAAGACTAATTAAATCATGGGCTATTATATTTATATGGTGTGGGCTAACACTCATTTGGAATGGGCTAAGCTTATATGGAAGTCCATGGATGATCCATGGAGCTTTTACCCATGGATCATTGGAAGAGGAAAAGACATGGGTTATTAGGGTTTCACCCTAACCATGTACACTATATAAACAAGCTTATGTTGCATGAAAAAGACACTAAGTGTGTGTGTAAGTGTGGTGGCCAAAACCAAGAGTTAGAATACTCTCTCATATATTTTCCAAGTTTGGGTGATTTGTGATTTCCATTTGAGGCATTCACATTATTGGTGCTTGGCTCTCAAACTCCAAGGAATCAACAATCAACAAAAGGTATGTAATTCATCTAGTTCCTTTATGGTTAAAAGTACCCCATGCCATGCTAGATAGGTTATAAACCTTGGAAAATAATATTTTGCATGTATCTTAGACAAACATAGATCCAAGGTTTAATAGGGTTGCATGTACACTTAGGAAGTGTTAGAATGCTCAAAACCCTACAGTGGTATCAGAGCCTAGGCTTGTTTGTTTGATACTTGATGCAAAATAGTGATAAAAGGTCGATTTTTGCTTTCTGACTGATGAACTCGCCGAGTCCATGGGGGGACTCGCCGAGTTCATGTGTAAATTCATCCTACTCGGCGAGTAGGTTCGTGCACTCGGGGAGTAGGAGCCTCAGAATGCAGATTTTCGACTTTTGCTGCTGGAAATGGACTAGAAACATTACCCTAAACTGTTTTGGTGTTTTAAAACTTGTTTTAGTTGGTGTAATGGTTGTTCTAATCCATTTACAATAGCTTATATCAAAATTTCATGCTTTGTATGTGTTCATATAATTCTTGAAACTTTGATGATCATATTCATGTTCTTATGAATTTAGAAGATGATAGGAATTATTTGCTGAATTGTTTAGGATTAATTCTTGATCATTTATGTGTTTTAATGGAGTCCATAATTTGTCCTCAAGTTATGGATATCCAAAGGTCACTTCTTTTAAACACACACTTAAAACACATAAGTTACATGGAAATGAAGAGTCTTCATTTTTATGAACCTTTAATTCATAAGTTATGAAATGAAAAGTTTTGAATAGTTTCAAAACTTGTCCTCAAGTTTTGGAATTTGTAAAGTTACACACACTTTAATATACTTTAATTCCAAACCCTTAGAGTTTTAAAAGTTAAAATTCAACCCTTATACTATTTATAACATTAATGTTTAATTATTATATATATGTATAAGATTAAAGTCGTCTTACCGCTAGTACGCCTCATTCACGAAGCCAGTCTATAAGGTGGGTATAAGGTTGTTGCCTATAAAATGGCAACTTAATGGGTGTCCACTCTCACCCACCGCTTGCTTGACTGGTGGAGGGTCGTTAGCCGAACGGATAGGACAAGGACTTATAAATTCTCATTAAAAGTATGATGAATATTATAAAGTAACTAAACCTTTTATAAATTCCCAATCTTAGTTACTTTAGGAAAATGTGAATATGGTGCTAACCCATGAAATTCACACTTTGTACCTTACCAAGTCGTTGGTGGAGCGTGTGTGGTTAACCGACACACTAACTTGGACTAGTAAGGATCACAAAGGGTGACTTAATGTTTATCATAGATCGGTGGAGCGTGTGTGGTTAACCGGCACATTGATTAGGTGATAATATTAAGGGTACCAAGTGAATTTGCATGGTTATTCACACCTTGTTTTGTGATCCTCGGCATCCCAGTCACAAAACTTGAAGGGCACAATCGAGATTGAAACATGCCATTGAAAAGTTCAATGAATCTCAAAGGAATCTAGGAATTTCAAAACCAATTAAACCTAATAATTCATTTCGTTTTCATGGTGGAAATTGGTGAATCGTCATTTCATCTACCTTCAAATATATTATAGCTTAGATTACGGCATCCCTCTTCTAAGTTATAATATATTGTGTTGGATCCTAGCCTTAATATTACATTTGGGTGTATTATTGAGGATTCGATATATCTAATCTAAACTTGTTTTCTTCTTTTCAGATGTCGTCCAACAACAATGCTTCGGGCTCTAACCCTACTGGCTCCTTTTCCCTCATGAACCTTTGTGGGAGGGTCATCTTTGATGGTTCCAACTTTATGGATTGGATCCGGAACATCAGGATGGTTACTCGTTACGAGGACAAGGAATATGTCCTCGATAAGGAGCTAAAGGAGCTTGATGAGTCCACTGCTACTCCTGAGGAGGTCGCTGAGTATCAGGCACATGAAAGAGATGCCACCAAGGTGGCATGCATCATGATGGCCACCATGACAGCTGAACTCCAAAAGTCCTATGAGGACTATTACCCTTTTGAGATGCACCAGGATCTGATGGAAAGGTACCATCAGAGTGCTCGTCAAGAGCGGTATGAAATAATCTCCTCCATGATCACTACCCGTATGAAGGATAGCGAACCAATCACGAGCCACATGCAGAAAATGCAAAGGTATGTGGACCGTCTAATGAAACTGAATGTGAACTTCCCTGAGGAGTTGGCAATTGATATCATTTTGCACTCCTTGCCCTCGTGTTATGATCAATTTCGTATGACATACCACATGAACAAGGAGGAAGTCACACTCAGTAAGCTTCAAGGACTTCTGAAGACTGCCGAAGGTGGTCTTAAGAGTAAGTCGGTTGCTACTCCTACTCCTACTACTACCCCTGTTTTGGCTATCGGGCAAGGCAAAGGGAAGAAGAGGAAGCACCCTTCGAAGGGTACCAAGGGAAAGTCCCTTGAAGGCTCCTCATCTGGAACCAAAGGTGGTTCTATCACTCCTTCTGCCATCCCTAAGGATGCTGAATGCTTCTACTATCAAAATAAGGGGCACTGGAAGCGAAACTGCCCAAAGTACTTGCAGGATGTCAAGGATGGGAAAGTGAAACCATCCCATGCATGTATTTACACTATATTGTCTAATAACTCACCATATTCTAATTCTTGGGTTCTTGATACAGGTTGTGGTATTCACATCTGTTGTGACTTGCAGGGCCTAAGAAGAAGTGAGGATGTGGAGCACGGAAAGATAAACTTAATCATGGGGAACAAGAAGGTTGCACCTGTTACCAAGATTGGAGTTTATACTTTGTTGCTAGATAGTGGGTTAAAGTTAGATTTGAATAAATGTGTGTACTCGTCTGAAATGGCGAGGAATATTATTTCCTTTCATGCTTTGTACAAACAAGGTTTTACCTTTTCTTTTGATAATGAAGTTGGTAGTATTAATGCTTTCTTTAATAATATTCTTTATTTTAATGCATTACCTTGTAATGGTGTGTATGAAGCTGTATCGGTTGTAGATAATTTAGGGAATAATGTATTGTGTATTGATTCTTCTACTAGCTTGGATAAAGCATCTTTGTGGCATTGTCGTCTTGGACATGTAAGCAAGAAACGCATAGGCCAGCTCCAAAAGGATGGAGTCTTGGAGTCGTTCGACCTCAAGTCGGATGATAGTTGTGAGTCTTGTCTACTTGGAAAAATGACAAAATCACCCTTCACTGGTACTTGTGCAAGGGGTGAGGGTTTGTTGGACCTTATACATACTGATGTATGTGGACCATTCAAAACCGCCACAAGGGACGCTAATCGCTATTATGTGACTTTTATTGATGATTTTAGTAGATATGGTTATGTCTACTTAATCAAACATAAGTCAGAAACTTTTGAAAGGTTTAAAGAGTTTAAACAGGAAGTAGAAAATCAATTGGGCAGGAACATTAAGATGCTTCGATCCGATCGAGGTGGTGAGTATCTTAGTACTGAGTTCCTCGACTATCTTAAGGAGTGTGGGATTGTCTCACAATTGACACCTCCCAGGACACCACAGCTGAATGGTGTAGCCGAGAGGCGCAATCGAACTTTGTTGGACATGGTTCGCTCTATGATGAGTCGAGCTTCGCTACCAATCTCTTTTTGGGGGTATGCCTTAGAGACTGCCGCCCACATCCTTAATCTAGTCCCTACAAAGAAGGTTACCAAAACACCTCATGAGATGTGGACTGGGAAAGTTCCCAATCTAGACCATATCAAGATTTAGGGTTGCGAGGCTTTCGTGAGGCGCGAAACTCATGACAAGCTCGAACCTCGAAGTGAAAGGTGTATTTTCATCGGCTACCCACAGAAATCCTTTGGTTACCTCTTCTACAGACCCAGTGAGAATGTGGTCTTTGTGGCTAGGAGAGGGGTCTTTCGAGAGAGAGAATTTATAAGCCAAGGAGACAGTGGGAGGCAAATTGACCTTGAAGAAATTCAAGACTCAATTGGTGAAGGAACCTCAAACACTAGCAATCAACTTGAGGAGGAAATTCCTGTTGATCCAGCTGGCGAGTCTGTACTTCCGAGGCGTTCCACAAGGGTTAAGAACACACCTGAGTTTTATTATGGATTTCATATTACTACGGAAGGTGATACATTTATCAGTGACAGTACACTGGTAAATCTGGATGAACCTAACAGTGTTAAGGAAGCCATGGCAGGCCCAGAGTCTGCTAAATGGAAGGAGGCTATGGACAGCGAGATACAGTCCATGTATGACAATCAGGTTTGGAACTTGGTTGACAATGTACCAGGCCGTAAAACAGTCGGGTGCAAATGGATCTTCAAGAAGAAGACCGACATGGATGGGAAGGTGCACACATATAAGGCTCGACTGGTTGCGAAGGGGTTTATTCAGACTCAGGGTATTGATTATGATGAAACCTTTTCACCAGTAGCAAAGATTAAGTCTATTAGGGTTATGCTAGCCATTGCTGCATTTCATGATTATGAAATATGGAAAATGGATGTCAAAACCGCTTTCCTTAACGGAAAGTTGGCTGAGGATGTTTACATGAATCAGCCAGAAGGTTTTGTCAGTGCAGAGTACCCCAATAGAGTGTGCAAGCTTGAGAAATCCATTTATGGATTGAAACAAGCATCTCGAAGTTGGAATCTTTGTTTCGATGAGAAGGTCAAAGAGTTTGGTTTCTCAAGAAGTGAAGATGAGTCCTGCGTGTATGTCAGAGCTAGTGGGAGTATAGTTAGTTTTTTGGTACTGTATGTGGATGACATACTACTCATAGGAAATGACATCCCAACCTTGCAGGAGGTTAAGTCCTGGCTTGGGAAGTGCTTTGCTATGAAGGACCTTGGAGAAGCTACCTATATCCTAGGGATAAGGATATTAAGAGAAAGGAGTAAAAGACTAATTGGACTTAGTCAGAGTATCTACTTGGATAAGGTGTTGAAAAGGTTCAACATGGAGAATTCCAAGAAAGGAGAATTACCAATCCAAAGCAATGCCAAACTGAGCAAGGCTCAGAGTCCGAGTACAGAAGATGAGATAGGTGAGATGAGTCGATTACCTTATGCTTCCACTGTTGGTTCGATCATGTATGCTATGACTTGTACTCGTCCTGATGTGGCCTTCGCTTTGAGCATGGTCAGCAGATATCAGGGGAACCCTGGCAAGGCTCATTGGACTGCGGTAAAGAATATTCTCAAGTACCTGCGGAGGACTAAGGATTGGATCCTTACCCTTGGTGGGAGTGATGACTTGAGAGTAGTAGGGTATAGTGATGCTAGCTTTCAGACTGATAGGGATAACTTCCGCTCACATTCGGGCTGGGTCTTTACCTTAAATGGAGGGGCAATCACTTGGAAGAGTTCCAAACAGGAGACTGTAGCTGATTCGACTTGTGAATCAGAGTACATAGCAGCGAGTGAAGCGGCAAAGAGGCGATATGGCTGAGGAACTTCATCGGAGACCTTGGAGTTGTACCAGCTATTAAGGAGCCTATGGAGATTTTCTGTGACAGCAATAGTGCGGTTGCCTTAGCCAAGGAACCAAGAGATCATGGTAGATCCCGACACATTGACAGAAAATATCACTTCATAAGACACAAGATAGAAGAGGGACTCCTCGTGGCAAAGAGGGTATCGTCAGATGAGAACCCTGCAGATCCCCTTACGAAGGGACTGACGAGGGTTAAGCATTTGCAGCATGCGAGGCGTATCGGGCTGAGGGATGATATTAGTTTTACAGATTAGATAACTTTTCTGAAACTTGTAAAATGTAATCGACGTTTGATGATGAATAAAATGTGTGATTTATTTATAAGTAAAGTGTTACTATCATTGTCAATTATTTACTATTGTTTCAGTTTTGCATGTTTTGACTTCCAGAATAATCAATTTATTCAAACTTCCACAATCGGTCATACGTCGGAAGTAGGTATGAATCAAGATTGTCATGAATTGGGTTTGTAGATGGCTAAAGGTGTTTAGACATAGCAATGGTTGCTACAACTTTCATGAGTGCTCATAAGTTATGAGTATTGGAATAAACCCACGCTCACTTGTATCACTTCATGGAATTTATCTCGAGTGATCGTGAGACGGTAATATCATATAAGTCTTCAAACCTAGAGATATGAGTTGTTACCTATGAGTTGGTTGTGCATTGATTGCACGTAAATGCATCAGTAACTTGATGTTATAAAACGTGCCTTTGTGTGCAATTCAATAAGTAGTAGAACAAGCATATGAGTCGAAGTTTATCTGTTCCTTCTAGAAATAGAAGCGATATCTGGGCCCCTCGATGATTTTGTGTTGACCCATGTACCGGGCCCGGTCAGAACTAAATTGATGTGTTCAGTTAAGTTCTTTGTCAAACAAATCGGAAATCGAGAAACAACTGCTAGACAATAAGTAAGACATTGTTCCATGTATTTGTCCGGCTGATATCATGAGAGCAGAGGATTATATGATCACTTATCTAAAATGGCGCTTCATAGTTCACAAGAGTTTTCGAGAGCTACGATTGCCGGTTGGTTCCTGAAGTAATATAGGCAAATACAGTTATTAGACTTATCCAAGTGGGAGTCTGTTGGATAAGGTGTCTAAGTCCATAACTTATTTGGTATATACTTGACCCGACCCGGCATGGTCCATTTGGGTTGCACTTCACCCAAACAATTTATGGATAATTTTATGAGAGTTGTATACTTGCGATTTATTAATATATTATAAGTTATAGTTTATTAATATAAAGTCATGTTACTTAATTAGTTTTAATCTTGAATTAATTATGAATTAATTTTGTGATTAAAAGGAAGACTAATTAAATCATGGGCTATTATATTTATATGGTGTGGGCTAACACTCATTTGGAATGGGCTAAGCTTATATGGAAGTCCATGGATGATCCATGGAGCTTTTACCCATGGATCCTTGGAAGAGGAAAAGACATGGGTTATTAGGGTTTCACCCTAACCATGTACACTATATAAACAAGCTTATGTTGCATGAAAAAGACACTAAGTGTGTGTGTAAGTGTGGTGGCCAAAACCAAGAGTTAGAATACTCTCTCATATATTTTCCAAGTTTGGGTGATTTGTGATTTCCATTTGAGGCATTCACATTATTGGTGCTTGGCTCTCAAACTCCAAGGAATCAACAATCAACAAAAGGTATGTAATTCATCTAGTTCCTTTATGGTTAAAAGTACCCCATGCCATGCTAGATAGGTTATAAACCTTGGAAAATAATATTTTGCATGTATCTTAGACAAACATAGATCCAAGGTTTAATAGGGTTGCATGTACACTTAGGAAGTGTTAGAATGCTCAAAACCCTACAGTTACACCATGTAACTCATGACTTTACCCATTCCTTATGCTCCATGGGTTTTAACCTCCATGGAGTATCCATGGATCACCACATGGGTTAAACCCAACATAAAGGAATCTTGGATCATAAGCCCACATATATAAGAATGAATGATTTACACAATCAATCCCCATATATTTAATTAGTCTTTTTTTGATCACTAAATTAAGTCCAAATTAATTCTTGATCAATACTAATTAAATAACATGATTTCATATTAATATATTAGAACTTATAATATATTAATATGTCACAAAATGTCTTTTCCTCATAAACGGTCTATCCAAATGTTCCGATGCCATGCAACCCAAATGGACCATGCCGAGTCAGGTCAAGTACATACCAATTATAGTTATGGACTTAGACACTAATCCAACAGTCTCCCACTTGGATAAGTCTAAAACTATTATTGCGTATGACTTCAGGAACCAACTGGCAATCGTAGCTCTCAAAAGCCGTTGTCGAACTCTGACCTTGTAGATGAACTCTGACCTTTGTCAATGACTTGTCCATTAGATAAGGGATCATATATTCCTCCATTCTAGATATCATATGGACTGAGACATGGATTATAATCATTCTCTCTGTCCAATTGTTGTTTCCCGATTTCCAATTTATGACGATTGACTAATTGAACAAATCAAATCAGTCCAGGCCCGGCCGAGCACTTACATTTGTCATCACCAAATCATCGAGGGGCCCACAGATATCGCTTTTATCCCGAAGGTAAAAGGAATGGATAAACTTCGACTCATATGGCTTGTTCTACTACTTGTTGAATCATACACAAAGGCACGTTTTATAACACTGAGTTACCGAATGCGTTTTCGTGCAATCAATGTACAACCAACTCATAGTAACAACTCATATCTCTAGGTTTGAAGAATATAAGATATTATCGTCTCATGATCACTCGCGATAAAATCCATGAAGTGATTCCAATGTGCGCGGGTTGAATCCAATACTCAGAACTTATGAGCACTCATGAGTGTTGTAGCCCCTTGTCCAACATCTTAGACCTCTACAAGCCAACCCATGACAGTCTTGATTCATATCTACTTCCAACATATGACCGACTGTGGATAGTTTGAATAACTTAGTCAATCAGGAAGAACGACCTAGTTATTCTGGAAGTCAAAACATGCAAAATGAAACACAATAATAATAGAATCTAATATGGTATCAAAACCTATGAACATAAATAAAACACCTTTTATTTATCACCATATGATTACACATTATTCATTGTATACTGTTTCAGCTATCAACTTTATTCTTGAATTTAAAACAATAGTTGTCCCATGCTCCAAGCATGTACACTATGCTTTCTAAACACTAGTCATGCCATACACCAAGTATGCATACTATGTTTGTCTATGATCTTCACTTTGTCTATTAGATCAATTGAACATAACTCCAATGATCCTCTTTCACAGTCCCAAATCCTTACTGCAAATGCAAGAATTCCAAATTCATGCCATTTACTGAAATCTGTTAGATTCTAAACTTATATGCATTGATCCTCCTGTAATGATTATGCACAGAGTCAGAAACACTTGACAACAACCATTACAGAGCATTCCAAGGAGATCAACTCCTTGGAAACATCCTTCTTGCATTAAGTTTCCTAATCTTACACAGATTGAATAATTTCCAACTTTGAAACATTTCCATATTCCATTTTGACTATCACTTCTGAACAAGAGTTGCCTCCTTACAGATTATGTCAATATGGTCCTTCCAGAATTAACACTATACTTCCAACTGTCCTTGAGCAACCAATCTTTGGTAAACCTTAGATTGTCCTCGACAATTGCTTAATCCTTTTAGTCATATCCAGTTCTAGACCTTTTCCCTTCTTAATGCCCCAGACATTTGGAAAATTTTAGAAAGGATAAATATAGCACATGTAATCGATTCTATATCCGAAGCATATGGGACACGAGTCATGATGTCTCACATAAAGACTAAACCAGTCTTTTGCTATAACATTTCCATTTCTATTTGCCAAGTTCTCATAATTCAGATCATGAAAAGGGATGCCGTAATCACAATCGAATTTTAGAACGCAAATAATGGACCCATATATAGAATTTCCTTATGTTGAGTCATTCCAACATTAAATTCATATATATATCCTTGACTAAATACGACTTAAAACCTCAAGCTAAGCTTTTAGAATTGAAATGAAGTATAATTTTCTCTCCCTTAATTATAGCAAAACAACTTTTTCAACCCCTGCAGCCTCACGAATTGAAACTTTTGTTTTCTATAATTAACATTGCTAACTTGCAACCTTTATCATAATTATCATGCTCCCACTAACATGATGATTATTAGCATAACACTTATGCTCCCACTAGCTTTGACATGTAATCAAAAATCAGCTGGACTTCTAGAAATCAATACTTTATTGACCTTCTTACCAAAGTTCAGATTTCTGATACTAGATTGCTTTGATAAAACTTTATCAATATCATACACCTTATCTTAGATAGCTCACAGGTGTGTCTAAACAATTTTAAGAACTATGAAAAGGGATGCCGTAATCATAGTCTCGATTGTTTAGACATTTACCACTTCTCACAAGTCCATGTTAGTGTGCTGGTTAACCACGCACGCTCCACTAACGACTTTGAGAATGCAAATATCACAATTGCTATCTAGCTAAAATCTACTTAGTGAAAGTGTTTCCTCACCATCATTTTCATGAATCGGAGAGAAACCTTATGACACTTAGATTTTATGGTGTATGAGTTCCTATCCATATGAATTTTGTCAAAACCATAATCACAAGACAAGGTTACTGATAAATCCACACTTATATGGATTAAACTTGTGCAATCTTAAATTCTTGCCATTTGGCAGCTCAAGGGCCTGCCATTGCTTCCAAGTAGCTGTGCAACCAATTGAGAACTCTAAGAAATCATATGTAAAGCCAACCATAATTGGAATGGACACAGAAATACTCAACACGATAGGTTATAAACCTCAAGTCGTGTGCTAGTGAAGAACTTTAGGTTTTACTCTTGATTAGTTCTTGAGACTTTCAAGACCTTTTAAGACTCCCACTGTCCTCTTGACATATAAGACTCTCTTGTCAAATATTCAAGAGATAGTGTGGATTCTAATCAAGACAAACACTTCAGACAATTGGCCTTAGTTGGTCTTTGTTTTATCCAAAACATCACAACTTACCAATTCCAAATGTACAAGAGTAGAAAACTTTTACTCTTACATTTGACAAGTGTTTTAAACCTTCTTTAAGACATGTCACTCAAGTTACAATCTTAGAGTATAACTCTAAGAATTGTTTTTGGAACGAAGTATAAATCATCTTCTTGATTTAACCACTTCAACAATTCATAGCTCCTCTTCTTAGCTACCAGAATGCACTTAGAGGATGAATTGTGATAAGGTCTCTTAATCATTAAGATGATTATATAACATGATACTAAAGTACTCTCCCATCTTTTCAGATTTGAGAAACTTTTATCTTTCTGCCTAAGTTGATTCTTCTTATTCGCTCTGCCATACATTGAAACCTTTTTCCAATGATTCAGAATTATACTTAAGCCTGTAAGTATAACCATATTTACTAAACTTTAGTAAATAATGACGAATAGTCTTAACGATTATTTGTGGTGGGCTTGATCAGTGCACAAGAATGTGTACTCGATCCTTTACTTGACTCACACATCCATGTGAACAAGTAGTTAGTCTTAATTTTTCCAATGCTTGAAAGTTCTTATTCATCATGATATACAACTTGCATGATTCCAAGTTTCTATCCAACTGAAACTTAGGTGATGAGAATCTTTCCTTATTTGGTAAATTTAGACACTACCACAAATGAAAGAATCAAATTCATATTTCCACTCTTGCTCTTAATGGAATCTTATAAGCAACAAAAGTTTTCACAAATGCCATTGTAAGGATATTTTAAAATAAATAAAATAAAAAAAAAACAAATTTCTTTTATTTTAAAACTTTGCGGAAAAACTATCCTTACAATGCAAAAGCACATGAAAACTTTGTTGTTATTTATTCCTAAGCAATATATCATAACTCTTAAGAAATAGCTCAAGAATCCGATCTTCAAACTATGCGATAGAAATTCATCTATGCCATCAGATTCAGCATATTCTTTCTTTAAGTTTCTTCACCTTTTCTTTGATTCTTAAAACATCAACATGTGACCCAGTCACATCATGTATCAAGAATCTCAAAATAGAAACTTAGCAGAGTTAGATAGTGGACTTTACCCGAAGTAGAGTCAAACTTATTGACTTTAATATCCTTAGGTAAATTTGGCAGCTTCGCAACCAATGCCCCTTTCTTTGGCAATGGACCATTGATAATGGGACTATCTCAGACTATGGCCGATCCCTTTCCATTGGAAAGAGAGAGTTTTACTGGATATCCAATGTCATCATTGTCAAGGTCCATAAAGTTTTAGGAAGTTGATCTTAGCAAATAGATAAGATCATTAAGGGTCTTGTCATAGTCTGTTTCATAGGAGTCCCAAAGGAACTCACTATGTGACTTAGAAAGTGATTGATCATCAGCTTCCTCTAGACTTTGACACCCAACTCTCCCGGCTTGTCAATATGTGACTACATCTCCAAGATGTGATCACACATAGACCTTTGCTTGCCAATAGGGCTTGAGTGACCTTAAACGTTTCTGGAACTTGTGGGTTAGGGAGAATAATTGGAGGAGGTGAAAGAAGTATGATTTCCATGGGACATCATCTTCATTTAGGAAAGCTTGTTTCAAGAGATTTGGGAAGATCATCTTTTGGGAGATATTCATGATAGTTGATTTAAAGTCCTTAATATAACACCCAATATGAAATATTAAGGCTAGGACCCAATAACCTATTTATAACTGGAAGAGGGATGTCGTAATCCAAGTTATAAAATAGTTAAAGGTAGGTAAATGACGATTTACCAATTTCCACCATAGAAAAATGAAATATAATTAAGTTTTAATTGGATTTGAAACTCCTAGATCTTTTGAGATACATTGAACTTTTCAATGGCATGTTTGAATCTCGATTGTGCCCTTTCAAGTTTGTGACTGGGATGCCGAGGATCACAAACAAGGTGTGAATAACCATACAAATTGACTTGGTACCCTCAACAATATTACCTAATCGATGTGCCAGTTAACCACACACGCTCCACCGATCTATAATAAAGTTAAGTTACCCTTCGCCACTCTTACTAGTCCATGTTAGTGTGCCGGTTAACCACACACGCTCCACTAACGACTTGGTAAGGTACAAAGTGTAATTTTATGGGCTAGCACCAAATTCACATTTTCCTAAGTAACTAAGATTGGGAATTTATAAGCGTTTAGTTACTTAGTATTTATCATTAATACTTTTAATGAAGGGAGAATTATAGTCTTTGTCCTACCCGTTCGGCTAACGACCATCCACCAGTCAAGGAAGCGGTGGGTGAGAGTGGACACCCATTAAACTGCCATTTTATAGGCAGTAACCTTATACCCCCCTTATAGACCGGCTTCGTGAATGAGGCCTACTAACGGTAAGATTGACTTTATCTTATACATATCTATATAATTAAAATTATAATAATAGTATAAGGGTTTGAATTTTAACTTTTAAAATTCTAAGGGCTAACTTGGAATTAAAGTATTCATAAGTGAAACTTTTCAAATTCCAAAACTTGAGGGCAAGTTTTTGAAACTATTCAAAACTAATTAATTCCATAACTTATGTGTTTAAATTAGTTTTAATTAAAAAACTCTTCAAGTTCCATAACTTGAGGACAAGTTATGGAAGACTTTAAACTAATAAAAGAATGTAACTTTTCTTTATTTTATAACTTATGGAATTAATTAAGGTTACACATTTTATTACTTAATGAAGTGACTCTTGAACCTCCATAACTTGAGGACAAGACTCTTCATTTTTTGTAACCATTTGCCAACTTTTATGAGTTTTATGAAACTTAAATGTGACTTTTCATATAACTTGAGGACAAGTTACAAAAACACATTTTAGAATCAACTCTTAGATTAAAATGGATTGAAAACACATAATCAATTAACTTTTCTATTAATCTAAGCAACTCATAAGAACAAGATAATTCAAATCGAACTTTTTCATGTAATTAGCCTAATCACTAAACTAATACAAAACATGAATCTATTGATAATTATCTTTGAAATTGGATTAGTATGAACATTATCACATCAAAAACAAGTTTATAAGTTCAAAAACATCTTAGGGTAATGTTTCTAGTCCATTTCTAGCCAAAAAACGCGAAAATATGCTGTCTGGGGCTCCTACTCGTCGAGTGTATCAACCTACTCGCCGAGTAGGATGATTTTCTTCATGTACTCGGCGAGTTCATCAGTGGACTCGGCGAGTACAGTGCCCAGAATGCCCGAAATTCGACTTTTTCAGCATTTTTCAGCAATTTGCATCAAGTATAATTGAAAACAAGCCTTGGCTCTGATACCACTGTTGGGTTTTGAGCATTCTAACACTCCTAAGTGTACATGCAACCCTAAATACCTTTGATCTATGTTTTCTCTATTATACATGCAAATATGATTATCCAAGGTATTATCCTAACTAGCATACCAAAACATTGATACTAGGATAATAAAATAGATAGACTACATACCTTGTTGTTGTTGCTTGACTCCATGAAGCTTGAGAGCCTAGTGCCCCAAGTGTGACACCTCAAATGGTTCACACAACATCATGAACTCTTGGAATAACCATGAGAAGAAGACATACATGTTCAAATTGGCTAGCCCTCAAAATATGTATCACTAGTGCCAATTTCTTGAACTAAAGGGGTTCTTATATAGTGTGGCTATTAGGGTTACACCATGTAACTCATGACTTTACCCATTCCTTATGCTCCATGGGTTTTAACCTCCATGGAGTATCCATGGATCACCACATGGGTTAAACCCAACATAAAGGAATCTTGGATCATAAGCCCACATATATAAGAATGAATGATTTACACAATCAATCCCCATATATTTAATTAGTCTCTTTTTGATCACTAAATTAAGTCCAAATTAATTCTTGATCAATACTAATTAAATAACATGATTTCATATTAATATATTAGAACTTATAATATATTAATATGTCACAAAATGTCTTTTCCTCATAAACGGTCTATCCAAATGTTCCGATGCCATGCAACCCAAATGGACCATGCCGAGTCGGGTCAAGTACATACCAATTATAGTTATGGACTTAGACACTAATCCAACAGATCCTTCCTCTTGTGATGGATTGACTGTAGGAGTGGGAGATGGAATGGGAGTTGGAGTAGGAGGAACTTTGGAGGTACCTGCGGCTGCACCTGAAGCTTGAGCTTTTAACATTGTTTCAGCCATCAGATCCATCCAGTTCTGAACTTTTTGAATGGTGGCTACGGTACTGGCATTGCTGATGGCATTTGCCCAATACCTAGCCACGGACTGGATCTCCTGTTCTTTCTGTTGTTGCAGCTTGATTTGTTGTTCCTTGCGGGCTTGGAAAGCCCTTTGGAACGCAGCATACTTCTTCTTGTCTGACTCAGTTACCGGATTGTACTGTAACCAAGAGTCATTGGATGCATCACCGTCAAATCCTTCAAAGCACACCGAAGTGTCCTTCGGGTCCACGGATCCTTGCACATTTGTGCTCACCGTGCCTAAACCACCTATAAAGGATGTAAGCAGAGTAGGATTTCCTAAGCTTCCTCGGTCTCCTTGACCCGTGGTCAAGTGTGGCCTCTGCTTAGTTCTGGCATGGGCGAAAGAAGTGCCCTGCGGGTGGGAAGGTGTTTGTAGTGTTTGGGTGACAGAAAGAAGGATGGAGCGCAAATCCTCTGGTGAAAAGAAATGCAGTCGGGAGGCCCTGGAGACCTTAGGGCGTGCACTAGTATCATCCCCTTGGGAGTGAACTGGGGGGGGGGGGGGAGTCTCTACGATGTTGTGAATCAGACTCAGTTTCTGAGTCTGACTGGAAAATGATGGTGGTGTTGAATGGGTGTGCGGGCACCCCAAGGACTACTGGAGCCTTTTGAGAGGCTTCAGCATAGGTCCGGTCACGCATTTGGTCAGTGGTAGTGGTTTTCCGTTTCTTAAGGATGGCAATCGGTTGCGCATCCTCAGAGTCACTATCAGATGGAGGTGTGACTGGTTTGGTTTTTCTTTTCTTGGAGGGTGCGGTTGGTTTTGGAGCTTTTTTCTTTGGAGTTCTCTGCTTCTTGGTTGCCAACTGCTTTCTTCTTTGAGAAAGATTGGATAGTGTAGTGGAAGAGGGGACTGCGGTACCCTCAGGGATAATGGCTGTGGATGGAAGAGGCGGGGTAGAAGGGTATGGGGCAATACCCTCCGTAGCCTCAATGTGGTCTAAGACATCAGCAGTCTCAAGACCAAGAGAAGAAAGAATATGAGTAGGGAGTCTGCGTATCGGCCCATATACAGTTTGATAAAAAGAAGGGTTGTACCTTTTAAGATCCTTAGTGACGAAGAAGTTGATGTCACTACCCATGTCTATTCCAGCATCCGCATGTAAGTCTGAGATACAAAGTGACCAGAATCGTGCAAATGTGAGCTCGGTTGGGTTCTCCCTTGGGTGCTCTTTGGGAATGTATTGGAGGAAGTCGTCCCAAAGGATTTGTCCATAGTTTACGTCGTGGCCTGTGTAGATGCTCCATACCAATTCCAGTAGCTTCAGTCCCATGTTGTCGATGCCTCCGGTTCTGCCGAATAGGCAGCGGATGACAAAGTGACACACAAACTGCCATACCGCAGGCAGCTGATTCTTTTTGAACTCACCAATCCCTCGAATTTGTTTCTGATACCCCATCTGGTAGAGTGCGGATGTAACGTCTGCCATTGAAGGTGAGAAAATCTTGATGGAAGGGTGAACCAGAAGATTAATGACAGTTAAGAACTTTTCTTTGGACAAGATGACCAAAGAATCGTTCATGAGGTTGAGGTGAACTTCTTGGGGGTTTTCCATTGGGCGATATGCAGAGAACGCACATTTGAATAGAGTAGAAATTGGAACAACGTCTGTAAATGCATCGAATGGACCAAACAGAGGGTGGTTCTTGAGAAACTTGATCATAAGCTTGATGGGAGCATTATATGAGGGATGATCTTCAAATATTGCTCGAAAATTGCTTGATGCGATTGTTGGAGAGTCGGAACCGGTGGGATTCGCAGAGCCTGAAGCCTTAGATTGCTTCTTTGATGCACCTGATTTCACCATTGTAGGAGCTTGAAGGTTTTGAGAAGAAGTAGAGAACAGAGTGCTTGAGGTTTTTTTTTCAGAGAGAATGATCGATATTCAGAAAGCGTAAAGTGAATTTGGGGAAGAGGATAGGTTTATAAAGGGGGGGGGGGGTGAAAAATGTTTAACCCTAGGTAAATGGTAAGGATAGGGTAAAACATCGATTGGGGTTTTGGGGAAATCTATGAATTTTGGATTAAATCTCAGCCACACATATTTAAAACGGGTTTGAAAAGATTTTGACAGATTTCCAAAAGGGGTTTTGCATTTAATGTAAAGTCAGACGCATGTCAATACGTCAGGTGATCGTGGGGGTGATGGGAGAGGAAGTTGTAACGGATGGGACATATTAGGGAGAGGAAAGGACAAATTAAGGATGAGTTTATGGGAAAACGTTCTTTTTGTCATCATCCCTAAAATAGGTCTGACACAGGTTTATTCAGAAAGGGAATGAGACAGTTTCTAAAGAGAATGTTTTTTGTCTTTAATGTTTAACTTAATGAAGGATCATTAATTAGCACACAAAGATTCAAGGGTTGATGAAACAGTTGAGAAATTATCACGATGATCGCGGATGGAAACTTCATTGCGGTTGGAAACGTCATCGCGGATGGAAATTTCATTGCGGTTGAAAAGTCATCGCGGATGGAAATTTCTTTGCGGTTGAAAAGTCATTGCGGATGGACAAGGAAAAGACTGCAGTGAGGAACTGAGGAGAAACACTTGTACAAAGATTAGTAATAACAGACCATAAAGACCCATGAGAGATACGTATGATATATGGTTGCGGTACCTAGACTGCGGTACCAAAGCCATCTATCATATGTAATTCTCAGTTAGAACCGTAACGGAGACCAAGGATGGTCTGAGGTAGCTAACAATTCAAAAAGAATTGCGGGTCTGGATTCATCATTCCTAACATTTGCAGGAAGGTGTTAAGCTTTGTGGAATCGAGCGCTTTTGTGAACACATCAGCAATCTCTTCATGAGAAGGGACAAAGATGAGTTCAATGTTACCTTTTAAGATGTGGTCTTTGATGAAGTGATACCGTAGTTCAATATGTTTAGTCTTGGAGTGCTGAATTGGATTGTGAGAGATAGCAATAGCACTTTCTGAGTCACAATAGATCGGTATCCGCAACATTCTATACCCGTAGTCCATTAGTTGAGTTTTCATCCAAAGGACTTGAGAGCAACAACTGGCTGCGGCCACATACTCAGCTTCTGCAGTTGAAAGAGAAACACAGCTTTGTTTTCTTGAAGACCAGCTGACAAGTCTTCCACCCAAAAATTGACATCCTCCTGAAGTACTTTTGCGGTCTAATCTGCATCCGGCATGATCCGCATCTGTGAAAGCTTGCAGACTGAAGTCATTGCCTGCAGGGTACCATAGACCAAGAGATTTGCTTCCTTTCAGGTACCGTAGTATCTGTTTGGCTGTGGTCATATGTGACACTTTTGGGTTCGCCTGATATCTTGCACATACACCAGTTGCAAAACCAATGTCTGGCCTGCTTGCGGTGAGGTACATCAAAGAACCAATGATACCTCGATAATTCTTGTGATCCACAGATTCGCCTGCGGGATCAGCAGAGATCTTATAACCGAAGGCCATGGGGACCTTAGCAGATGAACAGTTGTCCATAGAATATTTCTTCAATAGTTCAGTGGTGTATTTTTCTTGATGAATGAATATCCCTTGCGGAATTTGTTTCACTTGAAGTCCTCGAAAGAAATTGATCTCTATATTCATGCTCATTTTGAACTTGTTGGTCATGAGCTTAGCAAATTCATCCACCATGCCTTGATCAGTCGAACCGAAGATGATATCATCCACATATATTTGTACAAGCATAAGGTGGTCACCATTAGCTTTTCTAAATAACGTGGGGTCAATCACTCCTCTCTTGTACCCGGATGAGACGAGAAATTCAGAAAGAGTCTCATACCATGCTCTTGGGGCTTGCTTCAGACCGTAGACTGCTTTTTTAAGCTTGTAGCAGTGGTCTGGGAATTCAACGTTTTCAAACCCTGGAGGTTGCTGAAGATAGACCTCTTCTTTTAGTTCCCCATTGAGAAAGGCACTCTTAACGTCCATTTGGTGTACCTTGACGTTCTTGTGGGCTGCGTATGCAAGGAAGATCCGAATAGCTTCCATGCGTGCTACCGGAGCATACGTTTCATCGTAGTCAATGCCTTCAAGTTGACTATACCCCTTTGCAACTAGCCTTGCCTTGTTTCTGACTACCGCACCAGATTCATCCAGCTTGTTTTTGAACACCCATCTAGTGCCAACAATGGAGTGACCACGTGGCTTTGGAACGAGTTGCCAAACTTTATTTCTTTGAAATTCTTCAAGCTCTTCTTGCATTGCAGCTATCCAGTCAGGTTCAAGCAATGCTTCTTTGATCGTTCTGGGTTCTACCGAGGACATAAATGCTGCATAGTGGCAGTGATGAGATAGGTCCTTGGAAGATCGAGTCTGGATGCCTGCGGATGGGTTCCCAATGATTTGACCTGGTGGGTGGTCTTTCGTCCATACATGAAGACGTTGCAGCAGATGATCAGCAGCTGTGGTAGAGGGAATATCTTGAATGTCAGAGAAATCTGCGGTTGGAGATGGCAGTTCCCCCTGGACTTGAGAATATCCTGCTGAGTCATCTTGATCTATTGGAACGGAATTTTCTTGAGCAGTTGGGAGAGGTTCCCCCTGGGTTGCAGATGGGAGTTCCTCTAGAACCTGAGAAGGTTCCCCCTGGACTGCGGATGGGAGAGTGACAATCCTTGGATCAGTTCTAGTGTCGATATTTTCTATGAGTTCATCATCCGAATCCGAAGATACGTTTGAGGGTAATGCTTCTCTGCGGACAGGAATTTGAACAACATCAAGTACTGGAACCTCGACTGTTGCGGCTAGATCTGGAGTAGAGCTTTCCCCCTCAACCGGAGAGGTGGAAGTATTGAGAGAGGCTACTTCAGATAGAGATGGTCCAAAAACATCAGCATGTTGTTGTTGAGCTGCGGGTGACACAAGAACTTCGGATAGTTTCGCCGTTTTAACAGGATCGAAAAGATCATCATAATTGACTTCAACTAGATTCAAGGGACCTGAAGAGGCAGGAATGTCACTTTCCATGATTGCGGTGGTTTTAGTGGATGGAGGGGCGTCGCGGATGTGAGAATCATCAAATTTCACATCGAAGCTTTCAATGATCAGCCTTGTACGGCTGATGAGCACTCGATAAGCAACTTTGTTAGTGGAGTAACCAAGGAAGATGCCTTCGTCGGACTTCGGTGCAAACTTGTTGAGCTGATCATTGTTGTTGATCACGAAGCATCTACACCCAAAAATATGAAATAAGCGAACATTAGGCTTGCGGTTGTTAAGGCCCTCATATGGTGTTTTATTGAGGCGTTTGCATGCGATACTTCGGTTTTGGACAAAGCATGCAGTTGCTACTGCTTCAGCCCAGAAGTAGAGAGGAAGTTAGGCGAAGATAAGCATGGATCTGGCTGCTTCTACTAGTGTGCGGTTCCTTCTTTCTACTACACCATTTTGTTGCGGTGTGTAGGGTGCTGAGAAGTTGTGAGAGATGCCTTTGGACACCAAGAAACTGTTGAGAATATTATTAGTGAACTCGGTTCCATTATCACTGCGGATGCGTCTAACTGGAAGCTTGATCTGAAGTTCGATTTCTTTGATGAAGTTGATGAAGATCTGCGGTGTCTCTGATTTGAGTCTGAGGAAGAAGACCCATGTGAAGCGTGTATAGTCATCAAAAATAACCAGTATATACTTCTTGTGGTGGAGACTGGCTACGGTTGATGGACCACAGAGATCAACGTGCAATAGCTGCAGAGGTTCAGAAATAGAAGAGTCCATTATCAGAGGGTGACTTGCTTTGGATTGTTTACCACATTCACAAGCCGGACAGAGAGTATCGTTGCTGAATTTGAGCATAGGGAGACCGCGAACTAGTTCTCCGGTGACTAGATTGTTGATGTACCTGAAGTTGAGATGAGCTAGCTTGCGGTGCTATAGCCAGCTAACTTCAGATACAACTTTGGATAGGAAGCACAACTGCGGTCTACCAATGATCAGAGAGACATCCAAAGGGTAGATGGTACCTTCGGATCGGGATTTGATCAGGCATGTGTTTCTGTCACTTGTCATTACATAGCAAAATTGATCATCAAATTCAACACAATGTCCTGCTTTACATAGTTGGCCAACACTGATGAGTTTGTGTTTAAGGCTTTCTACATAAGCAACCTTCTGAATAGAAAAGGTCCCCATAGTGAGAACACTGTAACCTCGGATGACACCGTTTGCATTGTTACCAAACGTGACATTTCCACGATGGCATATAGGCCTGAAATCCCAAAGGTACTCTAACCTTCCGGTCATGTGCAAGGAGCAGGCACTATCAATTAACCACTCTTCTTCTTGTTCCTCCTTGCACAAAGCCTGAGAATTACACGGTTAGTTTAGGCATCCAAACAAGTTTGGAGCCTGGGACAATTGATGTGTTTCTGAGTGATGCATGGTCCGAGGTTGCAGGGACAGGTCTCTTGTCAACTTTTGAGCCTAGTCCTGGGTGTTTGAGTAGATTTGGAGTGTTGTGATTTTTTGAAAAAATACGAGGTTTCTGACTATGACTCGATTTGACATGAGATAAAACCTTTTGACAATTACACTGACATTTACAAAAGGAGATTTTGTCTTTTGATATGACACTGTGATTGGTCAGCGGTTTTAAGGATGTTTTGGATCTGTTACCGGTCCGAGATGGGTAATTCCTGACACGAGTGTTTTTGGGTTTTGAAAAAGTCTGTTTTTGAAAGGTTTTAGCACGTGTAGATTTCTGAACTCCTTTTGGTGGAGTTGGTAAAATATCCTTCCATCTTTTGAAATTTTGATGTGACTTTAAAAGTGTTGGAATAGGTAAGATACCCTTCCATTTTGGGTCGTCCACGGAATATATTTGAAAACCATTGATTTAAAAAGACTTTACACTCTTTTGATTTTTGTCAGGTGAGTTGGAAATGACTGATGAAATTTGACATTCCTTTTTGTTTGTTTTCTTGACAGGAGAGTTTTTTGAAATGTAATGAGAGAAAACAAGTTTTTCAGGACTTTTGGATTTAGGAAATCTGACTTGCTTCTTGTTTTTTGAAAAAGTTTGTCTATTAGTACCACGAGATCTGATTTCTTCTTTAAAAGCCTTTTTTTGCCAAAGATTTTGGTGAACCGCAATCATTGTTGTTCAACTGCGGTTTCCTGGAATTCTTAAAATGATTTTGAGAACGCGGACTTGAGTCATCAGAACTTGAGGATTCAGGAATTTGAGAACATTGACCTACTTCAAAATTTTCTATAGGTAGTTCATGAAATATTGGCTGAAGAGTTACAGTTCCTTGAACTGATGACTGCGGTAGGGATGACTTGACTACCGCTGAATAAGTCTTAGATGGGACTTCGGTGGGACATTTGTGGGACATTTGACTACAGTGAGAGACACTGTGGTCTGAGGACAAAGATGGAAAGTCTTTTGAGACTTCGGGGCCCTCAACAACAATCTCTTCATCAACTACGGATGAAGTTTGAGAATTTGGATAGACGGTGCCACAGATAGGAATTAGATCACATGTGTAACCCGAAACCTCAGGCGCTATTTCCTCAATGACATAGTTATTGCTTAGACTATGCAGTCTACCGAAGTGTGTTTTGATATCTTCGGGAAAGGTTTTGTCATTGACAGGGAAATGAAATTCTCGGTCCGGAGGGACATACAGTCTGTCTTTGTTGAACCGGGGTGAGGAATCCACTGCAGTAGGATATCCATTTGACGAACCCCAATTGTATGTATTGTCCACGGTTCCATTGTTTACCAAATTTTCAATAGCTTCACTTTCATTAAACAATTTTTCAATTAAGAGATTTAAGCGTATAATTTCTCTCTGAGCTAAATCTCTCTGGTTCAAAGCTATCTCTAATTGGGTTTCACTTAACATTCTTGCATCCTTTTCTAACTCTAGGTCCTTCTATAACATAGCCATCTTAAGTCTTTTGTTATCCAGTCGTCCTCTCACGTGGAACATCTCTTGGGACGCAATGTTCTTCTCATCTAAGGCTTTATTATAGTCTGTAAGGACGGCAGCACAAGTGTCATTAAGATCATCTATGTAAGGCTGACAGTCATGCATGCTATAGTTTAGAGTTTGGATCATGAGTTTTACCTGTTCGACGATGCTTAGTGTTCCATCCTTTACCATGTAGTAGTAGTTCTTGTTCAACATTGTAGACCCATCATCATCCGCAGTGGCCAGCATGCAGATTTTCCCTTTTCCTTTGACACTGTTGATGGCCTCATCTTCGTCTCCGGATGACCAGACTTGATGATCTCTTTTGACATGGGCCACGTATGCCCTTGCCTTTTCAGCTTTTTCTTTGTCTTCCAACTCTTGAGCCATTTTAAGGTAGAATGCTCTGTCTTTCACTACATTGGCCTTACAATCTCGTGTAAAGTGATTCTCTTTGTTGCATTTGTGACAAATTACAACATCAGTCTTATCTTCTGAAGGAGTACCGGAGTCAGTGATTTGAGGAGACTACGGTACCTCCTTTGGTTGATTATTCTGAGATTGTGGTGGAGGATGAGAACTTTTGGGATATCGAGGGTGGTTGTTCTGAGAACCGAAGTTACGGTTGAATGGAGGTTTGTTGAACTGTTGATTCTTGCGGAAGGAAGGAAGTGGTAGACGGTTGAACCGTTGGCTAACCAGAGCAATAGCCTTCTGAAAATCTTCTTCATCATCATATTCAGAATCCGCTTCGTATGACTGCGGTGGAGCTTGTGCTATGAGAGCAAGTGGTCCTCCGAAGCCAGCACAATCTTTGAGTACGGTGGATTCTTGAGCTTGTAGTTCTCCATAGAGCTTGTAAAATGACAAGGAGTGAATCTTTCTATCACCTTGGACTATCATCTTGGCCGTAGTCCAATGTCTGCCCAAACCATTAAGAAACTGAATATTGGTTTCATGGTTACTGCGGATGGTGCCCGCATTGGATAACTTGGTGACTATCAGGTTGAACCTTTTGAAGGAGTCTTCCAAACTTTCCCCAGTATGAGCTTTGAAGTTGTTGAACTCGTTGAGTGCGGTAGTAAGCTTCTTATCTTGTGCTTGTTCTGTGCCTTCGTACAGGTTCTTGAGAACATCCCAGATCTCTTTTGCTGATTTGTAATTTATGATAATATCGAAGTTGTTAGGAGCAACTCCGCAGGAGATTTCATAAAAGGCAACAACATCATTTTCCATTTTATCGAGATCATCCTTGGTGGGACGGCTCATGGCTGGTTGACCTCCTCCTAGCCTGGTTGCAGCGCCGTCAGTTTGGACTGGTGTAAGGACTGGAACATGTGGTCCTTCTTCTACGGATCGCCATACATCTCTACCCAGTCTCCTCAAGTACCTTTCCATTCTTTGAGACCAGTGATGATATTCATTTTTGACTAGTATTGGGGCTCGGTTAGAACCACCAACACTGTTGGAAACATTCAGAGATAACGATTGTGCCATTTGAAATTGTTTTTTTTGTTTGAAGAAATGAGCTTTAGTGGTATATAAGGCTCTTTGAATAATCAGAGTTCCGTTTTCAAAAAGCAACCACTTTGGCTCTGATACCAATTGTTGAGAGAAAAACTTGGAGACACACTTGAACAAAAATTAGAACAAGTATAATGCGGAATAGTTAATCTCAAAGGATCTAAAAGCTCAACAATAATATAGTTACATAGTTAGAGAGTTAGTTGCGGAAATGTAAATGAATAGAAATGACAGCAATTGTTATATCAAGAAGACACTTAAGCTGATTCATAACAAGGAATGCATTCACTCCAAGTTAATAAGGAAGATCAAGCTTAGTGATTAAGTCTTAAAGACTTGCTCCGAAGAGAGATTATAATCAGCAGAATTATGATAAGATTTAAGTAAGAAGAGATGAGTGAAGAAAGATAGAGAGATAACTTCAGAATGTGTATTCAGATAGAATGCATAAGTTATCGGTGATAGAGTATATTCAATACAGGAGAATAAGTCTCTATTTATAGAGACTCAGAAATGCACTAGATTACATCTCTATAAGCAGCTGTGCAAGGCATACTGGACAATAGAGTGTATTACAAAGAAGACAAGTAAAGTAATCTAGCTAAGTTGACTGCGGTAGCTGACTCCGGTTGCTGATGCTGATAAAGCGACTGACTGCGGGTGCTGAAGTGGCTGCGGTAGCAAAGTTAAAAAGGGTCACTTTTATGATTCAACACATTCTAAGAGCGTTCTAAAGTGATTTTTCCAGTTGTGTTACAAGATGTTAACCACACAAAAAGAATGAAAACCAAGGCGTGAATGAGCTATTTCCACGCCAAAGTTAGCTGAAGAAGGAGAAAAGAGAAGAAAATCAATCTCGCCACTTCTATCCCATGGGAGTCTATTTCTTTTCTCCCTATTTACTTGTTCCTTATTATGCATAGCATGTAATGGGGACATTTCATGAATTAAGTGTGGGGTTGGGGGTTGGTTACATTATTAGAATCCAAGTAATGTTTTTGAAAAATTGAATCAAAATTGCTAGGTTAATTCAGGAAATTATCGTAAAAACAATTTTCCTTATTAGGATTCAATGCTAGTATTATGTTTGATGATTCGATGCGAGACTAAATGTTTAGTTTAGCCAACATACGTTATAGTGTATTTGTGGCCCCCTTATCTTAGTGAAATCATGGAAAAAAAACATGACCTTGCTTAGTTTGAGGGACACAATATGTTTAGCATCATGTACCAGAAATGTATCCAGGAGAGCATAAGTAGTCATTGCACACTAGACTAATGCCTCTAATCAATAAAGGTTGAATTTAAATCCCCTTGCTTACGCATATGTTTTTCTAGGATTTTTTTTTAGTTTTTAACGAAAAAAGTGCATATTGTTAAAAAAAATAAAAAAAATAAAATAATAGAAAAAAGATTGTTGCAATGTTTAAAAGAATCTACAAGTTATAAGGACACGAAGAAGAGCTTCAAATTATCAAAGATTCAAAGGAAAAAATTGTTAATTTATTTTTATTTATTTTTTATTTTCTTTTCTAGGTTATTTTACCATATGTATTCTTGGGGGTTTAACCAAATATACCTTGAAGTTAAGAATGATCCCCGTGGATGGATTCAGAGGGATGCATAAAAAGAGCGTTGTTCAAAAGAAGTGGGCGAGTGTTTATGAATATTGTAAGTATTTAGGATTAGGGAGGTTCTTAGGAAAAATTAGACAAAAATACATGAGTTGCGGTCTTGGCATAACGGATGGGTTCAATTTGGATTGTCTTATGTGGTACTAGTATGTTAAAATTCAGTTTTTGTTGGGGCCAAGCAAAAGTCAAGCGTGGGGTAATTTTATATTGGCATATTTAATCATATAATTCATGCATTATCTTAATATTTTATGTTACATTTTTTTCAATTATTGAACAAAAGATACTTAATTTGTTGAAAATTTCTTTTGCAGCAACAAAGAAATGCTCAGGAGGAAAAGGAAGCAGAATTGGCAAATGGAAGCTCAGATCTTGGATTTTTAAGAAGAACAAGAAATTTAAGAAGAACACGGCATGTTGTATTAGAAAATCGCGATGGAACTTGCCTTGCCGGTTATGCGTTTTTAACGAAGAACACGGCGTGTGTTGCACTGTTTTTCAGAATCTATATATGGATAGTTTCTCTTCGAAACCCCAACTTATGCTGGAGGTTTTTATCAACTTTTGGAGGCCAGAGACATCCCTAAGGAGTTGTGGATTACAGATTTCGACTAGAAGCTTGTTTTTGAAGAGATCAAAGGCAATTCATCATTACTTTACCTAATTCTTTTGTTTACATCATGTTTGCAGTGTTGAATTTAGTTTTTATGATCACAATTGCTGAAGTCAGGGGCTAAAAACCTACTTTCATTTAGAGTAGAGGATCTTATGACTATGTGTTGATTTAGTGGTTTTGGATTATATTAATTTAATTATTTATCATGCTAAGCTTGTTCAAAGAACCTTATGTGTTAATGAGAATTATTTTATGTTAATTACTAAGTTAATGAACATTGTATGAACATCTTCTTGATTGCTTGCATCTTATAATTTTGTGATCATCAAGATTGTAATCCTAGTATTTTGAGCAAAACCTAAGGTTAACAAGCAAATAAATAAATTAATGTATGAGCTATATATGTTGACCAACCATATATGAATTAATTTAATCAACCAATTGAATTAATATCCATTACAAGTCTTGCATGATTTGAACTTAATACTAGTGAACTTATTAGTTTAATCAACTAATCACAGTTTGAATTGATTTGTTTGCTAAAGGATTAGTAATAGTGAACATAACCTAATCACATTAGAAATCGGTAATTGATGATACATTATTTCCATTGCACTTTCCATGAAATTAACCATAGGAGTAACTGAATCGTATCTAAATGGAAGTCTCTTTAATATTCTTGATTCAAGTCGTCTTTTGTTCTATAATTAGTTGTTAATTGTCTCTTTGCTAAGTGTTTAAGTGATTATCTAAGTTTCTAGTCTTGTATAACTAGAGGAAAACCCCTCTCCCTTAAGTATATTTTTTGTAAGGGGGGGCATATTTTGACATTAGGTATATTCTTTGTGTATACGTGTTAGCAATCCACCGTATCTTTATCTTTGCCCACTGTATTATTCAATGTGCACGTGTTGACGATCCTCCATCAGATCGACATGTTCTGGATTCTTCCCATATTTCTGCTTCGTATCCTCCTGATCAAAACGATCTGAGTCGGTGACATTCCCCACTTCTTCTGGGTCTTCACTCCGTTGTCTCTTCTTTCTCGCCCTGCTTCTTCCGGCCAGACCCACCGATTCATCGATCTTCAACATCAGACGAACCTGTCCCCACCTCTAATTGCTTTGCTTTTCTCCGTCCCCACCTCCAATTTCTTTGCTTTTCTGTACCGACATCGACTTAGGTGCAGAGGAAGACCGAAAAACATAGTCGTTTGACGATGCGATGTATCACTCCGCCATCGCTTACGTGTGTTTCTTGTGCGACAGATGTAGAAGCGATAGGTAGGTGAGCAAGGTGGAGGGTCTGGTGGCTCCTTGACTTAGACGACAGCTGAAACGCTCACACACATATATGTGTTGCTTCAAAATCCACCACTGTCGCTTTGCAACCCATGACCATCATCACATCAGGTTTAATTTTTGATTGATTAAAGTCCAAAATCCCCACTTCCGAACTTCTGCTTCGAATCTTACAGTCTAATAATCCATGTTTCTGTCTTAGCTATTAACATCGACACTACCAGCAGAGCACCATCGAAGGAGCTCACCACCACCGCAACGGTCGTACCCTACACAAACCATAGGCTTAGCAGCTGAGTAGGATGGATCGTTTCTTTTCCAGGTAATGAATATTTAGAATTTAGTGATTTTCATTTCGATTTAAGCTTTCTCCCAAAACACAAATCAAACTCTGATTTTTTACCCCATTCCCTACGTCGTCTTCTTCCCCCTGTTGTTGTCAATCATTAATTCATTATGTTCAGCTATTTTTATATGTTTATACCTCTTTTGATTGTAATTTTTATAATTTACTTTTTTTATCTGCTTTTATTTCATTTATCTAGAACTGTGTTGTGGTTGTCATCTATTTTATTAATTTGCAGATGATTTCAATATGATTCCCCCACTCTTAAGACCAGAAATCTAAAAGTTACTTGCACAGGTATTGCAATTTCATCCTGGTATATTTTTAGGTCAATTTGGCAGGCCATGTGTTCGATGAAATGTTTAAGAGAATCAATTTTATAAGTTTCTACACATGATTTGTATGTTTCTCATATTAATTATCGTATGTGTCAATAGTGGTTCGGGAATGAAGAATGAACGTATCTGTAGTTGGGTAAGTAATTAGTAACTGCACTTCACGTCAATTTTTTTTTATAGATTTACGGTTACCAATTTTGGTTTATATTGATTTCAGTTTTTAAATCCCCTGTTCACGATGTAGGTGGTTTATGTTCAGTACTTCACCATAGGTAATAACTAAAAATCTTTTTTATTTTTATTTTTTTTATTGAGTGTGGAATTTATTCAACTGTGATTACTTAGGGTATATGATTGTGATTGTGATTTTGTAGTTCCAAGAGAAAATAATAGATGCATACATAAGCATCAGAAGCTCGAGAAAAAAACTCCTTTGACACAATTATTATAACCATAAGTCTCTTTTAAACAATTTTACTGTGAAAATACATCTAAAGCTTCATGAGTTGGCAATGAATAATGTGAGATTGAAAATTATAGAATGCTCTTTTGATTATTTTCTCTTAAACGCTATTTAAAAAATTTTATTAAATGAAATTTAATAAAAAAAAATCAAACCTGGAACAGGTGTGCTTGCTTTTCTAAGATGAAACTATGATTTAGGAGTAGATTTGTCAAAATACAACGTAATCAGAAGAAATAAAAGTAGGGTTATTATTTATCATATTTTACTTTTGTTTCATACATGAAGTGTTCTTTCATCAAAGAGTTGGTATAATGGCATCTAACTGTTTAAACAAAATTACAACAAACGGAACCATATAAAAACTTAGTTTTCAAAGAATTGTCGTTAATA
The DNA here is from genome assembly GCF_052849685.1 of Lactuca virosa. Lineage (NCBI taxonomy): Eukaryota > Viridiplantae > Streptophyta > Magnoliopsida > Asterales > Asteraceae > Lactuca > Lactuca virosa. Next base: position 486,863,697 of record NC_136429.1, read on the forward strand.
TATTGGAGTTTAGATACCTTATAAGTATGATTCTAAAGAAAATGCCAGCCTAGGTATTTTTATTTCTCAAAATTTGTTCCAACCCTGAATTGGCAGTTTTCAATTTGAAATGACATTCTAATTTTGTGAAATGTCAGTGGGAGAATGTCTATATTGGGTGAATCTACTCGGGTTGTGAAGGATATGCTTGATCAGATCAAGTCCCTCAAAAAGGAAAATGTGACCCCAGATAACATCATGTAAGCCTTTGTATTTTATTTAATTTATTTACATTCCATGGTACTGTCTTGACCGATGTTCTCATTGATAACTAAATATCGTTGCTAATAAGGTATGACAGAAAATGAGAATAATGGTTTACAAATTGTTTGATCGAGAATTATGCATTTTTTTGGGGTTAGTCCTAATTAATCTGCTTCAGATTAAGAATTTCTGCTTAAACTCTCATTTTCTGATATGATTTTTTTATTAACTGAAAAACATTGGTTTCAGTTTCAGGACGAGAGACAGTAGTTGTTTTGAGTTTGAGAGTGGTGGAGTAGTTATATCCACAATCAACCCAACAAATGAATTCCAGGTTAAAGTGTGTTTTGAATGGCAATCAAAAAATTTAACACTTTGTTCAGTTTTCTTTCCTATTATATTTCAATTTCAATTTTTTTTGAAATTTAGATTGAATAGATTGAATGATTACAGGTATATAAACACTATTTTTCCCTTTTGTTCATCAAGGCTTTATTAAGTAAGTTTATGATCACGATGACCTTATCTTAAAAGTCACTTCGTCTTTTTCTCTCATTCTCAGCCATCTGCTTTCGATTGTTGACCACCACCGGTCTGGTTAGATCTATCAAATCCATGACCCGCTACTCCTTACTATATGTTTAGTTAGGATATGTCAGATTCATATTTTATATAACTAAATTTCTATAACTTTTAGGTTAATCTTTTCTCGATTTTATGTTTTAGTTGATTCCAGATGTCTACTCACACAATTATTTTTGGATTCTTTATTATGCACATCCTTTTAATTGCAGTTTTTGTACATATAAACACATAAACCCAGGGATCAAATTAATATATTTTTATATTAAAAAAGTGAACCTTAGGAACAGTAAAGTTCCTAAGGGTTTGGCAAAATTCGTCCACAACTTTGTATATTTTCATTTAATATAAATGAGTGTTGTACAACTAAATTCAGTGGTTTTAAGGTACCACTATATGCTTTCTACATATTCATTTTTGTTTTAATTAGAATGTTTTTTTTGGCATTTATACACCGATTCATGCCGATAAAAAAAATTGGCAACTTTAAAGAAATCAGTAAGTTCCACCTACAGCTTCTCCACCCCCGTCCTCTCTTTTGTGTGTTCTTATGATTTGTATTGTATTTTTTTACAGAGCTTCAATATTGTTCCCAGATGTTTCTTCCCTTTTTGGAACATCTTCAAGCGACTGGAGTTCGGAACCACCCACCTCAAACAAAATCAAATGTAATATTGATACATCTCCATCTGAATTTGTTCGTATGAATCTTGATCTTCATTTCCACACTTCCTGGTTTCTGTTAGATTTGGGTTACTTCCACTAAAGGTTTTGTAATAACATAAAAAATAACATCTCATTGTATGCAAATTATCCAGTCTGGACAATTTTGCAGCTAATGATGTTTTTCCCATGACATAAAATTGTTGCCTAAGTTTGTACCGTTGCTGACTGGCTTTAATAAGAATTTTTAGAATTGTGTATACAGGTTGGCTTTTGTCGAAATTCTTCGGGAGGAGTCCATGAGTTGATCCAAACAACAAAAGCTTACATTTTGGATCAATGTTTATAGCGTTTTTCTGGCAAATTACACAGAATAATCCCTGTGTGTTCAGTAAATTTGTTTGTTCCGAACCCTGCGGAGCGGGGTTTCTCAGCTGGTTTTTATTATAATTACTGTTTCCTGTGTTCGATACCATACTTACTTGCACTAAAATACTATTCGATTAGGTACACTGCCTATCGTGTGTTGGTTTTTGTCTAAGTTAGTTAGGATTAAAACTAGTACATTTTACACGTATCAAACACCACAACCTCTCATATAATTTTTTTTAATAATACTTAAGAAATTTTTGACCAAAACAATTTGGCGCCCACCAGGGGGCAATGGTGTTCATAATCGTTCGAGAATCATGTGTACCCAACCGACCTTATCCTCTTCCTCTATTCCTCCCATTTCCTCTAAAAATCTTCCTCCACCGCAGGTGGATCTTCCAAGAAAACCTCTGAAGGATCTGACATTTGTGGTACCTCTTACTCTGTAGCGAAAAGACATTTACGGCAGAAGAAAAGAAAGATCCAAAGAAAAAGGATCAGGATCCTCATAATACCATAGAAAAACCAGGATCCGCTCCTGCGGATGCTAAGGTCATCAATGTAATCTCTGAAGGATCTGACATTTGTGGTACCTCTTACTCTGTAGCGAAAAGACATGCTAAAGCGTCGAAGACGGAGAAAAAAGAAAGGCCACACAAAAACACATCAATCACAAACTGAAAGGAGATTACCTTCGACGAAACACATAGGACAGACATCAGGGATCCTTATCACGACAGATTAGTTATCACTCTTTACATTGCCAACCATTTTGTCAGAAGGATCCATGTTGACAGAGGATCCTCAGTCAACATCATACTCATGGAGGCTTTGAAAAGAATGAGCATCCTTGAAGCTGAAATAGCCAAAAGATCCTCAGTGCTGATTGGATTTAGTGGCGATACAACACATACAGTCGGCGAGATAAAGCTACATATTCACATAATGTAACATCCCAAAAATCATGACCAAAAATTTATTTTTCTTTTATTAAAATAACCATAATTATCAAAATCATTTCATCCAAAAACATAAGTCATAGTATCAAATCAGAGTATCTCATCAAAACTCATATCAATATATCAGAGTAAAAACATCCCAGGCGAAACAAATGGTGTGTGCACTACAGTCATCCCGAGCTCTTCTCCTTGCTACCAGAAGTACCTGAAACCAAAAATAAAAACTATAAGCACGAAGCTTAGTAAGTCTCCCCAAACTACCACATACCATATACATAATCATGCTACTAGGAGATACGGGCCCCACCCACACTCAAGGAGATATGGTCCCCGCCCACACTCGGCTATCTAGGAGATACGGGCTCCGCCCACACTCCACTGACTATGAGATACGGGCCCCACCCACACTCGGCTAACTATGAGATACGGGCTCCGCCTACACTCGGCGAACTATGAGATACGGGCCACGCCCACACTCAGCTACTATGAGATACGTGCCCCACCCACACTCAACTACTAAGCATACATACAAGTATCACACAAACAACAAGTATAACCAAATCTATCAGTCATTCCTATATCTCTACTAAAATAATGTTATGAGATACGGGCCTCGCCCACACTCCGCTATCTATGAGATACGCGCCTCGCCCACACTCAGCTACTAATCAATACAAATAACATATATGGGCTGACCTTCGTGCCTTCGACGCATTCAAACCAGGAGGAAACTCACCTCATTGTTGGATGATAACTGAAACGTGTCTGTCCGAAATCAGCTCTACTCACTCCCTGAACCAAAACAACCCCTTAGATACCATTCCATACTCATAAACCTTCAGGGCCAACTCTGGTCAAGTCAAAGTCAAAGTCAAGTAAAAGTCAACGCTCGAAGTTGACTCAAATCATCGAGTTTACCCTTCAACTCGTCGAGTTCTCATGAATCACAGAATCTTGAAATCGCGATCTAACTCGTCGATTTTTCCTCCAACTCGTCAAGTTCCTTCTTCTCAATAGGAACGAGATTTTCCTAGTACAACTCGTCGAGTTCCCTTGTGGACTCACCAAGTTCCATTAACAGAATCGGGAATGTTCGACCCAACTCGTCGAGTTCCTCTATGAATTCGCCGAGTTCCTCACATTGCTAGTCTATTCAGCCCTTACCTCAGATCTAAGGTTCCAGAATAAAGATATATACTGTTCCTATGGCCTACTCTTGTAAAGTCGACAACTTGACGGCTTTGCATGCCTCGAATGGACCAAATCTCGAAATATAGCAACCTACTTATATGGACATGGTCTCTTCTTGGACAAGAACAGGTTTAAGACCCTTTTTATGAAGCTAAGGACCAAATATCACTGGAAATGGAAGTTTGTATCATCAGAACTATGGAGGTTATCAAGCTTCCAACAATGGGGTCAAAAAGACCCATAAAACAAGACTAAGAGGGATCTAAGCTATGAATCATCAAGTTAGGGACTTTTTACATCATAAAGTTGCCAAAGATGGACGAGATCCCAGATCTAATGCTTCTCCTCAAGCTCGATGACTTCTAGTACTTCCAACTCCTTTACCACACACAAAAACACAAAAAAAAATCCACTCAAAATTTCAAGTTTCTCACCAAGGAGCTCACAATGCGATCTAGAGCTTCCGGTTGGCTGATGAGAGGCTAAGGGAAAAGATTAAGTCCTTTAAATAACATGCAAAACCTTGGAAATCAGGGTTTCATTCCAGTCGATCTACTCGTCGAGTTGAGGCCTCTCAACTCGTCGAGTAGATTACTTAAATCACGTGGTTATGACAGTCTCTACTGGACGAGTTTGGGGCTTCCAACTCGTCAAGTTGCTCTGTAAATATGAATAAATTATAATGAAATGCGTACCAGGAACCAGACATTAAAATTCTCCCCCACTTGTCTCAGATTTCGTCCTCGAAGTCTACTGCCACAAATAACTTTGGGTAATGCTCTCTCATCTTCTCCTCGGGCTCCCAAGTCCACTCTGACCCCTTGCGGTGTATCCACTGCACCTTCACCAACTATACAACCTTGTTCCTCAAGGTTTTCGTCTTCCGGTCTAAAACCGCCACCAGTCTCTGAATGTAGTTCATGTGGTCATCCACCTGAATATCCTCTAAAGGCACAATTGCAAAATCATCCACTAAGCACTTCCGCAGCTACGAGACATGAAAAGTACCGTGGATCTAGCTGAGCTCTACTGGAAGATCCAAACGATAAGCAACCCGGCCCACCCAAGCTAAAAACCTGAACGGACCGATGTACCTGGGGCCCAACTTGCCCCGCTTCCTGGACCGGATGACACCTTTCCAAGGTGACACCTTCATGAGGACCATATCCGCCACCTGAAACTCTACGTCTGAATGGCGCTTGTCGGCATAGCTTTTCTGCCAACTCTGAGCAGTCTGGAGCCTACTCTTGACCTGCTGGATCTTCTCCGTGGTCTTGAGTACCACCTCAGTACTCCACATGACTCTCTGACCAACCTCGCCCCAACAGATCGGGTTCCTACACTTTATCCCGTAGAGCATCTCAAAGGGAGGTCGATCTATGCTGGCGTGATAACCGTTGTTATACGAAAATTCCGCTAACGGAAGATACGTATCCCAACTACCACCGTAATCCAATACACATGCGTGCATCATATCCTCGAGAGTCTAGATCTTCCTCTCACTCTGCCCATCAGTCTGAGGGTGAAAGGCTGTGCTGAAGTGAAGATAAGTACCCATATCGTCATGAAACCGCTTCCAAAACCTGGAAGTGAAGCGAACATCTCGATCTGACACGACCGAAACCGACACTCCATGACATGCCACTACCTCGTGTACATAGATCTCGGCTAGCTTTTCAGGCGATATACTCTCCTAGATCGGGATGAAATGAGCACGCTTGGTCAATCGATCCACGATGATCAAAATCGAATCTACTCCATGTGGCGATCCTGGGAAGCTTCGTGATAAAATCCGTAGTGATATTTTCCCACTTCCACATGGGAATATCCAAGAGCTGTATCTTGCCATGAGTTCACTGATGCTCGGCCTTGACTTTCCTGCATGTCAAGGACCACTCCACATACCAAGCTATGTCCTACTTCATGCAGGGCCACCAATAATAAGGGCGAAGATACCGGTACATCTTTTTCGCCCCGGGATGGATGGAGAATCTGAACTTATGTGCCTCCTCCATTAAGACTTAGCGCACTCCACTCCAGAAAGGAACCCAGACCCTGCGATACAGGGTCAACAACCCACGATTGTCATAATCGAATGAGGCTACCTGGCCTATGATCCGCTCACACTTCCGACGCTCCTCCTTCATACCCTTGACCTGCGCCTCCCGGATCCGCTCCAGCAACGGAGTAATCACTGTCATCCTCAGACATATGTCTCATATCGGTGCTGCAACCGCCTTACGGCTGGGCTCATCGGCCACTACATTGGCCTTCCCCGGGTGGTAAAGGATCTCATAGTCGTAGTCCTTTAACACATCTAATCATCGACGCTGCCTCATATTTAGATTCGGCTGGTCCATCAGATACCTCAGGCTCTTTTGGTCAGTGTAAATGATACAACAAACCCCATAGAGGTAATGCCGCCAAATCTTGAGGGCAAAAACCACAGCCCCCAGCTCCAAATCATGCGTCGGGTAGTTCGTCTCATGAGGTTTCAACTTACTCGAAGCGTAAGCTATCACGTGACCCCGCTACATCAGCACTGCACCCATACCTATGATCGAAGTGTCGCAGTAAACCACGAAATCATTGACGCCCTCCGGCAAAGTTAGAATCGGTGCCTCGCATAACCGCTATCTGAGAGTCTCGATTCTCAAAGGTTGCTTGCTGCTCAGGCCCCCAGCAGAATGTCACCGACTTCTTGGTCAGTCGGGTTAAAGGAACAACAATCTTCGAGAAATCCTGAATGAATCTCCAATAATAACCCGCCAGACCAAGACAACTCCGAATCTCAGATGGAGACCTTGGAACCTCCCACTGCATCACGACCTCTCTCTTGGCCGGATCGACCAGAATACCCTTCTGGCTTATAAGGTGTCCCAGAAACTGCACCTCATGCAACCAGAACTCACACTTGGAGAACTTTGTGAAGTGTCTCTCACTCCTCAGTTTATCCATCACCTCCCTCAGGTGCTCCTCATGCTGCTCCTAAGTCTTGGAATAAACCAAGATATCTTCGATGAAGACTATCACAGACAGGTCCAACATCGGTCTACACATGCGGTTCATGAGATCCATGAACACGGCAGGAGAATTGGTGAGCCCAAAATACATCACCACGAACTTATAATGACCATAGCAAGTCTGAAAGGCTGTCTTCGGCACGTCGTCGTCCTTGACTCGCATCTGGTGATATCCTGATCGCAGATCAATCTTGGAGAACCAAGATGCACCCAAAAGTTGCTCAAATAAATCATCAAACCTCGGGAGGGGATAATGGTTCTTCACCGTTACCTTATTCAGCTCCTGGTATACACATCCAATGTGACCCGTCCTTCTTCACAAACAAGATCGGGGCTCCCCATGGTGAACTGCTCGACCTGATAAATCCTCTATCTAACAGTTCCTTCAGCTGTGTAGATAGCTCCTGCATCTGGGGAGGAGCCAACCGATATGGTGCCTTGGCTATCGGAGTCGCACCAGGAGCTAGGTCAATCCGGAACTCCACCTGTCTCTTTGTAGGTATCCCAGGCAACTCCTCCGAGAATACGTCCGGGTACTTGCTGTTAGGGTGCAAAGTTACTCTTGGATGTAGCGTTTTAGGCTTAGCCTCTTGTATGTGTAAATGGGTTGAGTCTTTCCTATAAATAGGAAGTGAGTGACTCCCATTACGAAAGGAACCATTTGGAGTGTTAGACTAGAGAGAGAAATTATGTACAAACCCATTTGTATATCCTTTCTAGATCTAATATGAGCTTACACAGAATTATTTACTCCTTGTGTTCTTGATTTTACATGATGATTCACTAGATCTTTCTAATTCCGCACACGCCATCATAATCAACACCACTACAATTGGTATCAGAGCGGGTGTTCTTGATTTCATCAAGAATTGATCCATGGTGGCAATCTTGATTTGGTGATTCATTTTTTGATCTTTGATATTCGTGATTTGGAGAGTTTTTGGATTCTAGAAATCGAATTCATCATTGTTTTTACTCATAATTCGATTTTCCTCACTAGAATTCAAGTGATTTTTACTTTCTCTCTCTAGAAAACCCATTCAAAATCACTTTCTCTCTCTAGAAATCATCAAGTTTTTGTAATCATGGTGAATTTGCCTTACAATTCTTGGATATTGATCGTTGAAGATATCAAATACAAAGTCAATAAAGATCAATATTATGGGTTGGTGTTAAACAATTCGATATATTGGGAAACTATGGTTTCTTATGGAGGTTTGAAGGATGATCATGGAAGCTTGATATTTCAACCACTTCGTGAGATCAAATGGTTGGCTGATATTAAATGGTTGGCTGATATTACATGGTCCATATCTTCGTGCTCTTAAGGTTGTTGAAGTTGTTAACAATGGAGTTCAATGTGATGTTCTTGATGTTCTTGAAGTTCATGATAAGAAGGTTCAAGTTGATTTTCAAGATGAAAAAGTTTTTTGCTCGATTGGAGTTCAAACCGATGATATTTTGTGTTCTTGTGATTCGTTTGAAGGAATGATTCCTTATTGGAAGCCGGCGATCCAAGAAATTCACAAGTATCAAACTCCAAAAGATTTGATTCAAACTCATAAAGTTGATATTGTGGAAAGTGGGTTTGTTCATGAGATCAAGTCTTCAAGATGCAAAAGGATGAGAAAGAAAAAGAAGAAGAAGATCAATCGCAAAAAGAAGCAGGTTCACTCACAAAAATCGTGAAATGTTGTGATTTCGAAATCCGTGAAGCAAATTTGAGTTCCAAAGCAACAATCTCCAAATCTTGCATTGAATTGGAAATCAAAACCCAAATGTGTTGGTGGTTCTTTTGAAGATGTTCTTGGTTTGATGAAGAACACGAAGAACGACTTGTACATCTCGCATAGTGGGTGGTACAATGTTCAAATTGGAGATTTTCTTGTTCCAACAAAAGAACCAAGATCTTCTAAATTTGATTCGTTCGTTGCAAACGGGTCTCGATTCATCAAAAAGGTATCACAAATTCTTAAATGGATTCCAAAACGTCCTTGATTTCGATTCGTGTTTTGCGTTTTTCAATTTTTGATCGATTTGCCTCATTGGATCTAATCTGTTTCAACCCCATAGTTGATCCAATTATTTTTGTTTAGATCAAAATTCCAAAAATCAAAATCAAATTCAAAATTTGTTTTTCTTTCACTGTTCATCTAATAGTTACTCTTCATCCATTTATTCTTTTGAGCCCAAAGTTTTGATCTACTAAAATAAAACAATTTGTGATCCGATTCATAAGCCCAAATCAAGTGTGGTTACTGTTCATCTTTAATTCAATTAGCCCAATATGATAACGAATGTCAATAGATTCTCTCTTACAGTCAAAATCAAAGATAAAGTCAAAGTAGAACGTACTGAACTTGACTTCGACGGTGTTAGTTGATTAAGTTCATAAACAATGTTGGAATCAAAATCAAGTTCTTTCGATTTTGGATTCATAGTCGATTAGTTGTTGTTGAAATCGAAACTGACTTCGATTAGTTGTTTGGAATATTATCGATCTGGGTTGTTGTACTCAGGATCCTCAACAGATGAATCAGTTTTATTTTTATTGAATGGGAAGAATACATCAGATGATTTGAATCGATAGTTCTGGCTCTATGGGTTCAAATCGAAGGCAATAAATTTCGAGATATGTTTTTGAGTTAGAAATCGATTGTTTTGAGTTTGCATCGGAGTTTGATGAAGAAGAAAATTTGTTGACAAATCTGTGAATGGATTCGAAATCGATATAGGGAATCAATTTCGAAATATGGATGCTTTTGCATATGATATTTGAAACGAATTTGACTGTGACGGAAGGAAATTGGAAATCGGGATTTCAAAGATGATGCTTGATTTTTTGATTTGAATGTTACGATGAAGAGTCGAGTACGGAAGTTGTTTTGGATTGAGAATGCTAGGTATCGAAATTTGAAATCAAATAGAATGATTTAATTTCGAATCGATGGTTAATAGGAAAGATTGGAATTGAGTCGAATGGTTGAATGTTCATAATCGATTTTGATGTTGCTGTTGATTACCTTGGGGTCGAATGTCTTGGAAAAGTAATTGATCTGGGAACAAAGGGTTGAATGTTTGATAACCAATGGGAAGAGTGATTTGAAGTCTGTATGATGAGTGTCGATTTTGGTTGTTGCTTGTACTTTGATTTTGAAGGCCACAACTTTAGAATCGTATATCGGAATTTGAACTGGAAGTGAAGGACTTCAATTAGGCATCTTGATTATTGAATGACAATGAAGGCTGAACGAAGTGTGTTGTTGATTTGATTTTGAGTCCTTATAGTGAAAACGAATGAAGTATGATATATCGATAACGATTGCTTGATTTTGAGACGGGAAGTCGAATTTTTAGATGTCGATGGTTTGGGGACGAATAGACCTTGAATTGGGAACGAATGGTCGACAGGGTTTATGTAACTGTCGAATAAGTCCTGACTTGGGAATGGATATTCGATGGTTGATTGATGATGTATAAAAGCGAAGAATCAAAGAATCTGATGCGCGAAGGGTCGATGTTCGAAGAATTGATATTTGGAGTCGTTGAAGTCGACTAACGAAAATTTTAATGTCGATTAACGAAGGGTGTGGAGTCGCGCTTCGTTATCATGGATCATGATTTGTTAACAAAACCTTCCGATAAAAACGAACCCTGTTGAGACTTTGTTACCTGATTAACGAAGTGAAGGAAGAAAGTTTCGTGCCTGGGAAACAAATTGGGGAAGAAACATAAACTTTCGAAATTAGTCCCTTGTAGCTTCGAAGACATGGCAGAATTGGTCCAGTTTCGAAAAGGTGACAAACATTATGAAGAAAGCTGAAATTTCTCAATTAGCCCCTGCAGTTTCGAAATTTTGACAGAATTTACCAAATTTCGAAAATAGCTTCATAAAGCTGAGAAATTGCAAAATTTTACTTTTCTGGACCCTACAGTTTGTGCAAATTGACGCTTTCTACCCAACTTTGGAAAAGGGGGAGAGTTTTGCATATTTGGCTGTTTTGGGCGCAACGGGTCCCTGCAAGTTTCAGAAAGTGACAGTTTCTACCCGGTTTTTGAAAAATCTTCCAACTTTCACTCAAAAAGTCAAAAATTTTCATAAATTGGAAAATTTTTGTGGCTTTTTCGTGATTGTTTTTCCGTGCAAGATTTTTGGTGATTCATTTTTGGTACACATCAAGGGGGAGTATCGTGAAGACTATTCCTCGAGCGCTTCTCACCCTTAATGGGTTTTATAATCATTTTTTGATTATAAAAGGGGGAGAATGATGGGTATTCGAAGCGGGTTTCTCGGATATCCGTTTGCGGATTTGAAGACCGGTGTTACTTCGAGGGGGAGTTTGGTCTTGATCGCGCTAGCTCGTTGGAGATTGAAGCCGGACATCCAATCCTAACTTTGAGGGGGAGAATGTTAGGGTGCAAAGTCACTCTTGGATGTAGTGTTTTAGGCTTTCCCTTTTGTATGTGTAAATGGGTTGAGTCTTTCCTATAAATAGGAAGTGAGTGACTCCCATTATAAAAGGAACCATTTGGAGTGTTAGACTAGAGAGAGAAATTGTGTACAAACCCATTTGTATATTCTTTCTAGATCTAATATGAGCTTACACAGATTTATTTACTCCTTGTGTTCTTGATTTTACATGATGATTCACTAGATCTTTCTAATTCCGCACATGCCATCATAATCAACACAACAACAATTGCGTACGATCGGTACATCATCCATTGTCGCCTTACCCTTATCCCGGGTGTCCATAACATAGGCGACATAACCTGTGCAACCCTTCTAAAGGTAGCACCTAGCTTTCGCCGCTGAACATAAAGTCGGTCCACGCTGCGGCCTATTGCCCTGAATCACTAACCCTCCCCCACTTGGGGCTCGAACCCGTACTAGGTACTGCTCACTGTTGATCACTGCCCAATTGGGTCTCAACCAATCCTTATCCACGATAACCTTATTACCTTGCAAGGGAACATGGACTAAATCCATAGATTACTGCTCATCGAACAATTGTAGTGTACATCCCCGATGAACCCTCGCAACCCGACCGATCCTATCATCTGCTATCTCTACATCCAGTGGATAGTCCAACTCCCCTGGAGCTCCTAAAAATCGCTTGCTGAGCGCGAGCAACACAAAAGATCGGGTAGCCCCCTAATTAAACAATACCAGAGCAGATATACCATTCACAAGGAACGATCCCGTCACGACGTCGGGTGATGCACGTGCCTCCTCTGCGATCAACTGGAAGGCTCTTCTCTTCGCTACTGGGACCTCTGCCCAGCCCTGATGGCCATCAGTAGTCCTCAACATAGTATGAGCGGGTGCTATCACATGTAGTGTTGCTGCTAAACTTGGACACTGGGACCTCTTGTGGCCCCTCTGATTGCACTGAAAGCAAATCAGATTAGATACTGTCGAGGCGGTGGAGGTGGTAGCAGTACAATCCCTGCTGACATGACCAGTTTGGCCGCACTTGAAGTAGCCTGAACTACCTGCCCTGCACGTGCCCTCGTGCGAACTACCACACTTGTCACAGAGGCCTCGGCCCTGCTGGCCCTACCCTCGGGAATCTACCTTTGGTCTCTTGCCCGAACTCTCCACACCAAATGCCGTATCTGGTTTCCTCTTCCTCTCCATCTCTAAATCAATCTCTCTCTCTAGCCCTGGAAATCATATCCTCCAACGTCTTGCAGCTGGATCGGCTCACAAACTGCCGAATATCGCTCTTTAACATCTCATGATACCGGCCCTTTTCATCTCCTCGTTCGCTATATTTGCGGAGCAAGAAGGGCCCTCTCCCTAAATATAGCGGTCGTCTGCCAGAGATCATGGAACTCCTACGCAAGCTGCTTCACCTCAATCATAGGTGTCAGTTCGGCCTTGAACCTGGTCGAGAAGTCGCTCCAGGTCATAGTATCGAGGGCAACATCTCCAACCACATGCCCAACCTCCTCCCACTAGTTGTGAGCGTTGTCCTTTAGGATATAGGAAGAAAGTCAAACCTTGTCCCCCTCGGGACGTCTGCTGGTACGAAAGGTGTTGGCGACATCAGCCATCCACCTGCTGCTAGCAATGGGGTCCCGAGCCCCATGATAGTCTGGAGCTCCACAAGCTCGGAACTCCTTGATGGTCATCGTGCGCGCCCCCATCATGGTCGCTATCTCGGTGTGGAAAGCACTCAACCTCTCATCAAGAATCTCCAGAATGCCCTTCTTGACCGTACCAAAGATCACATGAGTCTTGTCCAACATACTGCGCGTGATCTCAGATGAAATCAACTCACTCATCTGATCATCGAGGTACTTGACTCCAGAGCCCGAGCCTGATCCCTCACCAGCGTCAGAGCTGCCAACTGGTCTCGTGCGTAGCGTCACCATACTGAAAATACACCATAACAAAGATTAGTATACTTATCATAGCTCGAGGGTTCACACATACTATAAGTTCCATGGGTTCATCTCAGCCTTCCTTGATTTGAGTACGAATCCTCTACTTTCAGTAGTACGGACCCATAGTACCTTCCACATCTATCTGTACTTTCCTCAAGAACTGCATTGACTCCACAAAGTCCCTTTCTCTACTACTTCTCTCTGTGCTAATCTCATCCTAGGCTTGCCCTAGGGTAATCTCTGGCCCACACTCCGCCATCAGCTGTATAAGAAGTCCCTACTATCTCCCCTTAACTAGCTCGCGAATACCATTACATATCACTAAGACCAGATAATTCTTCAAATGAGAGGTCCTATCCTACAACGGTTAGACTCCGATTAGAGCTACGAAATAGAGCTAAACCTAACCTACTTAAATTATTTAGTCCTCATAATATTTAACTTAACATATTCGTTTACTAGTTAGTTAAAGATAACTTGAACTCCTAAAAGCACAACGCAAGCAACAATCAAGCATTGAGTAATCAAAACCAATCATATCCTACTTATGCCATCATATTACTAACTAATCAGTACTAGCATGTAGTTCATAAAGCTCATACTGTAGGCATACAAGGCATCCTTCCAAGATCCTTAGCCCTAACCTAGCATGAAGTTCACATACACACACAACAGGAATACAAGGCATCCTTCCTCGATCCTTAGCCCCTAATCTAGCATGCAGATCTCATAAGAAAATCATATCATAACAAACTTGTATGGGTAATTTGGGAGAACTTACTTGAGCTCGGCTGATTGCATGAACCGCACCCTTTTTCTCTTTTCAAAAATACTTTTTATGAAAATGGCTTTCTTTTGAAAATTGAATACCATGTCCTCAGTTTGAGTCCAGACATACCCGAGAGTATGCCCGGATCCCTCAAACCAAGGCTCTGATACCAACTTGTAACATCCCAAAATTCATGACAAAAATTTCATTTTTATTTATTAAAATAACCATAATTATCAAAATCATTTCATCCAAAAACATAAGTCATAGTATCAAATCTGTCACACCCCCAAACCACGATGGGGGAAACGTTCGGGGGTGGATGACTTTCATGTATTATATCATAACATAATGCATAATAGTGACCATAGCAAACACAACCATCATAAATATAATTGAAAAAGTTACATTGTTGTAAGTGTTACATATTTCAAGATTAATTACAATATGATGACAAAAGATTTGGCTGACGCCATAATGTCCCATCCTCAAAAGCTTGTTGCTACCAGTTTTAGTGATTTCTTGAGAATACAAGTCGTTTGAAAAAATGTCCACAATTAAGTTGGTGAGCTCATAAGGGTTTGTATGAGAAATCCTAAACCTTTCCTTGTAAAATGATAATGTTTAGTTCCAGAAAATCCAATATTTTCCTTAAAAACATATTGTAGTCTTAGAACGCTAAGACCGAAATGTACAAGTATTTCCATACTTAAAATAGTAATATGCAGTTTTATTATTATATAAAACCGTGTGAATGAAAGTTTTTTGTAAACTAAATGTGTCGTTGTTTCCCATGTGAGTTATTATAACCATGCTAATGACCTAGATGGCCTGCTACGATGTTCTTCAGGTGTCGGAAATGTTTATTACATTTGTCACCATAGACCTACCGGTCTAACTGTAGCTAACAACTAGGGTGCGGGATTGTCAATCCCATATTGATCTATACACAAGTGTCATGCTCTCACTACGGTAGATTTTGGTTATAATTCAGGACTTAAGTCGGTACTCTGGTAGGTACGGTGAAGACAAATGTCTCACAAAAATTGATCCAACGAGTTTACGTATTATTGTAATGAAAACCTTTGTATGTGTAATTATCCCTTTTTCCAGGATAATAGAATAGTATAAAATAATGATATATGTATTTTTATATAATTCTACACTTTGCTCAGCATGTTACAACAGTGTTAAAGGTTTATAAACTCTACTTATATAGTTTATTATGGTAATTGAATTTTTTCGTACCAATATATACGTATATTTACACATATAGGGGCTAGTATATTTAGATATTCATAAATAACAATTATTTTGTATCTAGGGAAAATAAATGTGTTTTTAATATAAAAATGTCCATTTTTCTAGTTTTTTATTTTTAGCATCACAAACGGCGGATAGTGAAATATAGTTGCGTAAAAACTTATTTTTACCTTTTTGTGATTTTTAGGTCAAACTAACCTTATATGTTTAAAGTAACATATTTTACGTCAAATCTAACAAAAATAATGTAATAACTTTATTTCATGTAAATAATAATTTTTGCAAAATTGGAAGAAGAAGTTTGTATAATAACTTAGAATATTAAACAACTTTACTTGTATTCCCACCCATAAAACTTGGAAAAATTCGAAAATAAAGAGGTATGAACTCACCTTATGTGTTTTCTTGATAAGTGGAACGTTGTGGATGAGAAGTTTCAAGCCAAGAACACTTGAAAATCACTTGCATATTTGATGGTCCTATGGATATTAATACGTGAATAGGTGTGTAAATGATTTAAGATTAGTATGGAAGTATGTAGAATTATTAGAGGTTGGAGGAAGTACTTACTAAAAAGACCCAAGAAAAATCTTCGAAAAATCGTTGATAGAGAGAGTGAGAGTTCTTTCTTGGAGAGAAAGTGAAAATTAAGATGATGGTGAAATGAAATTATAATCTCCTGATCATGGTTATAAGGGAGAAGTAAAGCAACTGGAGGGTGGTTAGGAGGAGTTATGAGGGGGACAAGGATTTGACCAATGGAGGACTAGCTAGAGTGGGAGAAGTGACGTAAAGGAGACTTGTGTTATGAAGGGGAACCACTTGTGCTAGTAACTTTATGTATAAAAATATTATAATTCTTTATAACTCTTGATATTATTTTATAAAATGTTGTGCTTTATATAAAATAAAGTTTCAAGATGGGCATAAAATATGAGGTTAGAGGGTCTAAGATGTGAAAAATATGATTTTGATGGAAATCCCGACGTCAAAAACTCTAAAAATGAAGAAAAGTCTGAAACTGCCCTAATTCCGAAGTGGGGTGCGAGACTGAAGGGAGTTCCGAGATCAGCATGTGTTCCGGAGTGGCTGGTGCGAAGTCAGAAAACTTCTGGGGAGACCCTGATTTCAGAGTGAGTACCCTTCCGCGACCTGGTGAGTTCCAAGGCGAGAAGATGCGAAAAAGCGGGTTCCGGTGCGAGATTGTCCGAGATGAGAAGGGCTCAGAAATGAGAGGGTTCCGGAATGAGAGGGTCCGAAGTCAGAAGGTCCAAAATGGCCAAAACTCTGAAATTAGCTTGCTATTTCCTGTTGTCTCCTCCCATTTCGAGTGGTTTTCAATCAATTGAAAGGTTGGGATGGTATGGGTGTTTAAGGGATCAGTTAGAAGTGGGGTTCTTGTTACTAGGAAATATTTGGGAGGGAGTTGGGAGAGATTTGGGAGAGAGAGAGAGAGAGATATGGTGAGAGTTATAGAGAGTGAGTTTGTGAATGAAAGTTGAGAGAGATTGGAGAGCTGATATTTTGTGTTGAACATGGAGGGCCAATGCCTCAATTTATGGTATCCTAAGAGCTGTCCTACATTAGGTAAGATTCGACATTTACCCACTAAGGCCCAGAGTAGTGATATATAGTTGAATTATCGAGTTGTTACGTTACTAACCCTAACTAGGGTTTATATTAGATAGTTGGCAATCCTAATTGATAATTTGTATTATAATAGTAAGTTGTAGATTAGGAACATTAGGAGACATAGCGTTTATCCTAAAACCCTAATACTAGTCGATTTGACTTGTTGACTTTGTTGACTGTGGTCAACCCAAAATCGACAGTTGTCCTAAAATCAGAGTATATCATCAAAACTCATATCAATGTATCAGAGTAAAAACATCCCATGCTACAAAAATGGTGTGTGCACTGCAGTCATCCTGAGCTCTTCCCCTTGCTACCGGAATTACCTGAAACCAAAACTGAAAACTGTAAGCATGAAGCTTAGTGAGTCAACCCAAACTAGCACATACAATACACATAATCATGCTACTAGGAGACACGGGCCCCGTCCACACTCAAAGAGATAAGGGCCCCGCCCACACTCTGCTGACTATGAGATACGGGCCCCGCCCACACTCGACTAACTATGAGATACATGACCCGCCCACACTCAGCTAACTATGAGATACGAGCGCCACCCACAATCAGCTACTGTGAGATATGGGCCCCGCCCACACTCAGCTACTAAGCATACATACAAGTATCATACAGACAACAAGTATAACCAAATCTATCGATCATTTCTATATCCATACTCAAATAATGATATGAGAAATGGGCCACGCCCACACTCCGATATCTATGAGATATAGGCCTCGCCTACACTCAAGTACTAATCAATACAAATAACATATACAGGCCGGCCTTGGTGCCTTCGACTTGTTCAAACCAGGACAAGACTCACCTCATTTTCGGATGATAGCTGAAACGTCTCTGCCCGAAATCAACTCTACTATAAGTCCCCAATCTGCTTGTGTATCAATCAGATCCGTTTGATGGTGCAGAATTCCAATCAAACGGATGATGCCAGATCAAATGAAGAAGAAGTAGAAGAAGAAGATGATGAATCTTGTATGAATTGATATGAATTAAGATCCAGATACAAGATTCACACACACACTAACACACACTAAAGCTCCTCTATTTTCTCTCACTTTCTCTCTCTAGAACACCTTGGGTTTCACACACTTAAGCTCTCCACTATAGCCTCTTCCTCACACACATGCACTCCTCAGCCTATATATAGGAGACATGGACCGTGAATGGGTTTACGGTCGTAAACCTGTTCACGGCCGTAAACACAGCCGTAAAGTTATATATGGCCGTAAACACCAAGCTGTTTACGGTCCTAGACATAAAAATACATTTTCCTAGAAAAGTAAAGTATAAACCATAATTTAGAACCAACAATCTTCCCCTTGGTTTATAGCTTTCTTTTCTAATTGACCCAACAAGCTCCCCCTAAAAAGTAGCTGGCTTTTCTTGTCAATCTTCATCGGGAGCTTGGCTTCAGCATTAATCTTCAAATTTCTGTTGGATTAATGTCTAAGTCCATAACTATAATTGGTAAGACTTGACCCGACCCGACATGGTCCATTTGGGTTGCATGGCATCATGCATTTGGATAGACTATAATGAGAGAAATAACACTTAAGGTTGGTTAATATATTATAAGTTCTAATATATTAATAAGGTTATTTAATTAGTATTGATCAAGAATTAATTTGGAATTAATTAAGTGATCAAAAGGAGACTAATTAAATATATGGGTTGATTGTGTAAATCATTCATTCTTATATATGTGGGCTTGTGATCCAAGATTCCTTATGTTGGACTAAGTCCATGGAGTGACCCATGGATACTCCATGGAGGTTAAAATCCATGGAGCATAAGGAATGGGTAAAGTTATGAGTTACATGGTGTAACCTTAATAGCGACCATATAAAAGAAGCCCATGGCTCAAGAAATCGTGCACTAATGTGTGAGTGTGAGGGCTAGACGATTTCAAGGAGTGTTCAAGTTTCTCTCAAGTTATTCCGAGTGTATTTGGTGTTGTGTGAACCATTTGAGGTGTCACACTTGGGGCATTAGGCACTCAAGCTTCATGAAGACATTCTACATCAAAGAGGTATGTATTCTATCTTGTTATATTTATTATTTTGTATGCTAGATTAGGATAATACCTTGGATGTTCATAATTGTATGTATAATAGAGAAAACATAGATCCAAGGTATTTAGGGTTGCATGTACACTTAGGAGTGTTAGAATGCTCATAACCCAACAATTTCTTCCCAACTTCAAGATGAAACTTGATGAATCTTCAATGAATGAGTTCATCTTAAGTAGTTGGGCTTTTCTTCAGGATTTGGCTTTGAACGTACGTTGGGTGAGGAGGCTTCTTGATAAGATTCTTGAAAGATAGCGCTTTCAGATTGAGAATCTTCAGAGAGAATAGAGAACGAAACTTCTGGATCACTTCAGCAGGTACAAGATAGCAGCAAATTGATTGAGGAGGCTTCAATGCAACTTGACACATAATCTTCAAGTCAGCTTCACCTTGCTTCAGGGGTTGAAGGATTGAATGTTGAAAGAATAATCTTCATTTCTTGCTCCTTCGAATGAGAATTCTTCGATGTTCACGGATGAAGCCTTGGCTCAGAAATTTTCGATTTAGTCTCCATGAGTCTCATCTACATCTGAATTCACTTTTCTAGACAAAACAAAAAACTAAAAGAAAACTTAGCACACAATATTTTTGGATTTTTCATATTTTCTGGAAAAATAAAAACAGAAGACATTCTACATCAAAGAGGTATGTATTCTATCTTGTTATATTTATTACTTTGTATGCTAGATTAGGATAATACCTTGGATGTTCATAATTGTATGTATAATAGAGAAAACATAGATCCAAGGTATTTAGGGTTGCATGTACACTTAGGAGTGTTAGAATGCTCATAACCCAACAGTGGTATCAAAGCCAGGTTTGTTTTCTTGTTATACTTGCAAAAGTAGCTGAAAAATCGAGTTGGATGCATATATTCGATTGTTTTGGCTGGAATTGGACTAGGAACATTACCGTAAGATGTTTTTGGACTTATAAACTTGTTTTTGATGTGGTAATGTTCATGCTAATCCAATTTCTAAGATAATTGTCATAATTTCAAGATTTGTATTAGTTTGTATGTTCATGCTAATTTCTTGAAGATTGACGATTTGAATTATCTTGTTCTTATGAGGTTCTTAGATTAATAGAAAAGTTGTGTGAAATAGTTGTTTTCAATCCATTTTAATCTAAGAGTTGATTCCAAAGTGTGTTTTTGTAAATTTTCCGCAAGTTATATGAAAAGTCACATTTAAGAATCATAAAACTCATAAAAGTTGGCAAAGGTTACAAAATGAAGAGTCTAGTTCTAATTAAATGGTTTTATGACTCCATAACTTGTCCTCAAGTTATGGAGGTTCAAAAGTCTCTTCATTAAATTAAAAAAAAAAGTGTAACCTTAATTAGTTCCATAAGTTACAATAAAAAAAAGTTATTTTTTTATTAATTAGTTTAAAGTCTTCCATAATTTGTCCTCAAGTTATGGAACTTGAAGATTTTATTTTATTTTTTATTTATTTATTTTTTTTAATTAAAACTACCTTAAACTCATAAGTTATGGAATTAATTAGTTTTGAATAGTTTCAAAACTTGCCCTCAAGTTTTGGAATTTGAAAAGTTTTCACTTATGAATACTTTAATTCCAAGTTAGCCCTTAGAATTTTAAAAGTTAAAATTCAACCCTTATACTTTATAATATTATAAGTTAATAATATTTATATATATGTATAAGAGTAAAGTCAGTCTTACCGTTAGTAGGCCTCATTCACGAAGCCGGTCTATAAGGGGGGTATAAGGTTACTGCCTATAAAATGGCAGTTTAATGGGTGTCCACTCTCACCCACCGCTTCCTTGACTGGTGGAGGGTCGTTAGCCGAACGGGTAGGACAAGGACTATAATTCTCCTTTCATTAAAAGTATTAATGATAAATACTAAGTAACTAAACTCTTATTAATACCCAATCTTAGTTACTTAGGAAAATGTGAATTTGGTGCTAACCCATGAAATTACACTTTGCACTTTGCTTAAGTCGTTAGTGGAGCGTATGTGGTTAACCGGCACACTAACCTGGACTTAACAAGGTAGGCAAAGGGTAACTTAATATTTATCATAGTATCGGTGGAGCGTGTGTGGTTAACCGGGACACTGATTAATGGGTAAATATTAAGGGTACCAACTATATTTGCATGGTTATTCACACCTTGTTTTGTGATCCTCGGCATCCCAGTCACAAAACCTGAAGGGCACACTCGAGATTGAAACATGCCTTTGAACAGTTCAATGAATCTCAAAGATCTAGGACTTTCAAATCCAATTAAAACCTAATAAATTATTTCGTTTTTCATGGTGGAAATTGGTGAATCGTCATTCACCTACCTTCAAATATTTTATAGCTTGGATTACGGCATCCCTCTTCTAAGTTATAAAATAGTTTGTTGGGTCCTAGCCTTAGTATTTCATATTGGGTGTCATATTAAGGACTTTAAATCAACTATCGTGAATATCTCCCAAAAAGATGTCTGGTCTAGACATTTATGATCTTCCCAAATCTCTTGAAACAAGCTTTCCTAAATGAAGATGATGTCCCATGGATATCATACTTCTTTCACCTCCTCCAATTATTCTCCCTAACCCACAAGTTCCTAAAAAGTTTAAGGTCACTCAAGCCCTATTGGCAAGGCAAGGTCTAGGTGTGATCACATCTTGGAGATGTAGTCACATATTGACAAGCCGGGAGAGTTGGGTGTCAAAGTCTTGAGAAAGTTGGTGGCTCAACTACTTTCTAAGTCACATAGTGAGTTCTTTTGGGAATCCTATGAAACAGACTAAGACAAGACCCTTAATGATCTTATCTATTTGCTAAGATCAACTTCCTAAAACGCTATGGACATTGACAATGATGACATTGGATATCCAGTAAAGCTCTCTCTTCCCAATGGAAAGGGATCGGCCATAGTCAACTCTGTTGACCCAATGGTAAAGAGATAGGCGAAGTCTGAGATAGTCCCATTATCAAGGATCCATAGGTAACTATTGCCAAAGGAAGGGGCATTGGTTACGAAGCTGCCAAATTTACCTAAGGATGTTAAAGTCAATAAGTTTGGCTCTACTTCAGGTAAAGTCCATTGTCTAACTCTATTAAGTACATGCTGATTCTGATCGCGAAGATGGATTTCAATCGCATGGTTCGGTGATCAGAATTTTGGGCTATTACTTAAGAGTTATGATATTTATATTGCTTAGGAATAGATAACAACGAGGTTTTCATATGGATTGTAAGGATAAGTTTTTCCACAAAGTTTTAAAATAAAAGAAAAAAGGTTTTGATTTTATTTATTTTAAGTATCCTTACAATGGCATTTGTGAAAAGTTGTTGCTTATAAGATTCCATTGATAGCAATATTGGAAAATGGATTTGATTCTTTCGGTTGTGGTAGTGTCTAATATTACCAAATAAGGAAAGATTCTCATCACCCAAGGTTCAATTGGACCGAAATTTGGAATCATGCAAGTTGTATAGTATGATGAATGAGAACTTTCAGCTTGGAAAATTAAGACTAATTCCTTATGTGAATAAGGAAAGGACTAAGGGATCGAGTACACATTCTTGTGCACTGGTCAAGTCCACCACAAAAGATCAAGAAGACTATTCGTCATGATTTACTTAAGTTCAGTAAATATGGTTATACTTATAAGTTTAAGTATAAGTCTATAGCATTGGAGAAGTTTCAATGTGAGACAGAACGAATAAGAAGAATCAAAGTATGGCAGAAAGATAAAAGTTTCTCAAATCTGAAAAGATGGGAGAGTACTTTAGTATCATGTTTATGATCATCTTAATGATTAAGATACCATATCACAATTGGTCCTCTAAAGTCAAGAAGAGGAGTCATGAATTGTTGAAATGGTTAAATCAAAAAGATGAGTCATACTTCGTTCCAAAACAATTCTTAGAGTCATACTCCAAGATTGTAACTTGAGTGACATATCTTAAAGAGGGTTTGTTAACACTAGTCAAATGTAAGAGTAAAAGGTTATCTACTCTTGTACATTTGAAATTGGTAAGTTGTGATGTTTTGGATAAAACAGAGACCAACTTAGGCCAATTGTGTAAAGTGTTAGTCTTGATAAAGAATCCGCACTATCTCTTGAATATTTGACAAGGGGGTCTTATATGTCAAGAGGACAGTGGGAGTCTTAAAGCTCTTGAAAGTTTCAAGACTTAATCAAGAATAAAACCTAAAGTCCTTCACTAGCACACGAGTTGAGGTTTATAACCTATCGTGTTGAAATTTTTGTGCCTATTCAAGTTGGCTTTGCATAGGAGTTCTGAGAGTTCTCAATTGGTTGCATAACTACTTGGAAGCAATGGCAGGCACCTGAGCTGCCAAATGGCAAGAATTTAAGATTGCACAAGTTTAATCAATATGAGTTTGGATTTGTCACTAACCTTGTCTTGTGATTATGGTTTTGACAAATTCACATGGATAAGAACACATACACTATTAAATATAAGTGTCATAAGGTTTCTCTCCGATTCATGAAAATGATGGTGAGGAAACACTTTCACTAAGTAGATTTTAGCTAGATAGCAATTGTGATATTTGCATTCTCAAAGTCGTTAGTGGAGCGTGAGTGGTTTACCGGCACACTAACATGGACTTGTGAGAAGTGGCAAAGGTCTAAACAATTGAGACTATGATTACGGCATCCCTTTTCATAGTTCTAAAATTGTTTAGACACACATGTGAGCTATCTAAGAGAGGTGTATGATTTTGATAAAGTTTTATCAAAACAATCTAGTATCAGAAATCTGAACTTTGGTAAGAAAGTCAGCTGATTTCTGAGTACATTTCAAAGCTAGTGGGAGCATAAGTGTTATGCTAATAATCATCATGTTAGTGGGAGCATGATAATTATGACAAAGGTTGCAAGTTAGCAATGTTAATTATAGAAAACAAAAGTTTCAATTCGTGAGGTTGCAGGGGTTGAAAAAGTTGTTTTGCTATAATTAAGGGAGAGGAAATTATACTTCATTTCAATTCTAAAAGTTTAGATTGAGATTTTAATCGTATTTAATCAAGGATATATATATGAATTTCATGTTGGAATGGCTCAACATAAGGAAATTCTATATATGGGTCCATTATTTGCGTTCTAAAATTCGATTATGATTACGACATCCCTTTTCATAATCTGAATTTTGAGAACTTGGCAAATTGAAATGGAAATATTATAGCAAAAGACTAGTTTAGTCTTTATTTGCGTTCTAAAATTCGATTATGATTACGGCATCCCTTTTCATAATCTGAATTTTGAGAACTTGGCAAATTGAAATGGAAATATTATAGCAAAAGACTGGTTTAGTCTTTATGTGAGACATCATGAATCGTGACCCATATGCTTCAGATATAGGATCGATTACATGTGCTATATTCATCCTTTCTAAAATTTTCCAAATGCCTGGGGCATTATGAAGGGAAAAGGTCTAGAATTGGATATGACTAAAATGATTAAGCAATTGTCGAGGACAATCTAAGGTTTACCAAAGATTGGTTGCTCAAGGACAGTTGGAAGTATAATGTTAATTTTGGAAGGACCATATTGACATAATCTGTAAGGAGGCAACTCTTGTTCAGAAGTGATAGTCAAAATGGAATATGGAAATGTTTCAAAGTTAGAAATTATTCAATCTGTGTAAGATTAGGAAACTTAATGAAAGAAGGATGTTTCCAAGGAGCTGATCTCCTTTGGAATGCTCTGTAATGATTGTTGTCAAGTCTTTCTGACTTTGTGCATAATCATTAAGACGATCAATTCATATAAGTTTAGAATCTAACAGATTTCAGTAAATGGCATGAATTTGGAATTCTTGCATTTGCAGTAAGGATTTGGGACTGTGAAAAGAGGATCATTGGAGTGATGTTCAATTGATCTATTTTACAAAGTAAAGATCATAGACAAACATAGTATGCATACTTGGTGTATGGCATGACTAGTGTTTAGAAAACATAGTGTACATGCTTGGAGCATGGGACAACTAATGTTTTAAATTCAAGTATAAAGTTGATAAAACCGAAACAATGAATAATGAGTAATCAGTATGGTGATAAATAAAAGTGTTTATTTGTATTCATAGGGTTTGATACCATATTCGATTCATTTATTCTTGTGTTTCACTTTGCATGTTTTGACTTCCAGAATAACTAAGTCGCTCTTCCTGAATGATTAAGTTATTCAAACCATCCACAGTCGGTCATATGTTGGAAGTAGATATGAATCAAGACTGTCATGGGTTGGTTTGTAGAGGTCCAAGTTGGTGGTCAAAGTGGTGCTACAACACTAATGAGTGCTCATAAGTTCTGAGTATTGGATTCAACCCGCGCTCATTTGAATCACTTGATGGATTTTATCACGAGTGATCATGAGACGATAATATCTTATATTCTTCAAACCTAGAGATATGAGTTGTTACTATGAGTTGGTTATACATTGATTGCACGAAAACGCATTGGTAACTCGATGTTATAAAACATGCCTTTGTGTATGATTCAACAAGTAGTAGAACAAGCCATATGAGTCGAAGTTTATCCATTCCTTTTACCTTTCGGATAAAAGCGATATCTGTGGGCCCCTCGATGATTTAAAGATGATACATGTGAGTGCTTGGCCAAGCCAGGACTGATTTGATTTGTTCAATCAGTCAATCATCATGAATCGGAAATCGGGAAACAACAAATGGACAGAGAGAATGATTGATAATCCATGTCTCAGTCCATATGATATCTAGAATGGAGGAATATATGATCCCTTATCTAATGGACAAGTCATTGATAAAGGTCAGAGTTCATCGACAAGGTCAGAGTTCGACAGCAGCTTTTGAGAGCTACGATTGCGGATCGGTTCCTGAAGTCATACGCAATAATAGTTTTAGACTTATCCAACTGGGAGACTGTTGGATTAATGTCTAAGTCCATAACTATAATTGGTAAGACTTGACCCGACCCAACATGGTCCATTTGGGTTGCATGGCATCATGCATTTGGATAGACTATAATGAGAGAAATAACACTTAAGGTTGGTTAATATATTATAAGTTCTAATATATTAATAAGGTTATTTAATTAGTATTGATCAAGAATTAATTTGGAATTAATTAAGTGATCAAAAGGAGACTAATTAAATATATGGGTTGATTGTGTAAATCATTCATTCTTATATATGTGGGCTTGTGATCCAAGATTCCTTATGTTGGACTAAGTCCATGGGGTGACCCATGGATACTCCATGGAAGTTAAAATCCGTGGAGCATAAGGAATGGGTAAAGTTATGAGTTACATGGTGTAACCCTAATAGCGACCATATAAAAGAAGCCCATGGCTCAAGAAATCGTGCACTAATGTGTGAGTGTGAGGGCTAGACGATTTCAAGGAGTGTTCAAGTTTCTCTCAAGTTATTCCGAGTGTATTTGGTGTTGTGTGAACCATTTGAGGTGTCACACTTGGGGCATTAGGCACTCAAGCTTCATGAAGACATTCTACATCAAAGAGGTATGTATTCTATCTTGTTATATTTATTATTTTGTATGCTAGATTAGGATAATACCTCGGATGTTCATAATTGTATGTATAATAGAGAAAACATAGATCCAAGGTATTTAGGGTTGCATGTACACTTAGGAGTGTTAGAATGCTCATAACCCAACAATTTCTTCCCAACTTCAAGATGAAACTTGATGAATCTTCAATGAATGAGTTCATCTTAAGTAGTTGGGCTTTTCTTCAGGATTTGGCTTTGAACGTACGTTGGGTGAGGAGGCTTCTTGATAAGATTCTTGAAAGATAGCGCTTTCAGATTGAGAATCTTCAGAGAGAATAGAGAACGAAACTTCTGGATCACTTCAGCAGGTACAAGATAGCAGCAAATTGATTGAGGAGGCTTCCATGCAACTTGACACATAATCTTCAAGTCAGCTTCACCTTGCTTCAGGGGTTGAAGGATTGAATGTTGAAAGAATAATCTTCATTTCTTGCTCCTTCGAATGAGAATTCTTCGATGCTCACGGATGAAGCCTTGGCTCAGAAATTTTCGATTTAGTCTCCATGAGTCTCATCTACATCTGAATTCACTTTTCTAGACAAAACAAAAAACTAAAAGAAAACTTAGCACACAATATTTTTGGATTTTTTATATTTTCTGGAAAAATAAAAACAGAAACAAAAATATTTTTGGATTTTTGATTTCCTGAACGAAAAATAAAAACAGAAATAACACTATTTTTGGATTTTTAATTTTTTGATTTTGTTTGATTTTTGAATTTTCTTAATTTTTTTTATTTTTGATATTTTTAATTCTCCCCCTAAATTTGTGCATAGAGGAAAACTATGAACAAATTTAACAAAAACAAAAATATTTGGGATCAAAGTTGTCAAGCAATCCAATATCGTTTATCAGCACACGCCTGCATGTCTAGATCTGGTCAATCACCGGTATTGTGGTCCACTTAAACACAAAGGATGTTGACAATTTGGATAGATTATAAGTGACGATTCATTGTGATATATATTCCTAAATGAACATTTAGCTGATGACGACCAAGGATATTGTTGTCCGCTTAAATTAAGCAGCAAGATCTACAGACAACCTATTAAATGGTTCAATTTTAGATGTACTAGAACATGTTTCCCACTTCCCGATATACCCCGGTAATCAAGAACTTGCAAAGAACTCCTTACTTTAGGTGAGTATTCATTCGTTAAGAAATAATTCAGATATAGAAGTGCATATGTTGTATCCCAGGTCGGATGTCTTCCAATCACACAGAGGGAACAACATATGACTAACATAGATAGGGGGTTAGAGAGATAAAATGTTGCATATGCTGTGTCCCAGGTCGGATCTTCCGATCACGCAGAGGGGACAACATATGGCTAACAGATAGAAAGAATTTCATAGATAAGGAGGTGCGTAGAATTAGAGTTGCATATGTTGCAATCCAGGTCGGATCTCTTCCAATCACGCAGAGGAAGCAACATATGACTGACAGATAGAAAGCAAGAAAATAATTTCCTACAGACCTACTTTATCAGAACCCCCCAGTTGCCCTATCAGAACCAGAATTAAGGACATAACTCTGTACATCAAGGAAATGTTCAGCCACAGTTCTAGATAATTAACTTTTAGTGTATCTCGCAGGTTCCCCTGTTTATCTCACTACTCAATCTACCCGAGCGTCGTATGTTCAGTCCAAATGAAACTATAGAAGTCTATAATGTCTAGTCCTTTTATGGTCAAACAATGTCTAGTCCTTTTGAATCCTTTGTGCCTACCAGCACATTGAATACATAGTCTAGACAATTCGGCTTTAGTGCATTACACGCATCATAAATTGCCCTTTAGCACTATACTTCATATAACTTCCCAAACAAAACCTACTAAAGAAAAACTATAAGGAAATTAAAGAAAAAATGTCTTTGAAATGAAACAGTGTAAGATAAACTCAGGAGTGATCCCTTCCTTTCTTCCTTTCCAACAAAGGACACATACTCTCAAACAATGTTCTGAGTGTTGTACAGTTGAGAGATGCCTCCTATCATGTGCCTGGAACATCCACTATCAACAAACCGAAGTCTGATGATATGCCTCTATAGCTGCTCCGACACATAGCGGGATTAGTTGGTCTTTGGAACTCAGTCCATTTTGAAACTGGGTTGACCTTTTTCATCTTTGCAAAGTACTCTCTCCCATGACATGTCCTGTTTATCACAAACATAAGATGTAGAAATATTAGAATCATTAGAAGATTTGGGAGAGTGAACCTTTGGAACCCATCTGTAGTTGGGTTTAACCCATTTTTTTTCGAGCGGATGGGTGCCTCAGCACTTGCTTATGAACTTGAAGTTGGCCGTTGAGATGACTTTGATTTTGGCTTCATGGGAGCATCTCTTTGATTTGGCTTCTTGGCCGACATTCCCTTCTTGCCTTTGGGATTTTGATTCTTGGCCTTTTGCGCGTTCCAGTAGCCATTGTCTGAACGTGGCCTCAAATGGTTTCTTTTGAAAGATCTCCCTCTTGGCACGTTCTTCCAGACTTGTGCGTAGTAGGGAACGTATGCGCGATTTGGACAATTTCTGGAAATGTGTCCAGGTGTTCCACAGTGAAAGCAAGTCTTTTTATTCACTGGGAAATTGTTTCTTCCTGCCCCTGGTGGCGTATCCTTGCCTTGTCTCTTGCTTTTCCCACACGCACAGTTGCAGCAGGCACTCTGTTTAACTTGTGTTGGTGGCCTGTATTTCTCAACGGAAGGCTTGTTAGGAGTAACAGAACTAGAAGCAACAGAGTTAGAGTTCAAGGAGTCATTGGTTTGTTCAGTAGTATTCTCCTTGTTCTCATCTTCCTCTACTTTACCTGCACATGAAGTAGAACATTAGTATCTTTCATTTCAACACCCTCAGTTGCCTGTTCAGCAGCTGGTTTACCGTATACCATAAATGGTTCTCTATCAATCTCTTCCTGAGTCAAGGGATTAACATAATACAAATGGTTAGACGGAGGAGGGACACTCTCATATCCTAAACCCTTGGTTTGACTATCTTTAAAACTCAATTGTTTTTCAACTAAGGGCTCGACTGTCTTACTTGACGCATTATAATTTTTGAAACTAACATCTGTTTTTCCACACTTAATTTTCAAAGTGTCAAGTTCTTTGGTTACAGCAGCAAGTTTGTTTTTGATGTGATCATAATTTACACACTTGTTTCTGTAATCTTCTTGCAATTTCCTGAAGTCCTTAGTTTTGGCTTCTAATTTTTCTTTTAAAGGTTTTTGTTCTTTCCAAATAGTGTACCTTTCATATTTTAGATCCTCATTTTCTCTCTTAATCAACTCGATTTGATCACACAAAAATTTGTCAGTTTTAATGCAAGATTGAGAACAACCATTTTCACTAACCGGAATGTGTAAGGGTCGAATTGTTGTAATTAGTCGAAATATATTTTGTACTCTTCGAATGTTTTGTAATGTATTTTACTAGGGCGCTTTTATTCGAAGCTTTAGAGTCAATGCCTTAGTATATTTTTTGTACGCTTTCGGTTCCCTATAAATAGGATTTATTTACTAGAGTTAGATAAGAGTTTTTACAGACCTGTCTATGTTCTCTGTAAACATTCGAAAGCGTAAATCAAGCTGAAACAAGATCATATTTACATCTGGTGTTCAATCTTGAATTCATACTTGAATTCATACTTGAATTCATACTCTGATTAATTCAATACTCGATTCATTGATTCTTCAATTGGTATCAGAGCAGGAATCATATCTCTGATCTGATTTTCACGCTGTTCAAAAAGTTTTTTGAATCAACTTTTTGATTCAAAAGTTTCCGCATTTTTTGAAAGGGAAAAATTGTCTAGATCTTAGTCTGTGATTCGATTCTGCATTTGAATTGTTGAATCGAGTGTCATTCTCATCAATTCGATTTGATTCATCTAGTTTGTTTTCAAATTCTCAAATCTTTTCAAACTTCTCAAAATCATCTTCTGTACAACAATGGCGAGTTTCAATCTCAATTCGATGACCTCGTTTTCTCATCTGTTTGGTTCATCAACCAAAATTCCAATGCTAATCCCTGAATACTATGATCAGTGGGCTGATCGTATGCAGGATTATCTGAATGGTCTGGATGAAGAATTATGGTCATGTATCACTGAAAATTTCAATGTTCCAGTGAATGTTAAACCAAGTGGATCATCTTCTACAAATTCTGGAGTTGATAATCAATATGATCCTCTGAAGAAACTGGAGAAGAGGTGTATGAGGGAACTACGAGGTGCTTTACCTCCAGT
The DNA here is from genome assembly GCF_052849685.1 of Lactuca virosa. Classification (NCBI taxonomy): domain Eukaryota; kingdom Viridiplantae; phylum Streptophyta; class Magnoliopsida; order Asterales; family Asteraceae; genus Lactuca; species Lactuca virosa. The sequence goes on from NC_136429.1 coordinate 486,894,655, forward strand.
TGTGTACAATTACGTTAGAAGTTGTACAACTGCAAAGGGGGTATGGAACAATCTGACAGATAAGTTTCAAGGAAGTGAGAAAACAAAAATCAATTCAGTCAAACAGTGTTTGGTTGAACTGAAAGATTTCAAACAAAAAGAAGAAGAAACAATTGAAGTTTAATATGATCGTCTGAACGAGTTAATCTATCGTTGCAATCGCTATGGAATTACCAGGACTTCAATGGAATTCAATCTCATCTTTGTAATGGGGCTTCGAAAAGAGTGGAGAAGTGTGAGTATGATGGTGAAGAATCAACAAAGTTTTGATACATCAACTCTCAATGATTTGTACAATCAGTTGAAAACACATGAAATTGAGGTAAATGAAATTGCTGAGGAATCGAAGCTGAATTTGGGAGGTCCATTAGCTCTTGTGTGAAAGATTTCGGAGAAAGAAGCTGAAAATGATGATTATGAGGAAGAAGAAGGATTCATCATGAATTCAGATAATGAAGCAATAGCATTTTACTCGAATAATCTTGTTAAGAAATTTTTCAAAAAGCCGTTCAATTCGAAGACTAAGCTTGCTGAGGTGAAAGGAAGTTCTGTGAGTAAAAATGTTGTTGAGGAGAAAAAGAAAGTTGAGAAGCAAGATTCGAAGATAGCTGAAGGAAAGGGTGAGAAGAAGCTGAAAGGTGATGCTGGAATAGATTGTCATTATTGCAACGGTGCGAATCATCTTGCAAATGACTGTATGCTTCGAAAAAAGGATGAGAGGAAGAATAAAGTCAAAGATGAGGCATACTATGCAGAGAGGCTTGAGGAGGTTCGTGCTGAAGCAAAGAATTTGTCATTGGTTGCAAAGGGTGAGCATGAGGATGAAGATGGAACTTATCAAATATGGTCATCTGGATCAGATGATGAAGAAATGCGAAATCCGACACATGGAGCGTTGTATGCGAAAATGGAGGAGGACTCAGATGATGAGGAATTCGAAGTGAGGGGACGATGCTTCGTATTCAAATCGGCTGACAAATCTCCAATTACAACAAAGGTACGTAAAATTCTCGAATCTTTTAATATTCCTACTCATGCTTATGATTCTGAACTAATATCTTTTGATGAAACGGTTACTTATTTTGATTCAATTGTTGTGTCTGCTAGTAATGAGGCCAACAAATTGTCCGTGGAGTTGTTAGAGACGAAAAAGAGATTAGACATGAAAATAAGAAAAATTGAATGTTTGGAATTACAAATTACAAACATTATGTGTGATAGAGATACTTTAACGAGTGATGTCAAACTTTTGCTAGCACAAAGAAACATTTACTGTAATTCTGCGAAAAGACTTTATGGCAAATTAACTGATTTACATCATTCAAGTGACATAAGTAAAGAGCAACATAGAAAAGTACTACCTTTTCTAGCATTCGAAAGAGCTAAGGTAGATAATATTTCGTATGATTGTGAGCAAATAATAGCTGATTTTGACAAAGTTCCTGATGATAGATATAAATATGGAATTGTCAAAATTGATGAATGTCTTGATGCAAATGAATTGGTTAACATCGTGAATGATACTTTGACTAAAACTGAACAAATTCAAATTTTGAAAAAGACTGAGAATTCAACATCTGATTCTCAATCTAATTTTGCTGACATTGAAGATAATTCTGACAATATTAGTGAAATTAGTGAACTTGAAGATGTTGATTGTTCTCAGTTGTCTGTTATTAATGTTTCATCAACATCTAAAGGGAAAGAAAAAATTAAGGATTTGATGGTTGAAAATGAAACTGATATACCCTCAACTTCGAAAGTTAGTGATGTGAACTTCGTGGATATCAAAGAGTGTCAAACTGATGATAGTGATGATGAAGATGAAGAGAAAATTTCAAAGGAAAAGAAATCATCAAAGGAAGAAGAAAATCCACGAATAGTGGTTGATCAAGTGTATTGTGATACACAAAAGTTTTAAAAAGTGATGAATGAAAAAGGTGAACACTATCTTGAAACGAATACAGTGGTTTATCCAAATTTCAAATGTACAGATGATGTCATTTTTCCAAATCAAGTTTTCGTAACTACTAGAAATGTTGAGAAAATCAAACCAGAATTAAAGAAGTTAGTTGAAGAGGATAATTCAAAAACAACTGATGAAGGATTTTTCGTAAATCAAAGCACAGTTGAAAACAAATTAACAAAGAATTCGTATGTTTTCCAACGTCAAAAACCACAAAGAAAATGGGTTGAAAAATAAAAAATTGAAAAAGAGAATTCAAAACAATTTGAAAAGGAATGTGAAAAAGTTATCAAATTAAACTCCAAGGAATTCAAAGATCAAATTGACAAATTTTCGAAGGAAAACAACATTTCAAAAAGACAAGCAAGAAACAAAATATTTTGGCAAAATGTTGAGTCTCAAAAGGTGTCTGAATCACAATCACCCAAAAATGTTTTCAAAGCTAAAAATTCATCTTTTTCAACAAAACCTCAACATTCATCTCAATCAAATCATTCAAAGTATGAAGTGAATAATCAACCAAGGTTTTCGAAAGTTTTAGAAACTAATATTCCAAGAAAATTTTCAAATCACTCAAATCCAAATGAAAAATTCTTTCAACGTCAACATTTTAAATCAACAGTTGATACATCATATGCTAAATCTTTTATAACAAATCCAAAAGTTGATTTTGTTCCTCAAAAGTCAAATTTTCCAAATCAAACGAAGAAAGAAACTATGAAAACTTCATGAGAAAAAGGAATAACGTCAAGGAAGAACATTGGTCATTGGCTTGAAGGCAAAGGAAAGATGTATCAGTCAAATACATTTTCAAAGGAGCAAATTCACGAAGCATATGAAAAGTATATGAATAATTCATCAAATGGCAGTTCATCGTCTAAGGATTCGAACATTTCAGTCAAAGCTTGGAAACCAGTAATAAAAGCAAAGAATGTTCATTCACAAACTCAGAATTCGAAGGGTAATGTCAGTGAACATTCGAAACCATCAAAAACTTATGTTTCGGTTCCTTTAAATGAAGATGTAAACTTAATTGATAGTCTCAAAACAAAAGTTTGTGATTGGGTTAAAAGTTCTTCATTGCATTCGAAATTGAAATCTAATTTCCAAGGACCCAAAAAGCCTTGGGTACCTAAATTTTTCCATTGAATGTAGGTACTATGTGACGAGCAAAATGATAACAAGTGGTACATCGATAGTGGTTGCTCTCGTCACATGACTGGGAAGAAGGAAAATTTATGGGATTTTCGAAGGATAATGGAAGTTTGGGAACAATAAAAAATGTCAAGTCAAAGGATATGGGAAGATCACGAATGGACAATTCACAGTGAATCGTGTAGCGTATGTTGAAGGTCTTCAACATAACTTGATAAGTGTTTCTCAACTTGTTGTGGGCACTGGCAATCAAGTTCTTTTTAACGAAGAAGGAAGTGTTATTTCGAATGTCAACACAAAAGAAGTGTTACTAAAATCCAAAAGGAAAGGTGACATGTTCACTTTGGATATCAATCCGATAGTAGGGAAACCTGGTATATATCTTCTTTCAAAAGCAACAACAGACTTAATTTGGTTATGGCATTGAAGATTTTCTCATCTCAATTTTCGAAACATCAATAAGCTTGTGGTACAAGATCTGGTAAGAGGTTTACATGTACTTAAATTTGACAATGATTCTTTATGTGCAGCTTGTGAAGTTGGCAAGCAACATAAAAAAGGTCATCCAATTACAATAGATTCGAAAATTGTCGCACCTCTGGAGCTTTTACATATTGATTTGTGTCGTCCTTCGACTGTTTCAACTCTCAACAAGAAACGGTAGATTTTAGTTATTGTTGATGATTTTTCCAGATTTACGTGGGTTTATTTTCTCAGGCTTAAATCCGAAGTTACACAAATCATGATTGACTTTATCAAAAAGATGGAAACAACATTGAAGAAGATTGTTCGAAAAATTAAGAGTGATCATGGAACTGAATTTAAGAACAATGTTCTTGATTCATTTTTGGTGGACAAAGGAATTTCACATAATTTTTCATCTCCATACACACCACAACAAAATGGTGTTGTTGAACGAAGAAATAGGTCTCTATGCGAAGCGGCAAGGACTATGTTGGCATATGCGAATCTCCCACAATACCTTTGGGCTGAAGCCGTATCCACCACATGTTTTACTCAAAACATATCTTTCATTCATCGCCGTTTTAACATTACTCCATATGAAATTCTCAACAATCGAAAACCTAACGTCAAATTTTTTCATGTTTTCGGATGCAGATGCTTCATTATGAATCTCAAGGATAATCTTACGAAATTTCAAGCTAAAGCAGATGAAGGGATTTTCTTGGGATATTCGCATAATTCAGTCGCATATTGTGTGTTGAACAAAAGAACACGAAGAGTTGAAGAAACTTTTAATCTTACATTTGATGATTACTACATTAAACAAACAACATCACAGTTTGAAAATCATCCTATTCTGACAAAAACACAAGATGAATGTGAATCCTCACAAACATTAGATGTTGATTATGATTTAATTTTTGGAATTTCAGATCATGCTGTTAATGCTGAAATACATGCAAATGATAATCATATCTCTGAACTCACAAAGCTTACTGATGATTCAACATCAACTTCTACATAGAAAAGCGAAAGTATGCAAAACAATCCAATGGAGGGGGAGCAATTGGATTCGAATACTCTAGTTAAGGAAGAACATTCTTTCGAGGGGGAGAACGGAAGAGTGAATGCTAATGTTGAGGGGGAGCATAATGTTGAGGGGGAGCATTTAGAAAACATTGAGAATAATGATGATTTAGATGATGTTTGTTCGATTGCAGGTTCAGAAAATGAAGATATATACGAAGATGCACCTTTGGAATTTGATCTAGCATATCCGCCAATGGAAAAGTGGACAAGAGATCATCCGAAGGATCAAGTAATTGGGAATCCACAAGAGGGAGTTTTAACAAGAGCTCAAATTCGCGCAAAGAATGAGGTATTGAATACTCATCAAGAATTTTGTATGTTCAATGTTTTTATATCTAAAATTGAACCAAAAACAGTTAAGATTGCAATGGAACACTCAGATTGGGTTGTTGCATTGCAATCTGAATTGTCTGAATTTGAACGAAACAAGGTTTGGAGATTAATTCCTAAACCTGAAAATGTTTCGATTGTCGGGTTAAAATGGATTTTCAAAAATAAAACCGACAAAGATGGAAATATTGTTCGAAACAAAGCCAGACTTGTTGTTAAAGGTTATTCACAACAAGAAGGAATCGACTATGAAGAAACTTTTGCCCCTGTCGCAAGACTCGAGGCAGTTCGTATATTTCTGGCTTATGCAGCTCACAAAGATTTTGATGTTTATCGAATGGACGTGAACTGTGCATTTCTAAGTGGAGAGCTTGAAGGAACTGTTTACGTGGAACAGCCCCCAGGTTTTATTAACGAAGAATTTCCAAATCATGTTTATATTTTAGATAAGGCAGTTTATGGTTTGAAACAAGCACCACGAGCATGGTATGCAACTCTTATTTCATTTTTGAAACAATCTAAATTTAAACAAGGATCTGTTGATCCCACATTATTTCGAAAGAAAGTTGGGAATCATCTAATGCTTGTTCAAATTTATGTTGATGATATTATTTTTGGCTCAACTGACCCTGCTTTATCTAGAGAATTCGAAGATTTGATGAAAAGTCAGTTTGAAATGAGCATGATGGGAAAAATCAATAATTTTCTTGGTTTGAATATTCGTCAAAACAGAGAAGGGATTTTTATTAATCAGGAGAAATATACGAAGAATCTGCTTGAAAAGTTTGGATTGACGAATAGCACAAACTTACGAGTTCCAATGGCAACTGGCATAAAGTTGACACCTTCATTAGATAAACCTACAGTTGACCTAACTCTTTACAGGAGCATGATTGGTTCATTACTTTGTCTTACAGCAAGTAGATCTGATATCATGTTTTCTGTATGTAATTGTGCTAGGTATCAGTCAAATCCACGAGAACCACATCTCACTGCTGTGAAGAATATATTTCGTTATCTTAAAGGAACAATTTCGTTAGGATTGTGGTATCCTTCGAACACTGGGTTCTTTGTACATGCATATTCGAATGCAGACCTGGGTGGTTGTAATCTTGATCGAAAGAGCACAAGTGGTGGATGTCAATTTCTTGACGACAAATTGGTGAGCTGGCAGTCGAAAAAGCAAACATGTGTATCAATCTCAACAGCTGAAGCAGAATATGTGGCTGCTGCTGCTTGCACTTCACAAATAATATGGATCCAAAGTCAATTGCGTGATTATGCAATAAATATGAAAAAGATTCCTTTATATTGTGATTCTCAAAGTGCGATAAGAATTTGTCATAATCCTGTGCAGCATTCGAAGACTAAACATATAGCTCTTCGTTATCATTTCATCAAGGATCACGTGGAGGATGGGAATATTGAAGTATATTTCGTGAAAACAACTGATCAGTTAACTGATATTTTCACGAAACCTTTAGATGAAAAATCCCTTGTGAGAATTATAGAGGGACTTGGAATGATCGATGGAAATTCTGTTCCATACGAAAAAGAAGAATGATGCATGATAAGGACTGATTCAGAGGAGCTGACTGAAAGACAAAGCAATATCCGTCAGCATTCAGAGGTTACTGTTCATAGTCAACGCTTCGACCCCTTCGAATTCGTAAATTTGTTACTTATTTTAAGGGTTGATTCAGAGGTTACTGTTCATAGTCAACGCTTCGACCCCTTCGAATTCGTACATTTGTCACTTACAAGGGGATGATAAAATTTCGCATTTTTGCAACAAGTACTTTTTATTTTCGAAAATTTAAAAAAAAAAATCCAAAAAGATTTTCGTTTGTTTTGTCATTTAATTTTCGAAAATTCAAAAATCCAAAAAGATTTTAGTTTGTTTTGTCATTTAATTTTCGAAAATTCAAAAATACAAAAAGATTTTCGTTTGTTTTGTCATTTATTTTCGAAAATTCAAAAATACAAAAAGATTTTCGTTTATTCTGTCTTTATTTTCGAAAACTCAAAACAACAAAACTATTTTGATTCTTATTTTTTTAGTATTTTGTTGCCGATAATCTTGAAGACACAGAGTGGCTTATGCTTGCAGTTCTAGGGTCAGGTACATTTTTCGTATGAATCGATAAATTTTTCTTCAATTGAACTAGTTAAGTAGTCCCTAGAAGCATGCTGCTGAATGTTGTCCAAAGCCTCCAATGACTCAATGTGTGTATACGAAAGCCTTAATGAAATATTTCATACGAAAATTTCTTCCCAATCAGGCTTATATTCACATTAGTCTCTGAGCTACCAGACTCTTCTAAAAATGAGTTAAGAGTTTACTTTTTGGTCCAAATATAACAGAGGTACTTTTCGTGTCTTTCACCAATCTTTTTCATCCATAAACTTCTTACACAATCACACACGAAGACATATGTCCGAGAGGTCTTTGATCATACCCATCGAGACTTAGACATATCAAAACTCTGTGTTTATGATTTGACATCATGAGACCGTGATGAAAGTGAAACTCAATTTTCATTATCTTTTTAAGGAATTGACGGGGAACTAAGTTCCAGATTTTCACGAAACTTTTGTTTCTGTATCAAAATTCGAAACTCCAAATCATATTCATTTCGAATGAGTGGTCTTGATCAAACATTCGAAACCCACGATGTTTGTTACCCAACAAGATCCAGCACACAAATTTTTTCTTGAATATGATTTCCGTGTGAGTTTCATTCGAATATCCTTGTCATTTCAAAAATTTATCAAAGCCAACTTGTCACTGACTACACCGGTCAAACGAGTAATTTCTGTTACAATTTCTCACCTTATGTTTAGGATGACATGTAACGAAATTTTTGAACTACCCACAAAGCATTATAAAAGAAGCCCTTCGATACTTATCAACAAGTATTCGACTATAATTCACGGGAACCCAGAAAAGTTATTGATCATTTCTCTTAATGATTAATGAAGTAATCTTTGCCCGGGATTTTATCTGCTTTTGTGTCAATCGTTTGACATCACAATATCCCATATTTTTCTTATTTTTGTTTCTCGTCTATATTCTTTGGAACACTGCACTCACGAAATCCTTGAGGCTCTGAGTAATACCAACTCAGGCTGATGATTTCAAACTTCTGGCATATGACTTCGCTTTTCATCCCAAAAGTGAAAGAGCCTTGCTTCCATTCGAAGGGTTCTGACGCTTACAATACTCTTGGGGATAACAAGACAGGCTGTTTATAAATGACGTATGGTATTCTGTCCGGTTTTCAAGGTGATGTGACAGCTACTTTTTGACGCATGGCTATTTTTCCGCAGTAATGGTCCGACTTTCAAGGTGCCACGTCGGATATCATTAAATACACATCCCGCTTCAAATTCAAACATCAAGGTTACATATAAAAAGGGATTCAAGGGTTCATTGTCAGTTTATGCGATCAAAAAGCAAATTTCACAAATTCTCTGTTCATTATTATCTTTAAACCCTAACAATGGCGACTTCTGCTCATGTTGATTCTCATACCACTGAAGATGCTTCTTCCGTACCAATAATGAAGATTCAGCCAACTAACTATTACGTGGAGGGTGAAGTTTCTCAATACCCCAAAGAATTGAAGATGCTCATCGTTGCCTTGAAGAACTCTGTTTTTTCTACGGCGATGTTCAATTCTTTCTCTGTTCCATTGTCCTGGCTTTCTCAAGCAGGATCAACTGCTACTTACAACAAAGCTTTTGGTGAATGATAAAAAGGTCAGATTATCCAAGAAACTCTTTTGCCAAATTCTTGCTATTCCAAATTCGCCTCCATATGTTGATTTCATATTTCCTCAAATCGTCTACATGTTTAATGAGATGGGATATCAGCCACCATTGTCTAAGATTAGTGATTTTAAGAAATCTGGTCTTCCACGACTATGGAATTTCTTATTTGGTATTTTTCTACGATGTTTGACTGGGAGAACAGTTGGTCTAGACAAAGGAAGAATGGAGGTTTATGCCATGGTTGCTGGCATATATTATGATCTTCAAGTGGACTATTCTACACAATTATGGAAGGAATTCCAAAAGGGTGTAGAACATACGAATGCTATTCATGGTATTTCGTGTGCACGATACTGGAGCCTGATTTTGCAATATTTTTATAATAAGGAAGGGATTTTGGTACCAAATGATGACGAAAAAGTTGTCTTTCAATCATACCACTATCCGAAGGAAGTAATAGATAATGCTGATGATTTTCCAACTGTTGCTCGTATTCCGGATGCGATGCTTAAAAGAGTTGATCCTATGAATTCAGTTTTGGTAGCATATTTACAAACAATTGATTCTTCTGTTCAGACTGGGATATTGTTGCCAAGGGAAGAAAAGAAGTCTAAACGATCAAAGAAGTCTGAACCTGCTTCTTCTGAAAAGAAAATCAAGGATTCGAAATCTTCGCAATCTCCAAAGAAAAAGCCTGAAACCGTTGAAGTATCTGTTGCTGAGACTCAAGTGATTGAACCCATTCTTGAAGAATCACAAGAGAATGTAATCATTCTTTCGAAGACTGGAATGTTTCGAAGAATCAAAATGAAGTTCACTCACAAAAGCAAGTCTCCTACACACAAAGTGGTTCGAAAACCTCAAATCACTCATCAAGGTGTGTTAATTCGAGAAGTGCCAACACCTATTTCTCCGGTGTCCAAGAAACGAAGGGCTGAGGATATGGCCAAACGATTGTCAAAGAAGAAGAAGAAGAAGAAGACTCGAAAACTCGTAATTTCTACTGAGTCAACAGAAGATGATGATGAAAGAATTCCAGAAACCCCAGAGTTCACTCATCTCACAAAAAGTTCCACTCCTGACAAGTCAGTCGTCATACCATCCGAAGATTCGATTGCCAAATCAGTTTCTGAGGCGGTTCGAACTTCAGGCATCCATGCATACATATTTGATACGGATGCAAATGTCGATATGGGTGAAGGAGGTTCGAAAAATGAAGCTCAAGGTCACGTTACTTCTGCTCCTTTTGAAAGTATTGTTTCTTTACCATTATCCACTACTCCTCTTACTTCAACCACAGATTCCCCAACACTCGAACACATTCTTGATCAACCCTTTACTTCTATTTTTTCTTCACAATCTACCGAGCCACCCAAACCAACTTCACCTGTTCAAGAAACCATTTTTATGGAGACAGAGACGGATAATGAGGGGTTTGGTGGTATGTTTGATGAATTGGAAATTCATGAAGAAGAAGAACAATTTCCCGATCATATGTTGATGACCATGAAGCAGTTTAAAATTCTGAATCAGAAATTGAATTCCATAATTCAATCTCAAGCAGATCTAGGGGGTGGTTCATCTGTTTCTAGTTTGGAGGTTGATTCAATGTTGAAAATGCTCGAAGCCAGAGTGGTTAGCAAAGTATCTGGAATGATTACTGACTCTGAGTCTCGAATTCTGGAGAAGGTTGATTATAATGATCAAAATAATGAACTCCGGATCAAATCTCAAAATTCAATGTTTACCAGTGATGTGAAAAATTTGAAGAATGTCGCAAAGGAAAGGCATGTTCTTTTTGTGCAAGAAGTGAAAAAGGTCAGGGAGGATGTAAATTTGCAGATTCACAAACTTCGTGAAGATATGCAAAAAGAAATTGTCACTGTTCAACAAGATTATGCATCATTAAATCAAAAGGTTGATATCATTTGTGATGCAGTCACACGTTATGTTAAGTTGTATGAAAGTTTGAGTCCTCAACTAACTGAAATTTCAACATCCGAAAGTGCAAGCTTTGAGGAAGTGCTTAAGTTGCTCAAGGAGTTAAAAGAAATTTCTGACAGGCCGGTTTCTTCTTCTTTGCTCACTCCTGAATTTTTATCACAGAAATTTATCCATTTCGAAGCCATTCTCAACTAGCAACTTGCTCCTCTCTTTCGCATATCAAGTCTTCTTCCAACAACGATTGCCCTACCTGTTTTCACAGGGGTGCAAGGGGGAGAAAGAAAAAACTAGTGAGTCGAAGACTAGTGGAGAAGATGAGAAAGTTGTGGGAAAAGTCTTTTCTTTGAAAATCCCAACAACAAAACTAGTAATAGTTTCTGCTGAACTGGTTACTTCAACTGTTGTAACAACAATGCCAATTGCAAGACCAATTTCGAAAGGAGTTGTTATTCGTAAATCTTCAGAGACTGGTGGGAGTGGTTCTAATCCAAAAGAGACAATTGTCAATCCAGCCTTGAAAGATAAAGGGAAATCAATTGTAGTGGAAAAGTCGAAAGAGGAAAAGAAGGCTGAAGCAGAAGCTGAAATTGAAAAACTGAGGATTATTCAAAGCATTATGACTCAGCGTGCTAGTGATCCGAAGGGAATGGATAAAGGTGATCCAGCTAAACACTATAATTACGAAACAATTGAGGCCAAGGTTGCTTTTAATCACATGTATACATTCGAGAAGAAACCAAAGCAGAGTTATTTGGTCACAAATACTGATGCAAGCCAGCTGGATTTTCCCATAAACGAAATGATGTTTATCATGCCTCAGTTCAAAGCAGAAGGGAATTTTAAAAATAAGGATGAAGGTACACACATGAAAATTCGTTTTCATGCTGTTCTTGGAAAAGCCCCTGAGGAAGTTTGGTCTTTAATAAAAATCAAGAAGGTCATAAGTATGAAAAAGGATGTGATTTTCAAAAACACAGTCCAGAATGATAAGTATGTGGTTGCCAGGGCAAATGGAAATATTTGCGAATTCACTGTTGCTGTTTTTCCATTGATGAACTTGTATGATCTTATACAAGTTGCATTACTTCTAAAAGGCAAATCATTTTCATTCCTTCAAAACACTGAACCAGATGAATTCAAGCTTGGAGTTACTCACATCAAGATTTTTATCGAAAACTATTATGAGTGCTTGGCACTAACAGATGTGGAATTAGCTACTGCCAAAGGAATGGAAATAAAAGCACCGATGGCTCCTACGAAGACTCAGGCGGAATTGAAGAAATATGCTGATGGTGAAATTTGCCTGAAGCCTTTTGGAATGGTCTTCGCAGGAAAAGACAAAGCTGGAAAAGCTAAACGGTTCTTATTCCAAGCAAGTGAAGTAGAGAGATATTCAACATCTCAATATACGAACTTGATTGTTCGTATGAATCATTGCAACAAGAACAATGAAGGAGACAAGAAAGAGCTGAAGAAGATTATCTCCTGGTACACGGAGATTCGAAGAGTGTTACTGTATTCCATCACACTTCTTACGAATTGAAGACTTCGACTATGATTACAAAGGGGGAGATTGTAAGGGTCGAATTGTTGTAATTAGTCAAAATACATTTTGTACTCTTCGAATGTTTTGTAATGTATTTTACTAGGGCGCTTTTATACGAAGCTTTAGAGTCAATGCCTTAGTATATTTTTTGTACGCTTTCGGTTCCCTATAAATAGGGGTTATTTACTAGAGTTAGATAAGAGTTTTTACAGACCTGTCTATGTTCTCTGTAAACATTCGAAAGCGTAAATCAAGCTGAAACAAGATCATATTTACATCTGGTGTTCAATCTTGCATTCATACTTGAATTCATACTCTGATTAATTCAATACTCGATTCATTGATTCTTTAGAATGTTTGAGGAACTCATTGTTTAAAAATATGTCCTTTGACTTAAAAACCGAGAATTCAACCTTAAAAGTCACATTTAAAAAATCAAACTTAAAAGTCAAACTTGAAAAGTCAAACTTAAAAGTCAAACCGAAAAGCTAAATTTGAAAATTTGAAAGTCAAACGAGAAAGTCAAAGTTTAAAGTCAAAGGTCAAACTTGAAAAGTCAAAATCAAAATTTGAGGTCAAAGGTCAATTTAGAAATTTAAAAATTAAAAGATAATATCTTTAAAAGAAAAAAGAATTTAAAATTAAAAGAAATTTGAATTTTGGGCTAAAAGAGTCAAATTTGCGAAAATAGGTGCGACTGGGAGTGCTTTTGAATTAAATTTCGAATGAATGGAACAAAGGACTTGCTAGTCCAACTGGTAAGACGCGTTGTTTAGAAGGGAGGAGACCCGGGTTCGATCCCCGGCATCCCCAAATTCGATTCCCCTTTTTTTATTGGAAGCAGACTGCGAGGATGCTGAGATGCGAAGCGATGCGATGCGAACCGAGGACGACTACTGCTGCTGACCGAGACCGAAGCGAAGACCGAGAACGAGGTGCGAACCGGAAACGCTGCTGGACCACAAACCATCGAGCCGCACACCCTGACCGTACACGTGTGAGGCTGGCCGCAAACCGAGCCGTACACGTGACTTCGGACCGTAAACTCGCGAGCCCTCGGACCGTAAACTCCGGAAAAATTTGATTCTCCTTTTTTTAATGGAAGCAGACTGCGAGGATGCTGAGATGCGAAGCGATGCGATGCGAAGTGATGACGACTACTGCTGCTGACCGAGACCGAAGCGAAGACCGAGAACGAGGTGCGAACTGGAATCGCTGCTGGACCATAAACCATCGAGCCGCACACCCTGACCGTATACGTGCGAGGTTGGCCGCAAACCGAGCCGTACACATGACTTCGGACCGTAAACTCACGAGCCCTCGGACCGTAACCCCTCTGACCGCAAACTCCTCGGACCGTAAACTCCAGAAACCCTAGCTGCTGACCGTAAACGCCGCCACCTCCTCGCTGGTTACGACCAAAAACAACGTTTTTCACCTTTTTTGCTCCAAAACTCGATCAAAAACTCGTTTTTATGAAAAACACGAAGAACAAACCCCCCTTATTTGGCCAAGATCTATTCAAAAACACAGAAATCCTTCAAAAATAAGATCAAATAAGCTCCAGATCTGACAAAATTGATTGATACAATCCAACTCTGATACCACTTGAACGTTCCCAATCTGCTTGTGTATCAATCAGATCCGTTTGATGGTGCGGAATACCAATCAAACGGATGATGCCAGATCAAATGAAGAAGAAGGAGAAGAAGAAGATGATGAATCTTGTATGAATTGATTTGAATTAAGATCCAGATACAAGATTCACACACACACTAACACACACTAAAGTTCCTCTATTCTCTCTCACTTTCTCTCTCTAGAACACCTTGGGTTTCACACACTTAAGCTCTCCACTATAGCCTCTTCCTCACATACATGCACTCCTCAGCCTATATATAGGAGACATGGACCGTAAATGGGTTTACGGTCGTAAACCTGTTCACGGCCGTAAACACAGCCGTAAAGTCATATATGGCCGTAAACACCAAGCTGTTTACGGTCCTAGACATAAAAATACATTTTCCTAGAAAAGTAAAGTATAAACCATAATTTAGACCCAACATCTACTCACTCCGTGAACCAAAACAACCCTTTAGATACCATTCCATACTCAGATCCCTTAAGGGTCAACTCTGGGCAAGTCGAAGTCATTGTCAACTCAAAGTCATTGTCAAGTCAAAGTCAACGCTCCGAGTTGACTCAACTCGTGGAGTTTACCCTTCAACTCATCGAGTTCTCATAAATCACAGAATCGTGAAATCACGATCTAATTCATCGAGTTTTCCTCCAACTCGCCGAGTTCCTTCTTCACAACAGAAATCGGACTTTCCTAGTACAACTCATCGATTTCCCTTGTGGACTCGCCGAGTTCCATTATCATAATCGGGAATGTTCGACCCAACTCGTCGAGTTCCTCTATTTACTCGCTGAGTTCCTCGTATTTCTAGTCTATTCATTCCATTCCTCAGATCTAAGGTTCCAGAATACAGATCTATATTGTTCCCATGTCCTACTCTTGTAAAGTCGAAAACATGACGACTTTACATGCCTCAAATGGACCTAATCTCGAGTTATAGCAACCTAATTCTATGGACATGGTCTCTTCTTGGACAAGAACGGGTTTAAGACCCTTTTTATGAATCTAAGGACCAAATATCACTGGAAATGGAAGTTTGTATCATCATAACTTTGGAGGTTATAAATCTTCCAACAACGGGGTCAAAAAGACCCATAAAACAAGACTAAGAGGGATATAAGCTATGAAACATCAAGTTAAGGACTTTTTACCTCAGAAAGTTCCCAAAGATGGACGAGATCCCAGATCTAATGCTTCTCCTCAAGCTCGATGACTTTTAGTTCTTCCAACTCCTTTACCAAGCACAAAAACACAAAAAAAATCCACTCAACACTCCAAGTTCCTCACCAAGGAGCTCACAGTGCAATTTAGGTTTTAGGGAGGCTGATGAGAGGCTGAGGGAAAAGATTAAGTCATTTAAATAAAGTGCAAAACCTTGGAAATTAGGGTTTCATTCAAGCTAATCTACTCGTCGAGTCGAGGCTTCTCAAATCGTCGAGTAGATTACTTAAATCACACGGTTATGAAAATCTCTACTCGACGAGTTTGGGGCTTCCAACTCATCGAGTTGCTCTGTAAATATGAATAAATTATAATGAAATGCGTACCAGGAACCAGGCGTTACACATATAGGGGTAAACTCTATGCAACGCTTTTGTGTAATGGATAGATTATCATCCTATAATGTTATAATAGGTAGACCATGGAACCACGATACGAAGGCTGTCCCCTAGACATACCATCAATGTTTCAAAATGCGCACTCCATAGGGGACAATAAAGATTGCATGTGACCAAAAAGAATCCAATGAGTGCTACACTACTTCGATGAAATCTTCAACAATACCACAACAAGGATATAAATTAAAGCATGGGGCACGAGGTTTGTTCGAAACAAGAGAACAAGATGTAATGGAAGTGCCCTTGAACCTCGAGGATCCTGAAGCTAAAGTCCTTATAAGATCCTTAATGCTAGAAGAAATCAAGCAAGAACTAATAAAGTTCCATAAAGATAGAAGCAAAAGATTCGCCTAGAAGGATGAGGATGTGATAGGTATAGAAAAGAATATTATAACTTATAAACTTAACATTGATACTTCTTTTAGGCCAATACACCAAAAGAGAACAAAGTTTGAACCTGAAAGAAACCAGATCATCCAAGAAGAAGTATAAAAGCTCCTTAAAACAAGGATGATCAAGGAAGTCAAGTTCCCAAGATGGCTGGCCAATGTGGTCGTCGTGCAAAAGAAAAATGACAAATGGAGAATATTTGTGGACTATACGGATCTAAATAAGGCTTGACCCAATGATCCTTTCCCCCTACCACACATAGACTCCATGATAGATGCTACGACCGGCCATGAATTGCTAAAGTTTATGGATACATCAACGGTGTGCCAACAAATCCAAATCGAACCATCTGATCAAGAAGATACCGCATTCATTACCCCAACATGTATACACTTCTATACTACTATGACATTTGGTAATAAAAATCATAGACTCCATGATAGATGCTACGACCGGCCATGAATTGCTAAAGTTTATGGATATATCAACGGTGTGCCAACAAATCCAAATGGAACCATCTGATCAAGAAGATACTGCATTCATTACCCCAACATGTATACACTGCTATACTACTATGACATTTGGTAATAAAAATGCAAGGTAAACATACCAAAGGCTAGTCAACCGGATGTTCAAGGATAAACTGGGGGACACCATGGAAGTCTATATCAATGACATGGTGGTAAAATCAAAGAAAGCTGAAAATCACATATAGAATGATGAAGAAGCCTTCAACATACTAGACGAATATAACATGAAGTTGAACCCTTCCAAGTGCCACATAGGAATGAGTTCAGGCATGTCCCTTGGATACATTGTAACTAAATGAGGAATAGAAGCAAGCCCGGAGAAAATAAAAGCCATCATCAATTTAAGATCCCCATCCTTGACGAAGGATATTCAGAGACTAACAGGAAGAGTAGCAGCACTCAACAAAATCATATCAAGATCCTCAGAAAGGTGAAAGCCTTTCTATGATATGTTGAAGAAGTATAAAAGGTTTGAGTGGGCTAAAGAACATGAAGATGTTTTTAAGGTACTTAAAAATTATTTAAGTTCAGCAACCTTGCTAGTGAAACCATTAGATGGGGAACCACTCCTCCTATACCTTTTAGTATCCTCTAACGTTGTAAGTGATGTTTTAGCCAAGGATCAAAATGCGGATCAATATCCGATATAGTATGTTAGTAAAAGTATCCTAGAGCCTAAGACCATGTATTTCCATCTTGAAAAATAATACATCCATTAGTAACAACTTCGACAAAATTAAGACACTATTCTGAAACACATACTATACATGTAAGAACTAATTACCCATTAAGATTGTTATGCAAAAACCAGAGTTGTCATGTAGGATGGAAAAAGTGGTACATGAAGATAAGCACATATGACATCAAATATGAACCAAGATCATGAATAAAGTCGCAAGCACAAGTAGACTTAGTGGTTGATTTTAGTGTTGATCTACAACCTGAAGTGGAATTAGAAAGAAAAGAACTCCAAAAAGAAGAAATGATGGTAAGATGGACGCTCTTCACTGATGGTTCCTCAAAATTTAGAGGAACAGATATGGGGATCATGCTAAAATCACCATAGGGGGACAGCATACCCCAGACAGTTAGCTGTGAATTCAATGCAATCAACAACGAAGATGAATATGAAGCATTGAATTTGGGATTGCAGCTGACCAAGGATATTCAAATCAAGGATTTCCAGGTATTTGTTAACTCTTTATTATTAACTAATCATTTTAACGGATCCTATGTAGTTAAAGGCGAAAGACTAGTTCTATAACTCCAAATCCTCAAAAAGTTGGCATCTAAATTTGAGACTTTCAGCCTAAGCCAAGTTCCAGAGAAGAAAAATGTTGATGTAGATGCACTAGCCAACCTAGGATTTTTTTTCAGGATCCCGTCGGAGGTCAGGATCCCTATAACCTATATATTGATCCTGACGATAGAAGATCCCTCCAACAAACCACATGATCCCAATCACCATGACCAAACAACCAACATGGAAGTAATTGAGGATCCTGACCCTCAACCAATTCCTCAGGATCCTAGTAGTTAAGATCCCAACAATCAGGATCCTCCGCAACACTCTAAATCTTGGATCCAACCCATTATGGAATATCTCCAAAATAGCGTAATCCCAAGAGAAGAGAAAAGTAATAGAGCAATCAAGATAAGGGTCACATGATTTGTGATGATCCAAGGAAGACGATATAGAAATCCATGACAGGCCCGTACCTTAGATGCTTAGAAGATCACGAAGTTGCAGAAGTCCTAAAAGATATACACAATGGAGATTGTTGCAACCACAATGCGGGCAGATCCTTATGCTACAAAGCATTAAGGATTGGATATTATTCACCAAAAATGAAAAAGGGTGCTTTCTTGCATGCCCAAAGATGTGATGTTTGTCAATGATATAACACCATCTTTCATCAACCAGTAGAAGCGTTGCATCCTATCATTTCCCCTTGGCCATTCACGAAATGGGGAATGGATATAATTAGCAAGCTACTGAAAGCTCCTGGTGGAAAGTTGTTCATGCTAGTGATGCCAAACTAGTTCTCGAAATGGATAGAGGTTGATGCATTTGTTCAAGTACGAGAAAAGGAAGTGGTTTCATTTATCAAACGAAATATCATGACTAGGTTTGGGATCCCTGCTGAGATCTTATGTGATAATGGATCCCAGTTCATAAGCAAAAGGACTAGAGAGTTTTTCACAAGTTGGGGGATTAAAATCATAATGGCTAATGTTATTCACCCTCAAGATAATGGTCAAGCTGAATCCAACAATAAAACGATAGTCAACAATCCAAAAAAAGGTTAGATAAGAAGAAAGGAAGATGGGTAGAGGAAGTTCCTCTCGTCCTGTGGGCAGATAGGACCATGATCCCTACTGAAGTAGTAATCCCAACAACAAGATGTCAATTGCATGATCAAGAGAACAACGATAGGATCCTAGCCCGGGATCTTGACACTATCGATGAACTAAGGGATCTTGCCAAGATCTGCATTGCTTCTCATTAATAAAGGATCACTAAAGCATATAAATAGAACATCAAAGGCAGAAGGTTCCGGCTAGGTGACTTGGTACTTAGTAAAACATTCCAAAATACCAAGGATTCCAGTGTAGGCAAGTTGGCACCTAAATTGGAAGGATCGTATCTCATTGATTCAACAACATGAAAGGGGGCATATTGGCTAGCTACCCTTGAGGGTAACATCTTCCCAAGATCCTTGAAAGGCATCCATCTAAAAGCATACTTCATGTGAGTTGTATCAATCATTTTCAAACAAAATCAAGGTATAATCTCTTTACCCTCTACTTTTATCTATTTCTTTTTATTCATCTGAGAGCCAATACTAACTTAAGCATCGAAGGGGCGTTGGTCGAGCTAATGCCCATCCCACGCTAACATTTTCTATACGTAGGAAATAATGGATCCTAACGCATAAGAATCCTAGAGTCCAAGGTCCTTGACACATAAGGATCCGAACGTTCGATGATCCTGACATTCGAAGATCTTATCATTCACGGACCCCGATACATACATAATTTTGTCATTTTGGCAATTAAAATATGCAATTATCTAAGTAACCATGAACAGAGATTGATCATCTCTCCTACGATTAAGGGTACTTAACCCTCTCTAAGGTTTAAAGAGTTAATTTCCTCTTTCATACGACTTAAGGTTTCTAAACCTCGCTTGGATGCACGAAATCTTTCATTGGGATGTGAATAAGGAGATCATTTCATGCGTTAGTTACTTGGGAACTCTCTTATCTCGGAACATATGTCAAGATCCTAACATTTGAACATATGTTTTATAATATTTACGTGATATCCTAAGTTGTGATCTTCCCTAGTGATTTCATAAGGTTTATAACACTTACGTGTTATCCTAAGTTGGGATTTCCCCAGTAAATTACTAAAATTTATAGCATTGACGTGCTATCCTAAGTTGGAATTTTACCGAGTTACTTCCTTAATTTCATAACACTAATATGTTAGGATTCTCCCCAGAAGTTTGCTGAACATAATCGCGTTTTCAAAAGATGATATTTTTACAGGAAACATCTAATAAGGCTTGTAGCAATATTACAAACAGGGATCCTCCCTAGTTGCACTTTAAGTGGGGATTAATCCCAGTTAATTTATAAAGAGGGATCCTTCTAGGTACGCAAAGTAGAAGCTTAACATGGATCTTTCAAGTAAGAATCCTTCCATACGCAAACTCAGAAAGTATGTTTAGTTCAAGGGATTGTGAACCCTAAAGAGCACCAAGTTTTATCTATCATTTAAAATCATATTTCCTACGTAATGTTCAAATGTATATTATCTTAAAAAGATCTTAACTATTTTAAGATCTCAATTTGATGACTAACTATTCTCAGGTTGTTCAGGGTTATTTCTTTGATTTTGATTATGCAAGGATACCTAGAAATTCTATTTCTACAACCACACAAATTAACCATGCAAGTAGAGAAGCATAAAACAACCATATACTAAAGAAAGGGGTTATCCACTAAGCCCACGAAAAGTGAAACAATGTCTTACATGACCAAAATGTCAAAATTGTTTTTAACTGGATAAAAATTAAACTGCAGATTGATCACCACCACATAGAGCCACCTCTGTCTTCTATCCTCCTTCCTTTGGTTGCGATGCAGGATCTTGATTGGCACCAACAGGCTTGTCGGTCAATTTGATCAGGCCCTCACTCCATCCTGCTACATTCCACGATCCTGCATTTTCAAGATCCTTCGCAAGGTTGATTTTTGCCTCCCAGACAGCAACAGTAGTACTCATCCTCACTTCAGTAATTACGTCATCCACTTCAGCCACATGCTCATTTTCCTTCTCATCTTTCTCTCTGGACAGCTTCTCCAATCTTTGTAGGAGCTCCTTGTTGACTCCCTCCTAATCCCTCAAAGCTTGGCCTTGAGACCCTCATTGGAGCGAGAAACATGCTTAACAACCTAAAAGGAACAAAGGTAAATAGATAATAAAACTGAATGGAAAAGAACACAAGAATACTCACGGATTAGGAGAAGGAGATCAACTTCTTTAACGTCTCTTCTGATCCAATATTCTCAAGATCCCAAGCAGTAGATGGTTTCGTATTGCGAGATGTCGGGGTCTTCACAGTGTGGTCGAGATGAGTCTTCTTAGGAGGAAGAGAAGGAGGGATATTTTCTTTCTTCACCATGAGAAAACCGTTGGACATCTCGTCTTCAAGCTCGGATAAGACGAATCGAGCACTATAGCAAGTGTTTTTGGATCCTACACATTAAGAAGAATCCCCATAAGTTCAGGATCATGATGATAAAACAAATCAAAACATTTAGAAGGATCCTTACTAGTGGCCATGGAAGCTATGGTAGATGAACTTCTATGAGGATTGGGACACTCAAACTTGAATGATCTAACGTTTGTAGGTAAAGCAAGAAAATTAGCAATCTTGTCCTCGGTATCCTCAGCGACAATAAAAGCTTCTCCAAACTTGAAACCTGCATCAAAATAAACAAAATAAGAAGAGTGAATCCTTGGATCCTCAAGATTAATAAATAGATCCTACCCTTTTCAACCCAAATTTTGGGCAAAAGATCCCCGCCATCAATAGAATCACACCTCATGAAAAAGTATTTTTCCTTCCAGGCTCCTTCGTTATGTTTTGTTTTCAGAATGGAAGGAGGTTTGTTGGTCTTGACCATAATAAAAAAGCATGAAATCCTAAAAGTAGAAAGGTCATAAACGTAAGCCAACTCGGGAAGGTCGAGGTCCAAATTGTGGGAACGTTTCACTCGATCGATCCATTATAAGCTCCTCCATATAATGGGCATTGCTTGAATATACAAAATATTGGTGGCTTGAAAGAAGTTGGAAATGATTCCTCAAAAGGGTATTTGAGACCCAAAGAAATGGGATATTTAGGGAAGCATACCCAAGAAGGAGAAACGAAATGTGATTGAATAGAAGGATCAAAGGACCTGAAGACCACATCAAAGGGAAAACACCCATTGGCGCTAAGAGCCTGCATGTCTTCGTCATCGATGGAGCAGAACTCATTATAGGCTAGGATCCCCCGATTAGTGAAGTTGTTTGGGGAGCGGCAATATTACTACCACGAGAATGGGTTGCCTTCTTCCTCATAATCGAAAAAGAGAAAATAAAAGCGAAAGAAGAAGGAACTATCTTTGGAGGTGAACGAAGATGATCAGAAGAGGTATAAAAGAGGGTGAAAGGGATCGACAGGTTTACCCTAGTTAACCTAGTGACACAGGAGAAAGGGTATGATTTGAGTGCACGATGATTACTATTGAGCGTATAGGTCCAATCCGATTAGAATTTAAAACTTAAATATCTTGTCACATTTGATTTTCAGGTATTTTTCATTATTGGTCACTTGTATAAAAAATCCTTGCATTTCAGCCCATACGCTGGGCGTACGTGAGGTACGCGTAGCATAGATGGTCGAGCCTTGCAAATGCAAGACTCATGATAGTAAGCTGGGCGTACATGTCGTACGCAGGGCGTACTAGATCAGACCCTAAAACCTAAATTTAGGGGTTTTCCCCTTATTTAATCAACATTATACCAACCTTGGACCTTCTAGAGACAGCCTCCACTCCTTCCAAACCCTAATCTCGAGTGTCATCCTTGTGTATGAAGAGTTTGAAGCTTTTCAGAGTTTTTGATGGTCTCTTGTTGTAGAAGAAGACTATTGAAGAAGGTGGTGTTGTTTGCAAACTTGTGGATCCAGAAACTACCTCACATTGTCCATCTTTTGAAGGTGTAAGGTTTATACCTTGGTGTGTTTCTTTTTAGATCTCTTAAATGGGTTATTATGAACACTTTTGTCCCAAGCTTGGATCTTTGTGAGTATTATGTACTCTACAGCACATTAGCAGTCCTTTCATGTGTTTTAGGTCATCTTGAATCATAAAAATTCTTGCTTGAAGGTCCCTCTCTTTCCATGCAAGAGTTTGGTGGTTTTGAGTATGGTTTAACTTAGGGTTTTGAGTTTTAAGCTTATTTTAGCCAAGAAAAAGCTTAAAGTTATGGACTTTATGGATTAAGACATTCTATGGAGGTCAGATCTATGCTTGGATTACATATCTTAATTATTAAGACATTGTGGAGTAACATTTAGGATAAGACAGCTTACGCCCAACGTAGCCAGCCCTAACCCCGACTCACCTTATTCTTCGAGTACGTGTCATGTAGGGAGCATACGCGCTGGACGGTTGACTTTTGCTGACTTTGACTTTTGGTCAAAGAATTAGGGTTTTGGATTATGGAAGGGGCAAAATGGTATTTTTCCCTTAAGGTGCATAGTTGTGCGGTTTGGAATTGTGAGTTAGG
Source organism: Lactuca virosa (assembly GCF_052849685.1). Lineage (NCBI taxonomy): Eukaryota > Viridiplantae > Streptophyta > Magnoliopsida > Asterales > Asteraceae > Lactuca > Lactuca virosa. Next base: position 486,917,990 of record NC_136429.1, read on the forward strand.
TTATTGTCGCAGCCCCAAACCAGAATGGAGGAAACATTCGGGGGCGGAGGACTTTAGGTAAGTATCACAACAGATGCAATATAGTAATCAAAGTACAAAAAGCCATTGTATTAATAAGTATAAGTTTTACATAAGTGTTTAAACATTACATATTCAAATGCTTCGGGAGTGTACTTGTCTACTGGATTCCTGAGAATACAAGTTATTTGGAAAGAGTAGATCAGCATTTAAGCTGGTGACTTCATAAGTATTTTAGTTCTGTTAAGTATACCCTAAGTTCTTTGAATAAGTTCACTGGTTTCTCCAGGAAATCCTATATCTCCTGAGGTGATTAACTGATAACCTCAATAGTTTCCCTCTGTAATTACCTAGTTTATACTGATTATACATATCATAATATCGAACTGACAGTTAAATGGGTGTATCTGCCCTAAGCCCACAACCAAACAAGGAACAGGAACTAAGGCGGAAGTCACACATTTCACTGTCAATCGGACATCTTATGTACAACTCTGATGTAATAACTAAGGAATTATAGAATTAACCACTAAAGGTCTTTTATGTTATACTAGTTTACAAAGATTGAATGACTAAGTTGTTGGATTAATGTCTAAGTCCATAACTATAATTGGTATGTACTTGACCCGACTCGGCATGGTCCATTTGGGTTGCATGGCATCGGAACATTTGGATAGACCGTTTATGAGGAAAAGACATTTTGTGACATATTAATATATTATAAGTTCTAATATATTAATATGAAATCATGTTATTTAATTAGTATTGATCAAGAATTAATTTGGACTTAATTTAGTGATAAAAAAGAGACTAATTAAATATATGGGGATTGATTGTGTAAATCATTCATTCTTATATATGTGGGCTTATGATCCAAGATTCCTTTATGTTGGATTTAACCCATGTGGTGATCCATGGATACTCCATGGAGGTTAAAACCCATGGAGCATAAGGAATGGGTAAAGTCATGAGTTACATGGTGTAACCCTAATAGCCACACTATATAAGAACCCCTTTAGTTCAAGAAATTGGCACAAGTGATACATACTTTGAGGGCTAGCCAATTTGAACATGTATGTCTTCTTCTCATGGTTATTCCAAGAGTTCATGATGTTGTGTGAACCATTTGAGGTGTCACACTTGGGGCACTAGGCTCTCAAGCTTCATGGAGTCAAGCAACAACAACAAGGTATCTATTCTATCCATTTTAGTATCCTAGTATCAATGTTTTGGTATGCTAGTTAGGATAATACCTTGGATAATCATATTTGCATGTATAATAGAGAAAACATAGATCCAAGGTATTTAGGGTTGCATGTACACTTAGGAGTGTTAGAATGCTCAAAACCCAACAGTGAATATCAGAGCCTAGGCTTGTTTTCAATTATACTTGATGCAAATTGCTGAAAAAGTCGAATTTCGGGCATTCTGGGCACTGTACTCGCCGAGTCCACTGATGAACTCGCCGAGTACATGAAGAAAATCATCCTACTCGGCGAGTAGCTTGATACACTCGACGAGTTGGAGCCCCAGACAGCATATTTTCGAGGTTTTTGGCTAGAAATGGACTAGGAACATTACCATAAGCTGTTTTTGAACTTATAAACTTGTTTTTGATGTGGTAATGTTCATACTAATCCAATTTCAAAGATAATTGTCAATAGATTCATGTTTTGTATTAGTTTAGTGATTAGGCTAATTACATGAAAAAGTTTGATTTGAATTATCTTGTTCTTATGAGTTGCTTAGATTAATAGAAAAGTTGATTGATTATGTGTTTTCAATCCATTTTAATCTAAGATTTGATTCTAAAATGTGTTTTTGTAACTTGTCCTCAAGTTATATGAAAAGTCACATTTAAGTTTCATAAAACTCATAAAAGTTGGCAATGGTTACAAAAATGAAGAGTCTTGTCCTCAAGTTATGGAGGTTCAAGAGTCACTTCATTAAGTAATAAAATGTGTAACCTTAATTAATTTCATAAGTTATAAAATAAATAAAAGTTACATTCTTTTATTAGTTTAATGTCTTCCATAACTTGTCCTCAAGTTATGGAACTTGAAGAGTTTTTTAATTAAAACTAATTTAAACATATAAGTCATGGAATTAATTAGTTTTGAGTAGTTTCAAAACTTGCCCTCAAGTTTTGGAATTTGAAAAGTTTCACTTATGAATACTTTAATTCCAAGTTAGCCCTTAGAATTTTAAAAGTTAAAATTCAAACCCTTATACTATTATTATAATTTTAATTATATAGATATGTATAAAATAAAGTCAATCTTACCGTTAGTAGGCCTCATTCACGAAGCCGGTCTATAAGGGGGGTATAAGGATACTGCCTATAAAATGGCAGTTTAATGGGTGTCCACTCTCACCCACCGCTTCCTTGACTGGTGGAGGGTCGTTAGCCGAACGGGTAGGACAAAGACTATAATTCTCCCTTCATTAAAAGTATTAATGATAAATACTAAGTAACTAAACATTTATAAATTCCCAATTCTTAGTTACTTAGGAAAATGTGAAATTGGTGCTAGCCCATAAAATTACACTTTGTACCTTACCAAGTCGTTAGTGGAGCGTGTGTGGTTAACCGGCACACTAACATGGACTAGTAAGAGTGGCAAAGGGTAACTTAACTTTATTATAGATCGGTGGAGCGTGTGTGGTTAACCGGCACATCGATTAGGTAATATTGTTGAGGGTACCAAGTCAATTTGTATGGTTATTCACACCTTGTTTGTGATCCTCGGCATCCCAGTCACAAACTTGAGAGGGCACAATCGAGATTCAAACATGCCATTGAAAGTTCAATGTATCTCAAAAGATCTAGGAGTTTCAAATCCAATTAAAACTTAATTATATTTCGTTTTCTATGGTGGAAATAGGTAAATCGTCATTTACCTACCTTTAACTATTTTATAACTTGGATTACGGCATCCCTCTTCCAGTTATAAATAGGTTATTGGGTCCTAGCCTTAATATTTCATATTGGGTGTTATATTAAGGACTCTAAATCAACTAAATTGAATATCTCCCAAAAGATGTCTAAGTTCAGACATCTATGATCTTCCCAAATCTCTTGAAACAAGCTTTCCTAAATGAAGATGATGTCCCATGGAAATCATACTTCTTTCACCTCCTCCAATTATTCTCCCTAACCCACAAGTTCCTGAAAAGTTTAAGGTCACTCAAGCCCTATTGGCAAGCAAAGGTCTATGTGTGATCACATCTTGGAGATGTAGTCACATATTGACAAGCCGGGAGAGTTGGGTGTCAAAGTCTAGAGGAAGCTGATGATCAATCACTTTCTAAGTCACATAGTGAGTTCCTTTGGGACTCCTATGAAACAGACTAGGACAAGACCCTTAATGATCTTATCTATTTGCTAAGATCAACTTCCTAAAACTTTATGGACATTGACAATGATGACATTGGATATTCAGTAAAGCTCTCTCTTCCCAATGGAAAGGGATCGGCCATAGTCAACTCGGTTGACCAAATGGTAAAGAGAGAGGCTAAGTTTGAGATAGTCCCATTATCAATGGTCCATTGCCAAAGAAAGGGGCATTGGTTGCGAAGCTGCCAAATTTACCTAAGGATGTTAAAGTCAATAAAGTTTGACTCTACTTCAGGTAAAGTCCACTATCTAACTCTACTAAGTTTCTATTCTGAGATTCTTGATACATGATGTGACTGGGTCACATGTTGATGTTTTAAGAATCAAAGGAAAAAGTGAAGAAACTTAAAGAAAGATTATGCTGAATCTGATCGCGTAGATGGATTTCTATCGCATAGTTTGAAGATCGGATTCTTAAGCTACATCTTAGGAGTTATGATATATTGCATAGGATTAGATAACAACAAAGTTTTCATGTGCTTTTGCATTGTAAGGATAGTTTTTCCGCAAAGTTTTTAAAATAAAAGGAAAAATGATGATTTTATTTATTTATTTTAAAATATCCTTACAATGGCATTTGAGGAAGAATTGTTGCTTATAAGATTCCATTAAGAGCAAGAGTGGAAAAATGAATTTGATTCTTTCATTTGTGGTAGTGTCTAAATTTACCAAATAAGGAAAGATTCTCATCACCTAAGTTTCAGTTGGATAGAAACTTGGAATCATGCAAGTTGTATAGCATGATGAATAAGAACTTTCAAGCATTGGAAAAATTAAGACTAACTACTTGTTCACATGGATGTGTGAGTCAAGTAAAGGATCGAGTACACATTCTTGTGTACTGATCAAGCCCACCACAAATAATCGTTAAGACTATTCGTCATTATTTACTAAAATTCAGTAAATATGGTTATACTTACAAGCTTAAGTGTAATTCTGAGACATTGGAAAAGGTTTCAATGTATGGCAGAGCGAATAAGAAGAATCAACTTAGGCAGAAAGATAAAAGTTTCTCAAATCTGAAAAGATGGGAGAGTACTTTAGTATCATGTTATATAATCATCTTAATGATTAAGAGACCTTATCACAATTCATCCTCTAAGAGCATTCTGGTAGCTAAGAAGAGGAGCTATGAATTGTTGAAGTGGTTAAATCAAGAAGATGATTTATACTTCGTTCCAAAAACAATTTTTAGAGTTATACTCTAAGATTGTAACTTGAGTGACATGTCTTAAAGAAGGTTTAAAACACTTGTCAAATGTAAGAGTAAGAGTTTTCTACTCTTGTACATTTGAAATTGGTAAGTTGTGATGTTTCGGATAAAACAAAGACCAACTAAGGCCAATTGTGTGAAGTGTTTGTCTTGATTAGAATCCACACTATCTCTTGAATATCTGACAAGAAAGTCTTATATGTCAAGAGGACAGTGGGAGTCTTAAAAGGTCTTGAAAGTCTCAAGAACCAATCAAAAATAAAACCTGAAGTTCTTCACTAGCACACGACGTGAGGTTTATAACCTATCGTATTGACATACTTTATTTCTGTGCCCGTTCCAGTTATAGTTGGCTTTGCATAGGAGTTCTGAGAGTTCTCAATTGGTTGCACAGCTACTTGGAAGCAATGGCAGGCCCTTGAGCTGCCAAATGGCAAGAATTTAAGATTGCACAAGTTTAATCCATATGAGTTTGAATTTGTCATTATCCTTGTCTTGTGACTATGGTTTGTGACAATTCACATGGATAAGAACACATACACCATAAAATCTAAGTGTCATAAGGTTTCTCTCCGATTCATGAAAATGATGGTGAGGAAACACTTTCACTAAGTAGATTTTAGCTAGATAGCAATTGTGATATTTGCATTCTCAAAGTCGTTAGTGGAGCGTGTGTGGTTAACCGGCACACTAACATGGACTTGTGAGAAGTGGTAAAGGTCTAAACAATCGAGACTATGATTACGGCATCCCTTTTCATAGTTCTTAAAATTGTTTAGACACACCTGTGAGCTATCTAAGATAAGGTGTATGATATTGATAAAGTTTTATCAAAGCAATCTAGTATCAGAAATCTGAACTTTGGTAAGAAAGTCAATAAAGTATTGATTTCTAGAAGTCCAGCTGATTTCTGATTACATGTCAAAGCTAGTGGGAGCATAAGTGTTATGCTAATAATCATCATGTTAGTGGGAGCATGATAATTATGATAAAGGTTGCAAGTTAGCAATGTTAATTATAGAAAACAAAAGTTTCAATTCGTGAGGCTGCAGGGGTTGAAAAAGTTGTTTTGCTATAATTAAGGGAGAGAAAATTATACTTCATTTCGATTCTAAAAGCTTAGATTGAGATTTTAATCGTATTTAGTCAAGGATATATATATGAATTTCATGTTGGAATGGCTCAACATAAGGAAATTCTATATATGGGTCCATTATTTGCGTTCTAAAATTCGATTATGATTACGGCATCCCTTTTCATAATCTGAATTATGAGAACTTGGCAAATAGAAATGGAAATGTTATAGTAAAAGATTGGTTTAGTCTTTATGTGAGACATCATGACTCGTGTCCCATATGCTTCGGATATAGGATCGATTTCATGTGCTATATTTATCCTTTCTAAAATTTTCCAAATGCCTGGGGCATTAAGAAGGGAAAAGGTCTAGAACTGGATATGACTAAAAGGATTAAGCAATTGTCGAGGACAATCTAAGGTTTACCAAAGATTGGTTGCTCAAGGACAGTTGGAAGTATAGTGATAATTCTGGAAGGACCATATTGACATAATCTGTAAGGAGGCAACTCTTGTTCAGAAATGATAGTCAAAATGGAATATGGAAATGGTTCAAAGTTGGAAATTATTCAATCTGTGTAAGATTAGGAAACTTAATGCAAGAAGGATATTTCCAAGGAGCTGATCTCCTTGGAATGCTCTATAATGATTGTTGTCAAGTCCTTGTGACTCTGTGCATAATCATTACAAGAGGATCAATGCATATAAGTTTAGAATCTAACAGATTTCAGTAAATGGCATGAATTTGGAATTCTTGCAATTGCAGTAACGATTTGGGACTGTGAAAGAGGATCATTGGAGTTATGTTCAATTGATCTAATTTACAAAGTGAAGATCATAGACAAACATAGTATGTATTCTTGGTGTATGGCATGACTAGTGTTTAGAAAACATAGTGTGCATGCTTGGAGCATGGCATGACTATTGTTTCAATTCAAGTATTAAGTTGATTAATTGAAACATGAATAATGAGTAATCAATATGGTGCTTAGATAAAAGATGTTTTATTTACACTCAAAGTGTTGGGGCCATATAGGATTAGTATTATGTTGTGTTTCACTTTGCATGTTTTGACTTCCAGAATAACTTGGTCATTCTCCCTGAATGACTAAGTTATTCAAACCATCCACAGTCAGTCATATGTTGGAAGTAGATATGAATCAAGACTGTCATGAATTTGGCTTGTATGATTTGTCTAATGTGCATTAGACATTGCAAGAGTTGCTACAACATTCATGAGTGCTCATAAGTTCTGAGTATTGGATTCAACCCGCGCTCATTGGAATCACTTCATGGATTTTATCACGAGTGATCATGAGACGATAATATCTTATATTCTTCAAACCTAGAGATATGAGTTGTTACTATGAGTTGGTTGTACATTGATTGCACGAAAACGCATTCGGTAACTCGGTGTTATAAAATGTGCCTTTGTGTATGATTCAACAAGTAGTAGAACAAGCCATATGAGTCGAAGTTTATCCATTCCTCTTACCTTCGGGATAAAAGCGATATCTGTGGGCCCCTCGATGATTTGGTGATGACAAATGTAAGTGCTCGGCCGGGCCTGGACTGATTTGATTTGTTCAATTAGTCAATCGTCATAAATCGGAAATCGGGAAACAACAAATGGACAGAGAGAATGATTATAATCCATGTCTCAGTCCATATGATATCTAGAATGGAGGAATATATGATCCCTTATCTAATGGACAAGTCATTGACAAAGGTCAGAGTTCATCTACAAGGTCAGAGTTCGACAGCGGCTTTTGAGAGCTACGATTGCCAGTTGGTTCCTGAAGTCATACGCAATAATAGTTTTAGACTTATCCAAGTGGGAGACTGTTGGATTAGTGTCTAAGTCCATAACTATAATTGGTATGTACTTGACCCGACTCGGCATGGTCCATTTGGGTTGCATGGCATCGAAACATTTGGATAGACCGTTTATGAGGAAAAGACATTTTGTGACATATTAATATATTATAAGTTCTAATATATTAATATGAAATCATGTTATTTAATTAGTATTGATCAAGAATTAATTTGGACTTAATTTAGTGATCAAAAAGAGACTAATTAAATATATGGGGATTGATTGTGTAAATCATTCATTCTTATATATGTGGGCTTATGATCCAAGATTCCTTTATGTTGGATTTAACCCATGTGGTGATCCATGGATACTCCATGGAGGTTAAAACCCATGGAGCATAAGGAATGGGTAAAGTCATGAGTTACATGGTGTAACCCTAATAGCCACACTATATAAGAACCCCTTTAGTTCAAGAAATTGGCACAAGTGATACATACTTTGAGGGCTAGCCAATTTGAACATGTATGTCTTCTTCTCATGGTTATTCCAAGAGTTCATGATGTTGTGTGAACCATTTGAGGTGTCACACTTGGGGCACTAGGCTCTCAAGCTTCATGGAGTCAAGCAACAACAAGGTATGTATTCTATCCATTTTAGTATCCTAGTATCAATGTTTTGGTATGCTAGTTAGGATAATACCTTGGATAATCATATTTGCATGTATAATAGAGAAAACATAGATCCAAGGTATTTAGGGTTGCATGTACACTTAGGAGTGTTAGAATGCTCAAAACCCAACATAAGTTTCATTTGATAAGTGGTTTAAACCCATAAACCGTTTCCTTTGTATAAGTGGTTTAATCCCATAAACCGTTTCATTTGTAAAAGTGGTTTAATCCCATAAACCGTTTCACTTGTAAAAGTGTTCTTAGTTATATCTGTTCTATAGTAAAAACCTTAGTATTAATATTGGAGAGTATTGTATTATCCATAATACTGCCTTGTGGTTTTAAATGTTCAAAACCAGAAGTACAATACTTGATTTCATGATACGTAGCTCTTACTGTAAGTAAAAGCTACTGAAGGTATATCTGGTCGGGATGTAATTAACTTTTCTTACTGTTATAAGAGAAGTATATTACTTTATAATTCACTCGTTGTTTTATCCATGTGAGTCCTATTAACCATACTAATATGACTGATATGCCTGCGGCGCCGTTCTTCAGGCGTCGGAATGGAATGATATTTGACACCCTAGGCCTGCCGGCCAAACTGTAGCGAACAGTAGAGGTGCGGGATTGTCAATTCCATATAGATCTATACACAAATTCACGCTCTCCCTACAAGAGATTCTGGCTAATAGTTCAGGACTTAAAAGGTCTTACTTAGATAAGTACACCGTGAAGGGTCTCATAAATTTATTGTTTCAACGAGATTTACGATGTATTATTATTACCCTGTGAATGCTAACTCTGGTACTTTGTATCGTACCCTTGGTTAATGCAAACCCGGTATAATGTATTATTACCTCGTGTTTGCTAACTCGGGTACTCTGTATAGTACCTTTGCTAATGCAAACCCGGCAGAATGTATTATTACCTCGTGTTTGCGAACTCGGGTACTCTGTATAGTACCTTTGCTAATGCAAACCCGACAGGATGTATTATTACCTCGTGTTTGGTAACTCGGGTACTCTGTACTGTACCTTTGCTAATGCAAACCCGGCATTACCTCATGTTTGCTAACTCTGGTACTCTGTATATAGTACCTTTGTTAATGCAAACCCGGTATGATGTATCTTTACTTCTTTAATATGTTGTTCGTATATTAAAGGTGTTATACATATCTTGTTATAGTTGAATGTATTTTGGTAATTTCCTTGGAAAGTATTCAGTCGCGAATCATACTTGTATCTTTAGTTTTGAATCATAAATTATACTTATTATAATTTATATGTTTTATCTGATTAGCATGGTTTCTCATGGATGAACACTTTTGCTCAGCCTAATACAAAGTTGAAGATACCAAAAGGAGTAACCTTTTGTACTCATATATATATATATATATATATATATATATATATATATATATATATATATATATATATATATATATATATATATATATATATATATATATATATATATATATATATATAATCAAGAAGGAAACGGCCTTCAGACAAATAATACAACCCTAATTCCACATCCAAACAAGGAAAAGGATATAAGATAATTCATTAGTCCTAAGCCCTTCAAATCTTATTTATATATTTATACATATATAACAAGATTTTGGCATTTATAATTTGAAATAGTTTATAAAACATTTTTCAAAGAATTTAACGGAGTTTACATGACTTTTAAGATTTAACATGGCTTTAAGTTATTTTGGAAGTATTTGATAATTCTTAAAAGCATACGTAAATTTTCTGTGTGATTATTATCACACACAGTTATTAACACAATTTATTATTGTGTTAAACTTGTATTCCCCCCTAAAAAGCATTTAAAAACCATTGAAAAGGTGAATTATAGGGGTATGAACTCACTTTGATAAGCGGTGATTCGGGCAGCGTTTCGTTTCCCGTAAAGAGTTTATTTGACGAGTAACCGGCTCAAACCGGGCAGAGTTTCGGCAGGAGAGAGGATAACTTCTTCGGGCTTTAGACACGATACTGGGGCCTTGGGGGGTCGTGAGAAAGTCGAGGGGGTGAAAATGTGAATTTTGGGAAGTTTTGGGGTGAAAAAGTCCTTCAATCCGAGAAGGCTCGCACCCTTTATATAGGGGTGCGAGGGTTCGGCCGAAGGAGGACAGCTGGCAAGGGCTCGGACACCTAGCGAGGCGAGGAGGTGAGTCAGCAGCTATGTGGCAGCTCCTGCGAAGGCCACGTGCGAAGGCTTAAGGCGGTGGAGCTTCTGACCCGGTGCGAGACACGTGACTTCGGACAAGTGGCCTCTTCTAAGTGGGCCGAACTTCGGTCCGGTGGGGAAGGAGGTGATGACTTCGGACCAATCAGAAGGCGACACAAACATCTGCGGTCCAATCAGAAGGTCACACGTGGAGGCCTCGCATGCGAGGTGACGTGTCCGAGGAGTGAGTCAGCGAAATTTCTCGGTTTTCCACATTTTCTAAATTTTTGTGCCAAAAAATTGCGAAAATCATAACTTTCGCATACGAGCTCCGTTTTTGATGTTCTTTGTATGCACGCGTAGGTAAAATCATACTCTACGACTTTCGTTTAGACTTTATTGGCTGATTTTGAATTTATTTTTAATATTATTATTTTAAACAGACCGGGACGTGAATCCGTTAAAAATTCATAACTTCTTCATCCTACGTCCGTTTTCGTCTGTCTTTTTACCGTTGTGCTACTTTTGACGAGACCTTCGATTCTCGTTTAAGTTGCATCGGCTAAATATCAATCGATTTATATTTCGAATTTTTAGCTGTCTACTGCTAAATCGAAACTTCGAAAAATCATAACTTCCTCATACGAAGTCAGATTTTGACGTTCTTTTTATGAACGTTCTCGGTTTAACATATTCTACAACTTTCATTTGGATTCTACAATGAACAGTGTTTTGCCGGTTTTACCGCAAATTTTCGATTGGTCATAACTTATTCGTTATAACTCGGATTTCAGTGTTCTTTATGTTTTTGGAAACCTTGATACAAACTCTAACACTTGGTTCATCCCAATTACGATTATTGATCAATTTATAACTCGGATTTCGCTTTTTACACTTGGTTTTACCGCAAATTTTCGATTGGTCATAACTTCTTCGTTATAACTCGAATTTCGCTTTTTACACTGAACAGTGTCCCGAAATTAAGTCTAAAGTGATACTTATGGACTAGGTCTAATCTTTCCTTTCCCAAGTGAATTTAGGTCCCTGGTTTGTAATCCAGCGAACCTTCACTAACAGGATAAGACTTAGCGTGGTTCTTTAGATTTCGCTATCCATGGTTTTTATTGGTTCTTCTACAGAGTGTAGACTTTTATTTAACTTGATTTCATTGAGTGAAATAACAAGTGTTTTATCAGATAGACACCTCTTTAGATTAGATATGTGAAAGATGGGATGAATGTTATTAAGTTTTTAGTGGTAGTTTAAGTTTAAAAGTACAAGACCGATTCTGGTAAGAACCTCAAATGGTCCTATGTACTTTGAGTTTTGTATTTCACGCTTTCTCAAGCACATCTTGTCTTTCCCGAGTGAGACCTTCACATGACAAGGTCATCAATCCTGGAATTCCAAGGGCTTTCTTTTATCGAATCCGTAGCTTCTCTAGTTAACTTTGGAATCTTTATGGCGCTTCCTGATTCGTATTTTGTTTTTGGTAGTTTCTCGGATGAATTCCAGATCAGCGAGGGTGCTGTGTGGAAATTGGATCTCTAGCTATTTGCGTATTACCTACTTTAGTCCAGTGCAGATAGAATATGTACTTGTGACCACAGAAGGTTTCGAATGGAGCAACTTGAATGCTAGCGTGTTAAAGGACCCGACTAATTTGTAAATGGATATCCCCTTCTTTACCATAGTCGATCCCATAGAATCATGACTACTCTAGTTCCTAGAGGTTTTTGAGTGACGGCCTGAACTGAGAGATTATTCTATTATCTCAGTGGAGATAATAGATATTGGCATACCGTGCACTCACACGTTCTAGTTATCTTCTCTACTTGCCACATTTTTAGGTTTCAAGGCTTCCTGATGAGCCTCTTTACTTTGTGTGGAGAGATTTGAATGGGTTATCATAGTCCATGATTGGCACTATGACCTGGGTACTCTTTCCGACTTAGGGTGTCAGCTACTTTATTGGCTTTGTCAAGATGCTAACGAATTTCAAATTCGTAGTCATTTAGTAGCTAGACCCATCGTCGTGGTCTTATGTTGAATTCCACCTGGTAGAATACATGATGCAGGCTTTTGCTCCGAAGTTCATGATCAGACTCATACTTGGCTCATCCACCATAACCTCATGTATACAAGTCGTATATAATTTAGATTTCACAAAACGTTTAGATGGGTGACTCTGCCCCAGGTCCACAACCAAACAAGCAAAAGGAGATAGGGCGGAATTACACATCCTTAATCTTGTTAAGTCTAACTTATATACCACTCTCGTGTATACACTTAGCGGCGATAGATTAACTCAATGAGTTCTTAGTCTCTATTCTTGAACTTGACCTATGGTTCGATGATTTTCCTATGAGATCTAGTGAGGTACTTCGGTAGTTACTGACTTCTAAGACTACTTCGGTGCTTTTCGTTTGAAGTTTTCTGTCTACTGAGTAGGCTAGAATGGCGTGGTACTCTTCGCATGGGTACTTCTGAAGTTTTGAAATGAGAGACAACCTAAGGGTTTTGCGTTATGGATTGGAAGAATTCCATCTTACAACTGATTAAGGAAAAGTTCTCTTACACAACATAAGAATTTTCACATGGTAAGGGTCAGGCCAAACCATGTCGAATGAGGATGTCGGAATTTTCTCGATGAAATAGATATTAAGTCGTTCTGGTACGAATGATTACTAGAATGATATCCTATGTACCTAAGTTTTCCGCGCTTCTGGTTTTATTCTGTTATTATCACTACGAACCCCTTTTTGATTCGAAATTGGCGGGTACTACCAATACGAGGGTTCTGATAATTTGAAATTATGAACGTTCATGAAACGATCCTTACTAAGTCTCTCTATAATCGCTTGGTGTATACAAGTCATGTATAATTAAGATTGGTAAGACCTTTAACTGAGCAACCCTGCCCTAAATCCACAACCAAACAAGGTACAGGAAATGAGGCGGGATTACTCACTCTAAGTCTACAAATCTTACTTATAAATGACCCCTATATATATACTAAGTCATCATAGTTTACCTGTTAGGGTTTCAAATTTTATATAAGTGTTATGATTTAATTTGAACAGAAGAGTAATCATAATTATAGATAGTTATCGGGGTTTGGAAGCGTACCAAAATATAGCAGGTTTCTTTGATGCTTTCCCATGTATTGGGATCAAAATCCTCCTGCTCCTCCATCGTTCTTCTCTGTTGGACAATCCCTCTTGTAATGTCCTATTTCACCACAAAGGTGACTTATGGGAATGGTTCCAACATCGGTAGTTAAAGTGATGAACTCAACCGGAGTTCTACAGATGCGGGCGGTATGCCCCATCATGTTGCATCTATTTCAATGCAGCTCTCGGCAAACTCCATGATGATGGTAGTTGCACTTGCTGTAGTGTGGAAGGTTTCCTAAGTACGGCTTGGTTGGTGCTAGAATAATAGGGTTGATGGGGGTATTGACTGCCCCAGTTTGTTGCCCTCTGCTAGGTTCTTGAGTTGAACAACTCCCTTCCTTGTTCTCGAACTTTCGTTTAAGGATATTAGGCTTAAGGTTCGAGGTGTTCTTACAGGTAGGTGCTTGTGGCTGTACTTGGCCATCACTACGATCGGGATTACCGATAGCATTACTACTAACATTTGTATTGTTAGCATTCAGGTGTGCCATGACAGTTGCTACAGCTGCTGTGATTCTGTTACATGATAAGAAAATGAGTTCATGAGCGACTATCGTGTCTCTAGATGTATTCTAACCATTTGTATCTATGTATTAATCTTTTTTTTTGTTATATTGTTCTCAATGATTCGACCTGCATCCCTATGATGCAGTCCTGGTAAGGAACATAGTTAAGTTTCTAGAATGATTAGGAACCGAGTATCATTCGAACTAAGTTACCTTCGTTTGGTGGCTATCGTTTCCTAATTTTTGAAAATATTCGAAAACAATTCATAACGGTGTCTACATAAAACAGACTTATGAATTTGAGAAGTAATCACTATCAATTAAGATTCCATGATCTGATTTATTGTTATTACTTGTGATCGGAAAAGAGGGTAAGCTGAAAACCTAATGTGAGTAATGAAATCATTAACTCACTAGGTTGAATCGATTTACTAGTTATTACTTAGATGAAAAGGTGCTCGAACACTTTACATGAATCATGCGTGGTTTTCCTTTGTTCTCTTGTTCTATTCTGGGTGGTAATGATTTGTTCTCTCCTAGTATCTATATGGTGTCCTTCTCCTCTGTAGGTATATTGAATTATCGGGCTGTCTTACTTCCGATTCTGACACTGATCCCCATTACTTCGTAATGAAGATTTTGAATCTCAGAAGTTCATTCGAATATCTCATTGGTGTCCTTAATAGGGTAAAGGCACTAAATGATTTCTATAGTTTATTTACTTCTCCTATGTTTCTTTCTTGGGATTCTGCTACTGAAATTCTGTTGGATCCTCCTTGACTCTTCTATTGATTGTTGGAGTAACTATGTTTATCTAACGGGTTTATATGAGAATGGGAATGTCTAAAGAATCTATGAGAAAATTTGAATTTTTACGAAGGTGATCCTTCCTGGTCCTCTCGTAATCACATGGTGTGTACCGATTATATATAATCCAGATCAAATAGACCTTTGAATAAGTAATCCTACTCTAAAACCACATCCAAAGAAGGAAAAGGAAGTAGAGTGAAAATCACCTATTCTAAGTCTATAAAATCTCGGCTATATATAACCTTAACGTATCCACTTAGTAATTATAGTCCTATCAGAAAAGATCTTTTTAACATTTCTCCAAAGGTATGTAACATACCTCCATGTTATTTTAGTTATGAGTTTGATTCTTGGATTACCAGATACAAGAGCTTAACAAATTTTCAGTTTTCTTGTTATAGCGTCCAAAAACACTCCCACAGTATTTTAGTCTTTATGTTTGGTTCTAGAATTCTTCTGGTACTTAGGTAAGTTTTAGACCAGTTGCAACACTACAATCACTCCCCTAAACACATGTTGGTCATATCTCGGATGAATATAGTTGATCAGGCTATATTGATCCCAGATATGATTACGTCACTGTCTAGGTTTAACTGCAATGTCCAACATCCAAATACTTTTGTTTTGTTCCTCTTGTGATACTCATTCTAGTATATATACTCTCCATGTACTTATACTTTTATAAAATATTGATATATTTTTAAAGTATAACTGTTGGTCAGAGTGTTTTTTTTTATCCCAATGGGTTTATAGTTGTATATCTTTTATGACTGATATACTGAGTTCACTATAAACACTGCTCTGATACCAATCTATTGCACCCCCAAACCAGAATGGCGGAAACATTCGGGGGCGGAGGACTTTTGGTAAGTATCACAACACATGCAATATAGTAATCAAATTACAAACAACCATTGTATTAATAAGTATAAGTTTTACATAAGTGTTTAAACATTACATATTCAAATACTACAGTAGGTACAGTAGAAGACAGGAGTCGGGGTACGGTACTTCGGGAGTGTACCTGTCTACTGGATTCCTGAGAATACAAGTTATTTGGAAAGAGTAGATCAGCATTTAAGCTGGTGACTTCATAAGTATTTTAGTTCTGTTAAGTATACCCTAAGTTCTTTGAATAAGTTCACTGGTTTCTCCAGGAAATCCTATATCTCCTGGGGTGATTAACTGATAACCTCAATAGTTTCCCTCTGTAATTACCTAGTTTATACTGATTATACATATCATAATATCAAATTGACAGTTAAATGGGTGTATCTGCCCTAAGCCCACAACCAAACAAGGAACATGAAGTAAGGCGGAAGTCACACATTTCACTGTCAATCGGACATCTTATGTACAACTCTGATGTAATAACTAAGGAATTATAGAATTAACCACTAAAGGTATTTTATGTTATACTAGTTTACAAAGATTGAATGACTAAGTTTCATTTGATAAGTGGTTTAAACCCATAAACTGGTTCCTTTGTATAAGTGGTTTAATCCCATAAACCGTTTCATTTGTAATAGTGGTTTAATCCCATAAACCGTTTCACTTGTAAAAGTGTTCTTAGTTATATCTGTTCTACAGTAAAACCTTAGTATTAATCCTGGAGAGTATTGTATTATCCATAATATTGCCTTGTGGTTTTAAATGTTCAAAACCAGAAGTACAATACTTGATTTCATGATACGTAGATCTCACTGTAAGTAAAAGCTACTGAAGGTATATCTGGTCGGGATGTAATTAACTTTTCTTACTGTTATAAGAGAAGTATATTACTTTATAATTCACTCATTGTTTTATCCATGTGAGTTCTATTAACCATACTAATATGACTGATATGCCTGCGGCGACGTTCTTCAGGCGTCAGAATGGAATGATATTTGACACCCTAGGCCTGCCGGCCAAACTGTAGCGAACAGTAGAGGTGCGGGACTGTCAATCGCATATAGATCTATACACAAATCCACGCTCTCCCTACAAGAGATTCTGGCTAATAGTTCAGGACTTCAAGGTCGTACTTAGATAAGTACACCGTGAAGGGTCTCACAAATTTATTGTTTCAACGAGATTTACGATGTATTATTATTACCCTGTGAATGCTAACTCTGGTACTTTGTATCGTACCCTTGGTTAATGCAAACCCGGTATAATGTATTATTACCTTGTGTTTGCAAACTCGGGTACTCTGTATAGTAGCTTTGCTAATGCAAACCCGGAAGAATGTATTATTACCTCGTGTTTGCTAACTCGGGTACTCTGTATAGTACCTTTGCTAATGCAAACCCGGCATTACCTCATGTTTGCTAACTCTGGTACTCTGTATAGTAACTTTGTTAATGCAAACCCGGTATGATGTATCTTTACTTCTTTAATATGTTGTTCGTATATTAAAGGTGTTATACATATCTTGTTATAGTAGAATGTATTTTGGTAATTTCCTTGGAAAATATAAAGTCGTGAATCATACTTGAATCTTTAGTTTTGAATCATAAATTATACCTATTATAATTTATATGTTCTATCTGATTAGCATGGTTTCTCATGGATGAACACCTTTGCTCAGCCTGATACGAAGGTGAAGATACCAAAAGGAGTAACCTTTTGTACTCATATATGTATTATATATATATATATATATATATATATATATATATATATATATATATATATATATATATATATATATATATATATATATATATATATATAATTAAGAAGGAAACGGCCTTCGGACAAATAATACAACCCTAATTCCACATCCAAACAAGGAAAAGGATATAAGATAATTCATTAGTCCTAAGCCCTTCAAAGCTTATTTATATATTTATACATATATAACACGATTTTGGCATTTATAATTTGAAATAGTTTATATAACATTTTTCAAAGTATTTAACGGAGTTTACATGACTTTTAAGCGGTGATTCGAGCAACGTTTCATTTCCCGTAAAGAGTTTATTTGACGAGAAACCGGCTCAAACCGGGCAAAGTTTCGGCAGGAGAGAGGATAACTTCTCAAGAATTCCGGGGCTCTGGGGCTTGCTTTGGGCTTTAGACATGATATCGGGGCCTTATGGGTCGTGAGAAAGTCGAGGGGGTGAAAATGTGAATTTTGGGAAGTTTTGGGGTGAAAAAGTCCTTCAATCCGAGAAGGCTCGCACCCTTTATATAGGGGTGCGAGGGTTCGGCCGAAGGAGGACAGCTGGCGAGGGTTCGGACACTTGGCGAGGCGAGGAGGTGAGTCAGCATCTACGTGGCAGCTGCTGCGAAGGCCACGTGCGAAGGCTTAAGGCGGTGGAGCTTCGGACCCGGTGCGAGACACGTGACTTCGGACAGGTGGCCTCTTCTAAGTGGGCCGAACTTCGGTCCAGTCGGGAAGGAGGTGATGACTTCGGACCAATCAGAAGGTGACACGAACATCTGCGGTCCAATCAGAAGGTCACATGTGGAGGCCTCGCATGCGAGGTGACATGTCCGAGGAGTGACTCAGCGAAATTTCCCGGTTTTCCACATTTTCTTGATTTTTGTGCCAAAAACTTGCGAAAATCATAACTTTCGCATACGAGCTCTGTTTTTGACGTTCTTTATATGCACGTGTAGGTAAAATCATACTCTACGGCTTTCGTTTAGACTTCGTCGGCTGATTTTGACTTTATTTTTAATATTATTATTTTAAACAGACCGGGACGGGAATCCGTTAAAAATTCATAACTTCTTCATCCGACGTCCGTTTTCATCTGTCTTTTTACCGTTGTGCTACTTTTGACGAGACCTTCGATTCTCGTTTAAGTTGCATCGGCTAAATATCGATTGATTTATATTTCGAATTTTTAGCTGTCTACTGCTAAACCGAAACTTCGAAAAATCATAACTTCCTTATACGAAGTCAGATTTTGGCGTTCTTTTTATGAACGTTCTCGGGTTAACATATTCTACAACTTTCATTTGGATTGTTAAGGCTACAAATCCTTTTATCGAAAATTCGCTTTTTACACTGAACAATGTTTTTGGTTTTACCGCGGATTTTCGATTGGTCATAACTTCTTCGTTATAACTCGGATTTCAGTGTTCTTTATGTTTTTGGAAACCTTGATACAAACTCTAACACTTGGTTCATCCCAATTACGATTATCGATCAATTTATTTTTGACCAAAATTTGACTGGTGTCACAGTTATGGACCTAAATTGTTAATTATGGTTAATTATTGTGTTATTAGGCAGAGTCTAGTTCCGACAGTTCAGGTGTGAGATTTATCGGTCATTAGTATTAGGTGAGTCTCTTCACTTATTCTTACATGTATGGTAGAATAGCTATATTTGTGATCACCAGTTGGGTCTAAGTGTTATGATTGTGTTATGTTTTTTAAGTGTGACTGAGACTTCGGGTAGTCTCCAGGGCTGTTGATAACCCACATGAATGCTGTTTGCTCACAGAGACTTTGTGTAGTCTCCAGGGTTGCTGATAACCCACAATTGTTTATGTGTTGTGCGGTATGATATATCTTAGGGACCTCACTAAGCTTCGTGCTTATAGTTGTTGATAATATGTGTTTCTGGTACTTCTGAGGATCGCGAGAAGGTGATGTTCTGATTGTACACAATCGCTGGGAGATTTTGTTGGTATGTACTTGACCCGATAGTAGCATGGTCCTTTTGGGTTGCCTTCACCATAGCAATTTGATAGGATAAGTTTTGGAGAAAGAGGTTAATTAATGATTTATTAATATATTATAAGAATAATATATTAATTGAGAATCATAGTATTATTTAATTAGTATTGATCAAAAATTAATTTGGAATTAATTTTGTGATCAAAAGAGACTGATTAATGTATGTCGACTGATATTGCAATTTACTGTTAGTTGTAAGTTGGGCTGTGGACTCCTAATAGAGAGGTGGACGAATTCTATGGGAAGCCCATAGGAAAATTCTTCCAAGGGGCCTTTTAGAAGAGTTCCATAGATTGCTTAAGGCCTAAGTAGAGAATTAGGGTTTCATTCTTAAACCCTAGCAGCATAACTATATAAGGACCCATTGGCTAGTTAGAATCGGCCCCCTATGCATTCATAGAGAACCCTAGCTGGTTTTAGTAGCCTCCATCCTGTCTCTCTTTTTAATCCATTGCTAGTTAGTGTTTTTGACTCCATTAGACGTGCAACAATTGAGGTACTAAGCTCTTGAAGTTCAAGATCAACAAATCAACAAAGAAAAGTTATTCTTCTAAATTTGGTTTAGTTATTGATTTCGAAAATATGTACGCTAGATTAGGGTTTTGCTTTGGAAAATTATTATTCATGTATATCTTGAGAAAGACCTAGATCCAAACAATTAGGATTGCATGTGCACCATAGGAATGTTGTAATGCTCAAAACCCATTAGTGGTATCAGAGCTTAGGGTGTTTTTCTGTTATATGATGCAATTGTGTTGTTTTCAAAGCTGGAAAATTTTTCAATTTTGGTCTCTGATTGGTGGACTCGACGAGTCCTATGAAGGAACTCGACGAGTCCTTGCCCTGACTCGACGAGTTAGTTCGTCAAATGGCATATTTTTTGGATTTTTTACCTAAATTAGATTTGGATAATTACCATAAGTTGTTTTTAATGATTAAATTCGGATGTTCTAATATGGTAATGTATATCCTCATCTAAATTGTCAAATTTTAAGATAATTACAAGATTATGTGATAAATTAATTATTTGTAAAATTTAATTTGAATTTTCTTACCATATAAATGGACCAGGTCAAATTTCGTGATAAGGATAAAATTATATGATTAATTTGATTGTTTTAAAATTAGATCTAGAAGTTTTGAATAGTTTCAAAACTTGCCCTCAAGTTTTGGAATTTAAAATTTGATTAAAAGTTTTTAATTTTGAAATATTAAATTCTAAAAACCTAGTGTTTTAAAAGTTTAAAATACAACCTTATACTATTATAATATTAAAAGCCTAATACTTATATATATATGTATAAAATGAGTCAGTCTTACCGTTTGTAGGCCTCATTCACGAAGCCGATCTATAAGGGGGTATAAGGAAACTACGTATAAAATGGCGGTTGAATGGGTGTCCACTCTCACCCACCGCTTCCTTGATTGGTGGAGGGTTGTTAGCCGAACGGGTAGGATAGAACATTAATTCCTCATTAACAAGTATAATGATTATTACAAAGTAACTAAATGTTTTCATAAATTCCCAATCTTAGTTATTTTAGGAAAAATGTGAAAATGATGCTATTCCATGAAATTGCACTTTGCACCTTGTCAAAGTCGTTAGTGGAGCGTGTGTGGTTAACCGACACACTAACTTGGACTAACAAGGGTGGCAAAGGGTACCTCGAGAATTAGCATAGATCAATGGAGCGTGTGTGGTTAACCGACATGTTGATTAGGTGGTAAATGACTAGAGAGTACCAAGCTAATTTGCATGGTTATTCACACCTTGTTTGTGATCCTCGGTATCCTAGTCACAAACTTGAAGGGCATAATCGAGATTAAACATGCCATTGAAAAGTTCAATGAATCTCAAAAGAATCTAGGAATTTCATTTCATTTAAAACCTAATTCTTTATCTCGTTTTTCGTGGTGGAATTGGTAAATCGTCATTTACCTACCTTCATATAATTTAGAATTGGATTACGACATCCCTCTTCCGAATTGTGAATTATTGTCTTGGGTCCTAGCCTTAATATTACATTTGGGTGTTATATTAAGGATTGCTTATCTAATCTAAAATTTGTTCCTTTTATTTTTCAGATGTCTGGATCAAACAACGCTTTTGGCTCAAACTCAAACTCCTCAAGCTCCTTTTCTCTTATGAGCATTTGTGGGAGGGTCACCTTCGATGGGTCCAATTTCAATGATTGGATCCGCAACATTTGCGTGGACCTTCGATACGAGGAGAAAGAATACGTCCTCGACGAAAATCACAAAGAGATAGATGAAACAAAAGCTTCTGCTGAAGAAATAACTTAGCATATGGTTCACCAAAAGTACGCGATAAAGGGGTCTTGTACAATGATATCCACTATGACTCCTGAGCTGCAGCGGTTCTACGAGAACTACTGGTCATACGAGATGTGCCAAGATTTGATGGAAAAGTACCATCAAAGTGCGTGTGAAGAAAGGTATGAAATCGTCGCCTCGTTGATAATGACCAAGACGAAAGATGGAGAGTCCATTACGAACCACTTGCAAAGGATGCAAAGGTATGTGGATCGTCTGCTCAAGTTGAATGTCAACTTTTACGAAGAGTTGGCGATTGATATCAGTGTCCACTCTTTATCTCCCTTTTATGACCAGTTCAAGATGACTTATCATATGAAAAACAAGGAAGTCACCTTGAGCAAACTTCAAGGTCTGTTAAGAACTGCTGAAAGTGGGTTGAAAGGCAAAGTTATCGTATCCACTCCTAATGTTGATGTCCCAGTCCTGGCTATTGGACAAGGGAAGGGGAAGAAGAGGAAAGCTCCCTGTAAGAATCACAAGGGAAAGTCTCATGATGGATCTTCTTCAAATGGATCTAAAGGAAAAGGTGGTTTTGCTGCTCCTTCATATGATCCAAAAGAAGCAGAGTGAATCTACTATCACGAGAAAGGGCATTGGAAACGAAGTTTCTTGAAATACTTGCAGGACATCAAGGATGGGAAGATAAATCCATCCTTCGTAGGTATTTATACCGTTCAATCAAATAACACATCACAAGCTAGTTCTTGGGTCCTTGATACAGGATGTGGTTTTGACATTTGTTCTGACTTGCAGGAGCTAAGAAGAAGTATGGATGTGGAGCATGGGAAGATGAACCTGATAATGGGGAATAGGAAATCGTCACCTGTCACCAAGATCGGGATTTATTCTTTAGTGCTTAGTAGTGGGTAAGGTTTAGAATTGAATGATTGTTGCTACTCATCAAAAGTAACGATGAATATTATTTCTTTTCATGGTTTGTACAAACAAGGTTTTAGATTTTCATTCAATAATGAAATTGGTTCTATTAATGCTTTCTATAATGGTACTTTGTATTTTGAAGCATTGCCTTGTAATTGTGTGTATGAAACTGTGATGGTTATAGACAACTTAGGGAATAATGTGTTGCATATTGATTCGTCTAATGGCTTAGACAAGGTATGCTTGTGGCATTGTCATCTTGGACATGTCAACAAGAAGCGTATAGCCCAGCTCCAAAAGGATGGAGTATTGGAGTCGTTTGACCTAAATTCGGATGACACGTCTGAATCTTGTTTGCTTGGAAGGATGACTAAATCACCTTTCATTGGTAATTGTGAAATATGTGAGGGATTGTTGGATCTCATACACACCGATGTGTGTAGGCCCTTCGGATTCACCACAAGGGATGCTAACCGCTTCTATGTTACGTTCACCGACGATTATAGCAGGTATGGGTATATCTACTTAATCAAGCACAAGTTGGAAACCATTGAAAAGTTCAAAGAGTTTAAACAAGAAGTGGAGAATCAATTGGGCATGAAGATAAATATGCTTAGATCCGATAGGGGTGGTGAGTATCTTAGTATCGAGTTCCACGACTATCTTAAGGAATGTGGAATTGTTTCACAATTGACGCCGCCTAGGACACCGCAGCTAAATGGTGTGGCTGAGAGGCGCAATCGAACTTTGTTGGACATGGCTCGTTCTATGATGAGTCGAGCTTCGTTACATATCTCATTTTTGGGGTAAGCATTACAGACTGCCGCCCATGTCCTTTATCTAATCCCAACTAAGAAAGTTGCCAAAACACCTCACGAGATGTGGAAACAGAAGGTTCCCCCGTTGGCACATATCAATGTTTGGGGTTGTGAGGCTTTTGTAAGACGAGAGACTCACGACAAGCTTGAACCTCGCAGTGAGTGGTGTATTTTCATCGGCTACCCGTAGAAATCTTTTGGATATCTTTTCTACAGACCGAGTGACAACATGGTCTTTGTAGTAAGGATAGGGTTTTTACGAGATATATATATATATATATATATATATATATATATGTATATATATATATATATATATATATATATATATATATATATATATATATATATATATATATATGTATATATATATATAAGTAAGTTCAAATAAAAAAAGTAAATAGTGTGAGAACGTAAAAACACTATGTTTATGTTATTATTCTGTAATGAATTTTGTATATGTGTAATGTTGAAGTAATTCTAATATAAATATTAACTTTCGATTAGTCATATATTCATTACAATGTTATTATTCTATTATAAACTTATGTATGTGCATTTTTGTAGTAAATTCTAATTTTAATTTTAACCTTTGACTATTCATTTATTCTTTGCTGAACAACGACATAAAGTTATCGATACAAAATTCATTGCAGAATAATAACATAAAAAAGTGTTTTTACGTTTTCACACTATTTACTGTTTTTATTTGAACTGTCCCCTATATATATATATATATATATATATATATATATATATATATATATATATATATATATATATATATATATATATATATATATATATATATATATATATATATATATATATATATATATATATATATATATATATGCGAAGGGGACAGTGGGAGGCAAATTGATCTTGAAGAGCTTCAACAGTCAAGCGATGAAGGAACCTCTAACACTAGTGCTCGACTTGTGGAAGAGATTCCTGTTGAACCAGTTGACGAGTCGTTACCTCTAAGACGTTCGTGCTCCACCTGTGTTGTATGGTTTTCATATAATAGCTGAAGGTGATACGTTTATCAACGATAGTACACTGATAATTTGGATGAACCTAACAACCTCAAGGAAGCCATAGCATGCAAAGAGTCTGCAAAGTGGAAGGAGGTTATGGACAGCGAGATTCAGTCCATGTATGACAATACACTTTGGAACATGGTTGCAATGTACCGGGTCGTAAGAAAGTCGGGTTCAAGTGGATCTTCAAGAAGAAGACTGCCATGGATGGGAAAGTGCATACGTTTAAGGCACGATTGGTTGCGAAGGGCTTTACTCAAACCCCTGATGTTGACTATGAAGAGACCTTCTCATCAGTGGCAAATATCAAGTCTATTAGGGTTATGTTGGCCATCCCTGTGTTTCATGATTATGAAATTTGGTAGATGGATGTTAAAAAATCTTTCCTTAACAGGAAGCTGGCTGAAGATGTTTACATGCGTCAGCCATAAGGTTTTGTAGATTCCAAATACCCTAATAGAGTGTGCAAGCTTGAGAAATCCATTTATGGCTTGAAACAAGCGTCTCACAGATGGAATCTTTGTTTCGATGAGAAAATCAAAGAGTTTGGATTTTCGAGAAGCGAGGATGAGTCCTGTGTGTATGTCAAGGCTAGTGGGAGTATAGTTAGCTTTCTAGTTTTGTTTGTTGATGACATACTGCTCATAGGAAACGACATCTCGACCTTGCAGGAGGTTAAGTCCTGGCTTGGGAAGTGTTTCGCTATGAAGGATCAAGGAGAAGCTGATTATATTCTAGGGATAAGGATATTGAGAAACAGAAGTAGGAGACTAATAGGACTTAGTCAAAGTACTTACTTAGACAAGGTGTTAAAACGTTTTAGCATGGAGAATTCCACGAAAGGGGAACTGCGAATCCAAATCAATACCAATCTGAGTAAGACTACCGATGCCGAGATAACGGTAATGAGTTGAGTGCGATATGCTCCCTTTGTTTGCTCTATCATGTACGCTATGACATGTACTCGCCCTGATGTGGCTTTTACGTTGAGCATGGTTAGCCGATATTTAGGGACCCCGGGTAGAGCTCACTGGACCGCAGTGAAGAAAATTCTTAAGTACCTGCGAAGGACTAAGGATTGGTTCCTTACACTTGGTGGGAGTGATGACTTGAGAGTGACAGTGTATAGTGACGCCAGCACTCAGACCGATAGAGATAACTTCCGCTCTCAGTCGGGTTGGGTGTTTACCCTAAATGGAGGAGCGGTTGCTTGGAAAAGTTCCAAGCAAGAGACCGTGGCTGATTCAATGTGCGAATCAGAGTAGATAGCAGCGACCGAAGCGTCGAAGGAGGCAAAATGGTTGAAGAACTTCATTGGAGACCACGGAGTTGTACCAGCCATAAAGGAGCCTATGGATATTTTCTGTGATAACGAAGGAGTGGTTTCCTTAACCAAGGAACCAAAGGATTATGGTAGATCCAGACATGTCGACCGAAAATACCACTTCATCAGACATCAGGTAGAAGACAGACTCCTCGTAGTCAAGAGGGTATCGTCAGAGGAAAACCTAGCAGATCCCCTCACAAAGGGTCTGAGTAGGGTTAAGCACTTACAGTATGCGAGGAGCATTGGTCTGAAAGACGATATTAGTTTTAGTGATTAGATAGATGTTTAGAAACTTGTAATAGATCAATGTAATTGACATTTGATGATTAAATAAAGGACTTTTATTTATGAGTAAAGTTTGCAATCTTGTGTCAATTATTTACTATTGTTTCACTTTTGTATGTTTTACTTCCAGAATAATTAGATTATTCAAATTATCCACAATCGATCAAACTTTAGGAGCAACTTATGAGGTTAGACGGTCATGAATTGGTTTGTAGATTGTCTAAGTGTTTAGACATAGCAAAAGTTTGTTGCAACGATCATGAGTGCTCTTGAAATAAGATTTGAGTATTCGATTAAACCCAAGCTCATGTGAATCAGTTCATGGAATTTATCACGAGTTATTGTGAGACGATAATATCGTAGAATCTTTAAACCGAGATATATGAGTTGTTGTTTACAAGTTGGTGGTGCATTGATAATGTGTAAACGCATTAGTAACTTGGTGTTATAAAACATGTTTTTGTGTACAATTTGATGAGTAAATAGTACAAGCATATAAGTCAAATTTTATCTATTCCTTTTATCCTAGGAGGGTAAAAGCGATATCTTGGGCCCCTCGATGATTTTGTGTTGACTTATGTGTCAGGACCGGTCAGGACTGAATTGATGTGTTCAATTAAGTTCTATGTCAAACAAATAAGAAGTCGGGAAACAAACTGTTGGACATTAAGAATGATTATGTTCCATGTCATTGTCCACACGATATCTTGCAGAATGGAGGATTATATGATCCCATATCTAAAGGACGCGTTATGGACTAGGTCAAAGTTCGACAACGGCTTTTTTAGAGCTACGATTACTAACCGGATTTTGAAGTTGTACTTTCAGTTATAGTTGTTAGACTTATCCAAGTGGGCAACTGTTGGATTAGGTGTCTAAGCACATAACTATAATTTGTATGTACTTGACCCGATAGTAGCATGGTCCTTTTGGGTTGTCTTCACCGTAGAAATTTGATAGGATGAGTTTTGGAGAAAGAGGTTAATTAATTATTTATTAATATATTATAAGAATAATATATTAATTAAGAAATCATAGTATTATTTAATTAGTATTGATCAGAAATTAATTTGGAATTAATTTGGTGATCAAAAGAGACTGATTAAATGTAAGGGGACTGATATTGCAATTTACTGTTAGTTGCAAATCGGATTGTGGACTCCTAATTGAAGGGGTAGACAAATTCTATGGGAAGCCCATAGGAGAATTTGTCTAAGGGGTCTTCTGGAAGAGTTCCATAGATTGCTTAAGGCCTAATAAGAAAATTAAGGTTTCAGTCTAAAACCCTAGCAACACAACTATATAAGGACCCCTTGGCTTGTTGAAATCGGCCGCCTATGCATTCATAGAGAACCCTATCCGATTTTAGTAGCCTCCATCCTCTCTGTCTTGTTCATCCATTGCTAGTTGGTGTTTGTGACTCCATTAGAGGTGCAACAATTGAGGCACTAAGCTCTTAAAGGTCAAGATCAACCAATCAAGAAAGAAAAGGTAGTCATCTAACTTTGGTTTAGTTATTGATTTTGAAAATATGTATGCTAGATTAGGGTTTTGCTTTGGAAAATTATTATGCATGTATAACTTGAGGAAAACCTAGATCCAAAGAAATTAGGGTTGCATGTGCACCATAGGAATGTTGTAATTCTCAAAACCCATCAGATTTTGTTACTGGTATTTTGTGGCACTATGATATTTGCGATGATGATTTGTATTTGATACTAGTGATTTTATGATGTTTTGGTTTATGAACAATATTTTGGGTAATTTAAAAATTAAAAAATTGTTTTGAAATTTGAGGTGTTACAATTTGGTATCAGAGCCCTGGTTTGAGGGATTTGGATGAACTCTAGGGGAATTCCAAACTCAAACTTAGGATCTGAAGATTTTTATAAAAACTTTTCAAAGAAATAAAGAATTTTTTTGGAGAAAACCTACTGAAGCAGTGTGTTGAATCAGCCAGAGTTCGAATGGTTGTTTCCCAAAATATCTTGAATTATATTATGAGTAGTGTAGAGTTGATATCTTATGAGCTGATAAAACTGCATGCTAGTGATAGGCTAAGGATCTTGTAGGAAAGGTGTGATAGAGTTGCCTGATTTGTGATGCCTTTAGCCTAGTATTTTATTCTTATTAGATTGAATCTGTCATTAATATTTTCTTGGTGTATGTTGCATAATTGTACATAGTTAGGATTTTATAGCCTTAGAATGTCTGATTTAGCCTTTCTTCCTATTCATTGTTTAGTTTTGGATTTGAGGTACAATCATTTATTCGAATGTCTATCGAGTATCATATTATGTATGATTGGCATTCACAAAGGAAATGGCAAGGACAACAGAGATCTTGTGAGGCAAAGCAGTGTTGGGGAGCAGTCTAAATGAGTAACTTGATGCATAATAGTGGTTCTAAGGAACTAGCAGGGTGAGTGTATAGTTGATCTTGAGAAATAGAGTCTTTGTGACTTAGGTTCTTGAGAAGACGACTTGAGACAAATATGGGTTGGTGTGGAAGGTAGTATTAGGCTCGTACTACTGAAAGCACTGGATTCGTACATAGCAACCCCGAGAGGTCGAGTGGCAGTGCTGATGAGATCCACAGGATTGTTGCCGTCGAGGTGGCCCCAACGATTAGATGGGATATACCAGAGATGTTTGGGTCTATTAAGACCACTATGATTGAGACTTTTGATGAGCTCTATGCCAGCGTCACTGAGGCTGCTGCTCCCACAGCCACCGTAGCCGTTGCAGCTGCGAGACTGCGGTGGGGTGATTCGTTGTTGTACCAGGAGTTCAACAAAACGAAGCCACCCAAGTTTGATGGGACCCATGATCCGATGGCTACGATGAGAAGGATTTATAATGTCGAGGGTTATTTTTACACTTGCCCCTGTTTGGAGAATCTGAGGGTTCATTTACCCCTGAATCTGCTTCGCTTGGGAGCGAAGGATTGGTGGAAATTTGTGACAGCTGATTATATCTTGCAAAGCGATGTATGGTGACCTGGGAGAGATTTACTGATATGTTCAAAGATGAGTTTGTACTAGTGGTTAGAGAGAGAGAGAGAGAGAGAGAGAGAGAGAAAGAGAGAGAGAGAGGTTGGTCCAGGAGTTCCTGTCTCTAGAATAGAAGACAGAGAAGATGATTGAGATCACCGGGATGTTTCAAAAGAGGGACCTGTTATACCCTAAGCACGTGTCGACTAATGCTAGGAGGGATATCCGTGAGTTCGTGGCGAACACATTGTATCAAACATTGGCTGAGTTGTAGACCAATGCTAGGAGGAGAGAGATTGAGTCGGAGACCCAGGTTAGAGAGGAGAGGAAGATCCAGGTGACAGAAAGGAGACCGACGCACTTGCAGCCGACAACTAAGCGGCCCAAGCCCACTGACTTGAGAGCTGGAGGCCAGAAGGGTCGCACTTGCGGTAAGTGCGCCAAGGGGCATGAGGGACCCTGTCGGTCCGGGACTATTTGCTACATGTGTGGCAAGGAGGGGAATTTGGCTAAGGATTGCCCCAAGGGATTTCATGTTTGCTTTAATTGCAACCAGAAGGGTCATTTGAGGGCCAAGTGTCCTCAACTTGCATCTAGGGCGGTTCAGACTACGGCCCCCACGACCCTGCGCATTACTAATGGTCGGTAAGGGAAGGCCAAGGCTCTGAGGGCTCGAGGGAGAGCATTTTAGTTGATAGCAGACGAGGCTCGAGCAGCTCTAGATGTTGTCGCTGGTATGTGTTCTTTATTATTCTGCTGATTTATTTATGTAGCTTATGTTATTGTTCGTGTTAGGTACTTTCCTTCTGAATTATGTATCTGTGCTTGTGCTGTTTTACTCTGGTGCGAGTCGGTCTTTTGTGTCATCATCTTTTTGTTGTGGTCTTAGTAGTGCATGGGAGACCTTGAGTAGGCCATTGAGAGTCTCTATGCTGTATGAGCGTCTGGTCTCCACGACTGCCATCTACCGGGGTTGTGTGCTAGAGATCTTTGGTGTTGGATATCTGATATATCTTATCCCTATTGCAATCTGAGATGTCTATGTTATCGTGGGTATGAATTGGTTGAGCCAGTTTAGGACCCTGATTGACTGTGAGCGCCAGATGGTGACGGTTTGACATCCTAATGGGGGAGTCCTAACCATTTATGGCAAGGGAACTAGGTCAGGATCAACATTGTATTTAGCCGCCAGGGTGAGGTAGACTTTACCGCATGGGTGTATTGGTTATCCGACATATGTAGTCGATTGCCAAGTTGATGAGAAGAGATTGATTTATATTTATGATGTTCCTATTTGACATGAGTTCCCTGATGTTTTTCCAAAGGTATTACCTGGTGTGCCTCATAAGAGGCAAGTGGAGTTTCGGATCGATCTAATCCCTAGTGCAGCGCCAATTGCCAAAGCATTGTATCGTCTTGCACCTCCTGAGATGCAGGAGTTATCCTCTTGGCTTCTAGAGCTATTAGGAAAGGAGTTTATTCGCCCGAGCAGTACTCTGTGGGGAGCACTGATCCTTTTTTTTCAAGAAGAAGTATGGTTCACACTGGACGTGTATTGATTATCGAGAGTTAAACAAGATGACGGTGTAGAACCGTTCTCCATTGCTGAATATTGATGATATTTTCCATCAGTTGCAGGGGGCATCTTGGTTTCCCAAGATCGATTTTGTTGGGATTAAAACCGTAATTTTGATTTGATGAACAAGATGCGAAAAATATGAACAAACACAAATATCAAGATATGTCGAATGATCACTCGATTTATTCAATTATGAGGAACAGATTACACTTTCAGAATAAGAATCTAACTCTACAAGAAACCTCACAA
The DNA here is from genome assembly GCF_052849685.1 of Lactuca virosa. Classification (NCBI taxonomy): domain Eukaryota; kingdom Viridiplantae; phylum Streptophyta; class Magnoliopsida; order Asterales; family Asteraceae; genus Lactuca; species Lactuca virosa. Next base: position 486,949,038 of record NC_136429.1, read on the forward strand.
CGTGGCGGCTACATTTTGCTTCACTCTTAACCCTAATAATAAATAATACATGACTATTTGTAGGGAAAAGACAAGTCTTGGGCTTTTAACCTACACTTCATTAAGGAGGCCCATTGCCATCATCCATGGATTACTTTGAAACCCTACAATCTCCCCCTCAAAGTATGGAATGAATGACAATGCTTTAACTTCCAAAACAAGCATCTTGAAATTAAGAAAAGATCTCGCAACGAGGAATATTTGAAGCAATCGACGAATCTTGATTCTTCAATAGTCTTCAACAACGGGTTCTAGGATATATATATATATATATATATATATATATATATATACATATAAACCAAGAACTGAAGTAATGTTTTTACACTTCATTTTCTGATGTAATCCCAAAGATCTTCAATAAAGCTAAACCCACCATAAAAACCCATTTCAGAACAAAGAAACCATATCACTTCTTGTCTTTGAAGAGCTGCCCCTCCAAGTCACAATGATCTTCAAATAAGTTAATGATATAAGCAACCAAAAATTATCATGTAACTGTTGGATTAATGTCTAAGTTCATAACTATATTTGGTATGTACTTGACCCGACCCGGCATGGTCCATTTGGGTTGCACTTCACCGGCACAATTTATATGTATAGTCTTTTGAGAATAATATATTTATGATTTATATTAATATATTATAAGTTCTAATATATTAATATGGAATCATATTATTTAATTAGTATTGATCAAGAATTAATTTACATTAATTAATTGATCAAAAAGAACTAATTAAATATGGACTCTTATATATGGAATGGGCCAAGTTCATTTAGGTTGGGCTAAGCTTTCATGGATGGTCCATGGAGCTTTTAACCCATGGATCCTATGTAAATGAAAGGTCATGGGTATTAGGGTTTACATGGATGTAACCCTAATCCTCCATAATATAGAAAGGGGTCTCTGGCTCACAAAATTTGCACAAGTGTGTGAAAATAGGAGTGGGCCGATTTTAGTGTGCATACATATTCTCTCAAGTTCTTCCAAGGTGTTTTGGTGATTTGTGATTCCATTTGAGGCTTCCATACTATTGGGGCTAAGCTCTTAAAGCTTGAAGACATCAAGCTACATCAAAAGGTATGTCATCTAACTAGAACTTTGTAGTATAGGTGCTTCATAATATGCTAGTTAGGATGAAACCTTAGAATAGTTAATATTTGCATGTATAATAGAGAAAACATAGATCCAAGGTTTATAGGGTTGCATGTACACCATAGGAGTGTTAGAATGTTCAAAACCCAATAGTGGTATCAGAGCCATGGGTTGTTTTCTGTTATATTGACGCAAATGTTTTATTTTCAAGTTGGAAAAAAAAGAAAAAAAAATGATGACGTTTGTCAAATTTTAAGATAATTACTTGTTTTTGTGAAAAACTAATTATTTGTAAAATTTGAATCATTTGCTATATGAGTTGAATTAGGTCAAATTTAGTAAAAGATAACATGATATGATTATTTTATTAGTTTTAAAAGTTTGATCTAAATGTTTTAAGGAGTTACATATTTTGTCATAAAATTTTGGAGCTCAAAAGTTTTTTTTAAAGTTGTGATCTTAAGGGTTTTTGAAACTTCCATAAGTTATGGATATGAAAGTTTTTTTTTTTTTATAAAAAAAAAAAAAATTGATTCAAAGTTTTTATGGAGTGACAAAATTTGGTGTTAATGTTTTAAAGAATTCCATAACTTGTTCTTAAGTTATGGAACATGGAAAGTTTCATCATAAAACACCATTAATTCCATAAGTTATGGAATCCAAAGGTTTTCAAGAATTACAAAACTTGCCCTGAAGTTTTGGAATTTGAGAAAAGTTTTTTTTGAAAAAAAGAATTGAATTCTAAAACTCTTGGGTTCATAACTTAAACAATTAATTAAATGGTTTTAATTTTGAGTTCAATAATTGGAATTATGATGTTTTGTTGAATAGTTCAAATTAACTCTTATGGACTTTATTAGTAGTTAATTAAAGCGTTTAATTAAAAGAGTATTATTAATCCATAAATATATGGTTTGAGTTTAATTAAATTAAAAGTCTAGTTTAATTAATAGATTAAACCACCAAGTATTTTAAATGTCTAAAATACACCCTTACACTATTATAATATTAAAAGTTTAATATATTATATGTATAAGAGCAAGTAGTCTTACCATTAGTAGGCCTCATTCACGAAGCCGGTCTATAAGGGGGGTATAAGGTTACTGCCTATAAAATGGCAGTTTAATGGGTGTCCACTCTCACTCACCGCTTCCTTGACCGGTGGAGGGTCGTTAGCCGAACAGGTAGGGCAAGGACTATAATTCTCCCTTCATTATAAGTATAATGATAAATACTAAGTAACTAAACACTTATAAATTCCCAATCTTAGTTACTTAGGAAAAATGTGAATAAGGTGCTAATCCATGAAATTACACTTTGCACTTTGTTTAAGCTGTTAGTGGAGTGTGTGTGGTTAACCGTCACACTAACCTGGACTTAAGAAAGTAGGCAAAGGGTAACTTAATGTTTATCATAGTATCGTTGGAGCGTGTGTGGTTAACCGACACATCGATTGAGGGGTAAACATTAAGGGTACTTCACACCTTGTTTTGTGATATTTGCATGGTTACTTCACACCTTGTTTTGTGATCCTCGGCATCCCAGTCACAAAACTGTTGGATAAGGTGTCTAAGTCCATAACTATTTCTGGTATGTACTTGACCCGACCCTGCATGGTCCATTTGGGTTACATGGCACCATGCAATTGGATAAACTAAAATGAGAGAAATAACACTTATGGTTTATTAATATATTATAAGTTCTAATATATTAATAATATTATTTAATTTGTTTGATCAAGAATTAATTTAGAATTAATTAAGTGATCAAAAGATAACTAATTAAATATATGGGTAGATTATGTAAATCTTCCATATCTTATATAGTGGGCTAAGAGGCTCTATGGATTATCAAGTTGGGTTCCACCCATAGGATGCTCCATGGATGCTCCATGGGAGTTACAAACCCATGGGTCATGGAAATGAAGAGTCATGACACATTAGGGTTTACATGGTGTAACCCTAGATGTGTCAACACTATATAAGAAACCCATTCTCCACCAAAATCGGCTACACATAAGAAACAAGAGGGCTAGGCCGATTTTAGAAGTGTGTATTCTCTCTAAAGTCATTCCAAAAGCATTTGGTGTTGTGTGAAGCATTTGAGGCATCACACTTGGGGTGCTAGGCTCACAAGGTTTCAAGGATCATAAGCAACAACAAGGTAAGTTATTCTATCTTTCATACAAGTTAAAATTTGTTCCCCATGTATGCTAGATAGGAATATAACCTTGGAATTCAACTTTGCATGATAATTAGACAAACATAGATCCAAGGTTATTAGGGTTGCATGTACACTTAGGAAGTGTTAGAATGCTCAAAACCCATCAGTGGTATCAGAGCCTAGGTTTGTTTGTTGTTTTGTTTTTTGTTTTTGTCCAAACAGCTTGAAAAAAAATTGTTTTTCTGTTTTCTGCTCGTATGAAAGTTTGCACATTTGTTGCTGGAAATGGACTAGAAACATTACCCTAAACTGTTTTGATATTTTAAAGCTTGTTTTAGATGGTGTAATGTTTATGCTAATCCATTTACAATGGCAATTATTAAAATTACAAGTTTTTTTAAGTGTAATTTTTGATTCTTGAAAGTGTTCATATTCATGTTCTTGAACTTATGAAGATTAGATGATCATAGGAATTGTTTGTAACCTTCATGGTAGTTTAATTCATGATCATAATGTGTTTTAATGGAGTCCATAACTTGTCCTCAAGTTATGGAAAACCAAAAGTCTCACTTTTATTAAAGCCATTAAAAGAACACAAGAGTTATAAAAATGAAGAGTCTTCATTTTTATTACTCAATTAATTCATAAGTTATAAGAAATGAAAAGTTTTGGAAGTTTACAAAACTTGCCCTCAAGTTTTGGAACATGTAAAGTCTTGATTAAAACTTTAGTTCCAACCCTTAGAAATTTAAAAAGTTAAAATTCAACCCTTATACTTTATAATATTATAAGTTACTAATATATATATGTATAACGACAAGTTGTCTTACCGCTAGTACGCCTCATTCACGAAGCCGGTCTATAAGGGGGGTATAAGGTTGTTGCCTATAAAATGGCAACTTAATGGGTGTCCACTCTCACCCACCGCTTCCTTGATCGGTGGAGGGTCGTTAGCCGAACGGGTAGGACAAGGACTTATAAATTCTCTTTAAAAGTATGATGAATATTATAAAGTAACTAAATGCTTTTATTAAATTCCCAATCTTAGTTACTTTAGGAAAATGTGAATAAGGTGCTAATCCATGAAATTACACTTTACACTTTGTTTAAGTCGTTAGTGGAGCTCGTGTGGTTAACCGGCACACTAACTTGGACTTAACAAGGTAGGTAAAAGGTGACTTAAAGTTTATTATAGGTCGGTGGAGCTCGTGTGGTTAACCGGCACATCGATTGAGTAATAAACGTTGAGTGTACCAAGTGATTTGCATGGTTACTTCACACCTCGTTTTATGATCCTCGGTATCCCAGTCACAAAACTTGGAGGGCACACTCGAGATTGAAACATGCCTTTGAAAAGTTCATTGAATCTCAAAAGAATCTAGGAATTTCTAAGAACCAATTAAAAACCTAATATCTATATTTCGTTTTTTATGGTGGAAATTGGTGAATCGTCATTCACCTACCTTTCAAATATGTTATAGCTTGGATTACGGCATACCTCTTCTAAGTTATAATATATTGTGATTGGATTCTAGCCTTAATATTACATTTGGGTGTTTTATTAAGGACTCTCTTAATATCTAAACTAATCTTGTTCTCTTCTTTCAGATGTCTTCAAACAATGCTGCTTCTGGCTCTAATCCTAATGGCTCCTTTACCCTTATGAACTTGTGTGGGAAAGTCACTTTTGATGGATCCAACTTCAATGAATGGATCAGAAACATCAGGATGATTACCCGCTACGAGGACAAAGAATATGTCCTTGACAAGGAGCTTAAGGAGATTGATGAGACCACTGCAACTCCCCAGGAGATCGCTGACTTCCGGGCACATGAAAGGGATGCTACAAAAGTGGCATGCATCATGTTGGCCACCATGACAGCGGAACTCCAAAAGTCCTATGAGGACTTCTACCCTTTTGAAATGCACCAAGATCTGATGGAAAGATACCATCAAAGTGTACGACAAGAGAGGTATGAAATCATATGCTCTATCATAACAACCATGATGAAGGACGGGGAATTCGTCACGAGCCACATGCAGAAAATGCAAAAGTATGTGGATCGGTTGTTGAAGCTTAATGTGAACTTCCCTGAGGAGCTTGCAATAGATATCATTTTGCACTCCTTACCATCGTGTTATGATCAATTCCGCATGACATATCACATGAATAAGGAAGAGGTCACACTCAGCAAACTTCAGGGACTCCTCAAGACCGCAGAAACATGTCTTAAGGGTAATTCGGTTGTTAACACTCATACTCCAAACTCCGCCCCGGTTTTGGCAATCGGGAAAGGTAGAGGGAAGAAGAGGAAGAGCTCTTCGAAGGGTACCAAGGCTAGGACCATTGATGGCTCTTCTTCAAGTGGAACCAAGAAAGGTTTTGTCACTCCTTCTTCTGACCCTAAAGAGGCTGAATGCTTCTATTGCCATCAAAAGTCACATTGGAAGGGGAACTGCCCAAAGTACCAGCAAGATGTGAAGGATGGGAAAGTTAAACCCAACCATGCAGGTATTTACACTATCTTATCTAATAACTCACCCCATTCTAACTCTTGGGTCCTTGATACCGGTTGTGGTATTCATATCTGTTCTAATTTGCAGGGACTAAGAAGAAGTGAGAATGTGGAGCATGGAAGAATAAACTTAATCATGGGGAATAGGAAAGCTTTACCTGTCACCAAGATTGGAGTTTATACTTTATCGCTAAGTAGTGGGTTTAGTTTAGATTTGAATAAGTGTTGTTATTCGCCAGAAATGGCAAGAAACATTATTTCCTTTCATGCATTGTATAAACAAGGTTTCACCTTTTCATTTGATAATGAAGTTGGTTCGATTAATGCTTTCTTTAATAATGTTCTTTATTTTAAAGCATTACCTTGTGATGGCGTCTATGAAACTGTATCTGTGGTTGATAACTTAGGATATAATGTATTGTGTATTGATTCTGTTAATGATAATAACTTGGATAAAGCATCATTATGGCATTGTCGTATTGGACATATAAGCAAGAAACGCATAGGCCAACTCTAAAAGGATGGAGTATTGGAGTCATTTGACCTAAAGTCAGATGATAGTTGCGAATCATGCTTACATGGAAAAATGACAAAGTCACCCTTCACAGGTTCTTGTGAGAGGGGTGAAGGTTTGTTGGATCTTATACACACGGATGTGTGTGGGCCCTTCAAACATGCCACAAGGGATGCTAATCGTTATTATTTGACTTGTACTGATGATTACAGTAGATATGGATATGTCTACTTAATCAAGCATAAGTCAGAGACTTTTGAGAGGTTTAAAGAGTTTAAATAGGAAGTCGAGAATCAATTGGGCAGGAACAATAAGATGCTTCGATCCGATCGAGGTGGTGAGTATCTTAGTTCAGAGTTCCTCGAATATCTTAGGGAATGTGGGATTGTCTCACAATTGACACCTCCCAGGACACCACAGTTGAATGGTGTAGCTGAGAGGCGTAATCAAACCTTGTTGGATATGGTTCGTTCCATGATGAGTCGAGCTTCGCTACCAATCTCATTTTGGGGGTATGCCTTAGAGACTGCCGCCCATATCCTTAATCTAGTTCCCACAAAGAAAGTTGCCAAAACTCCTCATGAGATGTGGACTGGTAAAGTACCCAAACTAGACCACATTAAGATTTGGGGTTGCGAGGATTTCGTGAGACGCGAGACTCATGATAAGCTCAAACCTCGAAGTGAGAGGTGTATTTTCATCGGCTACCCACAGAAATCCTTTGGTTACCTCTTCTACAGACCTAGTGAGAATGTGGTCTTTGTAGCTAGGAGGGCTTTCTTTCGAGAGAGAGAGTTCATAAGCCAAGGAGACAGTGGGAGGCAAGTTGACCTTGAAGAAATTCAAGAGTCAAGTGGTGAAGGAACTTCAAACCCTAGCACTCAACTTGAGGAGGAAACTCCTGTTGAGCCAATTGACAAGTCTATACCTCTGAGGCGTTCCACAAGGGTTAGGAATGCACCTGAGCATTACTATGGATTCCATATTACTGCGGAAGGTGATACACTTATCAGTGATGAGACACTGATAGGTCTGGATGAACCTAACAGTTACGCGGAAGCCATGGCAGGCCCTGAGTCAGCCAAGTGGAAAGAGGCAATGGACAGCGAGATACAGTCCATGTATGACAATCAAGTTTGGAACTTGGTTGAGAATGTACCAGGTCGTAAGACTATAGGGTGCAAATGGATCTTCAAGAAGAAGACCGACATGGAGGGTAATGTACACACTTATAAGGCACGACTGGTTGCAAAGGGTTTCTCACAAACTCCGGGAGTTGATTATGATGAGACCTTTTCTCCAGTGGCCAAGATTAAGTCTATTAGGGTTCTGTTAGCCATAGCTGCATTTCATGACTATGAAATATGGCAAATGGATGTCAAAACCGCTTTCCTTAATGGAAAGTTGGCTGAGGATGTTTACATGAGTCAGCCAGAGGGTTTTGTCAATACAGAGTACCCTAATAAAGTGTGTAAGCTTGAGAAATCCATTTATGGGTTAAAGCAAGCACCTCGCAGATGGAATCTTTGCTTTGATGAAAAAGTCAAAGAATTTGGCTTTTCTAGGAGTGAAGATGAATCTTGTGTATATGTCAAGGCTAGTGGGAGTATAGTTAGCTTTTTGGTATTGTATGTGGATGAGATACTACTCATAGGAAATGACATCCCAACTCTGCAGGAAGTGAAGTCCTGGCTTGGGAAGTGTTTCTCTATGAAGGACCTAGGAGAAGCTGCCTATATTCTAGGGATAAGGGTCTTGAGAGACCGGAGTAAAAGACTAATTGGACTTAGTCAGAGTACCTACTTGGATAAGGTGCTGAAGAGATTCGGCATGCAGGACTCCAAGAAAGGAGAGTTACCCATCCAGAGTAACGCCAGATTGAGTAAGACACAAAGCCCTAGTACTGAGGCTGAGATAGCAGAAATGAGTCGAATACCTTATGCTTCGGCTGTAGGATCGATCATGTATGCTATGACGTGTACTCGACCTGATGTAGCTTTTGCTTTGAGCATGGTTAGCAGGTATCAGGGGAACCCTGGCAAGGCACACTGGACTGCGGTAAAGAATATCCTCAAGTACCTACGGAGGACTAAGGACTGGGTCCTTACCCTCGGTGGGAGTGAAGACTTGAGAGTTGTAGGGTATAGTGATGCTAGCTTTCAGACTGATAGGGATAATTTCCGCTCTCAGTCAGGCTGGGTCTTTACCTTAAATGGAGGAGCAATTTCTTGGAAGAGTTCCGAGCAAGAGACAGTGGCTGATTCAACTTGCGAATCAGAGTATATAGCAGCTAGCGAGGCAGCAAAGGAGGCGATATGGCTAAAGAACTTCATTGGAGACCTTGGAGTTGTACCAGCTATTAAAGAGCCAATGGAAATTTTCTGTGATAGTGAAAGTGTAGTTGCCTTAGCCAAGGAACCAAGGGATCACGGGAGATCCAGACACATCGACAGAAAATACCATTTCATCAGACATCGAATAGAAGAAGGACTCCTCGTGGCAAAGAGGGTATCATCGGATGAGAATCCAGCAGATCCCCTCATGAAGGGACTGACTCGGGTTAAGCATCTCCAGCATGCTCGGAGCATAGGGCTGAAGGATGATATTAGATTTAGTAGTTAGATAACCTTGAAATTTGTAAAGTGTAATTGACATTAGATGATGAATAAAAGGTGTTTTATTTATGAGTAAAGTGTTGCTATCTCTTTTCGATCGTTTACTATATTTCTTTTGCATGTTTTGACTTCCAGAATAATTATGTTTGGTATATCATATTATTCGAACCTCCACAGTCGGTCATATGTCGTAAGTAGGTATGAATCAAGACTGTCATGATTGGTTGCAGAGGTCTAAGTTGTTGGACATTGCTACAACACTCATGAGTGCTCATAAGTTCTGAGCATTGGACTCAACCCACGCTCACTGGAATCACTTCATGGAATTTATCTCGAGTGATCGTGAGACGGTAATATCATATAAGTCTTCAAACCTAGATATATGATTTGTTACTTATGAGTTGGTTATGCATTCATTGTACGAAAATGCATTGGTAACTCGATGTTATAAAACGTGCTCTTGTGTATAATTCAATGAGTAGTAGAACAAACATATGAGTCGAAGTTGATCTATTCCTTCTTGGATTAGAAGCTGATATCTGGGCCCCTCGATGATTTTGTTTTGACCTATGTACCGGGCCCGGTCAGAACTAAGTTGATGTGTTCAATTAAGTTGTTTGTCAAACAAATCGGAAATCGGGAAACAAACTGCTGGACAATAAGTAAGACATTGTTCGATGTATTTGTCCGGCTGATATCTAGAACAGAGGATTATATGATCACTTATCTTAAATGACGTATCATCATCTTCTCAGTTCCGAGAGACCTTGAAAGAGCTACGATTGCCGATCGGTTCCTGAAGTATTGCAATTATAGTTATTAGACTTATCCAAGTGGGAGACTGTTGGATAAGGTGTCTAAGTCCATAACTATTTCTGGTATGTACTTGACCCGACCCGACATGGTCCATTTGGGTTGCATGGCACCATGCAATTGGATAAACTAAAATGAGAGAAATAACACTTATGGTTTATTAATATATTATAAGTTCTAATATATTAATAATATTATTTAATTAGTTTGATCAAGAATTAATTTAGAATTAATTAAGTGATCAAAAGATAACTAATTAAATATATGGGTAGATTATGTAAATCTTCCATATCTTATATAGTGGGCTAAGAGGCTCCATGGATTATCAAGTTGGGTTCCACCCATAGGATGCTCCATTGGAGTTACAAACCCATGGGTCATGGAAATGAAGAGTCATGACACATTAGGGTTTACATGGTGTAACCCTAGATGTGTCAACACTATATAAGAAACCCATTCTCCACCAAAATCGGCTACACATAAGAAACAAGAGGGCTAGGCCGATTTTAGAAGTGTGTATTCTCTCTAAAGTCATTCCAAAAGCATTTGGTGTTGTGTGAAGCATTTGAGGCATCACACTTGGGGTGCTAGGCTCAGAAGGTTTCAAGGATCATAAGCAACAACAAGGTAAGTTATTCTATCTTTCATGCAAGTTAAAATTTGTTCCCCATGTATGCTAGATAGGAATATAACCTTGGAATTCAACTTTGCATGATAATTAGACAAACATAGATCCAACGTTATTAGGGTTGCATGTACACTTAGGAAGCGTTAGAATGCTCAAAACCCATCAAAAACCTGAAGGGCACACTCGAGATTGAAACATGCCATTGAAAAGTTCCATGACTCTTAAAAGAATCTAGGAGTTTCAAAACCAATTAAAACCTAATAATACATTTCGTTTATCTTGGTGGAAATTGGTGAATAGTCATTCACCTACCTTTAAATATTTTATAGCTTGGATTACGGCATCCCTCTTCCAAGTTATAAAATAGTTTGTTGGGTCCTAGCCTTAATATATCATATTGGGTGTTATATTAAGGACTTAAATCAACTTTACGTGAATTTCTCCCATTGTTGATGTCTGGTTTAGACAACAATGATCTTCCCAAACCAAGCTTTCCTAATGAATATGACTTCCCGAGTTTGGCTCATGGAAGTCATACTTCTCTTCCTCCACCTCCTCCAATTATTCTCCCTAACCCACAAGTTCAAGGTCACTCAAGCCCTAATGGCAGGCAAGGTCTATGTGTGATCACATCTTAGAGATGAAGTCACACATTGACAACCCGGGAGAGTTGGGTGTCAAAGTCTTGAGAAAGTTGGATGTTCAATCACTTTCTAAGTCACATAGTGAGTTCCTTTGGGACTACTACGAAACAGACTATGACATGAACCTTAATCATCATATCTATTTGCTTGGTGTTGCTGAATCAGCAATGATTTGGAACGATGGTAAAGCAAATTTGATTAGAATATCAACTTCCCAAAAACTTTATGGACAGTGACAATGGTGACACTGGAAATCCAGAAAAAGCATTCTCTTCCGAATGAAAAGGGATTGGCCATAGTCAATCCGGTTGACCAAATGGTAAAGAGAAAGGCTAAGTCTGAGATAGTCCCATTACCAAAGGGTCCATATGTTTATTTTTCCAAAGGAAGGGGCGTTGATTGCAAAGCTGCCAAATTTACCTAAGGATGTTAAAGTCAATAAGTTTGACTCTACATCAGGTAGAGCCCATTATCTAACTCTGTTAAGTTCTATTCTGAGATCCTCATTACATGATGTGGCTGGGTCACATGTTGATGTTTTAAGAATCAAAGAATAGAGAGAAATCTTAAAGGAAGTATATGCTGATTCTGATGGCGAAGGTGGATTTCGATCGCATCAGAATTTTGAGCAGTTGCTTAAGAAGTTATGATATATTGCTAAGGAATAGATAACAACAATTTTCCATGTGGATTGTAAGGATAAGTTTTTTCGCAAAGTTTTAAAATAAAAGAAATTTGTTTAATTTTATTTATTTGAAGTATCCTTACAATGACATTTGTGGAAAATTGTTGCTTATATGATTCCACTGACAGCAATATTGGAAAATGGATTTGATTCTTTCATTTGTGGTAGTGTCTAAATTTACCAAATCAGGAAAGTTCCTCATCGCCCAAGTTTCAATTGGACCAAAACTTGGAATCATGCAAGTTGAATAGTATGATGAATGAGAACTTTCAAGCATTGGAAAATCAAGACTAATTACTTGTTCACATGGATGTGTGAGTCAAGTGAAGGACTAAACGGATCGAGTACACATTCTTGTGCACTGGTCATGTCCACCACAAAGCTCGTTAAGACTATTTCATTTACTAAAGTTTAGTAAATATGGTTATACTTACAAGTTTAAGTATAATTCTGAAACATTGGAAAAGTCTCAATGTATGGCAGAACGAATGGGAAGAAGCAAATTAGACAGCAAGATAAAAGTTTCTCAAATCTGAAAAGATGGGAGAGTACTTTAGTATCATGTTTGTGATCATCTTAATGATTTAGAAATCATATCACAATTAGTCTTCTAAAGGTCATCTTAGTGCATTCTTATGACTAAGAAGAGGTGTCATGAATTGTTGAAATGGTTAGATCAGGAAGATGAGTCATCCTTCGTTCCAAAACAATTCTTAGAGTCATACTCCAAGATTGTAACTTGAGTGACATATCTTAAAGAAAGGTTTAAAACACTTGTCAAATGTAAGAGTAAAAGTGTCCTACTCGTGTACATTTGAAATTGGTAAGTTGTGATGTTTTGGATAAAACAAAGACCAACTAAGGCCAATTGTGTGAAGTGTTTGACTTGATAAAGAATCCGCACTATCTCTTGAATATTTGGCAAGATAGTCTTATATGTCAAGAGGATAGTGGGAGTCTTAAAGATCCTAAAAAGAATTTCAAGAACTAATCAAGAATAAAACCTGAGGTTCTTCACTAGCACACGACTTGAGGTTTATAACCTATCGTGTTGACATATTCTGTGCCCATTCCAGTTAAAGTTGGCTTTGCATAGGAGTTCTGAAAGTTCTCAATTGGTTGCATAACAACTTGGAAACAATGGCAGGCCCTGTACTGCCAGGTGGCAAGAAGTTAAGATTGCATAAGTTCAGTCCATATGAGTTTGGATTTGTGATTATCCTTGTCTTGTGACTATGGTTTTGACGATTCACATGGATAAGAACACATACACCATAAAATCTAAGGATCATAAGGTTTCTCTCTGATTCATGAAAATGATGGTGAGGAAACACTTCCACCAAGTAGATTTGAAGCAGATGGCAAAAGGTCTAAACAATTGAGACTATGATTACGGCATCCCTTTTCATAGTTCTGAAATTGTTTAGACACATATGCATGCTATCTAAGGAAAGGTGTATGATTTTGATAAAGTTTTATCAAAGCATCTCGTATCAGAAATCTGAACTTTGATAAGAAAGTCAATAACGTATTGATTTCTAGAAGTCCAGCTGATTTCAGAGTACATTTCAAAGCTAGTGGGAGCTTAAGTGTTATGCTAATAATCATCATGTTAGTGGGAGCATGATAATTATTGTTAGTGTTGCAAGTTAGCAATGTTAATTATAGAAAACAAAAGTTTCAATTCGTGAGGCTGCAGGGATCGAAAAAGTTGTTTTGCTATAATTAAGGGAGAGAATATACTTCATTTCAGTTCTAAAGGCTTAGATTGAGACCTTAATCATCTTTAGTCAAGAATATATATATGAATTTCATGTTAGATTGGTTCAACTTAAGGAAATTCTATATATTGCGTTCTCAAAATTCGATTATGATTACGGCATCCCTCTTCATAGTCAAATTTTGAAAACATGGCAAATAAAAATATTGTAGCAAAAGACTGGTCTAGAATCATGTCTTTATGCGAGACATCATGAATCGTGTACCATTTGCTTTGGGTACAGGATCGATAATCATGTCTTTATGTGAGACATCATGAATCGTGTACCATTTTCTTTGGGTACAGGATCGATTGCATGTGCTATAATATTTGTCATTTCTAAATTTTTCCAAATGCCCAGAGGCATTAAGAAGGGAAAAGGTCTAGAATTGGATATGACTAAAATGATTGGTTGCTCAGGGACAGTTGGAAGTATAGTGCTAATTTTGGAAGGACCATATTGACATATTCTGAAAAGAGGCATCTCTTATTCAGAAGTGATAGTCAAAATGAGAATATGGAGTTGTCTCCATAGGTGGAAGTTATCTGTGTAAGATTAGAAAACTTAATGCAAGAAGCATGTCCAAAGCAATGTACTTTGAATATGAGACTTAGTTTCCATGGAGTTGATCTCCATTGGAATACCTTATAATGACTGTTGACAAGTCTTTGTGACTTTGTACATATTCATTACAGGAGGGTCAGTGCATATAAGTTTAAAATCTAAACAGATTTCGATAAATGATAGGAATTTCAAATTCTCACATTTTTCGTTAAGGATTTGGGAGTGTGAAATTAGAATCATTGAAATTATGTTCAATTGGTTTATTTCACATAGTAAGGATCATAGACAAACATAGAGTGCATACTTGGTGTATGGCAAAGCTATTGTTTAAGAAAAACATAGTGTACATGCTTGGAGCATGGGACAACTAGTGTTTTTAATTCAAGTATAAAGTTGATAAAACCGAAACAAGGAATAATGAGTAATCAGTATGGTGATAAATAAAAGTGTTTATTTATATTCATAGGGTTTGATACCATATTTGATTCATTTATTCTTGTGTTTCACTTTGCATGTTTTGACTTCCAGAATAAGTAAGTCGCTCTTCCTGAATGATTAAGTTATTCAAACCATCCACAGTCGGTCATATGTTGGAAGTAGATTTGAATCAAGACTGTCATGGGTTGGTTTGTAGAGGTCCAAGTTGGTGGACAAAGTGGTGCTACAACACTCATGAGTGCTCATAAGTTCTGAGTATTGGATTCAACCCGCGCTCATTTGAATCACTTCATGGATTTTATCACGAGTGATCATGAGACGATAATATATTATATTCTTCAAACCTAGAGATATGAGTTGTTACTATGAGTTGGTTATACATTGATTGCACGAAAACACATTTGGTAACTCGATGTTATAAAACGTGCCTTTGTGTATGATTCAACAAGTAGTAGAACAGGCCATATGAGTCGAAGTTTATCCATTCCTTTTACCTTCGGGATAAAAGCGATATCTGTGGGCCCCTCGATGATTTAGCGATGACACATGTGAGTGCTTGGCCAAGCCAGGACTGATTTGATTTGTTCAATCAGTCAGTCATCATAAATCGAAAATTGGGAAACAACAAATGGACAGAGAGAATGATTATAATCCATGTCTCAGTCCATATGATATCTAGAATGGAGGAATATATGATCCCTTATCTAATAGACAAGTCATTGACAAGGTCAGAGTTCGACAGCGGCTTTAAGAGCTACGATTGCCAGTTAGGTTTTAAAGTCATACTCAATAATAATTTTAGACTTATCCAAGTGGGAGACTATTGGATTAATGTCTAAGTCCATAACTATATTTGGTATGTACTTGACCCGACCCGGCATGGTCCATTTGGGTTGCACTTCACCGACACAATTTATATGGATAGTCTTTTGAGAATAGTATATTTATGATTTATATTAATATATTATAAGTTCTAATATATTAATATGGAATCATATTATTTAATTAGTATTGATCAAGAATTAATTTAGAATTAATTAAGTGATCAAAAAGAACTAATTAAATATGGACTCTTATATATATGGAATGGGCCAAGTTCATTTAGGTTGGGCTAAGCTTTCATGGATGGTCCATGGAGCTTATAACCCGTGGATCCTATGTAAATGAAAGGTCATGGGTATTAGGGTTTACATGGATGTAACCCTAATCCTCCATAATATATAAAGGGGTCCTTGGCTCACAAAATTGGCACAAGTGTGTGAAAATAAGAGTGGGCCGATTTTAGTGTGCATACATATTCTCTCAAGTTCTTCCAAGGTGTTTTGGTGATTTGTGATTCCATTTGAGGCTTCCACACTATTGGGGCTAAGCTCTTAAAGCTTGAAGACATCAAGCTACATCAAAAGGTATGTCATCTAACTAGAACTTTGTAGTATAGGTGCTTCATAATATGCTAGTTAGGATGAAACCTTCGAATAGTTAATATTTGCATGTATAATAGAGAAAACATAGATCCAAGGTTTATAGGGTTGCATGTACACCATAGGAGTGTTAGAATGCTCAAAACCCAACAGTAACAACCCAAAATTTAAGATTCATAATACCACTTGGTCGAGAAAACACTAGAAGTCAGAGATATAACAAGTCTTTAGAAGAGCTCGATGAAGAACTGCTACTGTGAAGGATACTTCTCTGCAAAAGCTTTAGAAGAGCTCGATGAAGAACTACTACTGTAAAAGCTACTTTCATAATTCTACCACAAGCTTTATCAAAAATCTTCAAATTTGAAAAGTCACAAATCCAATTTCGAATGGCCATATCAAATTCTCCCCTGATTTATAATAAAAAACATGATTATAAAGCCTTCAAATGGTCATGATAATGATATTGAATGGATAAATAATCTCTATGCTCCCCCGCGACAAAATGATATACACCATGAAGTATAAAATATGAAAAAGTCGAAATTTTTTGACTTTATTGTGAAAAACGACTTTCCGAACCGCTAAGACTTGATGGAATCCTTATTTTTCTATTCACGAAAAATATGTGCATTAAAGAATTCTAAATTGTTCACCAGCCCTCAAATTTGTAAACTTTTCGAAAAATGGGCTGAAATTGTCACATTCCATAAATTCAGGGGACAAAATTAATAACTCTGCACCATATTCCCCTTTGTTTGTAACAAAATCTGGAAATGGTCCAAAAATGCCAAACTGTGAAAACAACATGGACCAAAAGTGTCAATTCGCTGGAGTTGTAGGGACCAAAAATGTAACATTGTTATCTTCTTCCCCAATATATCTGATAAACGAATTCAGTGACTCAAACGAGCGCGAAACCTCCAAAATCAACACCCACTTTCGTAGCATGAAGATAAGAACACGAATCCACACCAACACTAATTTGCACTTTTGCTCCGAGCACAAGGTTCGTTTTTAGTCATTCGTGCCTATGGGACTCCGAATCCGAGTTTAGTGCCACCGTTCGTTCCAAGTTCGTTGATTCTACACCCAAAGCGAATCTCCACAAAAACGAATCCAATCACAGGTTCTTGAGTGCGAATCCGAGCCCAGTCCCACCTTTCGTTGCAGGCAGAAACATACGAACCCAAGTTCGTTCCGAGCACACTGATACAAACACGAATCCAGGTTCGTTCTGGGTAAGTCGATTATACCCCTAAAGCGAACGTTTGCAGGAAGGACTTTCAAGGCAATTTTGACTTTTCGTTTAGACCATTGTGCATACCAATTGAGTCCCTCTTACGATTTCATTCCGATAAATTCTCAAATCCGATTACATTCGTTCTCAGTGAGTTCACTCACACCAAAGATTTTGCAATACCAATTTTGACCTGCAAAAGCGAACAGAACAACCAAAAACATTACATCTCGTTCCGATTGACACCATCCAACATCACAATTTTGAAAACAAATTCTGAGAATGAAAATTGGTACCGACTCCGAGACCTGTATTCTAATTACAAAATCAATTTGTTCTGATCACAAGCTAATCTCTTATTGGTGATTTGAGTTCCGATTAAAAAATTTGATAATCACCAAATTAATTTACACAAGTAAATTCATGATCGAACTTCTTTTACAATCAAATAGAAAACGTTCTTCAATGGTCCATCAATATAAACAGAAACTCATGAACACCAATCGATTAAAAAAAACTTGGATAAAAGCTAAAGGAATCGATTCATGGGTCGATAATCACGACACAGATGTTGAAATTGATAATCACAAATGATTGAATTTGAGCACATAACAAATATGCAAACGGAGACTCATATGTAATATTAGGGCCAAATAAAATTTGTCGTGATTAAGCCTGTGGACCAGGAACAGTGAATTGACCAAAAGATTGGGCCAGATTAAAAAATTTATGAACAGATCCAATTGGATCCAAACAAAGTAATAAAATCGATGAACTGATCCAATATGAACAGAAGAGTGAATCAGATTAAAGAAAATACCAGATGAACAGTGGAAGAACACCATAAATTTCCATGAACAGTAGCTTGAGCAGAATTTTGATTCCAAGACGCTAAAACACCAAAAATCTTCAATAACTTGTGCAGAAAAACATCAAATCAAGAACCGATACTTCGAAAATCAATAGATCTTCAAAGACCTGCTCTGATACCAATTGTTGGGATTAAAACCGTAATTGTGATTTGATGGACAAGATGCGGAAAATAAGAACAAACACAAATATGAAGATATGTCGAATGATCACTCGATTTATTCAATTATGAGGAATAGATTACACTCTCAGAATAAGAATCAAACTCTACAAGAAACCTCACAACGTGGCGCCTACATTTTGTGTAACATCCGGACATCTAGGTATATTATTTGTTATCAATTTATTTATTTCTTGAGCTACTCGACGAGTTGGTGCCCCAACTCGTCGAGTAGTGTCGCGTTGTGCCACGTGGGTTTAATGACCTACTCGACGAGTCTGAGGAGCCGACTCGCCGAGTAGGCGCTGGGATGAGAAACTCTAAATCCCCGGGTTTGGGGCCTACTTAAAGGCACTTATAGCCTCATTTGCGGCTACCCTTCCTTGAGAGCAAACCTTAAACGACCTTTGAGCTTATAGAGAGAGTGCTTTGCAAATTGTAAGTGTTTGGTGCATCTTGTGAAAAGAAGAGAAGATTTCCAAGCCAAGGGACAAGAGGGTGCTGCTAGATCTGAGGTTGTTTCACTTCGAAGGTTCTGGGAAAGGTATAGATCTCATGATTTTGTGAATCTAGGGTTTTCCCACCCAAATATGAGGACCTTGAGTATTTCATGCTCATTGAGAGGGTTGAACTTCAGATCTGGACCATGTGAACTCCCTAGAGACCAAAAGTCTCTGCTTTATCCAACCATAATAGTGATCTTGAGTGAAAAACCCTTTTGTGGTGTGTTTTGGAATTTAAAGCTCAAAATGCCATGCATGAACGTAAAGCCTGTGACTTTACGTGATTGATGAGCCTTAGGAGTGTAGATCCAGAGTTTGGAGAGGTTCTCTGCCTTGAAAACGACTGATTGAGATATGAATCCGAAAAGACTCGCTGAGTGAAGGAGCCGACTCAACGAGTCGGATGGGTTTGTTCTGAGGGTTTTGATCGTTCAGCAACTCGGTGAGTTGACGGGTCAACTCGGCGAGTTGAGACAGACTTCTGAATGATTCTGTGGAAGGCGAGCAGACTCGTCGAGTCCCATAAGTGCACTCGACGAGTAGGGTCAACATGGACTGTTGACTCGAGTTTGACTCCTGTTGACTTAGGGTTTGGTCAGCCTTGTCTTTGAGAAAACCATGGAAGCGTAAATTGGTCTTTTCCCACTTAGAGAGAGAGAGAGAGATAACTTAGTAAAAATGTGTAATTTAAAGAGTTAATTAGATGTATTTATCTTATGTAATTATGAGGAGGCTAGACTGGATGATTCATGTGCGGATAGTATTAATTCACTTAGCTTACTTACGAGGTGAGTCTTCTCATTATACTTACCAAGAGTGGTATCTTTATGTGATTGACCTGTTTTATGTGTTTATCTGTGTATTGTAGTATTCTGCATTATGTCTTTGTGATTTATGCTGAATATTGTTGTTATGAGTTTACTCAGCTGGGACCGGAGGGTTCCACTGAGACACAATGACCGGAGGGTCTTAATGAGTTATGGCCTAGAGTGGCTAATGAGCTGTGTAGGGTATTTTGGGGAACTAACTAAGCTTTATGCTTACCGTGTTATGTGTTATGTGTTTCAGGTAGTTCCGATGATCGCGGGAACGCCCCTGCTTGATTGTACACACACACTCACATTGGAGATATGTATTGGAGGATCCTGGTTTTGTGATAAACAACTTTTGATAAATAAATTGTATTAATGTGATACTTGAGATTTTCGGGAATATGACATGTGATTTTTATGTTTGAAAATGAAAAATATGGGTTGAAAATTTCGGTGTTACTAGTTGGTATCAGAGCCTTGGTTTGAGGGATTCGGATGCACCTCCGGGTGTGTTTGGACTCAAACTGAGGATTTGAGAAAAACTTTCAAAAGAAATGATTTCTTTTTAAAACGAAAAAAGAGCTTTAAGAGAAAACGAGTTGGAGCGGTGTGTACAATCAGCCAAAGCCCGAATGGTGATTTCCCAAGATACCTTTACTTTGTGTTATGAGATATTTCGAATTATTCTGTTAGGGTTGCATGATAGAAATTAGGCTAGGTATTTCATATTCTAGGGCTAGAGTTGCCTGATTTGTGATGCCTTAGCCTAGAAGATATTCTTTATCAGTGTTATCTGCTATTTGCTCTGAGTATGTGCTGAGTTTTGAGTCGAGGGATAATCTAGGAGGAGATACCTAGATGAGCTTGAGAGGAGTCTTCCGAGAGAGTAGTCTATGAGTCATGAGATATAGAGTATTTATGAATTTGAATCCTAGGAGGAGAACTTAGGGTGACTATGGACTTGGTGTGGAAGGTAGTATTGGGCCCGTACTACTGAAAGCACCAGATCTACAGGCAGCCTAAGTACGAATCCATAGGAGGCTAAGGAGAAAGTGATCGAGTGTGAGTATATTCGAGCGAGTCTTTGATGATTTTGTGTTGTGTTTCAGAGACATCATGGTAGCTACGCGCCACACCCCAGAGAGCAGTGGAGTTAGCGATGACGAGATTCACAAGATGATTCATGATGAGGTGGCCACAACCATTCGGGAGGCTATTCCAAAGATGTTCGGGTCTATTAAGACCACTATGATCGAGACGTTTGATGAGCGATACACTGCTGTTTCGGAGGTGGCTGCTGCTGCAGCCACCGCAGCTATCGCTGCTGCCAGGCTGTAGGGGGGTGACTTGTTGCTGTATCGGGAGTTCAGCAAGACGAAGTCACCGGAGTTTGATGGGACTCAGGATCCGATTGCTGCGATGAGATGGATCTTTGACATCGAGGGATGTTTCTATACTTGTTCATGCCCAGAGCATTTGAGGGTGCGGTTCGCGCTGAACCAGCTTCGCTTGGGAGCAAAGGACTGGTGGAAATTTGCGACAAGCAGCTTTACTCCTGCAGAGCGTACTGCAGTGACTTGGGAGATGTTTGTGATGATGTTCCGTGATGAGTATGTTCCCCCAGTGGAGAGGGAACGGTTGGCCCAGGAGTTTCTGTCTCTCACACAGAAGACGGAGTCAGTGACTGTGATTACTGGGATGTTTCACGAGAGGGCGTTGTTCTGCCCTGAGCATGTGTCGACTAAGCAGGCATGCATGAGTCGTTATTTGCGCATTCTGAGGAGGGATATTCGAGAGTTCGTGGCGAACTCATCTTATTGGACATTTACGGAGCTTCAGGCAAACGCCAGGAGGAGGGACATCGAGTTGGAGACCCAGGCTAAGGAGGATGCAGAGTCTCAGGGAAGAGACCGGCGGTCGGTGCAGTCGCAGCCGACAGCCAAGCGGGTTAAGCCCGCCGATTCGAGATCAGGAGGCTAGAAGGGCCGCACTTGTGGCAAGTGTGACAAGAGTCATGAGGGACCTTGTAGGGCAGGGATTTGCTACAAGTGTGGCAAGGAGGGGCGTATGGCGAAGGATTGCCCCAAGAGATTTGCAATCTGTTTTCACTGCAATCAGACCGGCCATCGGAAGGCCGAGTGCCCTCAGCTTGTTTAGGGATCAGCTCAGGGTTCCACTCCTGCTGCTGATATTCGACCGATGAAGACCGAGGCTCCGAAGGCTCGTGGGAGAGCTTTTCAGCTGACAATGGAGGAGGTCCGCGCAACGCCTGATGTCGTGGTAGGTACGTATTTCTTTATTGTTTTTTAGATTTATTGGGCTTATTCTGTGCTATATCTAGGTACATTTCTTGTGAATTATGTACCTGCTTTAGTGTTATTTGATTCGGGTGCTAGTCGATCCTTCGTGTCCTTAGCTTTTAGTCGTCCCATAGGTATCCGACGCGAGGAGTTGAGTAAACCTTTAAGGGTTTCTATAGCCAATGAGCGTGCAGTATTTGCTACTGATGTGTTCCGAGGATGTGTGCTGGAGATTTTTGGTGTCGAGTTTCCGATTGACCTAGTACCGATTGCGATTGGTGATGTCTGTGTCATTGTGGGCATGGATTGGTTGAGCCCTTTTGGAGGAGTGATCGACTCTGAGCGTCAGTTGGTGAGTATACGAGACTGCAGTGGGGGAGTGCTTACCTTGTATGGCGAGGGTACCAGATCTGAGTCAGCTTTCTACTCTGCCGCCAGGGCAAGGCAGAGTTTACAGTAGGGTTGTATGGGATTCCTGGCGTATGCGATGGATTTACAGCCTGTGTCATAGAGGACGAGTTATGTATCCGAGGTTCCGATAGTATGCGAGTTCCCTGATGTTTTCCCAGAGGAGTTACTGGGTGTGCCTCCCGAGAGGCAAGTGGAGTTTAATATTGATTTGGGTCCGGGGTGGCGCCAATCGCCAAGGCATCTTATCGCCTTGCACCGCCAGAGATGCAAGAGTTAACCTCACAGCTTCAGGAGCTGCTGGGGAAGGGATTTATTAGACCGAGTAGCTCGCTGTGGGGAGCGCCGATCCTTTTTGTCAGGAAAAATGATGGTTCACACCGGATGAGCATTGATTACCGAGAGTTGAACAAGCTAACGGTCAAGAACTGTTATCCACTTCCAAGGATCGGCGATTTGTTCGATCGGTTGCAGGGGGCATCTTGGTTTTCCAAGATTAATTTGTGATCTGGGTATCACTAGATGAGAGTGCGAGAGGAGCATATTCAGAAGATGGCCTTCATGACTCGTTATGGGCATTACGAGTTTGTGGTGATGCCTTTTGGGCTCACCAACGCACCCACAGCGTTCATGGATCTCATGAACCGGGTGTGCATGCCTATGTTGGACCAATCGCTGATCGTGTTCATCGATGATATCTTGGTGTATTCGAGGTCCAGGGAGCAGCGTGAGGAGCATCTGCGTGAGGTTCTTGGGGTATTGAGGTTGGAGAGGCTATATGCCAAATTCTCCAAGTGTGATTTCTGGTTAGGAGACGTCCAGTTCCTGGGACACCTCATTAATCAGAATGGGATTTTAGTCGATCCGGCCAAGGTTGAGGCAGTCATGCAATTGGAGGTGCCGAGATCGCCATCCGAGATCAGGTTCTCCAAGATTATGGTTCCTCTTACCAGATTGACCCGGAAGGGCGTTGCAATTATTTGGGGGCCTGAGCAGCAGGCATCATTTGAGACTCTTGGCCAGAGGTTGTGCGAAGCTCCAGTGTTGGCTCTTCCGGAGGGAGTGGAGGACTTCGTAGTTTTCTGTGATGCGTCCATTTCGGGGATGGGTGCAGTGTTGATGCAGAGGGGTCTGGTGATAGCATATACGTCGAGGCAGCTGAAGCCTAATGAGACGAGATACCCCACTCATGATTTGGAGTTAGGGGCAGTGGTGTTCAGCCTTAAGTTTTCGCGCCACCATCTTTATGGTGTCCGGTGTACCATATACACCGACCATAAAAGCCTGAAGTATCTGATGGATCAGCCCAATCTTAATATGAGACAAATGAGAATGGTTGGATGTAGTGAAAGACTACGACTGTGAGATCTTATACCACCCAGGCAAGGCTAATATGGTAGCCGATGCCTTGAGTCGCAGAGTAGAGAGTGCTCCGATCTGAGATGTGTGTATGAGGATGATAGTGATGACTCCAGTCATAGATACCATCCGGGAGGCCCAGGTGGAGGATATGAGGTTGAAGAACCGCAAGAGAGAGCGTGTGGTTAGTCAGGCACCCGAGTTTGTGACGGACAGTCATGGGCTTATGATCTTCCACGGGCGGATTTAGGTGCCCTATACAGGTGGAGCTCACCGTGTTCTGATGGAGGAGGCGCATAGGTCGAGATTCTCGTTCCACCCAGGGGCCACTAAGATGTATTTGGACCTGAAGAGAGACTATTCGGTGGCCCTGTATGAAGAGGGACGTGGCATGGGTTGTAGAGAGGTGTTTGACCTGTCGTCGGGTTAAGGCGGAGCCCCAGCGGCCACATGGTCCATTGCAGCCTCTGGAGATTCCCCAGTGGAAGTGGGAACAGATTTCTATGGACTTTATCACCAAGTTACCGAGAACTGCGCGTAGGGTTGACGTGATTTCGGTGATTGTGGACCGGTTGACGAAGAGTGCTCACTTCCTTGCTATTAGTGAGAGTTCTTATGTGGAGAGACTGGTCGAGATTTATGTGAGGGAAGTGGTGGATCGGCATGGGAAGCCGACCTCGATAGTGTCAGACCGAGACGTGCGCTTTACTTCTAGGTTCTCGAAGAAATTTCATGAGGACTTAGGTACACGGTTGCACTTCAGCACCACATACCATCCACGGACAGACGGGCAGAGCGAGCGGACGATTCAGACGCTTGAGGACATGCTGCGAGCTTGTGTGATGGACTTCAGAGGAAGTTGGGACACTTATTTGGCTTTGGATGAGTTTTCTTACAACAACACCCATCATTTGAGTATTCGTATGCCTCCCTTTGAGCTTCTTTATGGGAGGAGGTGTCAGACTCCCATTTGTTGGGGAGAGGTAGGGCAGCGAGTGATGGGTGGCACTGAGATAGTGCTGAAGACGACTAAGTAGATTCAACAAGTCAGACAGAGGTTACTGACGGCCTAGACTCGCGAGAAGAGTTATGCAGATAGGCGACGATCCGAGATGGAGTTCCAGGTCGGAGATTTTGTACTCTTGAAGGTATCACCTTGGAAGGGGGTAACCCGATAAAGGAAGCGGGGCAAGCTTGGGCCCCAATACATCGGTTCTTTCAGGGTGATCTCCAGGGTGGGTAGGGTAGCGTACCGTTTGGAGCTACCTGCGGAGTTTAGTCATATTCATAACACCTTGCACGTGTCTCAGCTGAGGAAGTGTGTAGCCGATGAGACGAAAATGGTACCACTAGAGGACATTTTGGTGGATGCGGGCCTGAATTACATTGAGAAACTGATTGCAATCATGGATCGAAAGGTGAAGGTTCTGAGGAACAAGGAGGTTCCCCTGGTTCAGGTCCAGTGGTAACATCGGAGAGGGTCTGAGTTGACGTGGGAACCGGAGTCCGAGATGCGAGAGCAGTATCCAGAGTTATTTTCAGATCATGACTTCGGGGGCGAAGTTTGATTCTATTGGGGGAGAATTGTAACATCTGGACATCCAGGTATATTATTTGTTATCAATTTATTTATTTCTTGAGCTACTCGACGAGTCGGTGCCCCAACTCATCGAGTAGAGACGCGTTGTGCCACGTGGGATTAATGACCTACTCGACGAGTCCGAGGACCCGACTCGCCGGGTAGGCGTTGGGATGAGAAACCCTAAATCCCCGTGTTTAGGGCCTATTTAAAGGCACTTATAGCCTCATTTGCGGCTACCCTTCCTTGAGAGCAAACCCTAAACGACCTTTGAGCTTAGAGAGAGAGTGCTTTGGTAATTGTGAGTGTTTGGTGCTTCTTGTGAAGAGAAGAGAAGATTTCCAAACCAAGGGACAAGAGGGTGCTACTAGATCTGAGGTTGTTTCACTTCAATGCTTCTGGGAAAGGTATAAAGCTTGCACATTTCTCATTATTTTGTATATGTAGCACCTGGTTCCTGGTAGGTATTTTATTTAAGTAATTTTGCATTTTTGGCCTGGGACTCGGCGATTTGAAGGCCCAACTCGCCGAGTAGAAGTGGGATGAGACGCGGGATTTAAGTATGGGACTCGTCGAGTCGGGTCCTGGACTCGACGAGTAGGCTCTGACTGGACAAACACCCTAATCTGAGGGTTTGCGCCCTATTTAATCATCTCTTTCAGCCACCACTCGTCCCTATTGCTCCCAGAAACCCTCCATAGCAAACCCTAAGTGTTTTGGTGCAAGATCTAAGGCTTTTGAGTGATTTTTGAGGGTTTTGACCACAAGGAAAAAGGAAGAGCATAGAAGGATCAAGAGGAGACTGAAGGATTCGAGTTTGGTACATCATTTGCAGTTCTTGTAAGGTATAAAGTCGATACATTGCTTGTTCATTTGGTAGATACCTTTTTGGGGAGATTTAGGGCTTTTATAAGCCATTCTTGGTAACCAACCATGATTGCAAGCATGGTTGGGGGTTAAAACTTCGGATCTAGGACTTGGGAAGAGTCACAAGGCAGATTGGGGTTGCTTTTACACTCAAGGAAGGTCCCATGCAACATAAGAGCCATTTTAGGGCCTTTTAGGCTCAAAAGTCCCATGCATGCACGTAAAGTTCGTAACTTTATGTGCTAGATCGAGCTTAGGGGCTTGGATCTATCATTTGGACAAAAGTTGTAAACCAGAAATCGAAGGAATAGACTTGGCACTGTATCGACACGGCGAGTCGTTCTTGGGACTCGGCGAGTCCGGGGCTTGACTTCCTTTTTTTCTGTTATGGTTCAAGAGACCCAGTTGAGTGAAAGAAAGGTTTTAGAGGGTCTAGGGAAGTGACCCAAACGTATTGGGATAATCCTTAGTCCTGGAGTTCATAGGACTCGACGAGTGCATGAGCCGACTCGGTGAGTCCAAGGCAATCTCCCAACTCTTGAAGATGAACTCGACGAGTGGTTCATACAACTCGGCGAGTCGAGGACAGGACGTGTTCATAGGATGAAGATGGACTCGACGAGTGTTCATACCGCTCGGCGAGTCGGATGAGGGTTCATCCGAGGTTGTGTTAGAAGGAGAAATCGTCGAGTCGCTGCTAAAGTCGACGAGTAGAGACGTGGATGGGGGACAGTTGAAGAGATAGGGACTCGACGAGTTGGCGGCCCAACTCGGCGAGTCGGGTCAACTGGAAGTTGACTTTGACTTTGACTTGGACTTGGTCAAGGGTAAATGGTCATTTTACCCTAAGAATAGATATCAGACTCTGATTAAGTGTTTTGTGGAGATTATAGCCGAAGGATTTCCGGAGCAGCAGCAGACAGAGATTTCCCGCACAGATTATCAGCAGCTACTCGTTCGAGGTGAGTTACCTTCCAGTAGCAGTGGGTCTACGGCCACAATTCCGGCCCACCAGCAGGAGTTGTATGTTAGATGATTTTCTTTGTGATATCATCTGGATTTGCTACTACCTGATATGTTATATGCTGGCATGTTATGTTATATGTGACAGTAGTAGGGTTCGGTTGTTAGGACCGAAGGGTATGTCAGACACCCCAGATATGTCTGACAGTATGTGATGATATGTTTATATGCTAGCATGATATGTTATATGTGATAGTGGTAGTAGGGAGGGAATAGTCCTCAAGTTCGGTTGTTAGGACCGAAGGGTAGGTCAGACACCCCAGATATGTCTGACAGTATATTTATGTTATGATATAGGTGATAATAGCAGTAGGGGTGGAGTAGCCCCCGAGGTTCGGTTGTTAGGAATGAAGGGTAGGTCAGCACCCCAGAATGGCTTGACATGGGTAGGTCAACACCCTAGAATGGCTTGACATGGGTAGGTCGGCACCCCAGAATGGTCGTACTGGGTAGGTCGGGCACCCCAGAATTGCCCGGCAGTATGTCTATGATGTATCTGTATGGTATGTGGTATGATGGGGGAACTCCACTAAGCTTTGTGCTTATAGTTTTAGTGTTGGTTTCAGGTACCTCTTCGTCTAAGGGGAAGGAGTCGACAGTGTAGCAGCGCATCACACACACACATGATTTCCGCATGGAGTTTTCTGGGATTATACTCTGATTGATTTTACTTTGACATTATGATTTTCAGACACATTGTTATATTCTTGTTTGCAAATGATATGGCATGGGAAATGTTTTGGTAAACTATGTTGAGAATTACTTAATTAAAAATAAAAAAAATAAAAAGAATTTGGGCTTGAAATTTCGGATGTTACAGTATAGATCTCATGATTTTGTGAATCTAGGGTTTTCCCACCCAAATATGAGGACCTTGAGTGTTTCATGCTCATTGAGAGGGTTGAACTTCAGATCTGGACCATGTGAAGTCCCTAGAGACCAAAAGTACTTGTTTTATCCAACCATAATAGTGATCTTGAGTGAAAAACCCTTTTTGGGGTGTGATTTGGAATTCAAAGCTCAAAATTCCATGCATGAACGTAAAGCCTGTGACTTTACGTGATTGATGAGCCTTAGGAGTGTAGATCCAGAATTTGGAGAGGTTCTCGGCCTTGAAAACGACTGAATGAGATATCAATCTGAACAGACTCGTCGAGTCAAGGAGCCGACTAGACGAGTCGGATGGGTTTGTTCCGAGGGTTTTGATCGTGCAGCAACTCGGCGAGTCGACGGGTCAACTCGGCGAGTTGAGCCAGACTTTTGAGTGATTCTGTGGAAGGCGAGCAGACTCGTCGAGTCCCATAAGTGCACTTGACGAGCAGGGTCAACATGGACTGTTGACTCGAGTTTCACTCCTGTTGACTTAGGGCTTGATCAGCCTTGTCTTTGGGAAAGCCATGGAAGGGTAAATTGGTCTTTTCCCATGTAGAGAGAGAGATATATATATATATAACTTAGTAAAAATGTGTAATTTAAAGAGTTAATTAGATGTAATTATCTTATGTGATTAGGAGGAGGCTAGACTGGGTGATTCGTGTGCGACAATATTCATTCACTTAGCTTACTTACGAGGTGAGTCTTCTCATTATACTTACCAAGAGTGGTATCTTTACGTGATTGAGATGTTTTATGTGTTTATCTGTGTATTGTAGTATTCTGCATTATGTCTTTGTGATTTATGCTGAATATTGTTGTTATGAGTTTACTGAGTTGGGACCGGAGGGTTCCACTGAGACACAATGACCGGAGGGTCTTAATGAGTTATGGCCTAGAGTGGCTAATGAGTTGTGTAGCGTATTTTGGGGAACTCACTAAGCTTTATGCTTACCGTGTTTTGTGTTATGTGTTTCAGGTAGTTCCGATGATCGCGGGAAGGCCCCGACTTGATTGTACATACACACTCACATTGGAGATATGTATTGGAGGATCTTGGTTTTGTGATAAACAACTTTTGATAAATAAATTATATTAATGTGATACTTGAGATTTTCGGGAACATGACATGTGATTTTTATGTTTGAAAATGAAAAATCTGGGTTGAAAATTTCGGTGTTACATTTTGCCTCACTCTTAACCCTAATAATGAATAATACATGACTATTTATAGGGAAAAGACAAGTCTTGGGCTTTTAACCTGTACTTCATCAAGGGGGCCCATTACCATCGTCCATGGAGTACTTTGAAACCCTACAGATTTGATGTCTGGTTACATTCAGATGAGGGCTCAAGAGGAGGATATTTAGAAGACGACCTTCCGTACTCGTTACAGACATTATGATTTTGTGGTGATGCCTTTTAGATTCACCAAAGCACCAGCGGCGTTCATGGATCTCATGAACCGGGTGTGCAATATCATGTTGGATGAATCGGTGATCGTCTTCATCGATGACATTCTGGTCTATTTGAAGACTAAAGAGCAGCATGAACAGCATTTGCACGGGTTCTAAGAGTTTTTTGGATTGAGAGGCTCTATGCCAAGTTCTCCAAGTGTGTTTTTTGGTTGCACGAGATTCAGTTTCTAGGAAACCACATCAACCAGAACGGTATCTTGGTTGACCCAACCTGGATTAAGGCGGTGATGCCTGGGAAGTGCCAAAGTCTCCTTCTGAGATTCAGAGATTCCTCGGGTTGGCGGGATATTATCAGAGATTTATTCGAGACTTCTCCAAGAGTGTTGTTCCTCTTACTAAGTTGATGAGGAAGGATGTTGTGTTCAGTTGGGCGCCTGAGCAGCATACATCATTTGAAACTATTAGCCATAGAATGTATGATGCACCAGTATTTGCCCTCCTTGAGGGAGTTGAGGATTTTATGGTCTACTGCGATGCATCCATTTTAGGGTTGGGTGTTTGTTGATGAAGAGGGGGCATGTGATTGCATCTGCTTCGAGGCACCTGAAGCATCATGAAGCAAAGTATCCCGCCCATGATTTGGAATTTGGGGCGGTGGTTTTCACTCTCAAGGTTTGGCGCCACTATATTTATGGAGTTCGATGTACCATCTATACGAACCATAAGAGCCTCATATGTCTTATGGATTAGCCTAACCTAGAAATGAGGCATAACAGGTGGCTAGATGTAGTGAATGATTATGACTATGATATTATGTATTAACCAGGCAAGGCTAATGTGGTGGCCGACGCCTTAAGCCGGAGGGCGGTCAGTACCCCAATTCAGGATGTGTTTATGAGGATGACTGTGTTGACCCCGATTTTAGAAGCGATCAAACAAGTGCATTCATAGGCTATAAAGGAATAAAATCAGAAAAGTAAGCAAGTGGTCGGTCAGATTGGAACATTTGATATCGACATCATGGGGTTTTTGACTCTTCATGGGCGGGTTTGGGTGCCATATGCTGGTGGGGCTTGATGGGTATTGATGGAAGAGGCCCACAAAATCGAGATTCTCCATTCATCCTGGGGCTACCAAGATGTACCATGATCTGAAGCATATCTACATGTGGCCGTGTATGAAGAGGGATGTGGGGTAGTTCATAGAGTGATGCTTGACCTATCGGAAGGTCAAGGCCGAGCACCAGCGCCCTCATGGAAAGTTGCAGCCCATGGAGGTTCTACTTTGTAAATGAGAGCAGATCATGATTAATTTTATCATAAAATTAACGAAGACTTGAAGGGGATTTGATGCTATCAGGGTGATGGTAGATCGTTTGACGATGAGTGCTCACTTCTTAGCCATAAGCGAGGGCTCTTCTGCGGAGAAACTAGTTGAGATTTGTGTTCAGGAGGTGGTGGGTTAGCATGGAGTGCTGAATTATATTGTGTCATATTGGGATGTTTGTTTTACTTCCAGATTTTGGAAGAGGTTTCAAGAAGAGTTGGGCACCTGGTTGCATTTCAATACTTCCTACCATCCGCAGACCGACAGGTAGAGCGAGTAGACTACTCATATGCTTGAGGATATGTTGTGCGCC
This sequence comes from Lactuca virosa, assembly GCF_052849685.1. Taxonomy (NCBI): domain Eukaryota; kingdom Viridiplantae; phylum Streptophyta; class Magnoliopsida; order Asterales; family Asteraceae; genus Lactuca; species Lactuca virosa. Next base: position 486,979,985 of record NC_136429.1, read on the forward strand.
TACATCATTGATTTTGGTGGGATCTGGGACTCCTGTATTCCATTCGTTGAGTTTTCTTTTATAACAACAACTATCATGCCAACATTGGTATGCCTCCCTTTGAGATTATGTATGGAAGGAGGTGTTGGACTCCTATTTGCTAGGATGAGTTTGGTCAGAGGGTTATGGGGAGCACTGCGATAGTGCTGAAGATGTCCGACCTCATCCAGCAAGTCAAACAGAGGTTGTTGACGACCCAGAGTTGCCAGAAGAGTTATGCGGACAAACGACGCTCTGAGCTAGAGTTTCAGGTAGGAGATATGGTACTTCTTAAGGTATCACCCTGGAAGGGTGTTATTCATTTCAGGAAGAAGGGCAAGCTGGGCCCTAGGTTTATTGGCCCTTTCATAGTGTTGGATCGTGTGGGCAAGGTGGCTTACCGGTTGGAGCTACCTGAGGAGTTGATTCAGATTCATCATACCTTGCATGTTTCCCAGTTGAGGAAGTGTATAGATAATGAGACAGTTGTGGTGTCTCTGGAGGTCATTCAGGTTGATGATCGTCTGAATTACATCGAGAGGCCAGTGGCGATTCTGGATAGAAGTGTGAAGACCTTGAGGAACAAGGAAGTAAAATTGATCAAAGTTCAGTGGCAACACTAGAAAGGCTTGAAGTGGACTTGGGAGCCTGAGACTGAGATGTGTGAGCACTACCCTGACCTGTTTTCTGAGGCTGATTTTGAAGGCAAAGTATGATTAAATTTGGGGAGAATTCTATCATCTGATTTTCAGATATTTTTCATTATTGGTCCCTTTTTTCAAAAATCCTTCCATTCCAGCTCGTACGATGGCCATACGAGAGGTACGTACAACGTACATGGTTAAGCCTTGGAAACTCGGGACTCATGCTAGTACGTTGGGTGTACATTTGGTATGCAGGGCGTACCAGCTTACACCCTAAACCGTAAATTTAGGGGTTTGCTCCCCATTTAATCGAAATTATACCTCCCTTGGACCTTCTAGATATAGCCTCCACTCCTTCCAAACCATAATCTTGAGTCTCATCCTTGTGTGTGAAGATTTTGAAGCTTTTTAGAGATTTTGGTGCTCTCTTGTTGAAGAATAAGACTATTGAAGAAGGTGGATCTAGGAACTACCTCACCTTGTGCATCTTTTGAAGGTATAAAGTTTATACCTTGGTGTTTTCTTTCTAGATCTCTTAAATGGGTTATTATGAACCTTTTTGTCCCTAGCTAGGATCTTTGTGAGTATGGTGTACTCCAAAGCATATTATATGTCCCTTCATGTGATTTAGGTCATCTATAATCATAAAAATGCTTGCTTGAAAGTCCTTTTCTTTCCATGCAAGAGTATGGTGGTTTTGAGTATGGTTTAAGTTAGGGTTTTGAGGTTTAATCTTTTTTCAGCCATGCAAAGGCTTAAAGTTATGGACTTTATAGATTAAGACATTCTATGGGGGTCAGGTCAATGTTTGGATTGCATTCCTTAATGATTAAGACGTTGGGAGTAACTTTTGGGATCATACAGCATACTCCCAACATACTTCTGGCTACACCCAGCGTAGCTAGGCCTGACCCCGACTCACTTTGTTCTTCGAGTACGCGACACGTAGGGACATACACCCAACGTTCGCGCTAGACTGTTGACTTTTGCTTACTTTAAATTTTTTTCCAAAGATTTAGGGTTTTGGACAATGGAAGGGGAAAATGGTATTTTTCCCTTAAGGAGCATACTTGTCGGGTTTGGACTAGTGAGTTGGGTTATGGACCTAAATTATTAAATAGGGTTAGTTATTGTGTTATTAGGCGGAGTCTAGTTCCAACAGGTCGGGTATAAGATTTATATGTTATCGTATCAGATGAGTCTCCTCACTTATTCTTACCTATGTTGTTGAATAGCTATATATGTGATGCTCAGCTGCGTCTAGTTCTTATTATTGTATTATGCTTTTTATTTTGTGGTTGAGGCTTCGGGTAGTCTCCAAGGTTGCTGCTAACCCACAGGGCGTGCTGTTTGCCCACTGAGACTTCGTGTAGTCTCCAGGTTTGCTGATAACCCATAATTGTTTATGTGTTGTGCTATATGAGATACCTTGGGGAACTCATTAAGTTTTGTGCTTACAATTGTTGAGTATATGTGTTTCAGTGACTTCTGAGGATCGCGAGAAAGCGAAGGTCTGACTGCACACACTCGCTGGGAGATTTTGTTACTAGGCATTTTGTGGCACTCTGATATTTGTGATGATGATATGTATTTGACACATGTGATTTTCGAATGGTTTGTTTTATAAATAATATTTTGGGTAATTTAAAAATGAAAAAATTTGTTTGAAATTTGAGGTGTTACATGTCTTATCACTTTTATTCATTATTTCTCAAATTATACCTCTAAACATCCGGAAAGCTAACATTAATATTTTACAAGTAGAATTTGGGGGCAATTGTTAGGGACAGGATCCCAGAATCATATTCAGGATCCTTAATATTGCTGAAACCTCATAATCTATAAAATATATCACAGTATCCTGATTATTACCACTAATATTTCTAACACTTACCACGGTTATATTTTCCTTTATTTTCTCACATGTACAGAACTAGTCAACACAAGACTCATTCTCAACGGAAAGTCACTTCAACCAAGCTTAGGACCCGGGGATACTAAGTCACACAACGTACAAATAACTGTTCAAGGAGGATCCCAAAAATCTCGGACTTCTTGTTAATTAACATAGACTATAAATAACACTTGTAAATAGCACACTACACACATGATTAGCTCTACCATTACACTTGTACTTGTATCACCTTCATAATGTTTGTAATTTGAATATTAAATCAATAAAACACATCAAGGCAGTTGATCGTTATCACCTCCCACGGTTTTATGTTGGAGATCCTATAAAGGATCAAGGGATTTCCTTGTAACTCACTTGTATCATTTCAATCATAATTTTACACTTACATTGGACTAACACCAAAACCTCTCATACAAATTGGTTGAATAATAATTAAGCAATTTTTGAACAAAAGAACTACTGACATGGTATTCTATCTCATGAGAAACATTATCACATAACAGACACAATAGCAAAAGAACATGCCATTGTCATCTTGTAAGCGGATTTTATTGAAACTACAATGGATACTTTCCGAGCTGTTTGGTCCATGAATTTGTTGGTCGAAATGATGGGATAGAAAGACGAAATGATTAAACCTTTTGCAGAAAAAAAAACGACACATTGCATTGATGAAAAACCCGATATTTAAAGGGAAAACAAGTACATTAAAAAAAGAGTTCCATTTTATTCATGAATGTATCTAAGAAAGAAAAATCATTATTGAAAGCTTTTGCCTGGTCGCATTACTAGTTTATCTAAACCTAGTGGTGAGTCTAATGAAGATAAGGAAGTAATTGACTCGTGAATCAAATCATGGTTCTTCTCTACATGTGAACCAAACCTCCTTTAAATTATTTCAAGTGACAATTAAACTACGAAGTATTTACAATTTAAAGACCAATTTTGTAATACAAAAAGGCTCCTCTTCAATCAATGAATTTTGTCAATTGCTCAAGTGTTACGTCCTGTATTTTCAACCTAATTTTTTCATTTTTATTTATTAAAATATTCAATTACATCATAATATAATGTGGAAAACATGATTGTGAACGCACGTGAGTACAGTCGAACCTTTCCCTTCCTACGAACCAATGAAGTGCCTGAAAAACATTTATAACAACTGTGTAAGCACTAGGCTTAGTCAGTTCCTCCAATATACCATATACCACAATACACATACATGTAAACAAATCATTTGTGTATCTTATACTTATGGCCTACACACCATTTCGTCTTCAATACGGGCCTACGTGTACTTACAGCGTACACGCCATTTTGTTAACTTGTGTCAATGTGTACTTATGGCCTACATGCCATTTCCTTAAAATGTGGACCTATAGTCTCCCAGCCTCTTTTCCGTTCATCATCCCCTAACTAATTCACAATAAATTTTAAGCATATCAACAATCACGCACATAAATATTACATATTCAGATCTACATGGACATAGAAAAGTATACCATGGCTCTACATTACTCGTTCTTATATCCTAACATACACGGATATATACTGGAATACATACTATAGTGATATGACCTCACCTCGACAGTTACTTTGAAGATTAATAGCTATCCGGACGATCCCACTGATGAGCAACGAACTTAACAAGTATTAACTTAAAATAATATAAATGATTATATCCTAAGGGAATTAGGTAATGTAGGCTTGACCTATCACCAATCCCAATGAATATCGATAGTTCTATCAAGTAAGGTTCAACTAGGCGCGACAGTTGGGAGACATGACCATTTCGGCGTATAGTCTTTTGGGAATCCAACAACCAAGCCCACATGGCGATTCTAGACACTTCTCCCTTAAGTAGATCAATCAGTATTATAACCTGAATTAATGATATATCTAGCAATTATAGGTTCCTAATTACGGTTATAATTATGATCATAAATTACACGGAAGCAGAGTAAGTGTAGTTCATTTAAAGAGTATCCTAGATGAGAACCGGGAAGTAAGTGAGTAGAATTCTGACTCAGGCCCTCGTACTTGAAGAATACAACTAGCTGAGCACTCAGGGGTGTCGCAGGGCTTTGCCACCGGATAGAAATGAAGGAAAAAAGGGTCTATAGGAGAGAGAGAGAGAGAGAGAGAGAGAGAGAGAGAGAGAAAGAGAATCTAGGGCCAATGGGTGAGGATCTTATACGAAAATGAAGTTGTATTTATAGAGTCTGGAAATGCATGCCGCACATGAACAGTGGTGCACCGCACATATGAGATGTGTTGGCTCCAGTGCCCTTCTGCTACGTGTCGCTTCTGAGTTTGTCTGTGTCATAGCTTCTAGAACGTCGCCACATGTCGCCTTTTAGTGTTGCCATGTGTCCAAATCTCGTGGTGCCACATCGCCTAGTCTTTTGGAGGAGGGAACGGCCGGTATGCCACATGGCGCCCTCTCGTGGTGCAATGTCATCAGCGCGCGTGGCACACTTTGCGCGTGTGGTTTTCCAAATTTTCAAAATGGCGTAGCTTCTTAATACGAGCTCCATTTTTGGCGTTCTATATATTTACAGAAAGAGCTCAAAGAATTCTACAACTTTCTTATAGATCCCAACAGCTAATTCTCAATCTATCAAAAATTGATACTTTTGATAGGCTTAGGTTGCTAGAGATCACTACATAAAGCATAACTCCTATATACGGACTCCGTTTCTGACTGTATATATATTGAAGGAATAAAATCGAAGAGATCTTCAATTCTCATTTATATTAGTTTCCTAATAATCTATCGATGTAAGTTTCGATTTTGATATCGATACTGTCGTGCTGAAAGTTTGAAAAATCATAACTTCCTCTTATAAAGTCAGATTTGGATGTTCGTTATATACACGCTGTCGGTTTTACGAATAGTACGAATTTCGTTTAGATTTCTTAGGATAGTAAGAATCTTATCTAAAATTTACTTTTTATTATTGTTAGGGGCAGGATCCTTATGATATTCAGGATCCTCAAATATCCAGGATCCTTAGCTACATCAGGATCCCGACTAATTACCGTTATTATTTTTATTAATACTTAACTGTCATATTTTGTCTAGAACTAACACGTGTGCAGAAGTAGTTAATAGAAGACCAATTCTCAGCAATGAACCATCTCAACTATGCTAAAGACCCGGAATACTTGGTCAAATAACGTTCATGAAGCTGGTCATAGAGGATCCTGGAAATATCAGACATCTTGTTGGGTAGATTAGACTATAAATTGACACTTGTAATCTGCACACAACACATTGTTCTTTAGTCTAAGCTCACTCTACGAATTTCTTTACTCATTCTCATTAAGAACTCACTGTAATCTTTATTTTATATCAATAAAATCATCAAGGCAGGTGATCATTATCACCTCCCAAGGTATTATGTCGGAGATCCTAGCAAGGATCAAGGGCTTTCCTTGTAAACCATTATGTCACTTTCTTTTACCATTTGCTATTACTACTTGTGTAATTTTTGACCAAAACAATTTGGCGCCCACAATGGGGCCGTGGTGTTCAAGATCCTCGTAAAAATAATGTCAACAAAATCGATCCTCTCTTTGTTCTCTGCTCCTTCCTTTCCAACGAAAAACCTACCACCTCCTCCGAGTAGACCCCGACTCAGAGGAAAACGCCTGACACTTCCAAGAAAAGCACCCCATCAATCGCTAATCTAGGAAGTTTGGGATCCTCAGGGATCCAGGATCCAACTGCCTCAGTCACTACTGCAGAACTTTTCGCTATGATGAGGAAAATGACACAACTGGTGATCCAACAGCAGGAGGATAATAGAGCACTACTCAAAGAAGTGGAGAGGATGAAGGCGGAATTTCAGAAATCCCCGGAAACTACGCCCACAATTGTGCAACCAAGGATCTTGGACTTCAATAATGCAGGATCCTCATAAAATTGCTAGAAGGACACAATTCCTACCACTGTGGCGTCCCCCTGGGGGGAAACTATGGAGACCTGAGCGTCCATGATCAATGATATCAACGAGCCTTTCAACACTCCTAGAAACCTTGATTCTAGTAACTTCTTAAACAACAATACTATTAATACTAACTATGCTAACGTTGATGTAGGACTAAACCCAAACATGGCCAGGGAACTTCAGCAATTAAGAAAAATGATCTCCAGTGTACCCAGAGTGGTCCAACCAATACCAGAAGCATCTCCTACAAGCCACAAGATCTCAATATTTGCACCCGCGATAGCTGATACCGAATTTCCTAAGCTCTTCCAAACTCCCAACATGAAGCTATATGATGGAACCAAAGATCCTGAAGAGCATATAGCCTAATGCAGAGAAAGGATGTAGATCATTCCCATCCTAGGGCACTTGAAGGAAGCTTTCCTATGCAAAGGCTTTGGTTCGACCCTTACAGGACCAGCCCTTAAATGGCTGCTAAACGTTCCCCCATACTATATTACTTCTTTTGCACACTTAGTTAATATATTTGATAACCAATTTTATTGCAGCAGAACCTTCGAGAAGATCACTACTGATCTCTACCGAGTGGTTCAGGATCCTAAGGAAAAACTTTAGGATTTGTTAACAGGTTTGGCAGGGAGGCTCTGAGCATCCCCAACATCAACATGCCCACCGCTGTAGAAGCCTTTAAAATGGAACTAAGAAATATTCACCCTTCTATGAGGACCTTGTGATGACCCCATGCAAAATATTGGATGAAGTTAGGTGTCACATGTTGAGGTTCATAAGGCTCGTAGAGGATAGAGAGATCCAGAAGAGAAGCAACCCTTCAGATCAATATGAGAACCTCAACAGACCCTGAAAGAATGCCATGATTAGTGGTAAAAAAGAAATCACATTCGACGAGACAGACAGGGAAGGAATTCAGGATCCTCACCGTGACGGACTCGTGATAACACTGTACATGGCCAACCATTTTGTCAGAAGGATCCTTGTTGATTGACGATCTTCAGTCAATATCGTACTCATCAATGCACTGAAAAGAATGAACGTCCCAGAATCAAAAATAGTCAGAAGATCCTCAGTCCTCATAGGATTTAGCGGGGAATCAAAAAACACAATTGGAGAAATAAAGCTACCAATATACATAGAAGGGGTTAACTCTATATAAAATTTATGTGTTATTAACACCTTATCTTCTTTTATTGTGATACTAGGTAGACCATGGATTCACGAGATGAAAGCGGTTCCATCGACATACCATCAGTGTGTGAAGTTACCCACTCCATGGGGGACAGTGAAGATCAACAAGAATCGAAAGAATGCTACAAAACCTCCATGAAATCTACAACCAAACCCCAACAAGCATACAAATTAAGGCAGGGGGCACGACATGTTCTAGAGACAAAGGAACAAGATGTAAAGGAAGTACCCCTGGGCACTAAGGAGCCTGAAGCTAAAGTTATCATAGGATCCTCAATGCCTAGGTAGATCGAGCAGGGTCTATTGAATTTCTTAAGAACCAGTAGCAAGACATTCGCATGGAAACAAGAAGTTATGACAGGTATAGACAGGAGTATTATTACTCACAAACTTAATATTGATCTTTCTTTCAGACTAATACACCAAAAGAGAACGAAGTTTGCACACGAAAGGAATCAAATCATCCAAGAGGAAGTAGAGAAGCTCCTCAAAACAGGGATGATCAAGGAAGTAAAGTGCCCAAGATGGCTACCTAATATGGTTGTCGTACAAAAGAAAAATGGCAAATGGAGAGTGTGTATAGATTACAAATATCTTAACAAGGCTTGTCCTAAGTATCCTTTCCCTCTACCCCACATCGACTCTATGATAGACGCGACGACTGGCCATGAACTCCTGACCTTCATGGATGCTTCAGCAGGGTTCCAACAAATCCAACTGGAACCATCAGACCAAGAAGAAACTGCATTCATAATACCAACATGTATATATTATTACACTGCAATGCCTTTTGGTATTAAAAATGCAGGTGCGACATATCAAAGACAAGTCGGGGGACACCATAGAAGTTTATATTGACGACATGGTAGTGAAGTTAATGAAAGTCGAAGATCACCTTAGAGACCTCAAGGAAGTGTTTGACATCGTGGACGAGTACAATATGAGGTTGAACCCACTCAAATGTCACTTTGGAATGATATCAGGCAAGTTCCTAGGATACATGGTAACCAAACGAGGGATAGAAGCAAGCCCATAACAAATAAAAGCAATCATGGAACTAAGATCCCCATCTTCAACAAAGGACATCCAAACGCTAACTGGAAGAGTAGCAGCACTTAATAGGTTCATATCAATATCCTCAGAAAGGTGCAAGCCCTTTTACTATATCTTGAAAAAGAACAAGAAATTTGAGTGGAAGGTGGAACACGAGAAAACCTTCCAGGAACTCAAAAACTATCTAAACTCCGCCTAACTAATTGAAACCTATAGATGGAGAACCACTTATTCTCTACCTCTCGGTATCCTCAAACGCGGTAAGTGTTGTTCTGGTTAAGGATCTTAATCGGGATCAACATCCCATCTATTATGTAAGTAAAGGTCTCCTAGATCCTGAAACCAGGTACTCTCACCTCGAAAAATTAATTCTTGAAATAGTAACTGCTTCTACCAAATTAAGACACTACTTCAAAAGACACACTATACATGTAAAAAATAACTATCCTATCAAGAATGTCATGAGAAAACTAGAAATGTCAGGAAGGATGGCAAAATGGTCGGTGAAATTAAGCTCATTTGACCTCATATACGAACCAAGATCTGCGATAAAATTACAAGCATTAGCAGACTTTGTGGCTGACTTTAGTGATGATCTACAAAACGAAGTAGACGTGGAAGCCAAGCAACTCCTAGAAGATGAACACCTAGGAAGATGGACGTTATTCATAGATGGAGCTTCAAATCAAAAAGGAATATGCCTAGGGATCATACTAAAGTCGCCACAGGGGCACATCATACCCCAGTCAGTTAGTTGTGAATTCAACACTACTAAAAACGTAGCAGAATACGAAGCACTCATCATGGGACTACAATTAGCTAAGGACCTTCAAATCAAGGATCTTCAGGTATTTCTTGATTCTTTATTACTAACCAATCACTACAATGGATCTTATACAGTGAAAGGTGAAAAATTAGCATTATACCTAGAGATCCTCAAAAAATTAGCTTCTGATTTCGAAAACTTTAGCCTAACCCAAGTTCCCAGAGAGGAAAACACAGAAGCAGATGCATTAGCCAATTTAGGATCCTCCCTTAGGATCCCACCACAGACGAAGATTCCTATAACTCACATAATAACCCTAGCCATAGAAAACCTCTCCGACAAATCAGAAGATCCTACTCATCCGACAAGCATAGCAGCTATTGAAGATCCTGACCTTAGGATCCTTCCTCAAAGGGATCCCGGCGAACAGAATCCTCAAAGAAGTCCGCGATCATGGACCCAACCCATTGTGGAGTATCTCCAAAATGGTACAATCCCTACAGGAGAAAAGAGTGAAAGAGCATTCAGGATGACAGTCTCGAGATTCATGTTAATCCAAGGTAAACTTTACAAAAAATCTATGGCAGGTCCATACCTATGATGCTTGGAAGATCCTGAAGCTGTAGAAGTCTTAAGGGATATACACGAAGGATATTGTGGAAGTCACACCGGGGGCAGATCCGTATGGTCCAAAATACTAAGGACAGGATACTTCTGGCCAACCATGAAGAAGGACTCCTTTCTACATGCTCGAATGTGTGATGCTTGCCAAAGACGCAACAACATCCTGCATCAACCGGTAGAACCTCTACATCCCGTTATCTCCCCATGGCCATTCATGAAATGAGGGATGGATATTGTAGGAAAATTGCCAGTAGCCCCAGGAGGAAAAGTATTCATGTTGGTGATGAATGATTACTTCTCCAAATGGATCGAAGCTGAAGCTTTCGTCCAGGTAAGAGACAAAGAGGTAGTATCATTTATTAAACGCAATATCTTGACCAGGTTCGGGATCCCGGCTGAAATCATATGCGTCAATTGATCCCAGTATATCAGCAAAAGGACAAAAGACTTTTGCATAAGCTAGGGGATCAAAATGATAATGTCCACTCCTGTTCATCCCCAAGCCAATGGTCAAGCGGAGTCCAGCAACAAAATCATAGTTAACAATTTGAAGAAAAGGTTAGACAAAAGGGCAGATGGGCAGAAGAATTTTCTTTCGTTTTATGGGCAGATAGAACCACTTCCAAAGTGGCCACAGGTCAGACCCCCTATTCCTTCGGGTTTGGGATAGAAGTAGTAATCCCTACCGAAGTAGTGATCCCGCCGGCAAGATACTTGCTGCAAAACCAAGAGAATAACGATAGGATCCTAGCACAGGATCTTGACACTATTGACGATCTTAGGGATCTCGTCAAAATACGCATTGCTGCTCATCAACAAAGAATCACCAAGGCTTACAATAGGAATATAAGGGTCATAAGGTTTCAAATAGGAGACTTGGTATTAAGGAAAACATTCGAAAAGACCAAGGATCCTAGCGCAGGAAAATTGGCTCCCAAATGGGAAGGACCATATCTTGTAGATGCTGAAGCAGGAAAAGTAGCATACTGGTTAGCAACACTCGAAGGAGACATTCTGCCAAGATCCTGGAATGATATACACCTCAAAGCATACTACATGGAAGTAGGACCGAATGATCCACAGAAAAACCAAGGTACACAATGTTCTTTACCTTAAAACTTTTATTATTACTGATTTTGTCCTTGAATACATTACTAACTTAATCATCAGAGGGGCGTTAGCTAGACTAATACCCACCCTTAGCTAACGTTTGCTATGCAGAACAACGTACAGTTAAGGATCTTCAAGAGTGAAGATCCTGAAACATCGGGATCCTCACAATCAAAGATCCTAGAATGTCTGAATCCTCAAGATTGAACACCCAGAAGCACAAGGATCTTGACACATAAAGATCTTAATACTTGGTAAACTCCATTATATTTAAGAATGTAATCTCTAAACTATCATGTACACAAGCTAGAGACTGATCATCTCTCCCACGCCTAAGGTTACTTAATCCCCTCTAAGGTTTAAAGAGCTAATTACCTCTTTCACACGAACTAAGGTTTACACACCTCGCTTGGACGCATGATATCTAACTGTGGGATACGGGTAAGTGGAACATTTCACAATTCAGTGGCTTGTCAACCCTCTTATCTTTGAACACAAGTTGAGATCCTTAAGGCTTATAACATTTTCATGTTATCTAGAAATCGAGATCCTACCCCAGTGATTACTCCAGGTCTATAACATTTTCATGTTATCAGTATTTTACCCCAGTAACTACTTAAGGCTTATAACATTTTCATGTTATCAAAGATGGGATTTTGCCCCAGAAATTACATAAGGTCTATAACATCTTCATGTTGTCACACGCTGGAAATCTTCCCCAGAGAATACGATCGAATTGTAACATTTTCATGTTACCTATCCAATAAATTATATCACAAGTGGGGATCCTCCCTGTAATGTAACATTAACATGTTATCTAAGTGCATAATCTAAACATGTTATACTAAGGAGAAATTTCCCTTACGGGATCCAAGATCCTTAGTTTTTAGGATCTCTAACAGTAAGGATCCTTGCCCTTAAGGATCCTCATCGACATTCGTTGGTAAGGGACCTCATTCCTAACATTGAACAAAAGTTCTCTCCTAAGTTGGAATTTATCCTTAGTAAATTCCCAAAATTCAAAGACTCGTGAAGCTTAAAGAGAAACTCGAAGACAATCACCCATGCAGAAAAACCATAAGAGAGATGCAAAAGGAAAATGCTACCATATCATTCAAAAGAAAAAGAGTTGCATATCAACACAGCCAAAAGGTTAATTGTCTTACATCACTAACAAAAGAAAGAACTACTCAAATCAATTTTTTGTAGGCCTAGACCTTAGTTTGGTCATTATCGGTCGTGACCTCCTTCTCCATTCCTCCGGTCAACATCAACACAAGATCCAGATTGGCGACAACAGGCTTATCGATCAGCTTGGCCAATGCCTCACACCATCCCTCCACGTCCCAGGAACTCGCAATTTCCAGATCCTCAGCTAGCTTGATCTTAGCCTACAGAATGGCTATTGCAGCACTTGTGTTCACATCAGCAATCACCTCCTTGAGATTCTCAAGATGCACTTCTTCCTTTTCGACTTTCGGCTTGCTCAACAACTCCACCCTTTGGAGAAGATCCTCGTTGGTGACCCTCCATGTCTTCTCCTGCTCTTTTAGAACAAACTTGTCTTTATCAACGCGGACCCTGAGATCGTTGGTAGCATGAGAAACATGAGCGAAGACTTGGAAGAAACATAAACATCAGCATGAAAAATAATAGGTATGATAGATTAATATGAATAATGCCTAATCGGAATTCTAACAGCTTGAGAAAACGAAAACAACTTCCCGAGAGCATCCTCGATGCTGAGGTTCTCTAAGCTCAAATCTATATGAGATATCTAGGGAGGAGGGAGAATAGCACCTTTTTCCTATCTAGCTTTAATTGAAGCACTGGTCATATCATCTTCAAGATTTGCCAAACCAAAGCGGGTCGTGGACAGGGTAGTCTTAGAACCTGCTAGAGATCCCTATCAAGTCAGGATCCTATAAAAAGACATATCTAAGAAAAATAATGTTACCGGTGGCCATAAAATCAGTAGTGGAGGAACCCTCTTGAAGACTGGAATATTCAAGCCTGAACGACCTCTTAACTGCAGGAAGTGTGAGTAATTTGGATATCTTGTCCTCAGAATCGCCAGCGGCATGAATAAGCTCCTGAAACCTAAACGTTGCATCAAAACAAACAAAATAAGGGAAGTAAATTCCAGGATCCTTGATATCTAAATTTGTTTCCTACCCTTTTTAATCCATGATCTTGGTAGGGAATCCCCCTCAGGAATCGAATCACACCTCACAAAGAAATATTTTTCTTTCCAAGCGCCATCATTTTGTTTAGATTTCAGAATGAGGTGGGGTTTATTTGTCTTAACTCTTAACAGGAAACGAGAACCAAAAGTAGAAAGATCATAGATGGAGGCCAACTCAGGTAATCTAATGTCCATATTTTTGGAGTGATTCAGGCGTTCAATCCAAAAGAGGAACCTCCGAACCACAGGCATAGTGTGCATAGAGGAGATTTAGGCACACAAAAAGAAATGATAAATAATACCAGTAAAAGGATAAGTTAAACCTAGAATGAATGGATGTTCAGGAAAACAAACCCATGTTGGAGACACAAAATCAGGTTGAACGGTAGTCTCGAAAGGACGAAAAACCACATCAGAAGGGAAAGCCCCGATGGCTTTCAACGAATCCATGTCTTCATTGTAAAAATGTCACACCCCAAAACCGGAACGGCAGAATCGTTCAGGGGTGGAGGACGTCATGTTTAGTATCACGAGATATGTATATGGTAAGCAAGTAATGAACAACCATTTCATTTCGAAAGAAAGTGTTTACAATGTGTGTGTTCACAAAACATAGAATTCATACACAAATAACAAAACTAGACTTGAAGCTATAATGCTCCATCTTCTGAATCCCCAACACGAGCACCTGTCTAATAGTCTCCTGAGAATACAAGTTATTTGAAAGAGTTGATCAACAATTAAGCTGGTGAGTTCATACGATTTTAGTGATATGAGTAAGTTGTAAAGTGTTGTTAAAAACGTAGACGTAAAATAGTGTTGAAATGTAGTTGAAACATGTAGTTGTAAAATGTTGTAAGTTGTAAGTTCTGTTTTGAAAAGTTCGCCTGTTCCTCTAGCAAATCTTATATTTCCTACCTTAATGGAAGTTTAAGTAAAATGACACTACAACCCTTTCTATGGGTGCTAAGTGGGTACAAGTTACATAGGACTCGGAGTAAACAAACAATCGATTGTGCGCATCTGCCCCAAACTCACAACCAAACGAGGAACGGAAATTAAGGCGGATAGCACACATCCCATTGTTTGTTAGATCGTCGTCACATATATCCCTGGTGTAGTCACTTGTTACTCATGGAGTTAATTGTAATGGTTCCTTTATATCTAATAAAACGTTCTTTAAGAAAACATATTTTTCTTATAGTAAAATGGTGACCACAGTGACTACTTTTATAATAGCTTAAATTATACTGCTATATATAATCTAATATCGGATAGAAAGTTAATTGAGCGAATCTGCCCTAAGCCCAGAACCAAACGAGGAACAGGAAGTAAGGCGGAAAGCACACATCCAACTACCTATTGGGTATTAGTTTTATGTATAAACATGATGTATAAACTAAGGTATTATAGAGTTACTCACTTAAGGTCCTTTAAATTCAACTGGTTTAATAAAATGGATTAAACCCTTTACTGGGAAGTTTCTAGTTTTGTATATCAAAAGTACTGATTTTGGAAAGTATGTTTTGTACTAGAAAAACTGTGCTTTGACTCTGTGTCCTATATCCTGACCCATACCTGGTACCCTTATGATGACTTAATGTATACTAAGCATACATATATTTAGAATCGGATAGAAAATAGATTGGGTGAATTCGTTCCAAGCCCACAACCAAACAAGGAACAGGAAATGAAGCGGAGAGCACACATCCTATTACATGTCGGACTCTATTGGTATATATATATATCCTGTGATGTATACATTATGGAATCATAAGACTAGCATTATGGTCCTTTCTTTTAGACGTAGCCTTCTACCAAGGCATCTTCTGTTATGTGCTAGACTCGACTGTTCCGTTTGTCGTTTGTAAAAATGTATATTTTCCCTAGTTTATAACTATCTTGACTCGAAAAATAGTTTGAGTTTGACTTTCAAGTGGTACTGTCACTTTATGAAAGTAATGAGAAATGTAAGTACACAGTTGTCGTTTATAATGACATGCGGATGTACTAATAACCTAAAAACATATTTGTTTTATTACGGTTATAATGTGAAGGCTAGAACCCCTACTAAACGCTCTCCCTGTCAAGAGATTAAGGGAACCAAACGCGACCTCTGCAAATTCTTGCAAGCCGTGTAATTCACATTAAAGTATATGATCATGTATACCGAATATAACTATCACCTTTTGTTTAAAACAATGAGTTAGTGATTCATTGGTATAATTAGATCATGTATGTGTTCTCATGCTATAACAACCTAACTTGTTTGTTTTGTACTGTATATTGTACGTTCTGTTTGTTTCTCTTAATTGTGTGTTCTCTCTGTATGGTATTGTTTGATTCTCTTCACTATATGTTATGTATGGTATTGTTTGATTCTCTTCACTATATGTTATGTATGGTATTGTTTGATTCTCTTCACTATATGTTATGTATGGTATTGTTTGATTCTCTTCACTATATGTTTGACTCATGTATGAACTGACTCTTTGTGTGCTTCATTGTACTAGAAGTAATGAATAGCATTCTCCTAAACTATACCTATTATAGTTTATTAATGTTCTACTTGGACTGTTACTGAAAAGACTCGTTTATCTACTAAGTTATGTTTATACTTTAAAAACGGAGTTTTGTATAACTATAAAGTAACATAACTTTAAAAGAGTTTTTGAAATGTTTTGACAACTTATAAATGACATAAGTAACATTTTGAAAGATATTTATAACAAACATTTACACAATTATCATTTTTTTCAACTTGTAATGCCCCCACCCCTTAATTCAGTTAAAACAGTTAAAAGATTCATTACGGGATATGAACTCACCTGATGTGGGTGATTCAAACGGGTATGCGTGTAAGGATGAGAAGTTCCACGAATGAAGTCCCGAGACACAATAGGTGCTAAATGACATATAAGGACACATATTGACTTGAATATAGTGTTTATAAACAACTATATGTAAGGAAACACCTTCCGGGACTAGGAAACACCTTGATCAAGTGTTGGAATCACATGTGATTCATCAAAGGAAAGTTAAATGGCACTAACATGTGTTTATGGTCATGAGTTTATGGCCCAATGGAGTTTACGGCCGTAAACTCATGGTCAAACATGGCTAAGTGCAATTTGAAGGCTAAGGATGCCTTAAGGACTTTTGCTCTATGCTTGTATGAGAAAGGCCAAAACAAATGAGGCTTTTGATGAGTTTACGGCCCAAAGGGGTTTACGACCGTAAACTCATGGTCATTATGGATTTGAGTGAAGTTTAAGATCCTTCAAACATCAAGGAAGGGTTCTGGGTCACTTGCCTTGCATCTTATAGGGTTTATGGCCCTAATGGCCACCTAAAAGGGGTTTACGGCCTTGGGAGTTTACGGCCGTAAACTCCATTTGATCTTGTGTTCTTGATGTTTTCAAGTCTCTAAGCATGGATACTAACTAGATATGAAGAATAGGGAAGTGTACTTACGATCTAGAAGCTTGAAATGGTTGATATTGGCCAAGAACACTAGTGTGTGTTCTTGGTGAAACTTGAAGATCTAAGAAAAGAGTGATTTCTATGGATGAAATCATGGAAGGATACTAGATTAAGTGATGTATCAACAAATCTAGGAAGAATACTTACTTATGTGAGGATCTTGGAAGGAACACTTGATGATACTTGAGAGGATTTGAAGGAAAATCGGCCAAGGAAAGGAAAGAATGTGAAAAATGGCCAAGTCTCACCTATATACATTTGAGTTTACGGCCACATGAGTTTACGGCCGTAAACTCATGGTCTTGTGGCCGTGGACTCATTTAGATGAGGTTTAGGTTTGCTTTGCTACACTGTGGTTCTAGCAGGTACTTTATGACACTTAATCCTTAAGTGTATTAGGCTCAAAACTCCTTAGGATGACCTTTAACCGGGCTATAACTCAGTACTAATGAGTTTTACACTCATTTGAGTTGATTGACTGGGCTTTAAAATCAAAAAAATTTCCGGGTTGTCACACAAAAGAACAAACCTCGTCATAGGTTAAGATTCCTTTATCATTAAAAATGATCTCGGAAGGAATAACAATGCCAGCTCGAGAACGACTAATTTTCTTAGCCATGACAAGGAAAATCAAAACAACGGAAGAACGAATGAAAGGAAAAAAGGATTACCTTCACAACGAGATGATGGCGACTTGGAAAAGTAAAAGGAGGAGTTACCGAAAGCCCTCATTTATAGCTAGAAAAAGATGACGGAGATGATTTGACCATTTCTCGATTATCTCAATAATGATAAGAATTATCCCTTAAAGTCTAAATTCAAATTCTTTTTACCTATTTACTTTAAGTTAATCCTTTAAAATTTACAAAACTAACCCCGATATTTTCAGGAATAACTTAGGGGCAACTGTTAGGGCTAGGATCCTTTCGATTTTCAGGATCCTCAAATATCCAAGATCCTCAGCTACATTAGGATCCCGGCTAATTACCGTTATTGTTTTAATTAGTACTGAACAGTAATATTTTGTCTATAACTAACACGTATGCATAAGTAGTCAAGAGAAGACCAATTCTCAGCAAAGAATCATCTCAACTATGCTAAAGACCCCGAATACTTGGTCAAATAACGTTCATGAAGCTGGTCATAGAGGATCCTGGAAATATCGGACATCTTTTTGGCTAGATTAAACAATAAATTGACACTTGTAATCTGCACACAACACATTGTTCTTTAGTCTAAGCTCACTCTACGAATTTCTTTACATATTCTCATTAAGAACTCACTGTAATCTCTATTTTATATCAATAAAATCATCAAAGCAGGTGATCATTGTCACACCCCCAAACCGGAACAGCGAAAACGTTCGGGGGCGGAGGACATCATGTCCAGTATCAAAACAATTGTGTAATAGTAATTAAAGCAACAACAACCATTGTATTAATAATATAGAGTTTACATTGTATTCGTTTCACATATGATTCACTCCAAAAGTAAATAGCAAAACATAGACTTGAAGCTACTATGCTCCGTCTTCTCGAAACCTGTGCGTGTACCTGTCTACTAGTTTCCTGAGAATACAAGTGATTTTAAAAGTGTATCAACATTTAATTTGGTGAGTTCATAAGCATTTTTTTAGAAAATAAGTTCTTTGTTCCTTGAAAATGTTCATGTGTTCCTCCAGAAAATCCTATTTTTTCTTAGTGAGTAAAGATAAGTAATATGACCATACCAATTCCTTCTACGATTACTTAATAAATACAAGTTATTTATAATCCAGATTGAATGGACAGTTGAATGTGTGGATTTGCCCTAAGCCCACAACCAAACAAGGAACAGGAAGAAAGGCGAAAATCACACATTCCACTGCCTATCGAATCTCCATTATATATAGCCCTAACTTATTCACTATGTAATTATAGAGTTAACAATGATCTTTTTAGATGTGATGAGTATGTTCCTTCAGAAAATCCTATATTTTCTTAGTAAGAAATGTGACCATGCTTGATCCTTCTATGATCACTTAGTTTATACTAGCTATACATAAACTAATATCGAACGGACAGTTGAATGTGTGGATCTGCCCTAAGTCCACAACCAAACAAGGAACAGGAAATGAGGCGAAATCACACATTCCACTGCCTATCGGATATTACTTATATATAACTCTGATGTATAAATTAAGGAACCATAGAACTTACAATTAAGAGTCCTTTATGTTATACTATTTTGTAAATAAGTGTTGAACATTTGGTAAATATGTTCTTAGTTCCACTTGCTCTAATGTAAGGTATTGTTTTCGGTAAGTAATTATATTTGTTTCTAAAAAGTCGAATTGTAAACTGTTTGCTTGTAAAATAATGATGTTTATCCTGGAAAATCCTGATGAAAGACGTTATAAATTTAGCACGTAGTGTGAGTAGTGTAATCACTGACTCACTAGATTATATTAGTTTCTTAGTTATTAGTGTGACGCATAAGGTGCTCAGCCATCTCGCATGACTGGCGAGCACTTCTCTATGTATGATCCCCTCTCGAAATCCTTCTCCTGTACTCCTTATGGTTCTGCCTCGACCCCTCTATTGGTTGTTTGCGATGTCTAGGTATGTCGTTTGTGCGAGAATGAGAGTGTCTAAAGAATCTATGAGATAAATAAAACATTTTTATTTTTATAGGGTGATCCTTACCGGGTCCTCCTATAATCACGCAGTGTATACAGATTATATATAACTAAGATCAAATAGACCTTCGAATAAGTGATCCTACCCTAAAACCATAACAAAACAAGGAACATGAAGTAGAGCGAAAATCACAAATTTTGATTCTATAAGATCTTACTTATATATAACTATGGGAGCATACACTCCGCAATTATATACCTGCCAGTAAGGGTCTTTTAAATTTTCACATAATTTAGTTATAGCGCCTAAAATACTCCTATAGTATTTTAATTATATGTTTGATTCTAGAGCTTCTTGGTATACGAAGTTAATAAGTTTTTAGACTTGTTGTTATTGTATAGTATCATAAAATACTCCTATAGTATTTTAAAGTTCATGTTTGGTTGTAGTATTCCTTTGTATATAAAGTTGGTAAGTTTTAGACTTGTAGCAACACCACTATCACACCCAAACACATGTTGGTCGTATCTCAAATAAATATAGTTGATCAGGCTATATTTATCCCAGGTATGATTACATAACTGTCTAGGTTTAACTATAGTGTCCAACATCTAGATACTTTTGTTTGGCTCTTCTTGTGATACTTGTTCTAATATAACCACTACCAAACTACAATAATCTAGTTCTTATGACATTCGATTTATAACCACTACCAATACCCTACCAGCCTTTCATCTTTAAAACTCTATGACTGAAAGATGATGCCTCCTAGATATATCAGGAGTAACAACAACACGACAACAAATCCACCACCGCTGCCACCACCACAATATGACCCCGCTATGTTCCAGGCTGCGGTCACTGCCGCCGTAGCAGCCACCATGAATCAGATCAACGCAAGTAGTGCAAGCGGAGCGGGAAGTGGCGCTAACAACTTTAACCACGGAAATAGTCACGGACAGCCTAGGGAGTGTACATATGAAGACATAATGAATTGCAAGCCTAAATCCTTTAGTGGAAACGGTGGAGTCATTGCTCCAATGCAATGGTTCTAGAAAACAGATTCGATTTTTGAGATATGTGCATGCACAGAAGGGAGCAAAGTGAAGTGTGCTGCCTGCACCTTCTCTGACAGAGCTCTTACATGGTGGAATGGTCATGTCAAGTCACTGACCCTTGCATTGGCTAAGTCAATGGGCTGGGAGAACTTAAAAGCCATGATGATGGAAGAGTATTGTCCGAGGGGCGAAGTACAAAAGCCAGAGTAAGAGCTCTGGGGTCTGACGATGAAAGACTCTAACATTGTTGCGTACACATTCAGATTCGGTGACCTGGCTATTTTGTGTCTCGGGATTTTCACCCCGAAAAGTAAGAAAGTGGAGAGATACATCTGCGGACTATCTCCTCAGATCCAAGGAAACGTGATAGTTGCCAACCCATTTACATTTTATAGTGCCAAGCATTTGGCACAAAAACTCGTGGATCATGGAGTTCGTCAAGGCTTCATGACAGCCATCCCCGAGCAACCCAAGGAAGGTAGCAACAAAAAGAAGTTTTGGAACAAGAGGAAGGGTAAATCGTCATAAGAACCCTAAAAGAAACAACAAATTGTTGTTGTTCACGCTGCCACTACCCTTGTCGCTCCAACACCAGTAAGACAATATGTTGGAGTTTGCCCACAATGCAACAAGTGCAACTTTCATCACTATGGTTCTAGAAAACAGATTCGATTTTTGAGATATGTGCATGCACAGAAGGGAGCAAAGTGAAGTGTGCTGCCTGCACCTTCTCTGACAGAGCTCTTACATGGTGGAATGGTCATGTCAAGTCACTGACCCTTGCATTGGCTAAGTCAATGGGCTGGGAGAACTTAAAAGCCATGATGATGGAAGAGTATTGTCCGAGGGGCGAAGTACAAAAGCCAGAGTAAGAGCTCTGGGGTCTGACGATGAAAGACTCTAACATTGTTGCGTACACATTCAGATTCGGTGACCTGGCTATTTTGTGTCTCGGGATTTTCACCCCGAAAAGTAAGAAAGTGGAGAGATACATCTGCGGACTATCTCCTCAGATCCAAGGAAACGTGATAGTTGCCAACCCATTTACATTTTATAGTGCCAAGCATTTGGCACAAAAACTCGTGGATCATGGAGTTCGTCAAGGCTTCATGACAGCCATCCCCGAGCAACCCAAGGAAGGTAGCAACAAAAAGAAGTTTTGGAACAAGAGGAAGGGTAAATCGTCATAAGAACCCTAAAAGAAACAACAAATTGTTGTTGTTCACGCTGCCACTACCCTTGTCGCTCCAACACCAGTAAGACAATATGTTGGAGTTTGCCCACAATGCAACAAGTGCAACTTTCATCACTATGGACCTTGCCGAGAATTACACTGCATAAATTGCAACAGTAAAGGGCACACATCCCGTTTCTGTAGGGCACCAGCACAACCCCTCAACCAAGTCCCCGCCATTGGAGTAAACCCGGCTTGTTACGAGTTCGGTGAAACTGGACACTTCAAAAGAGATTGTTCAAGTATAAGGAATGTTGGTGGCGATGGAAGGGTGTCGATGATCACTCCAGGAGAGACTGTCCCGGAACCACCTGTGAACAGTGGTACGTTTTCCCAATAAAAATATTTAAAACCTAAACTTTTAATAAATAAATATAAATTACTCTCTCGTCCGAACAAAACACATCATTCATATAAAAACTAAGGATTCTTACAGGTGAGCTATAATGGCTTAGTGCATACATTAGCGTCATATATGATTAAGATTCTAAAGGCTTAGAGTGCGTGATTCCGCCTTATTTCATGTTCCTTCTCTTTTTGTGGATTTAGGGCAGAGTTACTCAGTCGACTGTCTTCTCAATCTTAATTATACATGACTTGTATACACCAAGCGATTATAGAGGGACCTAGTAGGGATTATATTACGAAATTTCATCATTTTCAATTATCGGAGCACTCGTACTTCTAGTACTCGCTAAACAGGGTAAAATAATATTCGTAGTAGTAATAACAAAGATAAAAAGGGAAGCACAAAAGATATATACATAGAATGCACCATCGTTCTAAACAAACACTTTTTCCTAATCGGATTAACACCTATTACTATAAAAAGTCCCCAACGTCGTCATTCGACATGGATTGGCTTGGTCCTCAACATACCAATTTCATGTGCGATGAAAAGACCCTTCGTCTTAGCTGACCAACTAGTGAAACCCTTTTCAATCAATACCGATAAATCCGAAACGAACCTCCGAATCGTCTCTCGCTTCAAAACTCATAAGTACTCATGCGAGGAGTGTCATACCTTCCGAAACCTTTTCGAAGTATTCCCAGCAGATCTTTCTGGAATGCCACTCATTCAGCAAGTCAAGTTTAAGAATAAAGACTAAGGACCCATGCGGTTAACCTATCACAGTTAGTTGTATACACGAGGGTAGTATATAATTAAGATTCTACAGACTTATCATGTGTAATTCCGCCCTACCTCCTGTTCCTTGTCTGGTTGTGGACTTGGGGCAGAGTCACCCATCAGAACGTCTTTTCAATCTTAATTATATATGATTTGTATACACGAGGTGATGATACATCAACCAAGTATGAGTCCTACCATGAGCTTCAAGACAAAGCTGCCCAAGACTACGAGTGGACATGCCACCATTCGGGTGAATATAGACAAGTAAACCAAACCACCCACTCCCTACTGACCAAAACAGCAGACACAATAGTGAAGATCCGCTGGAACGCCAAGTGAGAATCAGATCTCACTTAGAAACGAGAAGATCAATAGGAACAGAAATACCCACCTCTTTCCCTAGTTCAAAGAATAACCATGTAGAACGAATTTCGGGATGAAATTCCCTCTAACGGGGGGATAATGTCACAACTGGGAAATTTTAGAACTAGAAAAGCCTAAACCCTAACCAAGTACTAGTTAAAACCACATTGCAACCTTGAAGCATTGTGTGATCTATAGCCTTGGGTGCATGTTTATAAACTAGTAACTAATTGTGGATTGAAACCTAAGTTGATTTAGGTTAGTTTAAATCAATTTTAGGCAAAAGATTAAGCTTGAAACCATGAAATAACCCACCATATATTAGTTTTCGGTCCAAGGATGCAAATATCTTCTAGTTTGCGGTCCTAAAAGTCTAAAGCAATTAGGTTTTCGGCCATTTGAATCAAACAAAGGGGTTTTCGGTTTTGCTATGGTCGCAAACTCATTTTGAGGCCCATTAAGGACCGAAATCTCCTTTGATTTTGGTGGAACTATGGCCGCAAACCCCTCTTAAATATCTAGATATCTTATCTTAATTTAGCTTCCCACGATGATATAATGCAATTCCCAATGTAACCATCCTATCAACCTCTTATCCTTCCTTCCTATTTAAGATACAACATATAGATTATATTCATTTTTACACATCCAGTGAACATGAAATTTCCTCAATCCCTCTCAAATATCAAACTTCTTTTTCCTTTCAAAGATAAAGTTTTCCCTAGGAAACATTTATTCTTCAACCTTTATTCTTAAGTAACCCGGTAAGTATTTCTTCCATTCATCAAGTGTTTATGTCATGTTTTTAATAGTTTAACTAACACACACTACAAATCGTGTGTTAAAATAATCGTAGGATACGATCACTTTCCAGTATACTAGCTCCAAGTCACCATTCTACCTCGTTATCTAAACCGCGACCACACATAAGGTGAGTTCATACCCCCACATTTTTCCAAGCTTTTCTATGTTTTAAGGGTGGGAACACAAGTTAAAACACAAGAAATCTTGTGTTTAAAAATATAAATCGCTTATTTTCATGTACTTTATATATACATTTTATGCAAAAATGCTAAAATCATTACTACCAAACTTATAAACTCTTACATACAAAGTTGTTAAAAATACAAAGGTTTTACCATTTCATCGAAACATACATTTTAAACTATAATCGGTATAGTTTGGGGAACATTCATGTTATTTTACTCTTTTGGGTCAAAAGAATGATTATATAAAATTATGATTATTTTATACATTGCAAACACTATAAAAGGATAATACATACATTACAAAGGGAAATGAAAACTTCAACACACTTATGTAAACTAGTTAATACAGGATTGTGAGCCACTCCTTCGTTGTACCAAACAAGGTACCCGTTACAATCCTGAATTATAACTAGAGTCTCCTGGAGGGACATCATGAGTTTCTGTATAGATCTATATGTGACATCCCCTAATTTCTCGGCCAGAAAAGACCGATTTAATTTATGCTTTTTAAAATAAAATCAGAGAAATCTTTTCAAAAGATATTGCGGAATAGGTCCCCAATATAAAACATGATAATGTTTATCAAAACCTTTCTTTAAGAAATATATAATTTCCTTTTATATTAAAACCTCGGGATGTCATGTTCCGATACAGATCAAAAGCATAAACAAGACATTATAAGCCTTACAACAGTTATTTAAAACTACTGGCCTATAATCCATACATCACTCATCATCATCATCCGACTATGCTCGGGGTCCACTACCTGTAATCAAAAAAAGCTGAGTGGGTCAGGCTTGGAAGCCTGGTGAGCATATAGGGTTTCCAACACACAATAAATAAATTTATTGTACTTAAACATCAATCAATCAACCAAATTACCCCAAACCCATTATCTTATTAATTTCTTAAGGGTTTACCCTAAGCTTCAACTATCACTCCTTCCTAAGGATTCATCCTAAGGAATAGGCACAAGTGTTGGGTTTTAGTATACTACAACATCCTATGGTGCACATACAACCCTAAATACCTTGGATCTATGTTTTCTCTATTATACATGCAAATGGTTTCAAAGGCATTAAACCTATAACTAGCATGCATTTGACATAAACCATATAATATACTAGTTAGGGAAACATACCTTTTATGTGGCTTGAAGTCTTGATGTATTTCGCCTTAAGGGCATAGCACCAATAGTATGAAATGCCTCAAATGGAATCACAACACACCTAGGACAAAGGTGGCTCTTGAGAGAGAATTCCATGCACCAAAACACCTCCATATTTCTCTAAGAAAAGAAGTGGTGATTTTGGCTATGGAGTAACCTATTTATATGTAGAATTCCAAGGGTCATGGGTATAACCCATAATCCATACCCATGGGTTTTATGATCCATGGTTCATGTGGCCCAACTCTTTATGTATCCATACATAAACTTGGTCCAACATGGATCATAAGCCCAATACATATAAATATAACTAATTATCATAATTAGTCCCCATAGATTATTTAGTCTCTTTTGATCACTAAATTAATTCCAAATTAATTCTTGATCGATACTAATTAAAACATATGATTTCATATTAATATATTATAACTTATAATATATTAATAAACCGTAAATAACCTTCTCTCAAAAGTCCATCCTAACAAATTGTCCTGATGATATGCAACCCAAATGCACGATGCTACTCTCGGGTCAAGTACATACCAATAATAGTTATGGGCTTAGACATCTAATGCAACAGTCTCCCACTTGGATAAGTCTAAAACTATTATTGCAAGTACGACTTCATAACCCGACTAGCAATCGTAGCTCTTAAAGCCGCTGTCGAACTCTGAACAAATCAATGACGCGTCCATTAGATAAGGGATCATATATTCCTCCATTCTAGATATCATATGGACTGAGACATGGATTATAATCATTCTCTCTGTCCATTTGTTGTTTCCTGATTTTTGATTTATGATGACTGACTGATTGAACAAATCAAATCAGTCCTGGCTTGGCCAAGCACTCACATGTGTCATCGCTAAATCATCGAGGGGCCCACGGATATCGCTTTTATCCTGAAGGTAAAAGGAAAGGATAAACTTCGACTCATATGGCTTCTTCTACTACTTGTTGAATCATACACAAAGGCACGTTTTATAACATCGAGTTACCAAATGCGTTTTCGTGCAATCAATGTATAACCAACTCATAGTAACAACTCATATCTCTTGGTTTGAAGAATATAAGATATTATCGTCTCATGATCACTCGTGATAAAATCCATGAAGTGATTCAAATGAGCGCGGGTTGAATCCAATACTCAGAACTTATGAGCACTCATGAGTGTTGTAGCACCACTTTGTCCACCAACTTGGACCTCTACAAACCAACCCATGACAGTCTTGATTCATATCTACTTCCAACATATGATCGACTGTGGATGGTTTGAATAACTTAATCATTAAGGAAGAGCGACTTAGTTATTCTGGAAGTCAAAACATGAAAAGTGAAACACAAGAATAAATGAATCAAATATGGTATCAAACCCTATGAATATAAATAAACACTTTTATTTATCACCATACTGATTACTCATTATTCATTGTTTCGGTTTTATCAACTTTATACTTGAATTAAAAACACTAGTTGTCCCATGCTCCAAGCATGTACACTATGTTTTTCTTAAACAATAGCTTTGGCATACACCAAGTATGCACTCTATATTTGTCTATGATCCTTACTTTGTGAAATAAACCAATTGAACATAATTTCAATGATTCTAATTTCACGCTCCCAAATCCTTATCGAAAAATGTGAGAATTTCAAATTCCTATCATTTATCGAAATATGTTTAGATTTTAAACTTATATGCACTGACCCTCCTGTAATGAATATGTACAAAGTCACAAAGACTTGTCAACAGTCATTATAAGGTATTCGAATGGAGATCAACTCCATGGAAACTAAGTCTCATATTCAAAGTACATTGCTTTGGACATGCTTCTTGCATTAAGTTTTCTAATCTTACACAGATAACTTCCACCTATGGAGACAACTCCATATTCTAATTTTGACTATCACTTCTGAATAAGAGATGCCACTTTTCAGAATATGTCAATATGGTCCTTCCAAAATTAGCACTATACTTCCAACTGTCCCTGAGCAACCAATCTTTGGTAAACCTCAGATTGTCCTCGACAATTGCTTAATCATTTTAGTCATATCCAATTCTAGACCTTTTCCCTTCTTAATGCCTCTGGGCATTTGGAAAAATTTAGAAATGACAAATATTATAGCACATGCAATCGATCCTGTACCCAAAGCAAATGGTACACGATTCATGATGTCTCACATAAAGACATGATTCTAGACCAGTCTTTTGCTACAATATTTTTATTTGCCATGTTTTCAAAATTTGACTATGAAGAGGGATGCCGTAATCATAATCGAATTTTGAGAACGCAATATATATAATTTCCTTAAGTTGAACCAATCCAACATGAAATTCATATATATATTCTTGACTAAATATGGTTAAGGTCTCAATCTAAGCCTTTAGAACTGAAATGAAGTATATCCTCTCCCTTAATTATAGCAAAACAACTTTTTCAATCCCTACAGCCTCACGAATTGAAACTTTTGTTTTCTATAATTAACATTGCTAACTTGCAACACTAACAACAATTATCATGCTCCCACTAACATGATGATTATTAGTATAACACTTATGCTTCCACTAGCTTTGACATGTACTCAGAAATCAGCTGGACGTCTAGAAATCAGTACTTTATTGACTTTCTTACCAAAGTTCAGATTTCTGATACGAGATGCTTTGATAAAACTTTATCAAAATCATACACCTTTCCTTAGATAGCATGCATATGTGTCTAAACAATTTCAGAACTATGAAAAGGGATGTCATAATCATAGTCTCAATTGTTTAGACCTTTTGCCATCTGCTACAAATCTACTTGGTGGAAGTCTTTCCTCACCATCATTTTCATGAATCGGAGAGAAACCTTATGACCCTTAGATTTTATGGTGTATGTGTTCTTATCCATGTGAATCGTCAAAACGATAGTCACAAGACAAGGATAATGACAAATCCAAACTCATATGGACTGAACTTATGCAATCTTAACTTCTTGCCACCTGGCAGTACAGGGCCTGCCATTGCTTCCAAGTTGTTATGCAACCAATTAAGAACTTTCAGAACTCCTATGCAAAGCTAACTTTAACTGGAATGGGCACAAAATATGTCAACATGATAGGTTATAAACCTCAAGTCGTGTGCTAGTGAAGAACCTCAGGTTTTATTCTTGATTAGTTCTTGAAATTCTTTTTAGGATCTTTAAGACTCCCACTATCCTCTTGACATATAAGACTATCTTGCCAAATATTCAAGAGATAGTGCAAATTCTTTATCAAGACAAACACTTCACACAATTGGCCTTAGTTGGTCTTTGTTTTATCCAAAATATCACAACTTACCAATTTCAAATGTACAAGAGTAGGACACTTTTACTCTTACATTTGACAAGTGTTTTAAACCTTTCTTTAAGATATGTCACTCAAGTTACAATCTTGGAGTATGACTCTAAGAATTGTTTTGGAACGAAGTATGACTCATCTTCCTGATCTAACCATTTCAACAATTCATGACTCCTCTTCTTAGTCATAAGAATGCACTAAGATGACCTTTAGAGGACTAATTGTGATATGATTTCTAAATCATTAAGATGATCACAAACATGATACTAAAGTACTCTCCCATCTTTTCAGGTTTGAGAAACTTTTATCTTTCTACCTAATTTGATTCTTCCCATTCGTTCTGCCATACATTGAGACTTTTCTAATGCTTCAGAATTATACTTAAACTTGTAAGTATAACCATATTTACTAAACTTTAGTAAATCAAATAGTCTTAACGAGCTTTGTGGTAGACATGACCAGTGCACAAGAATGTGTACTCGATCCCTTTAGTCCTTCACTTGACTCACACATCCATGTGAACAAGTAATTAGTCTTGATTTTCCAATGCTTGAAAGTTCTCATTCATCATACTATTCAACTTGCATGATTCCAAGTTTCGGTCCAATTGAAACTTGGTTGATGCGGAACTTTCCTGATTTGGTAAATTTAGACACTACCACAAATGAAAGAATCAAATCCATTTTCCAATATTGCTGTCAGTGGAATCATATAAGCAACAATTTTCCACAAATGCCATTGTAAAGATACTTCAAATAAATAAAATTAAACAATTTTCTTTTATTTTAAAACTTTGCGGAAAAACTTATCCTTACAATCCACATGGAAAATTGTTGTTATCTATTCCTTAGCAATATATCATAACTTCTTAAGCAACTGCTCAAAATTCTGATGCGATCGAAATCCACCTTCGCGATCAGAATCAACATATACTTCCTTTAAGATTTCTCTCTATTCTTTGATTCTTAAAACATCAACATGTGACCCAGTCACATCATGTAACGAGGATCTCAGAATAGAACTTAACAGAGTTAGATAATGGGCTCTACCTGATGTAGAGTCTAACTTATTGACTTTAATATCCTTAGGTAAATTTGGCAGCTTTGCAATGAACGCCCCTTCCTTTGGCAAAATAAACATATGGACCCTTTGGTAATGGGACTATCTCAGACTTAGCCTTTCTCTTTACCATTTGGTCAACCGGGTTGACTATGGTCAATCCCTTTCCATTGGGAAGAGAATGCTTTTTCTGGATTTCCAGTGTTACCATTGTGACTGTCCATAAAGTTTTTGGGAAGTTTATCTTCTAATCAAATTTGCTTTACTATCATTCCAAATCATTGCTGATTCAACAGCACCAAGCAAATAGATATGATCATTAAGGTTCATGTCATAGTCTGTTTCATAGTAGTCCCAAAGGAACTCACTATGTGACTTAGAAAGTGATTGAACATCCAACTTTCTGAAGACTTTGACACCCAACTCTCCCACCTTGTCAATATGTGACTTCATCTCTAAGATGTGATCACACATAGACCTTGCTTGCCATTAGGGCTTGAGTGACCTTGAACTTGTGGGTTAGGGAGAATAATTGGAGGAGGTGGAGAAAGAGAAGTATGACTTCCATGAGCCAAACTCGGGAAGTCATATTCATTAGGAAAGCTTGGTTTAGGAAGATCATTGTTGTCTAAACCAGACATCAACAATGGGAGAAATTCACGTAAAGTTGATTTAAGTCCTTAATATAACACCCAATATGATATATTAAGGCTAGGACCCAACAAACTATTTTATAACTTGGAAGAGGGATGCCGTAATCCAAGCTATAAAATATTTGAAGGTAGGTGAATGACGATTCACCAATTTCCACCAAGATAAACGAAATGTATTATTATGTTTTAATTGGTTTTGAAACTCCTAGATTCTTTTGAGATTAATTGAACTTTTCAATGGCATGTTTCAATCTCGAGTGTGCCCTTCAGGTTTTGTGACTGGGATGCCGAGGATTACAAAACAAGGTGTGAAGTAACCATGCAAATATACTTGGTACCCTTAATATTTACCCCTCAATCGATGTGCCGGTTAACCACACACGCTCCAACGATACTATGATAAACATTAAGTTACCCTTTGCCTACCTTATTAAGTCCAGGTTAGTGTGCCGGTTAACCACACACGCTCCACTAATAGCTTAAACAAAGTGCAAAGTGTAATTTCATGGATTAGCACCTTCACATTTTCCTAAGTAACTAAGATTGGGATTTTATAAGTGTTTAGTTACTTAGTATTTATCATTATACTTATAATGAAGGGAAAATTATAGTCCTTGTCCTACCTGTTCGGCTAACGACCCTCCACCGGTCAAGGAAGCGGTGAGTGAGAGTGGACACCAATTAAACTGCCATTTTATAGGCAGTAACCTTATACCCCCTTATAGACCGGCTTCGTGAATGAGGCCTACTAATGGTAAGACGACTTTATCTTATACATATCTATATAATTAAAATTATAATAATAGTATATGGGTTGAATTTTAAACTTTTAAAATTCTAAGGTCTAGTTTGGAATTAAAGTATACATGGGGTATAACTTTACAAATTCCAAAACTTGAGGACAAGTTTTGAAACCTTTCAAAACTCTTGGATTTTTCATAACTTATGAGTTTAATTAAGGTTTAATGAAAAAAAAAATTCAAGTTCCATAACTTGAGGACAAGGTATGGAAGACATTAAATCATTTAATGATGACATTAAAAATAGTGACTCTTCTATTTTCATAACCTATGAGACTTAATGACACTTTAAATAGAAAAACTCTTCACTTTCCATAACTTGAGGAAAAGTTATGGAGTTCATAAATACCATTAAGATCAAATATTCCAATTAACACAATAATCAAATAATTTTCCTATGATCTAGATTAAACTCATAAGTAAAGATAATTCACATCAACAATTTTCAAGAAATTAGATAATCATATAAACTAATACAAATCTTGAAACTTTGACAATTATCCTTTGAAGACTCTTGGAATTCATAACCTAAAGAGTTAATAAATGAGACATTTCACATCCATAACTTATGGAAGTTTCAAAACTCTTAAGATCATAACTTTAAAAAAAACTTTTGAGTTCCAAAATTTTATGACAAAATTTGTAACTCCTTAAAACCATTTAGATCAAACTTTTAAAACAAATAAAATAATCATATCATTCTATCTTTTAATAAATTGACCTAATTCAACTCTTGTAGTAAAGTGACTCAAATTTTATAAATAATTAGTTTTTCATAAAATCAAGTAATTATCATAAAATTTGACAAACTTCATGTTTTTTTTTCTTTTTTTTTTCCTTCAACTTGAAAACAAAAATACATTTGCATCAAATATAATAGAAAACAACCCATGGCTCTGATACCACTGTTGGGTTTTAGTATACTACAACATCCTACAGTGGACATACAACCCTAAATACCTTGGATCTATGTTTTCTCTATTATACATGCAAATGGTTTCCAAGGCATTAAACCTATAACTAGCATGCATTTGACATAAACCATATAATATACTAGTTAGGGAAACATACCTTTTATGTGGCTTGAAGTCTTGATGTATTTGGCCTTAAGAGCTTAGCATCAATAGTATGAAATGCCTCAAATGGAATCACAACACACCTAGGACAAAGGTGGCTCTTGAGAGAGAATTCCATGCACCAAAACACCTCCATATTTCTCTAAGAAAAGAAGTGGTGATTTTGGCTATGGAGTAACCTATTTATATGTAGGATTCCAAGGGTCATGGGTATAACCCATAATCCATACGCATGGGTTTTATGATCCATGGTTCATGTGGCCCAACTCTTTATGTATCCATACATAAACGTGGTCCAACATGGATCATAAGCCCAACATATATAAATATAACTAATTATCATAATTAGTCCCCATAGATTTAATTAGTCTCTTTTGATCACTAAATTAATTCCAAATTAATTCTTGATTGATACTAATTAAAGCATATGATTTCATATTAATATATTATAACTTATAATATATTAATAAACCATAAATAACCTTCTCTCAAAAGTCCAATCTAACAAATTGTCCTGATGATATGCAACCCAAATGGACCATGCTACTCTCGGGTCAAGTACATACCAATAATAGTTATGGGCTTAGACATCTAATCCAACAACAAGGTCACACCATCACCAGAGTTTATACAACAGGGGCTAAATTCATAGCTCTTATTTATTGAGAGTATAATTGACAGTATTCACCCCTGTCATACATGTCAATGGGTTTTTAGAGTACTCCAAATGAACATATAGTTCATTACACCTACAGGTTACGGGCCTGCTA
Organism: Lactuca virosa; assembly: GCF_052849685.1. NCBI lineage: Eukaryota > Viridiplantae > Streptophyta > Magnoliopsida > Asterales > Asteraceae > Lactuca > Lactuca virosa. The sequence continues at coordinate 487,013,177 of NC_136429.1, forward strand.
GTGTTCCACATACCATCTAGAATAGTCCATGGTTGTCATCCCTACTCTGCTGAATGACGGGGGCCAACATTTTGGGTAAGTGATTCTCTCAAATTTCACCACTCACCCTCAACTCATGATCAATATTACTGATCATCTCCTTTATCCAACTCACCTATCATCACACACCCATTATTTCATCTACCCATGTTTTACCTAACATTTTTGTAGATAAAAATACATATACAGTTAAAATTATTTAAAAACATGTATAAATCACACCTTCAACATCCAACTCAAATAAACAAACAATAAATATTCACACAACACGTATTTTATGTAAAATACTTCATATCTATGTGTAAGGTGAAAGTAACTACACACTCACCTGATTTAATGAAAATCGGGCAGCAATTCGTTTCCTAAAACGATCGTTTCTAATAAAACCGGGAGTTTTATTGAGGAACCGGGCTCTGCGAATGGTCGGGCTTCGAAACTGAAAAGATAAATTTTCTGGGCTTCTCGGGCACTTCGTGGCGTATTCCGGGGGTTATAATTGATACCGGGGCTTCGAGGGAAGTTGAAATGAAAGAAATATTGACAAAATGGCTAAAAATGACAAGTTTTCCAAGTTTACCCGGGAGGTCTCGCACCCTCCTATTTATAGGGCCGAGCCTCCTGATCCAACGGCTGAGAAGAAGCCACACATCACAGATCCGAGGGATCGCAGGGAAGGCTCGCATGTGGGCCCGCACATGGCTGCGCATCTGTCACACCCCAAAACCATGAACGGCGGAAACGTTCAGGGGTGGAGGACGTCATGTAAAGTATCATAACAGTGCAAAGTAGTAAACAAGCAACAACATCATCCATTGCATTAAAAGTAAAGTTTTAATACATGAGTGTTATTTCATAGTAATAAGACACCAAAATATGTAGTCAAAATAAAAGACGAGTCTTGTCTGTGCTCCGTCTTCTCAAAACCTGGTCATCGTACCTGTCTAATGGTGACCTGAGAATACAAGTTATTTTGAAAGTGTAGATCAGCATAAAGCTGGTGAATTCATAAGTATTATGGTGTCATTGATTTGAAAAGCTGTTATGAAAGACTTGTAAATATTTGATGAAACATTTAGTATAAGTGTGACAACCCTAGAAAATCCCATATTTCCTACTAGTATAAAAAGTAGTCTTCTACCAAGACCCGAACGCTTTGAAGGTTTGCATTTCTGTATCAATGAAGATTTTTCCCTGTACAACTATTATTATAAAAATATAGTCTACCTCATCGTTTATGTGAATGTGTCACAAAATAAAAGTAATAGGGTAAATTATATAATCATTGAAATCGTATCCTTTTGCCTTAGGATAAACACGGCGTGGAAACTCGCCGAACAGTACAACCGAGATCATTCGTCGATGAACAGGTCCCGCTGTAGCTAGCAGCCAGGTGTAGGATGGTCAGTCCCTTATAGTATATATATAGTATTTATCTCTGTATAGATATTGTAAGGTCCTAATAAGGATCTTTACCAGTAGTCAAGCAACAAACAATCACGAATAGAAGAATAAGATGAAAAGAAATCGAGCTTTCACACGTTTATATTCAGAAAAACGTCAGGTACAACTCGATGGGACTCTCTGTAAACGCAAAGGCATCAACAACCACACAAAGACCTACACCACCACTATTTATACTGAATTGGAGCGCAAACGAGGTTTACGACCGTAAACAGGGTTTACGGTCGTAAACATGTTTACGGCCGTAAACTCTGTTTACGGTCGTAAACACACTTACTGATCTAAAACACATAAACAACTCAATAACTGTGTTACAGACTCATACTGAACAAAATACGATGAAAGCCTAGACCAAACCATTTACTGGACCCTTCAATCTCCCCCTTGGTTTGGTGCTAGCTTGGATTCAGCTCTTGTCGACCACCAGTACATCGGACTTTCCCATCACTCCGTTCCACATTTCCTTATCTATAATTTCAGCCACCATCGAAGTGTATTCTTTTGCAGCAGGCTCAAAAAGATCTTCAGCCACCTTGATCTGATGAATCGAGTGTTGATGGATGTCCTACTAGCCGAATTGAAGCAAACCCCTCTTGTCATATAAGCGGATACAGTCATACACCCAATATAGCATGGATGTGAGAGATCCATCAGGATAATTTTGAAGAACGGGAACTTGCTTCACTTGAGCGGTAGCGGGCCACATCACCGACCGAAGTGGCTGGCTAGTTTTGGGATCAATGATGCTAGGGTAAATCTTGATTATAGACTCAGCAGTCTTCATTGAAGGGAATCCCTTTGCAACTTGATCATCCAAAAATGATTTGAACTGACCCGCTCTGGGATTGTTTGATGGGTTTGAGAAGGGAGCTTTAGATAGCTCCGTGAGATAAATTCTTGTAAAGGAACTAAAATCGTGAGCATCCTTGTATAACTCAGTGTTGCCGCTCTTTCTCCTTACCATAAACATATTCAACGTATCATGGAATCCCCACGAGATGATTCCTGATCGATCACCATAGACGTCTCTGAAACGATGTTCGCCCAGATCTATAACGGTGATCTTTTGTTGATCCCAGGGGGCATTATGTTCTGAGCTCCTCTTGAATAAAAGTTGACCCTTTTCAGCTGATTTGGCCAACTTAGCGCGTTTCAACTTCGTTATACTCGGAGCTTTAGCCGGTTCTTTTTCAAAGCGATTCACAACGGTGGTGGTCTTGGTAGATTGTGGAGCAATGGGAACATCTTGGTTGGAAAGATAGATCTACGGCTCGTGAACGGATGACTTGAATTCATCGCCAAATTTATGTTCCAACTTCTTCTTCAAATCGTAGTAGCTGGCGGTCAGTAGGCCAAAATGTGTCTGAAGATCCGTAATCTGTTTAGTCTTCAAAGCTTTGTCTTCGGTAAGCTCAGCCACTTGCATATTGAGCTTTATGTTCTCAGTTTGAAGGTCTGCGACCTTGATATCAAGCTTAATATTTCTCTGATCCAACTCAACATTTTTCTGGTTCAGAGTATCGATCTGTTTCTGATGTCCAAGAAGGGAAAGACTCTCTTCTCCTGAGCTGCCACCCCCAATAGAAATTCCTTTGCCGTGTGGGGGAGGCGTTGAAAATTGTTCTTCGGCCAAGAGCCTGACTAGCTTAACAGAGGTAGCATCATGCTCTGGCCTAGGAGGAGAGAAATCCATTGGGAAGGAAGAGCCACCAGCTTCGAAGAAGGTACTAGGACCTTCATTGATAGGTTTAGATGAGACTATAACTGGAGTTGTTGTTGGTTGAGCTGTAAAACTTTGAAGTGCACTAGAATTAGTAAATCCCTGTCTAGGATCGAGTCTTCGTCTTTTACTTGGAGGAGGAGAGGCTAGTGTGGCTGGGTGATCACTTTCCAACGACGCAGAAGTAGGTAAAACAACATCAAGGGGAGGAATCCCTGACGCTGTCACCATAGGAATTGCTATTTCCGCCGATGGATTGGTAGGAGGAGGTGTGGCTTCGAGAACGTCTTCTTTTTCCCTTGTCTCTGTTGCTAGAGGAGCAACTTTATCGACATTGTCAAACAATGTATTGAGGTTCATCCCGGTCATAAAATCGTCATTACTACCAAAATTGAGAGGGATTTCATCGTTGTCGAATCCTGTGAGGTTGAGGTTTTTGTATAAGTCAGTTTCCGTTCCAGACCCCTCATGGTAATCTCCTTGCACCTGAGCTGATGTCAATTTGTGTTCCTCAGCTACTTGAGCATTAGCAGCTGGAGCTTCTTCTTCATCGTGATCTGAAACAGTAATGACATCTTAAGAATCAACCGTCTCGGAGGAAGTGGGCTCAGATGACATCTTGTCTGAAGTCCCATGAGACTCGGAAGATTCATTGATTTCAGCAAATTTACCGAACTTCTCGAGAGGATGTAAGCCCTGGAAAACGACTTTGCCATTTCGATTTTGTTTGATTAGACCAACCGTGTGTGGGCCTAGTGACTTTATATCCAACTTGTCACCGTCTTTGATCATCTCCGGGAATTGGTTGTCGATGAACACCTGAATAAATCTCGGGTATAACAAGAATGCATCTCTGGTTCCCCGGGATATAGCATTTATGTTCACCAAAAACCCATCTAGAATGAACTTCGAGAAATTGAATTTTATGCCAGCAGCCAATGAAACTATTGCCCCTGTGTTCCGAAGAGAGATTTCATCAGTTCCTGATCTCCTCCCCGATATGCAGCTCACGAAAACGTGTGCCAAAAATTTCCAGTAGGGAGGCAATAGCTTCTTCACTGTGGGAGGGTAGATGCCCTCATACCCCATCCTTCTGAGAATCCTTTGAACATCATCAATCCCAATTTCAGAAGGAAAATCGGGTTGATCATTGATCAGCAATGTGTCTCTGATATATTGCTCGGTGATCACGATCTTGCATCCTTTGACCATAGCTTTAACAGCAAATGCACCATTTTCTTTTGATATCTTGGCCGTCTGCCAGAATTCTCGGACAATGTTCTGATAAATAACGGGATTCACAGTGATGGCACAGGACAGACAGCACTCTCTTAATCTGTAGATCATTGATTTGAATTCTCCATGAGCGACCGGAGGTTCATCCAACACAATCGCCAGGTTGTGCATGTCTGCAAACTTGAGATTTGCCATTGATCTGCACTAAACAGGCCAAGTAAGAAAACAAATATTTAACAATTTAAAGCTTTAAGTTTTCTTAATTAACTTTAAAAATTAGATTGACCACAAAAAATTTGAGTTTACGGTCAAAATTAGTTAACATTGAGTTTACGGTCAAAGTGGGTCAAACTGGGTTTACGGTCCAAATTGGTCAACTAACCGTAAACTGTGTTTACGGTCGTAAGCTCAGAGGATGAAAATATATATATATATATATATATATATATATATATATATATATATAACATAAATAACACTATTTTTGGATTGTTAATTTTTTTGTTTTTTGGTTTTTAAATTTTGTTTTTTTTTTTTTTTTTTTTTTTTTTTTTAGTTCTCCCCTAATATTTAAATTAGAAGAAAAGTATGAACAAATTTAACAAAAAAAAAATGATATCTAACTTTAAGAGTGATTTGGGATCAAAGTTTTTAGACAGCCTTTATCCGTTTATCAGTACCTCTCCCTTCATGAATAGATCTGGTCAATCGCCGGTATTGTGGTCCACTTAAATACGAGAGATTGTGACAAAATTAGGACATACTATACGTGACAAGACAAAGTGATCCTAAGTTCCTAGATAATATTTCTTAAGGACCATTCAGCTGACGACGACCAAAGATATTGTTGTCCACCTAAATTGAGCAGCGAGATCTACAGACAACCTGGTGATTGTTCAATTTTAAATGTACTAGAACGTGTTTCCCGCTTCCTGACATACCCCAATAATCAGGAACTTCCAAAGTACTCCTTACTTTAGGTGAGCAGACAATTATTATAAGAGAAGTCAGATTTAGAATGCATATGCTATACACCCAGGTCAGATCTCTTCCAATCACGCAGAGGGTGAAACATATGACTAACCAGATTTAGAGGGATTGAGAAGTAGAATGGTGCATATACTGTGTACCAGGTCGGATTGTAAGTCACGCAAAGGAGACAGTATATGGCTAACAGACAAGAAGAATTGCATAGATAGAAGATGCATAGAAATAGAGTTGCATATGTTGCAGTCCAGGTCGGATGTATTTCAATCACATAGAGGAGGCAACATATGACTAACAGAAGGAAAGCAAGAAAATAATTTTCTACAGACCTACTTTATCGGAATTCCCCAGTCGCCCCATCAATACCGGAATTAAGGACAATGTCCGTACATCGAGGAAAAGTTAATCCACGGTTCCAAGTACAGGTTCTTTAATGTGACCAGTAGATTCCCATGTATATCTCCCTGCTCAACCTATCCATCGAGGAAAAGTTAATCCACGGTCGAACACAGAGCCTAGACAATTCAGATTCAGTCCCTTACACAGATTCAGATTGCCTGTTATCACATGATTATATCACTTCCCAAAACATCTCCCTCAAACTCATTTCATAACCAACATATGTTTTTGGATTTTCTGATTTTCTAATGTTTTTGGATTTTCTTAAATTTTCTAATTTTTGTTTTGTTTTTATTTTAAATAAAAACAAAAAAATTAAAACAAAACAAAAAAAAAATTAAAAACCAAAAAAAAAAATTAAAAAAAATTAAAAATCCAAAAATAGTGTTATTTATGTTTTATATTTTTTTCAGAAAATATGAAAAATCCAAAAATATTGTGTGCTAAATTTTTCTTTTAGTTTTGTTTTGTCTTGAATAGTGAATTCAGGTGAAGATGAAGCTCATGGAAGTTTGTGTCGAAGATTTCTGAGCCAAGGCTTCATCCGTGATCATCGAAGAATTCTCATTCGAAGGAGCAAGAAATGAAGATTATTCTTTCGACATTCAATCTTTCAACCCCAGAAGCAAGGTGAAGTTGCACTTGAAGATTAGGTGACGGATTGCATTGAAGCCTCCTCAATCAGTCTGCTGCTATCTTAAACCTGCTGAAGTGATCCAGAAGATTTGTTCTCTCTGACGTTCTCTCTAAATATTCTCAAGCTGAAAGCGCTATCTTTCAAGAATCAGTACAAGAAGCCTCCTCATCCGACGTGCGTTCAAAGCCAAATTCTGAAGAAAAGCCCAACTGCTCTAGATGAAGTGATTCATTAAAGATTCATATGTTCATCTTGAATTCATGAAGATATCAAAGAGTAAAGCTGAAGCCAAAGCTCCCAATGAAGATCCGGATACAAGATTCACACACACTTACACACACTCTCTTTTCTCTAGTTTCTTTCTTTAGAACACCTTCAAATGCACACACTTAAGCTCCTCTATTCTATGTGTTCATCACTCTACACCTCACCCCTTACACCTATATTTATACATAAGAAACATGGGCTTGGTGAACATGGCCCGTAAATGGGTTTACGGCCGTAAACCTGTTTACGGCCGTAAACACAACCGTAAACACGTCTACGACCATAAACACCAAGCTGTTTACGGTCCAAGACACAAAAATACATTTTCCTAGAAAAGCAAAGTATAAACCAAACCACTCACTAGGAAAATGTATTTTTGTGTCTTGGACCGTAAACAGCTTGGTGTTTACGGTCGTATACGTGTTTACGGTTGTGTTTACGGCCCTAAACAGGTTTACGGCCATAAACCCATTGACGGCCCATGTTCACCAAGCCCATGTTTCTTATGTATAAATATAGGTGTAAGGGGTGAGGAGTAGAGTGATGAACACATAGAATAGAGGAGCTTAAGTGTGTGCATTTGAAGGTATTCTAGAGAAAGAAACTAGAGAAAAGAGTGTGTGTGTAAGTGTGTGTGAATCTTGTATCCGAATCTTCATTCATATCAATACATACAAGATTCATCATCATCTTCTTCTCCTTCTCTTCTATTTGATCTGACATCATCCGTTTGATTGGGATTCCGCATCATCAAACGGATCTGATTGATACACAAGCAGATTAGGGACTTACAGATATAGTATTTCTCCCTGGATAACATGTAATAGTATCTCTTCATATAGTAGTATAGACTCATGAATGAATTGACTCTTGTGTAATTCCTTGTAATAGGAATAGTAATTTGTATCCCCTAAACTATACCTATAATAGTTTACTGGAATGTAAATTGAATGTCTAAGTAGGTTTATACACCCTTGCTACTCAAGAGTGTTGGAACTGAAGAAAGAATGAAAGCTCTCATATCAATACATATATACATGAAACATAAGTGTATAGATATGGTTTTTAACAGTAAATTGAAAGGGGTTTTGTAAAACATTTAAGAGTTTTGAACAATAAATAATAATGACTTGATGTCAGTTTATAAAATAATTCAAAAGTAATTTGTTGATAACATAGTAAAAATAACTGAAAAGCATTGTATTTATCACATTTTAAAGTATGTGAAATCAGTTGTTTGAAAACACAGTTATAAATCACATGTGATTGATTCTATAACTTCCTGTTTTCTACTTGTATTCCCCCCCATGAAAGCATTTAAAATCATTTAAAGGATTGATTAAGGGGGTATGAACTCACCTGTAGTGAGTGGTTTGGATGAACGGATGATGTAGGATGCTAAAAGTCAAGTAAAGACTTGAACACACACAAGGATCCTAGTTAACATATAATCACACATATATGTATCCAATTAGTCATTAAACAACTAATTAACCAAGTTAAGACATCCTAAGACATGTAAAACACTTGATTTAAGTGCTTATAAGTGCTAAGGATTGCATCTAAGGGTTGTAGGACATTGCAATTGAGTTTAGGGTTCAAGGGTAAACTCCCTTGGAGTTTACGGTTTTGTGACCATAACTCATTGAGTTTACGGTCGTAAAACCATGAGTTTACGGCCGTAAACTCATGTTTCTTTGACCATTTCGTGTTTTGAAGCCTTAAAGATCACAAGAAGAATTCCTACTTCATGTTTAAGCCTTAGGAAGAGATTAGGGCACCATTTCACTCCTTTTAGGAGTTTACGGTCCTTAGACCACTTCTCCTTGGGTTTACGGCCGTAAACCCAAATGGTTTATGGTCTTTTGATGTTTTCAAGTACTAAGCACATCAAGGAAGGGGTCTAGGCTAGTTTCCAAGTCTTGGTAAGGGACTAGGGCCACTTTGGCCCCTTTGTTAGGGTTTACGGTCCAAGGTGTTCTTGGACCGTAAACACCTTTGATCTTGTGTTTCTTGGGTGTTTTCTTGATGATTAGAAGTGTAACAAGTCTTATAATACACTAGGGTAAGAGTACTTACTAGGTAGAAGCTTGAAAATGTGCTAAAAGTCCAAGAACACTAGTGTGTGTTCTTGGTGTTCTTGGTGAAACTTGAAGATCTACACTTTTGGAATGATTTCACGGATGGAATCATGTAAGATCACTAGATTAAGTAAGATATCAACTTTTTAGGGCTAGAAACACTTACAAAGTTGAAGATCTTGAAGAAAAGTCGGATGATACTTGAGAGAGAAATGGGTTTTGGATCTTGAAAATGTGAAAAGTGGTAAATAATGACTAAGTGTCATATTTATACCCCCCTTCAGGGTTTACGGCCGTAAGCACCTTTGTTTAGGCTGTAAACTCCAATCTCTTCGAGTTTTGGGACATTATTGTTGTACAATAAACCCTAGGGCATCCTCTCTCCTATTATCTCCTGAAGTACTAATCTTAAAACACTCAAACTTATTCCAAAAAGCTTGAAAGTTAGCAGAAACAGTTCTGACTTCTATTGAAGTGAATGGTTGTACAAAATAAAAATTTCAGGTTGTCACATCATCCCCCCGTTAGAAGGAATTTCGTCCCGAAATTATAGTTTAAGCAAATAAGTAGTTACAAATAACTAAGTAAAAAGACGAGGATATTTCAGTTTCATCTGATCCTCTAGCTCCCAAGTGAATTCAGGTCTTCGCTTGGCATTCCAGCGAACCTTCACTATCGGGATACGACTTTGTTTCGTTTGCTTGACCTCCCGGTCCATGATCTCTACTGGTTCTTCCACGAAGTTGAGGCTCTCGTTGATCTCGATCTCGTCGAGTGGGATTACAAGAGTCTCGTCGGACAGACACTTTTTCAAGTTCGAGACGTGGAAAATAGAATGTACGTTACTGAGTTTGCGCGGTAAGTTAAGTTTGTAAGCTACAGGGCTGATTCGGGCAAGAATCTCGAAAGGCCCTATGTACCTTGGATTTAGATTTCCACGCTTTCCGAAGCGTATCAAGCCCTTCTAGGGTGAGACCTTCAATAGAACACGGTTTCCCACCTGGAATTCCAACGGTCTTCCAGGGGTAGCTTTTCTGTCGGTCTCTAGAGGCTTTCAGTCGTTCACGAATCTGAACGATCTTCTCTGTCGTTTCCCGAATGATCTCCGGACCCGTGAGAGTGCTTTCAGGAACTCGTCCTTTAGCTAACTGGGTATCACCCACCTCAGCCCAGCACAGAGGGGATCTACACTTTCGGCCATAGAGGGCCTCGAATGGAGCAGCCTTTATGCTCGTGTGATAACTGTTGTTATAGGAAAATTCGGCAAGGGGTAAATGAGTATCCCATGCCTTCCCAAAGTCGATCAAACAGGCTCGCAACATATCTTCCAAGGTTTGGATAGTTCTCTCACTTTGTCCGTCGGTCTGTGGATGGTAGGCTGTACTCATGTCCAGCCTAGTTCCTAGGGAACTTTGTAGCGACTGCCAGAACCTGGAAGTGAATCTACTATCTCTGTCCGAGATAATGGATTTGGGAACACCGTGCAATCGTACAATCTCCCGAATGTAGGTTCTTGTAAGCTTCTCCATCTTGTCTGTTTCTTTGATAGGCAGGAAGTGTGCAGACTTGGTCAATCTCTCGACGATGACCCATATGGTATCAAGTCCACTCGTTGTCTTGGGCAACTTGGTTATGAAGTCCATAGTGATCCGCTCCCACTTCCATTCCGGTATCTCTGGTTGTTGTAGAAGACCGGAGGGTTTCTGGTATTCGACCTTGACCTTGGCGCAAGTAAGGAATTTACTTACGAAGGTAGCAATCTCTGCTTTCATGTTAGGCCACCAGTATAGCTTTTTCAGATCCAGATACATCTTATCTGAACCTGGGTGGACGGAATAACGAGTGTTGTGTGCCTCGGTCATGACCAAGTCTCTGAAACCACCGTGTTTCGATGTCTAGATCCGATCCATGAGGTATAAGGCTTCGCCACCCTTGACTTCCAAATTCTTATCCATCCTTCTTAGGGTTTCACTCACCACATTTTCAGGTTTCAAAGCGTAGAGTTGAGCCTCCTTAATTTGCGTGGACAAGTGTGAATGGATAGTTAGAGTCAAAGATTTGACTCTACGACCAGAGTATTCTTTCCGACTTAGGGCGTCGACTACTACGTTGGCTTTACCCGGATGATAACGAATTTCGCATTCGTAATCACTGAGTAGCTCGACCCACCGTCGTTGTCTCATGTTGAGCTCCTTCTGGTCGAATATATGTTGTAGGCTTTTGTGGTCTGTAAAGATCGTGCTTTTTGTACCATACAGGTAGTGTCTCCAGATCTTCAGAGCAAACACGTCTGTCTCCAGATCATGTGTGGTGTAGTTGACCTTGTGTGTTTTCAGCTGTCTTGAGGCATAGGCGATGACCTTACCTCGTTGCATCAGAACACAGCCGAGCCCTTGATTTGAAGCATCGCAATAGACAAATAAGTCTTCTATCCCTTCGGGGAGGGATAGTATTGGTACGGTACACAAGGCTCGCTTGAGCGTTTCGAACGCTCTCTCCTGATTCTTTTCCCAGTCAAAGGCCACGCCCTTCTGGGTCAGTGTTGTAAGAGGTTTCGCTATGCGCGAGAAGTTCTGAATGAACCTGCGATAGTAGCCAGCGAGACCTAGAAATTGACGAATTTTTGTAGGTGTCTTCGGTGCTGACCAGTTCTCAATGGCCTTGATTTTGGAAGGGTCCACGTGAATTCCCTCTTCACTAACTACGTGGCCCAAGAATTCGACTCTTCGAATCCAAAAGTCGCACATAGAGAACTTCGCATAGAGCTTCTCCGATCGTAATGTTTCTAAGACTTGACGAAGATGTTGACTATGTTCCTCCTTACTACGAGAGTAGATGAGTATGTCATCGATGAAGACAATGACGAACTGATCCAAGTAAGGACGACACACCCTATTCATTAAATCCATGAATACTGCGGGCGCGTTAGTTAATACGAATGGCATCACTACGAATTCGTAGTGCCCATAACGAGTTCGGAAGGCTGTCTTGGGAACATCCTCCTCTAACACTCGTAGTTGGTGGTACCCGGATCGTAGATCTATCTTCGAGAAGTAGTTGGCTCCTTGAAGTTGATCAAATAAATCGTCAATGCGGGGTAAGGGATAACGATTTTTAATGGTAAGCTTGTTGAGTTCCCTGTAGTCGATGCACATACGAAACGATCCGTCTTTCTTCTTGACGAACAAGACCGGTGCTCGCTATGGTGAGAAGCTTCGCCTAATGAATCCCTTCTGGAGAAGTTCGTTAAGCTGACTGGAAAGTTCCTGCATCTCCGCTAGTGCCAGACGATATGGAGATTTGGCTACGGGAGTAGCCCCTGGCACTAAGTCGATTCTGAACTCGACTTGGCGTTGTGGTGGTAATCCTGGAAGTTCTTCTGGAAAGATGTCGAGAAAGAACTTCTGAACTTGACTCGTATCGACGATGTGTGCGAGGAATGCATGATATTCCTTTCGCAAGAACTTCTGAGCTTGGATACATGAAATGATGTGAAGGTTCGTACTAGGTTTGTCACCGTAGATAACTAGAGTTTCGTTGTTAGGAAGGTTAAGACGAACAGCTTTTTCAAAGCACAAGATATCAGCGCGATGAAGACTCAACCAATCCATGCCGATAATGACGTCGAAACTTTTAATTGGGACCGACATGATTTCTATCTTGAAAGTATGTCCATCTAAAGTTAGAGTACAACCTACGTATGTGCAGTTAGTACTTTCCGTTTTCCCGTTTGCCATTTCTCCAGTGAATGATTTATCTAGTGCACATGGTTTTTGTTTAAGCAGGTGTGCAAATTTCTGGTTTACGAAACTTTTCTCCGCTCCACTGTCGAAAAGTATGCAAGCATATGAGTTATCGAGGAGAAACGTACCAGTAACTATTGTAGGATCAGCTACGGCTTCCTCGTGGCCTATGGCCAGAACTCTTCCTACTCCTCCAGCTATCCCTGCCTTAGGGCAGTTCCTCTTGTAGTGGCCCACTTCGCCATAACCGTAGCAACCTTGGCCCACACCGGCGTTAGGAACTTGAGCGGTCGGCCTTGCTGGAGTCTTGCAGAAACGGGCAGTATGCCTCCTTCTGTTGCAGTTTGTGCACTGCATTTCCCGACAAGGTCCGTTGTGATGGAAGGTGCATTTGTTGCACTTCGGAAGATTACCGGCATAAGGCTTCGCTGGTAAGGGATTAGCAAGGACAACAGGAGTTACCGTGGCAGCATTCATTGTAACTAGTTGTTATCTCTTTGAGGATTCTTGTGAAGTCCCGCTTTTCCTCTTGTTCCACCCCTTTTTCTTGTTGTTGTTGTTGTTTCCCTTTTGTTGCTCGGGTGTAGAAATCGTTGGGTTCTGGTAGTTTTCGTGATCTATAAGAGATTGTGCCAGCTCTTTAGCGCTGTCAAAAGTAACAGGCCTTAATGCTAACACACTTGACTGGATCTGGGGCGACAGTCCCCAAATATATTTCTCTATTTTCTTGCTCTCTAGAGCAACCATATCAGGGAAAAGAATTGCCAGATCACAGAATCTATTAGTATAGGTTGATATTTCAGAACCAACCATTACAAGACCCCATAGTTCCTGCTCGATTTTTTGAATTTCCCCTTGTGGGCAGTACTCTCTCATCGGCATGGCTTTCAAGTTCTCCCAGCTTATCGAATTTGCCACTATCAGAGTCAGTGACTTAACGTGGCCATTCCACCAAGTTAAAGCCATGTCAGAAAAGCTACAAGCGGCAAACTTGACCTTATTGTTCTCTGGGCAGGCGCAGATTTCAAAGACCGCTTCTGTCCTTTCGATCCACTGCCTTAAGATCATAACCCCTCCAGTTCCATTGAAATTTCTGGGTTTGGCATTCGTAAAATCCTTGTAGGTGCATTCCCGGGGGTGCCCATGGCTCTCGCCATGGTTAGAAATAGGTGCACCAGTTCCTGATCCACTAGGGACAGGAGTATTGATGTGTGACATGGCAGCCGCTACGGCCGCCGTGACAGCTGCTTGGAACATAGCATCGTCGAACAGAGGAGGTAGTGGTATCGGTGTTTCGTTATTATTGTTACGCCTCGGATTTCTGCGAGGAGGCATCTTTTAACTATAAGTTTAGAAAGATGAAGATATTGATAAGAATTCAATAAGAAAGTTGATGAAAATGACTAATAGACTAACTCTTCATAATCCAACAGCACCATTGAATGTAGATCTATAACTAACAGATGATAGCATTTGGATAATAATTTCCATGAGATCAGGTACCTGTCAATATTACTGGAATTACAGATGTAACAAGTTCGGGAAAAATGGCCTAGTAGGAGGCCTTACATCAACCATGATCGGAAAATTTTGACAGGACTACGACCTAATCAAGACCTAACAGGTCTAAGATTTACAAACATAGGAAATTAGACCAGAGTTTTACATAACTAGGTTATATCCAAAAGAGAAGTCGATGAGATTCTATCGGCAACGAGAACTACTAGAGTGAGTTCTTGATTCCGACAGAAGGCGTTCTATGTCCCTCACACGCCTGTTAGATCTTACTTGCTGAGCTCGAAGTTCCCTGACTTCAGCTTGGGTTCCAGCAAGTTCTCTCTGCAGAGCTGCATTGTGGACCAGAGTCCTTTCATGAGCAGACTCTAGTTGGCGAATGCGGACTGTGTTAACGCCAGAGTTGGCGTCAATCTCCATCACTCGGTCGATAGCGGCTCTACCCTATTCGGTGTTCCGGGAAATCCTACGAACCATGATGGGTAGGACCCTGTCAGCTGAACCTCCGTCAGTGAGGTTGTAGAAGCTTCTGTCTCCATTGTAGGGGATGGGTTGACTCTGTTCCTGACTCCATCTATTCAAGTTTGTGGCCCACAGAGGTGTGGGTCCTTGAAATGTTGGACGAGGGTTTGGGTCATGAGCAGCTGGGGGTAGATTGTTGACTTCTGGTTCTGAGTCTGAACTATCAGAAAAGCCTTCAGCTTCGTGATTATCCAAAGGAATTGGGTGATCATTCTCTGGCTCTTCTCCGAGCCATCCAGCATTGTTGTGGTTAGGTTAGTACGGGTCGTCGTGGGGATGGAATCCAGCCATGACATCTACGCGAGAAAAGGGATATAAGAAAAAATTAATAGACGTACTAACTAAGATAATTATAAGATGATCTTTATTAGTTACTTCAATACTTGTTTAGTGCATACCAGTTATATGTACTCAGGACATGATAGACCTTCGAATAAGTGACCCTAACTCTAAGCCCACAACCAAACAAGGAACAAGAAGTAAAGCAAAGATTCACAGATTCTAAGTCTATGACGTCCTAGGTGCATATAACCTTAGTGTATCCACTCATCAACTATTGACCTACTGATAAAGACCTTTTAGTTCTCAAATAAGTAACTATAGTAACACCAAATACCCCTAAGGGACTAACTCGATTATGAGGCCAATATGTAGGGACTTTATTACAGTTTTCCCAAAAGAAAAATGACATTCTCTTGATTTTACAGGTAATCGGCCCCTTTAATGGGTGTGTTCTTGTTTTTAATAAAATCTTTTGGATGAATGTTTGGTTGATTCATTTGACAGGGAAAGAAAAGGAATAGGGTAAAAGAGTTGAAGAAGATGATGAATTCAAGAATGTTTGTGTGTTTTCATGTTTCATTTGACAGGTTCAATTGAGAAAGGAAACATGTGTCCTTTGTGTGTAGCTTTGGGTATGTGTGTAACTTCAATTATATATTTGGTGTACTTTGTATGAAACTTGCAGCAATTTATTGGTTTAATCATTCGGGTATTTGTGTAATGTATTGGTTTAATAATTAATGTATTGTGTAGGTATTATTGAGAAATTGTATTGGTTCAATATGTATGTTAATTTGTGT
Organism: Lactuca virosa; assembly: GCF_052849685.1. Classification (NCBI taxonomy): domain Eukaryota; kingdom Viridiplantae; phylum Streptophyta; class Magnoliopsida; order Asterales; family Asteraceae; genus Lactuca; species Lactuca virosa. The sequence continues at coordinate 487,028,866 of NC_136429.1, forward strand.
GTATTTATGTATATTTTCAATAGATTTAATGTGTATTTTTAGGTTTAATAATAGGGATAATGACTTAAAAGGGTAATCTATTATTCGTTTTGTACATATTTAGTCACTGACTTATTTTTTTGTCTATATTTTCCCATTGAACTTGTTTAACCATTTAAAAAACATCCTTATAACCTGTAATAGTAGGTTTAGCCGGTTTCCGGCATATTTGACTAGTCCGGCAAAGCTCCGGTCATATTCTTCGGTGAACATGATTTTCCCGCTGAACTCAAGAACTCGAGTTTGTTCTCTCCTTATGTCTCTTCGTTAGATCTAAACAAATTTTGAACATAAACCCATGTGGGTGTTCGATTTTGAAACTCAAGAACTCAAACCCGTAAATCAATTCTTCATCTTCATCTTCTTGTGTTCAAACTCAAGAACACAAATCACAATTTCTCACTCAAAAAACGATTTTTGAAATGTGTGTGTATGTTAGATTAGAACACGAACCAATATCTTCAAAAATCAAACATGAAATTGCTTCTGGGGTATTAACACAAATCATATATATTCCAGATTCAAGTTCATCTTCAAACTCGATTTTTGGGTTTGAAAACCCTAACTCGAGTTCATCTTCAAGCTCGTCTGACCTTCAAGAACTCTTCAGATCTTCAAGCTCGATTTTGAGAAAACCTCCACATGTGAGTGTGTTCATCTTCAAGGAACCTGAAACACACCAACTCAATTTCTTCTTTGTTCTTGGAAATCGATTTCTGGGTTTGAAAACCCTTACTTGACTTAGGGTTGTTCTTGAGTTTGATTTTTCGTCTTTATGTACTGGAATACCAAACTAATCCTCGAGTTTGTAAGCTTCAAACAAATCGAAGGTGTGTGTATGTGTGTTCATCACGTATGTGTATTCATCTTCATATGTGTTCGATTTCTGAAAAAAAATAACTTACCCCAAGTCTGAGTTTGTGAGCATAATGTGTGTGTATTCATCTTCATCGTGTTCTTGATAGATTCTTCATATTTGAGTGTGTGTGTGTTTGTTCAAAACACGAACCAGATCTGGATGTGTGTATGATTTCGTTTTTTGACAAATTTTCCATAAATGATTTATCGAATTTGAGTGTGTGTATATGTGGGTTAGATCAGAACACGATCCTAGGCTCAAGAAATTGTTTCAGGTTTGCTTAAGAACACTATGGCCGGAGGTTGACGACGATGAACAGTGATCTGATGGAAAATCATGAATGTCGGAGTTTTTGAGGTCGCCGGAAAAATCAGGAACGCCGGAGAAGATGACCAGAGCTGTCAAATACGTCGGAAACCGGCTATACCTCCAATAGCAGGTCATAAGGATGTTTTTTGAACAGTTCAACAAGTTCAATGGGAAAATGTGGACAAAAAAAAAACTCAGTGACTTAATGTGTACAAATCAAAGAATATGTTACCCTTTTAAGTCATTATCCCTTAATAATACTGTATGAATGTGTGTATTTGTTTGGGCCATTTTATGGCAATAAGGCATGCATAATATTTATACACTCTCAAATTTAAAGTTTATTATGTATGTTTGTGAGATATATAAAGAATTAGAGATTTATATATAATAAGTGTCCAAATTTTCATATATGGTAGTAACTGATATTAGGAAAATGATATGTGACTAATATATAAATATGCATATATTTAGTGTTGTTATATAATTTTCAATTACATAACCTATATGCATTGTGATTACATGATTGACTATTATTATTTGGGATTCCTTAATACCTTATGTATATAAACATATATATAGGTCTCAAACCATTTACAAACTAATTCTTTCGTACTTTTATAAATATTTTCTAACATTCTCGATTTGTCAACCATCGATCTCGATATCAAATAATTTTTCTTGAAAAATGAAGAATAATGGTCTTGGTTACAAGGATTTCAAAAATTCAGAAGGATTAATTTTTCGAGTGGCAAAAGTCCGGGAAATCATGTTTAAAGATTCGCGTTTAATTGGACACAGAACATCCAGTTTTTCGACTTTTGCATTTATTTTTTTAAAAAATATTTCGATTATAAAATTAAATATTAGACTATAACCTGAGTCCAAAAATGATTTCAAAATTTCTATTTGAGGTGTACAAAACCCTCAACGGATAGAAACGATTTTAATGTTTTAAGAAAAACAATATTATACTGGTTTGGATTCTTAAAACGGTTGTATCTTTTATATATGATCTCCGTTTTGAACGTTATTTATATTTTCAGAAATACGGAAACATGTACTACAAGACTAGAGTGTTTTTTTGGTCACAACTGCTTATTATGAAATTTTGGTTTTCTGGTGCATTCCAAGGGTTGCAGTTTGAGCTGTTGGATTTGTATTCTAGATTACATACTTGGAAGTAAGATACCATATATTATCTTATAATAGTTGAAATGAACTTATTTATTTTACAAAAGATACACTAAAACTCAATGAGTCAAATTACCAAGAGATTTATTGTGAACCTGACCGTTCACCGTCTTTGACCTAAATTTTGGGATGTCACATTATCTCCCCGTTAAGCCAATTTTGTCCGAAAATTATTAAGTTCTAGGATACTTTGTTCTACTATTATTGTGTTCCAGTATCATTTTGTTCCACTAGTGGAGGGAACGTCGCTGAAAGTATGAGGATACTTTTGTTTCATTTGAATTTTACGTTCGAAAGTAAACTCCGGTTCTCTACGAGAGTTCCATCGGACTTTTACTATAGGGATGCGAATTTGTTTGAGGATTTTGATTTCTTGATCCATGATCTTCACTGATTCCTTCATGAAATGAAGTTTAGTGTTGACCTGGATCTCATCGAGAGGAAGGAAAAGGTTCTCATTAGAGAGGCACTTTTGAAATTACACACGTGGATGGTATCGTGAACTTTACTGAGTTCTTGAAGCTACTTGTCACACCCCCAAACCAGACGGCGGAAACGTCCGGGGGTGGAGGACTTCATTTGTAGTATCACAACACATGCATCATAGTAATCAAAGTACAATCAACCATTGTATTTAAAAAGTATAAGTATTTACATGTGTTCAATCATTGTATATTGAAACCAAAATAGTTATACAAAAGAAGAAGATATGACTCAAAATAGCTCCATCTTCTCAAAAAGCTCGGGGACTACCTGTTTATTATTTCCCTAAGAATACAAGTAATTTGAAAAGAGAGTATCAACATAAAGTTGAGTGAGTGCATAAGTATTTATGTTTAAAAGGGATGTCTCTGTATCTTGAATATGTAAACTATTCCAGAAAATCCTATATTTTCTGTTGTATATGAAAAGTAGTTTTATTCCCATAAAACCGTTCCGTTTGTAAACCAATGTTCTGTATTTGTAAAAGTTGTAACTGAGAGTGTGCCTGGTTCCACCAGCTGTTATTGAAAACTGTAATATCCTATTGTAGCTTGTATTTTGTAAACTGGTACTTTGAATATGTACTTACGTTTAGTTGATTATACACTAACGTATTGTTAATATCTTTTTAATGAGTTATTATAACCATACTGTGACTGGATGGCCAGAAACAAACGCTTTGTAGGCGTTTAAACTGTTGATAACAATTGTCACTCATTGGCGTGTATGCTTGAATGTAGCTAGCAGCCTGAGTGCGGGGTTGTCAATCCTGTTGGGTATTATTGTGTTGCGTCATGGGCTTGTTTTGTATATCCGGATTGGGCCTGTCCATCCGTGATTATCTAGTAGGGTTATAGTATAAATAGTGCATGCATGTATGCATTAGATACGCTATTGATTATCATTCATTATTGTTTTGTAACCCTAAGCACCTCTACAGTCGAAGTTCTTAATCGAGCTCTTCTGAGGTGTTAAAGCATTAATCACACGACATCTTTAAAGCCATTCTTGTGTTCATAATTACGTCCTTAATTGTTTTCCTGCATAGAATCTATCGATCCTAATAGAACTTTGTTCTAACAATTGGTATCAGAGCAGGAGACTGTGTGATCAATACACATTCCTTCCGTGTTATGAATTCTTTAGGGTTTCCGCTTTTATCGAATATATAGAAGCCGTCTTCTTCTTGTCGACAGTAACTCTGGTTTCTGATAAAACCCTAATCTCAAGTTTACAGGTCCGATTCTAGCGGTTCACCATGTCTCACGAAGACTCTCAAACAAATCCCATCAACATCTCTAACAACATTGTATCCACTACCAGGACTCCCATTCTTTACACTCAAGACTATGAAGTATGGGCGCATCACTTTGAAGATTATGTGGTCGGATCTGAAGATAATGGTTATCTCATCTGGGAAGCCATCACGCTAGGGCCGTTTGTTCATTCTGGAACGAACATGACTGTTAAGACCCAAAAAGAATATAACAAGCTGGTGGCGGGCGTAGACAAGATGCCACAGGATGAGAAGGACAAATTGCTGTGTAATGTGAAGGCCATGAGAATGATCAGATTCGCCTTGCAATCTGACACTTTTCGGTTAGTTGGTTCATGCACGACGGCCAAAGAAATCTGGGATAGGTTGAAAGAACTTTACTCAACCGATGAGGATCTAGAACACTCTATTCAAACCTTACTGCTCTCAGAATTTGGAGTTTTCGAACAGAAACCTGAACAAAAACTGATACAAACTTTCGATCGGTTCAATCATCTCCTAAGTAAGATGATCAAGCATGGAATAGAAAGAAAGTTGATCGAGCAGAAGGTAACCTTCATGAACGGTCTGAGACCGGAATGGATGGCTGAGGTTTCAACAGTGAAAGCACATGAACAGTTTAAATCTTACTCACTAGCGAAACTTATGGGAATACTTAAGTCCCATGAGAATGTGGTAACCAAGGAGGCGAATGTAGTTTCGGGTGTGGGATCATTGGCCCTTGTCTCAAAAGGAAAAAGTATTGCAGAAGAAGAAGAGGAGTCGGATATGTCTGAGTGTGACCTTACAAGCGAAGAATATGCTACGATGGTCACCAATCCAAAGAAGTTTGCCAGAAGGAAATTTCCTGTCAATAAGAACCGAAACTGGCAGGGAAGTTACAGTTCTGAGAAGGTGAAAGATGAACCGAAAGTTACTTCTCAAAAGGATGACGAAAAGAAGGAGAGCAAGCTTGCAGGAGACTCTAGGTTTGACTGCAATTACTGTCATGGCAAGAACCACTTTGCCAAAGATTGCATGCTGAGGAAGATGGCTGAGAAAAGAGATGGTGAAGACAATGAGGTGTACTACATGCGAAAGTTGGAAGAGATCAAGAAAAAGAAGGCATCTAATAGTTCAATGAATGCCTTGATTGTGCAGGAGAATGCAGATGAAGATGAGTTCGGTGGCGTTGAAGTCTGGTCAACCGATTCTGAGGATGAAGAGGTGAGAAAGCCCACTCATGGAAGAGCTTATGTGGCCAAGGATGTAGGTTCGGCTGGAAGATGTTTGATGGACATAGCTGGTGGATCAACCGAAAGTGCAAGTAAGGAGCCGAACCTAACTGAGGACAAGTGCTTTGCAGCCAAGCCCGTGAGCGAGAAGATCGACGACTGTGACAGGCTGATCAAAAAGGTACAATCCATCCTTGAATCACTTAAAGTTCCAGTAACAAATTATGAAGAAGAATTAAACGAATTAAAATTTAAATTTTCTAACTTAAGTGGAAGTCGCTTAGCAAATTCTAACCTAACTGACCAACTCAGTAGGGTGTCTTGAAAGAGTGAAGAGAGAAGGATGTGGATTGAGCTGAAGGAGTCGGAGTTAAATAGGGCTAAGGATGAAAGTATTTATTTGCAACGACACAATTTAAAATTTTTGAAACAAAGGAATGTTTTTTGTTTAATTGCAAAGCGCTTATATACTAATATTACTCAATTGCATTTAAATTGTGATATAGGGAAAAAGATTCATAAAATGATTTTACCCTTCCTTGAATTTAAGAAGGATGAAGTCATAGCTGAATGTGAATCAATTGTGTCCTCAGAAGAGACATCCATCCATTACAAAGTCGGACTAGACAAAATAGAAACCTTCATCGACTCTAAGGAACATAAATGTATGCTCAAAGATCTTTTAGATGAAAACGATAGGTTAAAAATTAAATCCGAAACTATTCAATCGTTTGATTCGTCTAACGCCAAATTAATTTCAGAAAATAAAATGAACATAGAAAATACGTCTGAATTTGATGAGGAAAGTGAGATGAGCGAAATCTCAGTAGAAGACGTGGTTGATTGCTCAGAGTTTATGAAAAGCGAAACCGAGAATGAGAAACCCCTCATTTCTGAAAATTCGGTTGAATACGCTCACCTGTCAAAGGACAAGCCACAGAAACTCAAAGAGAAAGCAATGGTTTATCATAAGGTTCAAACTGTACCGAATCAGGTCTATGCTGTTACAGGGGTCACTGCAAAACAAACGGCAGAATTGAAAATCTTTGTTGACAAAGAAAATGATGAAGGGTGCGACGATTATTTCTGGTCAGCCCCTATTGATAACGCAGATGAAACCATCGGCTTATCTAAGCAAACCTCCTGGAGGGTAAAAGGAAGATATGTTGCTGAACCTATCAACAAACCCTCGAGTTTCGACAAACCAAGCACAAGTGGAACAAAAGAAATCCATGAAGAACAAATGAAAGAACCGATTTTTCCAACTAAGACAACCGAAACTCAAAAGGAGAAGCCAAAGGCTAGCTTCAATATCCACAAATCTCAGAAGGAATTAGCTCAACAGAAACGCCAAAGAAATCAAAGATACATGAAAAATCTGAATGAGCGAAAACGTTATTGGCAATCTCAAAATCCCAACTACGTACCTCCTAAGAAAGAATCAATTGACAAAGGAAAGGAAAGTCTAAAAGGAAAAGAAAATTTTAGTCCAAATTCCTACTATTCCAAAGCTCAGAACCGAACGTCGACTTTCGGTTCCAAAACTAACACGCAGAACCGAACGTCCAGTTTCGGTCCCAAGTCAAGTTTCGGTCCCAAGTCTAGTTTCGGTCATTCCAACTCCCAAAGAAAATCAAATTCAGTGAAGGACATCAAAGGAAAGGGAAAGCTTGATTCTGATTTTGATAATAAGAAAAAGTCAGCTAACCCTAGGATTCAAAAGAAAACACCAAAACCATCTAACAACACACCATCTAATACACCAAAAGTTAAATAAGATAAAACTAAAATCAAGATGTAGACCATGAAAAGAAAAGATCAATCCACTTTAATAAAAAGAACTTATTTGGTTGATATTTCTACTACAATTTTTTTTTCTGTGAAAGACTCACCAGGACCCAAGAAACTTTGGGTTCCTAAATCTGCTTGAATTTGCAGGTGATAAGTGACGAGCAGTTCGATGATGAATGGTATATAGACAGTGGCTGCTCGTGTCACATGACAGGAAGGAAGGAAGAGCTGAGGGAGTTTCGGTCCCTAAAGGATGGTGGATGTGTGAAGTATGGCAATAACTCGTATGTCACAATCAAAGGATATGGCATGATAACCAACAGAGACTTCTCGATTCGAAAAGTAGCTTATGTGGAAAGGTTGCAGCATAACCTCATCAGTGTATCACAATTAGTTGTGGGAACAGGATTGAAGGTTTCATTCGATGATGAGGGCTCATAAATAATTGAGAAGCAATCTAAAAAGGTTCTGTTCAAGTCTGGCAGAGATGTATCCTTTAAATCTCAACCCAATTAAAGGAAAACCAACGATATGCCTGCTATCAAAGGCGAACACTGATGAAAGCTGGTTATGGCATCGAGGTCTATCGCACCTAAACTTCAAAGACATTAATAAGCTGGTGCTTGGTGATCACGTGCAAGGCCTTCCTCTTCTCAAGTTTGATCAGGAACATCTGTTTGCAGCGTGTGATATGGGCAAACATAGCAGAAAGAGCCATCCTACACGAATCAATACAAAGACTGTTGAAGCTCTTGAACTTCTGCACATTGACTTATGTGGTCCTTCGGCTATCGAAAGCTTCGGTGGTAGTAAGTTCATTCTTTTCATAGTAGATGATTTTTCACGCTTCACCTGGGTTTTCTTTCTTAAACAGAAATCAGATGCAACTCCCAAGTTGAAGACGTTCATCAAGCAAGTGGAAGTGCAGCTACGAAAGACATTGAGGAATATCAGAAGCGACAATGGGCTGGAATTCAAGAATAAAGATTTTGAGGATTTTCTGGCTGACAAGGGGATATCTCACAACTTTTCGCCCCCCTATACAACACAGCAGAACGGAATTGTTGAAAGACGGAACCGTTCCTTATGTGAGGCAGCCAGAACCATGCTCAGCTTCGCTTCTCTACCGCTATACTTCTGGGCTGATGCAGTTGCAACTGCGTGCTACACTCAGAACCGATCCTTGCTCAAAAATAGATTCTCAATCACTCCATATGAGATTCTGAACAATCGAAAGCCCAACGTCAAATTTTTCCACGTGTTCGGTTCAAGGTGTTTCATATTTAATTCAAAAGAGAACCGAAACAAGTTTGACGTCAAAGCTAATGAGGGAATTTTTCTTGGTTATTCACTTACTTCAAAGGTATACAGAGTTTTGAACAAACACTCCAAATGAATTGAATAAACATATTATGTAACCTTTGACGATAATTACATGAAGAAAGTTCAAAGGAGCGAAAGTGCCTTGCGGGAAATATTTCCTGAATTAGGACAAGTCTCGGTTCCTATATCCAACTTGTTTGAAGAGTACATTCGTCTATTTGATGAACCAGAGAAAGCTGCACACTCAGAGGCGAAAGCAGCAGAAAACAAAATCGACAATCTCAAAAAGATCATAGATGAAGCTGCAAAAGAGATGGCAAATGAACCTCCTAAACCGACTGGTGGTCAACCCTCAACCGACTCTCCAAACAACAGCTCAATGTTCAAGGGGGAGAGTTCATCTGCACCAAAGACAACCGAAATGTCTTTCGAGGGGGAGAAGCCAACACCATCCCCAACCCGTAAAGGTCCAGCCGAGGGGGAGAATCCAACTTCGTTTTTTGACAGATTTTCCATAAATGATTTATCGAATTTGAGTGTGTGTATATGTGGGTTAGATCAGAACACGATCCTAGGCTCAAGAAATTGTTTCAGGTTTGCTTAAGAACACTATGGCCGGAGGTTGACGACGATGAACAGTGATCTGATGGAAAATCATGAATGTCGGAGTTTTTGAGGTCGCCGGAAAAATCAGGAACGCCGGAGAAGATGACCGGAGCTGTCAAATACGTCGGAAACCGGCTATACCTCCAATAGCAGGTCATAAGGATGTTTTTTGAACAGTTCAACAAGTTCAATGGGAAAATGTGGACAAAAAAAAACTCAGTGACTTAATGTGTACAAATCAAAGAATATGTTACCCTTTTAAGTCATTATCCCTTAATAATACTGTATGAATGTGTGTATTTGTTTGGGCCATTTTATGGCAATAAGGCATTCATAATATTTATACACTCTCAAATTTAAAGTTTATTATGTATGTTTGTGAGATATATAAAGAATTAGAGATTTATATATAATAAGTGTCCAAATTTTCATATATGCTAGTAACTGATATTAGGAAAATGATATGTGACTAATATATAAATATGCATATATTTAGTGTTGTTATATAATTTTCAATTACATAACCTATATGCATTGTGATTACATGATTGACTATTATTATTTGGGATTCCTTAATACCTTATGTATATAAACATATATATAGGTCTCAAACCATTTACAAACTAATTCTTTCGTACTTTTATAAATATTTTCTAACATTCTCGATTTGTCTACCATCGATCTCGATATCAAATATTTTTTCTTGAAAAATGAAGAATAATGGTCTCGGTTACAAGGATTTCAAAAATTCAGAAGGATTAATTTTTCGAGTGGCAAAAGTCCGGGAAATCATGTTTAAAGATTCGCGTTTAATTGGACACAGAACATCCAGTTTTTCGACTTTTGCATTTATTTTTTTAAAAAATATTTCGATTATAAAATTAAATATTAGACTATAACCTAAGTCCAAAAATGATTTCAAAATTTCTATTTCAGGTGTACAAAACCCTCAACGGATAGAAACGATTTTAATAGTTTTAAGAAAAACAATATTATACTGGTTTGGATTCTTAAAACGGTTGTATCTTTTATATATGATCTCCGTTTTGAACGTTATTTATATTTTCAGAAATACGGAAACATGTACTACAAGACTAGAGTGTTTTTTTGGTCACAACTGCTTATTATGAAATTTTGGTTTTCTGGTGCATTCCAAGGGTTGCAGTTTCAGCTGTTTGATTTGTATTCTAGATTACATACTTGGAAGTAAGATACCATATATTATCTTATAATAGTTGAAATGAACTTATTTATTTTACAAAAGATACACTAAAACTCAATGAGTCAAATTACCAAGAGATTTATTGTGAACATGACCGTTCACCGTCTTTGACCTAAATTTTGGGATGTCACATTATCTCCCCGTTAAGCCAATTTTGTCCGAAAATTATTAAGTTCTAGGATACTTTGTTCTACTATTATTGTGTTCCAGTATCATTTTGTTCCACTAGTGGAGGGAACATCGCTGAAAGTATGAGGATACTTTTGTTTCATTTGATTTTTACGTTCGAAAGTAAACTTCGGTTCTCTACGAGAGTTCCATCGGACTTTTACTATAGGGATGCAAATTTGTTTGAGGATTTTGATTTCTTGATCCATGATCTTCACTGATTCCATCATGAAATGAAGTTTAGTGTTGACCTGGATCTCATCGAGAGGAAGGAAAAGGTTCTCATTAGAGAGGCACTTTTGAAATTACACACGTGGATGGTATCGTGAACTTTACTGAGTTCTTGAAGCTACTTGTCACACCCCCAAACCAGACGGCGGAAACGTCCAGGGGTGGAGGACTTCATTTGTAGTATCACAACACATGCATCATAGTAATCAAAGTACAATCAACCATTGTATTTAAAAAGTATAAGTATTTGCATGTGTTCAATCATTGTATATTGAAACCAAAATAGTTATACAAAAGAAGAAGATATGACTCAAAATAGCTCCATCTTCTCAAAAAGCTCGGGGACTACCTGTTTATTATTTCCCTAAGAATACAAGTAATTTGAAAAGAGAGTATCAACATAAAGTTGAGTGAGTGCATAAGTATTTATGTTTAAAAGGGATGTCTCTGTATCTTGAATATGTAAACTATTCCAGAAAATCCTATATTTTCTGTTGTATATGAAAAGTAGTTTTATTCCCATAAAACCGTTCCGTTTGTAAACCAATGTTCTGTATTTGTAAAAGTTGTAACTGAGAGTGTGCCTGGTTCCACCAGCTGTTATTGAAAACTGTAATATCCTATTGTAGCTTGTATTTTGTAAACTGGTACTTTGAATATGTACTTACGTTTAGTTGATTATACACTAACGTATTGTTAATATCTTTTTAATGAGTTATTATAACCATACTGTGACTGGATGGCCAGAAACAAACGCTTTGTAGGCGTTTAAACTGTTGATAACAATTGTCACTCATTGGCGTGTATGCTTAAATGTAGCTAGCAGCCTGAGTGCGGGGTTGTCAATCCTGTTGGGTATTATTGTGTTGCGTCATGGGCTTGTTTTGTATATCCGGATTGGGCCTGTCCATCCGTGATTATCTAGTAGGGTTATAGTATAAATAGTGCATGCATGTATGCATTAGATACGCTATTGATTATCATTCATTATTGTTTTGTAACCCTAAGCACCTCTACAGTCGAAGTTCTTAATCGAGCTCTTCTGAGGTGTTAAAGCATTAATCACACGACATCTTTAAAGCCATTCTTGTGTTCATAATTACGTCCTTAATTGTTTTCCTGCATAGAATCTATCGATCCTAATAGAACTTTGTTCTAACAATTGGTATCAGAGCAGGAGACTGTGTGATCAATACACATTCCTTCCGTGTTATGAATTCTTTAGGGTTTCCGCTTTTATCGAATATATAGAAGCCGTCTTCTTCTTGTCGACAGTAACTCTGGTTTCTGATAAAACCCTAATCTCAAGTTTACAGGTCCGATTCTAGCGGTTCACCATGTCTCACGAAGACTCTCAAACAAATCCCATCAACATCTCTAACAACATTGTATCCACTACCAGGATTCCCATTCTTTACACTCAAGACTATGAAGTATGGGCGCATCACTTTGAAGATTATGTGGTCGGATCTGAAGATAATGGTTATCTCATCTGGGAAGCCATCACGCTAGGGCCGTTTGTTCATTCTGGAACGAACATGACTGTTAAGACCCAAAAAGAATATAACAAGCTGGTGGCGGGTGTAGACAAGATGCCACAGGATGAGAAGGACAAATTGCTGTGTAATGTGAAGGCCATGAGAATGATCAGATTCGCCTTGCAATCTGACACTTTTCGGTTAGTTGGTTCATGCACGACGGCCAAAGAAATCTGGGATAGGTTGAAAGAACTTTACTCAACCGATGAGGATCTAGAACACTCTATTCAAACCTTACTGCTCTCAGAATTTGGAGTTTTCGAAGAGAAACCTGAACAAAAACTGATACAAACTTTCGATCGGTTCAATCATCTCCTAAGTAAGATGATCAAGCATGGAATAGAAAGAAAGTTGATCGAGCAGAAGGTAACCTTCATGAACGGTCTGAGACCGGAATGGATGGCTGAGGTTTCAACAGTGAAAGCACATGAACAGTTTAAATCTTACTCACTAGCGAAACTTGTGGGAATACTTAAGTCCCATGAGAATGTGGTAACCAAGGAGGCGAATGTAGTTTCGGGTGTGGGATCATTGGCCCTTGTCTCAAAAGGAAAAAGTATTGCAGAAGAAGAAGAGGAGTCGGATATGTCTGAGTGTGACCTTACAAGCGAAGAATATGCTATGATGGTCACCAATCCAAAGAAGTTTGCCAGAAGGAAATTTCCTGTCAATAAGAACCGAAACTGGCAGGGAAGTTACAGTTCTGAGAAGGTGAAAGATGAACCGAAAGTTACTTCTTAAAAGGATGACGAAAAGAAGGAGAGCAAGCTTGCAGGAGACTCTAGGTTTGACTGCAATTACTGTCATGGCAAGAACCACTTTGCCAAAGATTGCATGCTGAGGAAGATGGCTGAGAAAAGAGATGGTGAAGACGATGAGGCGTACTACATGCGAAAGTTGGAAGAGATCAAGAAAAAGAAGGCATCTAATAGTTCAATGAATGCCTTGATTGTGCAGGAGAATGCAGATGAAGATGAGTTCGGTGGCGTTGAAGTTTGGTCAACCGATTCTGAGGATGAAGAGGTGAGAAAGCCCACTCATGGAAGAGCTTATGTGGCCAAGGATGTAGGTTCGGCTGGAAGATGTTAGATGGTCACAGCTGGTGGATCAACCGAAAGTGCAAGTAAGGAGCCGAACCTAACTGAGGACAAGTGCTTTGCAGCCAAGCCCGTGAGCGAGAAGATCGACGACTGTGACAGGCTGATCAAAAAGGTACAATCCATCCTTGAATCACTTAAAGTTCCAGTAACAAATTATGAAGAAGAATTAAACGAATTAAAATTTAAATTTTCTAACTTAAGTGGAAGTCGCTTAGCAAATTCTAACCTAACTGACCAACTCAGTAGGGTGTCTTGAAAGAGTGAAGAGAGAAGGATGTGGATTGAGCTGAAGGAGTCGGAGTTAAATAGGGCTAAGGATGAAAGTATTTATTTGCAACGAGACAATTTAAAATTTTTGAAACAAAGGAATGTTTTTTGTTTAATTGCAAAGCGCTTATATACTAATATTACTCAATTTCATTTAAATTGTGATATAGGGAAAAAGATTCATAAAATGATTTTACCCTTCCTTGAATTTAAGGAGGATGAAGTCATAGCTGAATGTGAATCAATTGTGTCCTCAGAAGAGACATCCATCCATTACAAAATCGGACTAGACAAAATAGAAACCTTCATCGACTCTAAGGAACATAAATGTATGCTCAAAGATCTTTTAGATGAAAACGATAGGTTAAAAATTAAGTTCGAAACTATTCAATCGTTTGATTTGTCTAACGCCAAATTAATTTCAGAAAATAAAATGAACATAGAAAATACGTCTGAATTTGATGAGGAAAGTGAGATGAACGAAATCTCAGTAGAAGACGTGGTTGATTGCTCAGAGTTTATGAAGAGCGAAACCGAGAATGAGAAACCCCTCATTTCTGAAAATTCAGTTGAATACGCTCACCTGTCAAAGGACAAGCCACAGAAACTCAAAGAGAAAGCAATGGTTTATCATAAGGTTCAAACTGTACCGAATCAGGTCTATGCTGTTATAGGGGTCACTGCAAAACAAACGGCAGAATTGAAAATCTTGGTTGACAAAGAAAATGCTGAAGGGTGCGACGATTATTTCTGGTCAGCCCCTATTGATAACGCAGATGAAACCATCGGCTTATCTAAGCAAACCTCCTGGAGGGTAAAAGGAAGATATGTTGCTGAACCTATCAACAAACCCTCGAGTTTCGACAAACCAAGCACAAGTGGAACAAAAGAAATCCATGAAGAACAAATGAAAGAACCGATTTTTCCAACTAAGACAACCGAAACTCAAAAGGAGAAGCCAAAGGCTAGCTTCAATATCCACAAATCTCAGAAGGAATTAGCTCAACAGAACGCCAAAGAAATCAAAGATACATGAAAAATCTGAATGAGCGAAAACGTTATTGGCAATCTCAAAATCCCAACTACGTACCTCCTAAGAAAGAATCAATTGACAAAGGAAAGGAAAATCTAAAAGGAAAAGAAAATTTCAGTCCAAATTCCTACTATTCCAAAGCTCAGAACCAAACGTCGACTTTCGGTTCCAAAACTAACACGTAGAACCGAACGTCCAGTTTCGGTCCCAAGTCTAGTTTCGGTCATTCCAACTCCCAAAGAAAATCAAATTCAGTGAAGGACATCAAAGGAAAGGGAAAGCTTGATTCTGATTTTGATAATAAGAAAAAGTCAGCTAACCCTAGGATTCAAAAGAAAACACCAAAACTTTCTAACAACACACCATCTAATACACCAAAAGTTAAATAAGATAAAACTAAAATCAAGATGTACACCATGAAAAGAAAAGATCAATCCACTTTAATAAAAAGAACTTATTTGGTTGATATTTCTACTACAATTTTTTTTTCTGTGAAAGACTCCACAGGACCCAAGAAACTTTGGGTTCCTAAATCTGCTTGAATTTGCAGGTGATAAGTGACGAGCAGTTCGATGATGAATGGTATATAGACAGTGGCTGCTCGCGTCACATGACAGGAAGGAAGGAAGAGCTGAGGGAGTTTCGGTCCCTAAAGGATGGTGGATGTGTGAAGTATGGCAATAACTCGTATGTCACAATCAAAGGATATGGCATGATAACCAACAGAGACTTCTCGATTCGAAAAGTAGCTTATGTGGAAAGGTTGCAGCATAACCTCATCAGTGTATCACAATTAGTTGTGGGAACAGGATTGAAGGTTTCATTCGATGATGAGGGCTCAGAAATAATTGAGAAGCAATCTAAAAAGGTTCTGTTCAAGTCTGGCGGAGATGTATCCTTTAAATCTCAACCCAATTAAAGGAAAACTAGCGATATGCCTGCTATCAAAGGCGAACACTGATGAAAGCTGGTTATGGCATCGAGGTCTATCGCACCTAAACTTCAAAGACATTCATAAGCTGGTGCTTGGTGATCACGTGCAAGGCCTTCCTCTTCTCAAGTTTGATCAGGAACATCTGTCTGCAGCGTGTGATATGGGCAAACATAGCAGAAAGAGCCATCCTACACGAATCAATACAAAGACTGTTGAAGCTCTTGAACTTCTGCACATTGACTTATGTGGTCCTTCGGCTATCGAAAGCTTCGGTGGTAGTAAGTTCATTCTTTTCATAGTAGATGATTTTTCATGCTTCACCTGGGTTTTCTTTCTTAAACAGAAATCAGATGCAACTCCCAAGTTGAAGACGTTCATCAAGCGAGTGGAAGTGCAGCTACGAAAGACAGTGAGGAATATCAGAAGCGACAATGGGCTGGAATTCAAGAATAAAGATTTTGAGGATTTTCTGGCTGACAAGGGGATATCTCACAACTTTTCGGCCCCCCTATACAACACAGCAGAACGGAATTGTTGAAAGACGAAACCGTTCCTTATGTGAGGCAGCCAGAACTATGCTCAGCTTCGCTTCTTACCGCTATACTTCTGGGCTGATGCAGTTGCAACCGCGTGCTACACTCAGAACCGATCCTTGCTCAAAAATAGATTCTCAATCACTCCATATGAGATTCTGAACAATCGAAAGCCCAACGTCAAATTTTTCCACGTGTTCGGTTCAAGGTGTTTCATCTTTAATTCAAAAGAGAACCGAAACAAGTTTGACGTCAAAGCTAATGAGGGAATTTTTCTTGGTTATTCACTTACTTCAAAGGCATACAGAGTTTTGAACAAACACTCCAAAGGAATTGAAGAAACATATTATGTAACCTTTGACGATAATTACATGAAGAAAGTTCAAAGGAGCGAAAGTGCCTTGGGGGAAATATTTCCTGAATTAGGACAAGTCTCGGTTCCTATATCCAACTTGTTTGAAGAGTACATTCGGCTATTTGATGAACCAGAGAAAGCTGCACACTCAGAGGCGAAAGCAGCAGAAAACAAAATCGACAATCTCAAAAAGATCATAGATGAAGCTGCAAAAGAGATGGAAAATGAACCTCCTAAACCGACTGGTGGTCAACCCTCAACCGACTCTCCAAACAACAGCTCAATGTTCAAGGGGGAGAGTTCATCTGCACCAAAGACAACCGAAATGTCTTTCGAGGGGGAGAAGCCAACACCATCCCCAACCCGTAAAGGTCCAGCCGAGGGGGAGAATCCAACTTCAACACCACCCAATGATAGTCCAATCGAGGGGGAGAATCCAACTCCCACAGAAGAGGAAAACTCTAAACCTGACAAGGGAGAAAGAGAACACAACTGACGAAGGTGATCAATCATAGCTAGAAGAAGAAGTAAACGCAGAGTTGGATCCAGCGTATGATCCTAATTACCCTCCTTTGTCGAAATGGACTAAGGACCAACCAAAAACACAAATAATTGGTGAATCATCTGAGAAAGTTCTAACACGTTCTCAATTAAAAGCGAAACAAACTGCATTATTCTCTAATGTTGAATTATGTATGTTTAATTCGTTTGTCTCCAAAGTCAAACCAAAAACAGTTAATGCCGCACTTGATCATTCTGATTGGGTTCAAGCAATGCAAGATGAGTTCCATGAGTTCGAACGAAATCGAGTTTGGAGGCTGATTCCCACACCAAAGGATGCTTCAGTGGTTGGCTTGAAATCGGTCTTCAGGAATAAACTGGACAAAGAGGGGAACGTTATTCGAAACAAGGCTCGGTTGGTGGTGAAAGGATATTGCCAAGAGGAAGGGATAGATTATGAGGAAACCTTCGCTCCTGTAGCAAGGTTGGAATCAGTTAGGATTTTTATGGCATATGCTGCTCATAAAAACTTCGAAGTTTTCCAAATGGATGTAAAATGCGCTTTCTTGAATGGAGAACTAGAAGAAACAGTGTATGTTGAGCAACCACCCGGGTTCGTGAACGAAAAATTCCCTGATCATTGCTATCTGCTGGATAAAGCTGTATATGGTTTGAAGCAAGCACCGACGGCCTGGTATGAAACTTTAACTCACTTTCTGAAAATGTTGAAATTTAAACAAGTTTCGGTTGACCCAACCTTCTTCCGAAAGAAAGAAGGCGAACATCTAATGATACTTCAAATTTATGTCGATGATATCATCTTTGGCTCCACGAATCCTAGCTTAACGGCTGATGGAGACTAAATTTGAAATGAGCGCAATGGGTCCGATTAATTTTTTCCTTGGTTTGAATATTAGACAGGGACCAGAAGGTATCTTTATCAACCAGGAGGCCTACACAAAGAACTTGCTGGCAAAGTTTGGTATGATGGGAGATTCGAAAGTGAAGGTTCCTATGGCATTTAGCACTAAGTTAACACCTTCTCTGGAAAAACCTGCTGTTGACATAACACTATATCGTCAAATGATTGGTTCCCTTATGTATCTAACAGCTAGTAGACCGGACATTATGTTTTCTGTTTGTTATTGTGCCAGGTTTCAAGCAAATCCAAGAGAACCTCACATGGTGGCAGTGAAAAATATTTTTCGTTACCTGAAGCGAACCTCGTCTCTCGGTCTCTGGTACCCTGCTAGATCTGGATTTTTTATTCAAGCTTTTTCTGATGCTGATCTTGGAGGATGCGGTCTGGACCAAAAGAGCACAACTGGTGGATGCCAATTCCTTGATAGTAAACTTGTTAGCTGGAAGTCCAAGAAGCAAACCTGTATGTCACTTTCCACAGCCGAAGCTGAGTACATAGCTGCAGCATCCTATAACTCTCAAGTAATATGGATACAAAGCCAACTAAGAGACTATGGGCTAAGTATGAAGAAGATTCCTCTCTATTGTGACTCAGAAAGTACGATAAGAATATGTCACAATCCAGTGCAACACTCAAAGACTAAGCATATTGCACTAAGATATCATTTCATCTAGGACCATGTAGAAGATGGGAACGTGGAAGTACATTTCGTTCGGTCCTCTGATCAACTGGCTGACATATTCACTAAAGCCTTACCGGAAGCAAGCTTCAATAAAATATTACAAGGTTTGGGAATGATGGAAGCAGAGTAGGTACCGAATCCTTAAATCTCTCTCTAAAAATTAGACAAGCGAAATAGAGCGAACGCTTGGTCTATTTCGGTTCTGGATTTTTCGGGAACCGAAATGAACCGAACGCTCAGTCTATTTCGACTCCATAATTTTTGGGAACCGAAATGAACCGAACGCCGGTCTATTTCGGCTCCGGAATTTTAAGGAACCGAAATGAACCGAACGCTCGGCTTATTTCGCTTCATTCTTTTAAGATTTGGTTTCGGTTGTACACTTTGTTTATTCTTTTAAGTGCTTTTCTTACTCTATTTTATTTTCTTTCAGAGTGTTTTGTGTAAATTTATTTTTCGGTTTTTATTATTTTTCAGAAAATTTCAAAAATCCAAAAATATTTTCTCTTTCTGTTTTTATTATTTTTCAGAAAATCTCAAAATTCCAAAAATATTTTTCCAAACGTTTTTTTGGTTTTGTTTGGTTTGTTTGTTTGTTTTTGTTTGTGTGGTGTGTTTGTTTGCTTGTTCTTTTAATTAGGTTCCAAGTATATCAGTGCAACCGAATTTGGAGCTAAGGCAGGTATGATTCTTTTCATCTGAACTAGTTAAGAGTCCCTAGAAGCATGCTGCTGCATGTCGACCGAAGCCTCTAAAACTAAGAGCAAGGCCTTAATGATTCGATCTATACCTATCGTTTCTTCCCAATCAGGCGGTTGAAATCATCTCAAGTCAAGAGCTACCTTACTTTTCTCAAATGAGTTAAGAGTTTTTCTGCTTTGTCATGTTTATATAGCAGAGGTACTTTCGGTTCTTTAACCACCCTCCTTACATTCTCCATCAACTTTCGGTTCACCATTGTAACCCTTGAGACTCTCGGTCTTTACCACTGAGGTTTATGGTTGCATAAAATCTGTGTCTGTGATCTTAGATACGTACACCACGTGCTTAGTGAAACCCACAATCCAACACCAACAAAGAATTGATGGTGAATCATTGTATTCAAGATTTTACTGGTTACCTAATGGAATCTCATTTTACTTTTGAGTGGTCTTTCATGAAATTGTCTAACACCAAGACATTTCTACCCAAAAAGATCCAGTTTGTTTTTGTTTTTGAGATTTCTATCACTTCTTTAGTCACATCAAATTACATCCAACCTACTTGTTCAACAGACCACATCAGTCTCACAAGTACTTCTTCCAACGTTCGGTCTTATGTTAAGAATCGACGTTCGGTTGAAGATAAGCTATCCTTAGCCTATAAATTAAAAGAAGCCTTTCGATGTTTCTCTACAAGCACTCGATAGTATTTTCTCGGGAAACCAAGCAAGCACTTCAAGTCTTTCTTGACGTTGAAGGAAGCGATTCTTGCCCGGAATCATCTGTTTTATGTCTTCAAATAGACATCACTCACTCCTATACACATTTTGCTTTATTTCTTTATCTTTTGTCACACTATTGCACGAAAATTCTTTGTGATTTTCCAACATTCTGGTTACTGTTGGTTCGTTTATATTTTGGAGCAACAGGGGTTATCCTAATTTTTGGAGCGAAGCTGAATTTCAAACGACGAATTGAGGATAAGCTTTTGGACGCGTGAATTTGAACGGTTCCGATACCCACGCGTGCTGACGTATACCTGGGAGAAACAAACCTGTCACATCGCGCTTTTTCAGGCGACGTTTCAGTAACCGCGACATTATCATGATGATTTTTTCTCTCTCCTGGCAACGGTATATAAAGGGTTTCTAATTACATTTGTCTCTTTTACCAGCAACAAAACTCTCTCAATATACAAGGCGTTTTGCAACTATTCATCTTCTTCCTTCACTCAACAATGGCAACTTCTTCATCGGCTCACGATCAAACTGCTTTGTCCACATTGCTCTCGATCAAGCCAAACCAGAACATGATCATTCATCTCAATCCTTTTCTGTACGATTCGTATATGCTACAAGTGGTTGAGTGTTTGAAGTATTCACCTCTGGTACTAGCCCTAACACAGGTGGAATCCTTTCCAATGTCACTCCTATCGCAAGTCTACACTACTGCTTCCTATATAAGAACAAGGAGAGGATCTACTTCCAAATCTTCTCTCACAAGGCTTCGATTTCAAAAGGGAGATTTTGTTCACTGTTACAACTTGCTGTGGATTCGTCTGTGATCTCACCGGACTTCATCACCACTACTCAACTGTTATCGATGCTCTACGAGATGGGCTACACTAATGTACTTACCACGGTTACAAAGGTTAAGAAATCATGCTTACCACCTCAATGGAATGGATTGCTTACTCTTCTCATCAAGAGTTTGGCGGAGAGAAGTGGTGGGTCTAATGGTACCAGCAAGGGTTTTCTGACCCTTCTATACGGTCTTTACACTAGTATAAATCTCGACTATGGGTCGATTATTTGGTCACAAGTGGTGCAAAGCCTCAACACTTCAACGAGGCACTCTGAAATTTCGTGTGGTCAATTCTGGACTCTCATTACACGAAGGTCGATTGATACTTTGCAGATTCCGGTAATGAAGGATGCCCTAGTCGTGTCTGTGGCTACGTTTCACACCAAGAAAATTATCATTGCTGATCCTACTAAGTTCCCTCACAATGGCTCCATACCTGAGACGATGTACAGGTGTGACTCAGCTGAGAGTAAGGTCATGGCTGATTATCACAAGATTCCTCCCAAGGAACCGAGAGTACTATCTCCTGAACATCAACCCGCTTTGGATGCTGTGGAGAGGCCTGCAAACCGAGGCAAGAGGGCTACTACCAAGAAAGAAACAACCGAAGATGATTCGTCTAAACCTACCAAGTCTAGGAAGCGAAAGTCTGCAAAGGGTGATTCCTCTAAGTCAAAGAAGATTAAGAAAATGGCGAAGAAACCTAAGAGTCCTTCCCCTTTAAGCTCAGACAACGATAAGGAGGATGAAGTTGAGGAAATTCAGCATCATGAATCACCGAGAGGTAACACACCTCCTCGATCACCGACTCCAACCGAACCTCATCATGACAATATTCCAACACCACCTCCATCACCGAAAACGACAGTTCCAGTTTCGGTTGCTCCAATTTCACCCCTACCACCTCTCAAACAACAACTTCTATTCCACCATCACCACCAGTTAGTACCATTCCTATTTCTACAACTCCAATCCCTCCTCCTATTATTTCACAATCAACTTCCACCATTATCGCCGAACCGACAGTAAGAGTCAACGTATTTGATACGGGGGCGACTACTGAAACCGAACCTCCAGTTACTTCTAAACCTCTTTCGCCCTCACCTTCCATCGATTCCGGTGCCACTCTCGGTGGTGCTAATGATGAGTTTGATTCGACCTACTACAGTCCCTATCGGCTTCCTACAGATGATGATGATGAAGCTCCAGTCACACGCCAACCATTGCGGAGCATTGATGAGAAACTTGATAAATTGCTTGATGCCAACAATTCATACAATGATGTTATGCTTAAAGCTTTTATGGACACTGCTCTTGAGCAATATACTGGGGCTATTGACAAATCAACAAAGGCTGTTGACGCTTCTACTTCTTCTTGCAAGAAGGCCACTACTGACGTTGTAGATATTGTTCACAGTACTCAGATCTTTCTTGACTCACTCAAAGCGCATGCTTATTCCAATGCAACCAAGGTGAATGCCTTCGTGGATTCCTTATCCAAGTCCCTTCAAGAAGATCACACTAAGTTTGAGGCTGTCCGTTCTTCAATGCAAGCAGAGAACACTTCACTTATCAGTTCTGTGAATTCTCGGCTTGAATCTCTCCAAGCTGATTTAGCAAAGGAGAGTGCTCTAAAGGAAGATCTTGCCCGCCAAGCTTCAACAATTGAAGTTCAGAAGGTGCAGTTGGCTCAGGCTGAAAAGGAGATCTCATTATTGAAAACTGAGCGTGCAGTATTCAGAAGCTGTGCTGGAGATGTCAAGGATATGCTTACCAACCTTCTTGGTGCTCATAATCCTATCCTCAGTCTCACTATAAGGAATCATCTGACTTCAAAACTTCTTCCTTCCCTTGCAAAGTTACATGAGATGAAGGGGGTTTCAGAGAGATTCGTACCTCCAAAACAACGGGGAGAAGGTGCTCAACCAAAGGTTACTGTGAAAACCGAAACAGAATTTGCTCAACCGAAAGTCAAAGTTTCAACCGAACCGAAGGGTAATGAAGCTTCGGGTTCTGGTTCTCAAGCTAAGAAGAAGGGGATTGATGATGACAGTGACGAAGAAGAAGAAGAGACTATTGCTGAGGCCCTTAAAAGAAAGAAGAGGGACAGAGAATTGGATGAAACCTTAAGGGTTGCGAAGGAGGCTGAGGAAAGGGAGATAAGGAACAAGGAAGAACAAGATGCCTTAGACTACATAAAGTCCTTGTTTCCTCTCTGGAGAAGGGAAATAATCATCAAGGAGGCAATAGAGTTTCCAAGCGTCTACTGGCTGGAACCTATCGCTTCTTTTTATTGTGATAATTCAAAGGATTCACAGTTCGATATGTCGATAACACGGAAGGCATTTACATTTCATTGTTTTGATTCGACTGTTGAAGTTCCTTTCCCTCATCCGAAAGTTGATCGCGAACTAATTGATTTTTATTTGAAGTTCGGTCAACCGCACTACTTGACATGGAGTGTACAAAAGATAGTTACTGTCAAGGTACTAAAACCTTCGCCTGCCGGGAAATTCATAAATGTTAATTTCAAAATCACCCGAGGAACAGCAAACTCGGTGTCGATTATTTCCCTGGCAGGTCTTCCAAATTTAAATCCTCATGACTGGATCCTGCTGTTTAACATTTTGCTCACCAATCCAAAAGAATATGAGCCGATCCTGGATCATTTGAAGAGGATGTTGGCTTCTTACATCCATGAGGTTGCTGCTATGGATCAGGAGATAGCAAAAGCGATAAATAAGAAATCGACTGTCAAGCCAACAGCGAAACCAGGAGATGTGAACAAAATGCGGATGGGCCAAATCGATTCTAAACATCTAACTGTAATGTTCACAAGAGGCGAAGCCAATCGTTTTCTGTTCGCTCTTATTGATAAACATTTGTTCTCAACAGACTGCTTAGAGCACATTATCAGTATCATTCATCGGTGCAAGTAGAATCCTGATGCAGACAAGAAGAACTTCACGGACATGCTTCGGTGGTACATTAATTTTCATCATCATCTATTGGCCATCATACCGAAGGTGTTCAAGACGGTCAAGAAGTCTTCTGCAGCTCAACCGAACTGAGCTTTCGGCTCCATTGACGCAAAGGGGGAGATTGTTGGGTATTATTGTGTTGCGTCATGGGCTTGTTTTGTATATCCGGATTAGGCATGTCCATCAGTGATTATCTAGTAGGGTTATAGTATAAATAGTGCATGCATGTATGCATTAGATACGCTATTGATTATCATTCATTATTGTTTTGTAACCCTAAGCACCTCTACAGTCGAAGTTCTTAATCGAGCTCTTCTCAGGTGTTAAAGCATTAATCATACGACATCTTTAAAGCCATTATTATGTTAATAATTACGTCCTTAATTGTTTTCCTGCATAGAATCTATCGATCCTAATAGAACTTTGTTCTAACAAATCCCAATATAGATCTACACACACATTGTTTCAATCCCTTGACTGGAGACTCTGGTTATATTATCAGGAATTTAACTTTGTTGTCTAAATGAATTAAACAACCTGAATTGAATGACTCATAAAAAGCATATAAACGTTACATGTATATTAGTTATGAAAACCCAATCATTCTGAAATAAATGATTGACAGTATGTTCTTGAATTAGTATTCTTAACATGTATATGAAAATTGTATATCCCTTGATTTGTTTTGAACCAAACCTTTGTTTCTTGTAAAACTGTGTATTCTAATATACTTGATTCATGTATTATTGTTCTATGTATCATAAATTATACCTATTATAATTTATATGTACTTTCTAAATTGGTATTTAACTGTTTTCGAAAGAAACCCCTTTTGCTCAACATGTTACAAAGGGTATTTAAACTGAATGAAATAGCTTCTATATTTATATACATATACAATTATATATACAAATATGAATTTTAGGGAAAAATATAAGTTTACAAAAGAGTTTGATGTTTTCATAATATTTTGATGATTTAATGTCGTTTCATCATGATTTGAAATCATGATTTTATAACACAAAGTTCTTGTGTTATACTTGTATTCCCCCCTTAAAACAGTAGAAATTATGAAAATACGGGGGTATGAACTCACTTGATAGGTGGTGATTTGGACAAAATTTTGTTTTCTGGAAATGAGTTTATTTGAAGAAAAACCGGCTTTAATCGGGCAGAGTTTCGACTGGAGAAAGTTGTTTTTCTCGGGAATCTCGGGGCTTCAAGGCTAGCTTATGGTTTTAGACTTAATATCGGGGCTTTAGGGGTTGTAGGAAATTTTAAGATGGTGAAAGAAGTGAAAAGAAATGGAAAATGGTGTGAAAAATGTGAAAAATCCGGAGGGTCTCGCATGCCTTATATAGGACGAAGCCTCAGGTCTGAAGCAAGGAGAAGCAGACGCGTGTTCGGACAGGTGGCGAGGGGGAGGGTTCAATTCGTACAGCTGGCGAGGCGCGTCGGATCAGGAGTGGACCGGACTTCGGTCGAATCAGAAGAGGGCACGGTGCGAGTTCGGAAGCTCCAGCGTGCGAAGAGCGCGTCGGATGGCCACTGGACTGCGGCTTCGGTCCAATCAGAAGGTGACACGGGGCTGACACGAGGAAGCCTCGCATGCGAGGTGACGTGTGTGACAACCCTAAATATTGTCCGTTTCCGTTACGCGATTTCCGTTAATAAAATTTCGAATTCATTAACTTTTCCGTCAAACTTCTTGGTTTAAGAAAATAATATAGTTAACGGAAATCGCATATATATATATATATATATATATATATATATATATATATATATATATATATATATATATATATATCAGAACCGAAAATCGCGCGGAAACCCGAATATCTCGAAAAATCAAACTATTCCGGCCTAAGTGAGTTTACGATCGTAAACTCGTTTACGGCCGTAAACTTGTTTACGGCCATATACCCGTTTACGGCCAGCAAAGGGTGGACCCCCCACCACCGACCACAAAACCCCTATAAATATGAGACCCCCACCCTCATTTGAACACTTTTGGCCGAAAACTCTCTCCTCTCTCTAAAACCATTGACCGTAAACACCTAAAAACACCTTCAAACTTCGGGAAAACATCGAGAAACACCGTTTTGGAGTCACTTCGGGACGTCTGGAGCACTTATCTCTTCGAAATCAGCACCATTGTTCTTGAGTTTACGGTCCATCTTCAAGGACCGTAAACCCTTTTCTTGAGTTTACGGTCCAAGCCTTCAAAGACTATAAACCATGTTCTTGAGTTTACGGTCCAATCCTTCAAAGACTGTAAACCCTGTTCTTGAGTTTACAGACCAAGCCTTCAAAGACCGTAAACCCTGTTCTTGAGTTTACGGTCCAAGCCTTCAAAGACCGTAAACCATGTTCTTGAGTTTACGACCATAAACTCACCAAGCCTTCAAAAACCGTAAACCCCAGTTGACGGCCATAAACAGTGTTCACGGTGGTAAACTGTCTGTCGACCGTAAACACCTTTCTAACTAATGCTTTTGGCTGAAAACCCACTTTCCTCGATTCGATCAAGTCCCGGTAACATTCCTCAACCGAACACAAGTGTTCTTTTAACACTTTATCTAACGAAATCGCTAATTTAGATACATATACGTATTTATTTGATAATAGGATTCCGTTAAGTGTTACGTGCAACAACTCGAGGATCTTCATTTCAGTCAGCACTTTCACGCAACAACTGTGAGTTCATACCCCTACATTTTCCGTATTTTTAATGTTTTCAGGGGGGGAATACAAGCTAAACATAAATGTTTTCAAAGCTTATGCAAATCTCATACTTTAACCCTTTTGTACTATGTTGAGCATAAGGGACGTTTTCACTAAAATTTCATAGTTTTCTGGACACACGATTCACTATACATGCAAACTATAATCGGTATAGTTTGGGATTCTTCTAAACATAACAAGTACAGAAAACTTTCACTACTAAACATATGCGCTAAGACAGAAACAGTTTACAGTTACCCACTACCTTATCATGGTTTTCATAACTATAATTATCACTACATACGCATTACATACGGATTTTCACTATGGTAGAACACTACTTCACTATTGTACCCTTAGGTGTACAAGGATAAATCCTACCATAGTATAACCAGAGTCTCCTAGAGGGAGAGCATGAGATTTGTGAATAGATCTATTCGGGACTGACAATCCCACACCCGAACTGCTAGCTACAGTTGGGCAGGCATGCCTAGGGTGACAAATGTCATTTAACTCGACGCCTGAAGAACGTTGGAAAGGTCTCTAGTCATATCAAGCATGGTTATACAACTCACAATATGTATAAATCACCTTTAGTTTACTACATGACACCCTTCAACAATTTTATTTACACTAAATAGAACTAATACACACTACAACTGGAAAACTTTCAGAGTTTACAAATAGAACTGAACATACATTGTTTTCACGTACGAAATACTTATGCATCGTGATTAGCATTTATTAGTCAGATGAAGTATTACTTTCGCGCACCACTACAGTTTTCAGTAACAAACATTCACGATTTCATACAGAATTGAGAACACTACATCTTCATTAAAGAAAATATCGGATTTTCTTGAAACATTGCAAAACACTTTTACGAACTCATCAACGATTTTCATTACAAACCACCGCTTATGAACTCACCAGCTTTATGCTGATACCCTTTCAAACTACTTGTATTCTCAGGAAATCAGTAAACAGGTACTTGCTGGATTTTTGAGGAACTGGAGCAATAAGAGTTTTATGTTTTTACTATACATAACTATTGGATGTAATTCAAACAAAGTTTCAAACTGATGTAAACATTTTTATTCACTGTAATGGTTGAGTTGCTATGATTGCTATTATTCATTGGTTGTGATGCTACACATGACGTCCTCCACCTCAGAACGTTTCCGCCATTCCGGTTTTGGGGTGTGACAGATTGGTATCAGAGCCCTTGTTTATAGTGAACTAGTATACCGAACCTTACATGGTATACAACTATAAACACTAAGGGGCCTAAGTGCTCTACGATAAAAGTATACTTTCAAAATATAAACTATTTTTATAAAATGTATATGAGCATGCATACATAACAAAATTCGTGTCGCTAGTAGAACAAAACAAAAAGTATTTGGATGTTGGAACGCTGCGGTTAAACCTGGGCAGTTATGTAATCATGTCTAGGGTGAATATAGCCTGATCAACTATATTCAGTCGAGACATGACCAACATGTGCTTGGGAGTGACTGTGGTGTTACAGTAGGCCTAAAACTTACCAAAATCATCTCACATAAAATACTATAGGAGTATTTTAGCTAGAGCCAAACTCAGTATACAGATTCACTCTAAGCATTGCTACCTCTTCTTCCTTAAGCGATAACTTACTTGTGTTAGTAACCTTTCTGTGCTTATCGCTCGATAGTATACTTTTATTATCAGGATGAGATATATCTTGTTTTATATATCTCGAGGACTTACCATCCTCTTCTTCCTGATTGATTTCTAGAACAAGATGCCTCCCCGATCAAGACCCATCAGAAGGAACGACAACACTCCACCACCACCACCACCTCCTCAGTTCGATCCCGTCATGTTCCAGGCAGCAGTTACCGCCGTCGTGACTGCAGCAATGGAACAAGTGAATGCTGGTAGGGCTGGAGGTGGAACCGACCCACAGAGACAAGATGGAAGTCAGGGACATCAAAAAGAGTGTTCCTACAAGGACTTCATGACTGCGAAACCCAAGACCTTCGACGGAAATGGAGGTGTCATCGCCCTGACTCGATGGTTCGAGAAGATCAAATCCATCTTCGAAATTTGTGTCTTTTCTGAAGCAAACAAGGTGAAGTTCGCCGCCTGCACCTTCACCGACAGAGCCTTGACCTGGTGGAATGGTCGAGTCAAAACCCTAACCCTGCCAGTGGCTAATGCCATGGGTTGGGAAAGACTGAAGGAGCTCATGCTCGCGAAGTACTGCCTGAGGGGCGAAGTGCAAAAGTTGGAGCACGAACTTTGGAACTTGAAGATGAAGGGTTCCGACATAGCTGCCTACACCGCTAGATTCTATGATCTGGCTCTCCTCTATCCGGGAATGGTCACCCTGGAAAGCAAGAAAATTGAAAGGTACATCTGGGGACTGACACAACCAACAAAAGGGAATGTCTTGGCTGCTAGACCGATTACTTTTGAAAGCGCCAAGGATCTTGCACAGACTCTGATCGATCATGGAATCGATCTGGATGAGGTGGCAGCTGTCTCCGATCCACAAAAGGAAAGCGGTGGGAAGAAGAAGAAGTTTGGTAACAAACGGAAGGGTCAGCCTTTGCAGGAGCCCGCCAAGAAACAACAAACAGTGGCAGTTCATGCTGTTACTGCTCCTGCTGCTGCTCCCACTGTTGTTCCAACCACCCAATCTCCTACCGGTGGTTATGCTGGAAAACTACCCTGTGCAACAAGTGTAACTTCCATCATCACGGGCCCTGCCATGAGTTGAATTGCAACAACTGTGGGAAGAAGGGACACATAGCTCGATACTACAAGACACCAGCTCAACCAACCAACCAGGCTCCGGGAGCGGGCGCTGGTCAAACTTGTTATGGATGTGGAGAGGCTGGGCACTTCAGGACAAACTGCCCCAAGGCAACAATTGGTGGCAATACAGGAAGAGTTCTGGTGATGGGCCAGGAGGAAGCAGTTGCTGATCCTACCGTTGTTACGGGTATGTTCCTCCTTGATAACTCTCATGCGTGCATTCTATTCGATTCTGGTGCGGAGATGAGTTTTGTTAGTCATGCATTCAAACACCTAATCAAATGTAAATCCCAACCTTTAACCGAAACATTTACCGTCGAGATGGCTAACGGAAAGAAGGAAAGCACTAACGACATATTCATAGGCTGTACTCTTACCCTAGACAATTATTCTTTTCCCATCGATCTTATGCATGTGTCCATCAAGAGCTTCGATGTCATTATCGGCATGGATTGGTTGAGTTTCAATCGTGCTGATATTCTTTACTTCGAGAAGGCTATCCGTCTCAATCTTCCCTCTGGCGAAACCCTTATGATTTATGGTGATAAGCTCAGTTCGAACATTCGTATCATTTCGTGCATCAAAGCTCCGAAGTATCTGCGGAAGGAGTGCCATGCATTCCTAGCTCATGTTGTGGACGAGATGCAAAGAGTTAGAGACCTCGAGAGCATCCCCGAAGTCTGTAACTTTCCTGAGGTTTACCCCGAAGATCTCCCAGGAATCCCTCCCGAGCGCCAAGTCGAGTTTCGTATCGACTTAATCCCCGGAGCTACTCCTGTAGCTAAATCTCCTTACCGTTTAGCGCCAGCGGAAATGCAGGAATTATCCAGCCAGCTCAATGAGCTGATCAACAAAGGATTCATAAGGCCGAGTTCCTCACCCTGGGGAACTCCAATCTTATTCGTGAAGAAGAAAGACGGATCTTTCCGGATGTGCATCGACTACCGAGAGCTGAACAAAGTTACCATCAAGAACCGATATCCCTTACCCAGAATCGACGATCTCTTCGACCAACTTCAGGGAGCCAGCTATTTTTCGAAGATATATCTAAGATCAGGATACCATCAGTTTCGGGTTCATGAGAATGATGTGCCCAAAACAGCATTCCGAACTCGCTATGGACACTACGAGTTTGTAGTAATGCCCTTTGGTCTAACCAACGCACCGGCACTATTCATGGACCTGATGAATCGGGTGTGCCGCCCTTTCTTAGACAAGTTCGTGATTGTGTTCATCGACGATATACTTGTCTATTCGCGGAGTGAGAATGATCATAAACAGCACTTAAGGCAGGTGTTGGAAACATTAAGGGCAGAAAAGCTATACGCGAAACTCTCGAAGTGCGAATTCTAGATCAGGAAGGTAAATTTCCTTGGACACGTGATTAGCAAGGAAGGAATACACGTGGACCCTTCCAAGATCAAAGTGATTGAGAATTGGTCTGCACCTAAGACACCCACAGAAATCCGGCAATTCTTGGGTCTCGCGAGCTATTATCGCCGGTTTATTCAGAATTTCTCCAAAATCGCCAAACCTTTAATTACTCTGACACAAAAAGGCGTAACCTTTAGTTGGGCAGTTAAGCAAGACACTGCGTTTCAAACCTTGAAACATGCTCTATGCAGTGCACCTATCTTGTCCCTGCCCGAAGGGACGGAAGACTTCGTAGTCTATTGTGATGCATCCAATCAGGGCCTAGGGTGTGTGCTCATGCAGAGAGGAAAGGTCATCGCCTATTCCTCGAGGCAGTTGAAAACACACGAGGTCAATTACACAACTCATGATTTGGAGTTGGGAGCAGTGGTCTTTGAGTTAAAGATCTGGAGACACTATCTCTATGGAACCAAGTGCACTATCTTCACCGACCATAAGAGTTTGCAGCATATTTTTGATCAAAAGGAGTTAAACATGAGACAACGGCGATGGGTGGAGCTACTCAATGACTACGAGTGCGAAATTCGCTATCATCCCGGAAAGGCCAATGTGGTAGCCGATGCCCTCAGTCGAAAGGAGTATTCAGGACGTAAGGTGAAGGCACTAACAATGAGCATCCATTCCCATTTGTCCGCGCAAAGCAGAGAGGCTCAGGTGGAAGCTTTGAAAGCAGAGAACGTGGCAAATGAGTCACTGCAAGGAATGGACAGGAACTTGGAGCTCAAGGGAAACAGAGTGTACTACTTCATGAACCGGATCTGGACCCCAAAGTACGGTGGTTACAGAGAAGTTGTCATGAACGAAGCTCACAAGACTAAATACTCCGTTCACCCAGGTTCGGATAAGATGTATCTGGATCTCAAACAACTCTATTGGTGGCCAAACATGAAAGCGGAAATTGCTACCTTCGTGGGTAAGTGCCCGACTTGCTCCAAGGTGAAGGTCGAATATCAGAAGCTTTCAGGTCTACTTCAGCAGCCGGAAATACTTGAGTGGAAGTGGGAAAGGATAACAATGGATTTTATCACCAAGTTACCCAGATCTCCGAGTGGGCACGACGTCATTTGGGTAATTGTCGATCGGTTGACAAAATCCGCCCACTTCCTACCAATCAAAGAAAACTTCAAGATGGAGAGACTCGCCCGAATATACCTTCGAGAAATAGTTCGCCTTTATGGCGTACCTGCATCCATTATCTCCGATCGGGATAGCAGGTTTACATCCAGGTTCTGGCAGTCACTATAGAAGGCTCTTGGAACTAAGTTAGATATGAGCACGGCTTATCATCCGCAGACTGATGGACAGAGTGAGAGAACAATTCAGACATTGGAAGACATGTTGAGAGCCTGCGTCATCGACTTCGGTGCGTCATGGGACACTCATCTTCCTTTGGTTGAATTTTCTTACAACAAAAGCTACCATACCGGCATCAAGGTTGCGTCGTTTGAAGCCCTCTATGGCCGTAAGTGCAGATCCCCTCTGTGCTGGGTTGAGGTGGGCGACACGCAGCTAGCCAGAGGTCATGTCCCCGACAGTACTCACACTAGTCCTGAGATCATCCGAGAGACAACTGAGAAGATAGTACGAATCCGGGAACGACTGAAAGCCTCACGAGATAGACAAAAGAGCTACGCCGATAAGAGACGAAAGCCCTTGGAGTTTCAGGTTGGTGACTGCGTCCTTCTGAAGGTCTCACCCTGGAAAGGAATGATACGCTTTGGGAAGTGTGGAAAGCTAAACCCAAGGTACATTGGACCGTTTGAGATCCTTGCTAGGATTGGTCCCGTAGCATACAAACTTCAGTTACCACGGGAGCTCGGCAACATCCATCCTGTCTCCCACGTATCTGTTGGATTAGTGTCTAAGTCCATAACTATTTTGGTATGTACTTGACCCGATGGTGCATGGTCCTTTTGGGTTGCCTTCACCAAAGCAACTTGATAGGATGAATTATGGAGAGAAAGGATTAATTATGATTTATTAATATATTATGAGAATAATATATTAAAGGAGAAATCATATTGTTTAATTAATATTAGTCAAGAATTAATTGATAATTAATTTTGTGGCTAAAAGAGATTAATTAAACTTAAGGGACTGGAACTGTAATTATAAGATAATTGCATTTGGGCTATGGATCACCTTGGAATAATAGGTTGGACGAATTCTTTGGGGAAACCCATTAGAAATCGCCCAAGGGATATTCTAAAAGGGTCCATGGGCTGCTTAGGGCTTAAGCAGCCAGATTAGGGTTTCCTAGTTGAAAACCCTAATAGCCTACATGTATATATAGTACCCTTAAGCCCCAAAAACGTGGCTAAGAGTTCCACTAGGGTTTCTGGACGTTTTGGGCAGCCTCCTCTCTCTTCATTCTTCATCCTCTTGCTCTTGGTGTTTGTGAGCCATTAGAGGAGTGACACTTGTGACTCTAAGCTTTCTAAAGCCATTACAAGGAGGATTTGAGATTGTTATTGCTACATAACAATTAAGGTATGATCTAAACCCTAATTCATATGTTAATATTGATTATCACATGCTAGATCTAGGGTTTATAGTCTTGGATGAATGCATGTACAATAGAGAAACCTAGATGCAAGCATTAGGGTTTGTATGAGCACATAGGATGTTCTTATGGCCTAAACCCGTCAGTATCGAACCTAAAGAAGTGTCTGTCCGATGAGACACTTGTGATTCCTCTCGTCGAGATTGAAATCAACGAGAACCTTAACTTCGTGGAAGAACCGGTCGAAATCATGGACAGAGAGATCAAACGAACGAAGCAAAGTCGCATCCCGATTGTGAAGGTTCGCTGGAATGCCAAGCGGGGACCTGAATACACTTGGGAGCGCGAAGATCAGATGAAACAGAAGTATCCGCATCTCTTTTCTAATCCATGATTTGTATTCTATGTTCGAATTTCGGGACGAAATTCCCTCTAACGGGGGGATGATGTGACAACCCGAAATTTTTTCCGGTTCCGTTACGCGATTTCCGTTAATAAAATTTCGAATTCATTAACTTTTCCGTCAAACTTCTTGGATTAAGAAAATAATCTAGTTATATATATATATATATATATATATATATATATATATATATATATATATATATATATATACATATATATATATATATATGTATATATATATATATATATATATATATATATATATATATATATATATATAATTAAATTATTTACGAGTCGGAACCAAAAATCGCGCGGAAACCCGAATATCTCGAAAAATCAAACAATTCCGGCCTAAGTGAGTTTACGACCGTAAACTCGTTTACGGCCGTATACCCGTTTACGGCCAGCAAAGGGTGGACCCCCCACCACCGACCACAAAACCCCTATAAATATGAGACCCCCAACCTCATTTGAACACTTCTGGCCGAAAACTCTCTCCTTCTCTCTCTAAAAACCTTGACCGTAAAAACCTAAAAACACCTTCAAACTTTGGGAAAACATCGAGAAACACCGTTTGGAGTCACTTCGAGACGTCTGGAGCACTTATCTCTTCGAAATCAGCACCATCTTCAAGGACCGTAAACCCTGTTCTTGATTTTACGGTCCTAGCCTTCAAAGACCGTAAACCCTGTTCTTGAGTTTACGGTCCAAGCCTTCAAAGACCGTAAACCCTGTTCTTGAGTTTACTGTCCAAGCCTTCAAAGACCGTAAACCCTGTTCTTGAGTTTACGACCGTAAACTCACCAAGCCTTCAAAAACCGTAAACCCCAGTTTACGAGGCGCTACTTCACTACTGTACCCTTAGGTGTACAGGGATAAATCATATCATAGTATAACCAGAGTCTCCTGGAGGGAGAGCGTGAGACTTTTGAATAAATCTATTCGGGACTTACAATCCCACACCCGAACTGCTAGCTACAGTTGGGCAGGCATGCCTAGGGTGACAAATGTCATTTAACTCGACGCCTGAAGAACGTTGGAAAGGTCTCTAGTCATATCAAGCATGGTTATACAACTCACAATATGTATAAATCACCTTTAGTTTACTACTTGACACCCTTCAACAGTTTTATTTACAGTAAATAGAACTAATACACATTACAACTGGAAAACTTTCAGAGTTTACAAATAGAACTGGACATACAATGGTTTCACGTACGAAATACTTATGCATCGTGATTAGCATTTGCTAGTCACATGAAGTATTACTTTCGCGCACCACTACAGTTTTCAGTAACAAACATTCACGATTTCATACAAAATTGAGAACACTACATCTTCATTAAAGAAAATATCGGATTTTCTTGAAACATTGCAAAACACTTTTACGAACTCATCAACGATTTTCATTACAAACCACCGCTTATGAACTCACCAGCTTTATGCTGATACCATTTCAAACTACTTGTATTCTCAGGAAATCAGTAAACAGGTACTTGCTGGATTTTTGAGGAACTGGAGCAATAAGAGTTTTATGTTTTTACTATACATAGCTATTGGATGTAATTCAAGCAAAGTTTCAAACTGATGTAAACATTTTTATTCACTTTAATGGCTGAGTTGCTATGATTGTTATTATTCATTGGTTGTGATGCTACACATGACGTCCTCCACCCCAGAACGTTTCCTCCATTCCGGTTTTGGGGTGTGACAACGTGGCCGAGTATGCACCATGCGATTTTTCCCGGTTTTCAACATTTTTCGATTTTCGTTTCCCAAAACTTGTGAAATTCATAACTTTCGCATACAAGCTCCGTTTTCGACGTTCTTTATATGCACGCGTAGGTAAATTTATACTCTACGACTTACGTTTAGACTTTGTCTGCTAATTTTGAATTTATTTTTAATATTATTATTTTTAATAGACCGGGACAGGAAATCTGTTAAAAATTCATAACTTCTTCATCCGACGTCCGTTTTTTGTCTGTCTTTTTACCGTTGTACTACTATTGACGAGACATTCAATTCTCGTTTAGGTTGTGTTGGCTAAAAATCACTCGATCTTTATTTCGAGTTTTTAGCTGTATACTGCTATACTAAAACTTAGAAAAATAATAACTTCGTCATACGAAGTCAGATTTTGACGTTCTTTTTTTGAAAGTTCTCGGCTTAGCATAATATACAACTTTCATTTAGATTGTTATGGCTAAAAAGCCTTTTATTGAAAATTCACTTTTTACACTAAACAGTGTTTTGCCGGTTTTGTCGCGGATCTTCGATTGGTCATAACTTCTTCGTAATAACTCGGATTTTACCACTTTGTTCATCCCAATCGAGATTGTTTAATACTTTATTTTTGAGGGTCAATTATGTAAATGTACATAGTATGCTAAAATTTCTCTTTATTATTTTAAAAAGAACTACAAATTGACCTACATTATTACATAGGTTTGAAATAACGGTTTGTTACATTATCCCCCCGTTGGGGAGAATTTAGTCCCGACATTAGCATTACAGATGGACTAGGGAAAAAGATGTGGATATTTCGGTTGCATTTGATCCTCCCGCTCCCAAGTGAATTCAGGTCCCCGTTTTGCATTCCAGCGAACCTTCATTATCGGGATACGGCTTTGTTTGGTTTTCTTAACTTCCCTGTCTAGAATCTCTACGGGTTCTTCCACAAAATTGAGGCTCTCGTTTAACTCGATTTCCTCGAGTGGGATCACAAGAGTCTCGTCGGATAGACACTTTCTCAAGTTCGAAACGTGGAAGGTAGGATGAATGTTACTTAGTTCTTGGGGTAGTCGAAGTTTGTAAGCTACAGGACCGATTCTGGCAAGAATCTCGAATGGTCCTATGTACCTTGGATTTAGTTTGTCATGCTTTCCAAAGCGTATCATGCCCTTCCAGGGTGAGACCTTTAACAAGACACGGTCACCAACCTGGAATTCCAAGGGTTTTCTCCTTTTGTCAACGTAGCTTTTCTGTCTATCTCTGGAAGCTTTAAGTTGCTCCCGAATTTTTTCGATCTTCTTGGTAGTTTCTCGAATAATTTTCGGACCAGTGAGAGCACTGTCAGGAGTTTGACCTCTAGCTAGCTGCGTGTCACCTACTTCAGCCCAGCACAGAGGGGATCTGCACTTGCGGCCATAGAGGGATTCGAATGGAGCATCCTTTATGCTAGTGTGATAACTGTTGTTATAAGAGAATTCAACAAGGGGTAAATGAATATCCCATGCCTTTCCAAAGCCTATCACGCAAGCTCGCAACATGTCTTCTAATGTTTGAATCATCTTCTCACTTTGTCCGTCGGTTTGTGGATGGTAGGTTGTACTCATGTCCAGCGTAGTTCCCAGAGAGTTTTGTAAAGACTGCCAGAAATGAGAGGTGAATCTACTAACTCGGTCCGAAATAATAGATTTTGGCACACCATGTAGTCTAACAATCTCCTTGAGGTAAGTTCTTGTTAGCTTCTCCATCTTGTCGGTCTCTTTGATTCGTAAGAAGTGTGCGGATTTGGTTAATCTGTCGACGATTACCCAAATAGTATCATAACCACCCGATGTCTTGGGTAACTTGGTTATGAAATCCATTGTAATCCGCTCCCACTTCCATTCAGGGACTTCAGGTTGTTGTAATAAACCTGAAGTTTTCTGGTACTCTACCTTGACTTTGGCACAAGTAAGGCACTTGCCCACAAAGGTAGCGATTTCGGTCTTCATGTTAGGCCACCAGTATAGTTTCTTAAGGTCCAGATACATCTTGTCTGAACCTGGATGAATGGAGTATCGGGTTTTGTGCGCTTCATTCATAACCATGTCTCTGCAACAACCGAACTTTGGCGTCCAGATCCGGTTCATGAAATAATAGACTCCATCATTCCCGACTTCGAAGTTCTTATCCATTCCTTTCAGAGTTTCACCTGCCACGTTTTCGGGTTTCAAGGCTTCAAGTTGAGCTTCATTGATCTGTGTGGACAGATGTGAGTGGATTGTCATGGTCAACGACTTTACTCGGTGTCTCGAGTATTCTTTTCTACTAAGGGCGTCAGCTACTACATTTGCTTTACCAGGGTGGTAAAGAATTTCACATTTGTAATCGTTCAGTAGCTCCACCCATCGTCGTTGTCTCATGTTCAGCTCCTTTTGATCAAAGATATGCTGGAGACTTTTATGGTCCGTGAATATTGTGCATTTCGTGCCATATAAGTAATGTCTCCAGATCTTCAGAGCAAACACCACTACTCCTAGCTCAAGGTCATGTGTTGTATAGTTGACCTCATGCGTCTTAAGCTGTCTTGAGGCGTAGGAGATAACCTTTCCTCTTTGCATAAGAACACACCCAAGCCCTTGATTTGAAGCATCATGGTACACTACAAAGTCCTCTGTCCCTTTGGGTAGAGACAAGATCGGTGCACTGCACAAGGCTTGTTTGAGCATTTGGAATGTTGTTTCTTGCTTCTCTCCCCAACTAAAAGTTACACCCTTTTGCGTCAGGGTGGTAAGCGGTTTAGTGATTCGGGAGAAATTTTGGATGAATCTGCGATAGTAGCCATCAAGACATAAGAATTGTTGGACTTTTGTAGGTGTTTTGGGTGTTGGCCAGTTTTCAATTGCCTTGATTTTGGAAGGGTTCACATGTATTCCTTTTGAACTGATCACGTGACTTAGGAATTCAACCTTCCTAATCCAAAACTCGCACTTCGAAACTCCTCATAGATTTTTTATTTTCTAAGGGTTTGTAATACTTGACGAAGATGTTGGCCATGTTCCTCTTTGCTTCTTGAGTAGATAATGATGTCGTCAATGAAGACTATGACGAATTTGTCTAAGAATGGATGACACACTCTGTTCATTAGGTCCATGAACACAGCAGGTGCATTCGTCAATCCGAATGGCATCACTATAAACTTGTAATGACCATAACGAGCTCTAAACGCGGTCTTGGGAATGTCTTCCTCCAAAATCCGTAACTGGTGATACTCGGATCTTAAGTCTATTTTTGAGAAGTAGTTCGCACCTTGAAGTTGGTCGAACAGATCGTCAATGCGAGGCAGAGGATATCCATTCTTGATGGTAAGTTTATTCAGCTCACGGTAGTCTGTGCACATGCGGAATGATCCATCCTTCTTCTTTACGAACAAAACCGGTGCTCCCCAAGGTGAGAAGATTGGTCTTATGAAACCTTTGCTTAGGAGTTCGTTAAGCTGGCTGGATAATTCCTGCATTTTAGAAGGTGCAAGACGATAGGGGGATTTGGCTACAGGGGTAGCTCCAGGGATTAAGTCGATTCGGAATTCGACTTGTCGTTCGGGAGGTACTCCTGGAAGATCATCGGGAAAAATATCGGGAAAGTTGCAGACCTCAGGAATGCTCGTGACATCTTTTACTTCTTGCTTTTTGTCTACCACGTGAGCTAAGAAAGCACAGTACTCCTTGCGAAGGTATTTTTGTGCCTTGATGCAAGAAATAATCTGAAGGTTCGTTACGGGTTTGTCGTCGTAGATAATAAGTGTTTCATTAGTTGGAAAGTTCAAACGAATAGCTCTTTCATAGCATAGGATGTCGGCATGGTTGGGGCACAACCAATCCATGCCTATTATGATGTCAAAACTTTTGATAGAGACCGGCATAAGGTCTATTGGGAAAGACAAGTCATTCAAGGTAAGGGTACATCCTATGTATATATCGTTGGTGGATTCGGATTTCCCTTTAGCCATTTCGACTGTGAATGTTTCTTTTAGTGGTTGGGAGTTTTGATTTAGTAGGTGTTTAAAATTATGGCTCACAAATCTCCTCTCAGCACCACAATCAAATAGAATGCATGCATAAGTATTGTTGAGATGTAACGTACCCGTGACTACTGCAGGGTCTGCCACCGCTTCTTCATGACCCAATGCTAGAATCCTCCCAACTCCACCGGCATTTCCAGCTTTTGGACAATCTCTCTTGAAATGCCCCACATCACCGCATTGGTAGCATGATCGGCCTACTCTAGCGGCAGGTACTTGGTTAAGTGGTTGAGGTGGTGTTCTACAGAATCGGGCAGTATGCCCTTTCCTATTGTAGTTACGACACTGCATTTCTTGGCAATTTCCGTTATGGTGAAAATTGCACTTGTTGCATTTAGGGAGGTTACCAGCATAGGGCTTAGTTGGTGTTGGGTTATTTGGGGCAACAGTAGGTACAGTAGCAGGTATGGTAGCAGGTAAAGTAGTGGCATGGACTGCCACTACTTGTTGCTTCTTTGAAGGCTCTAGAGGAGATTTGCCCTTCCTCTTGCTCCAACCCTTCTTCTTCTTGCTATTGTTATTGTTCTCCTTAGGTTGTTCTGGGGCTGCAACCACAAAGTTTTGATGATTTCCATGGTCAATAAGTGACTGTGCCAGCTCCTTGGCACTGTCAAAGGTAACATGCCTAGAGGCAATGACACTTTCCTGTATCTGGGGCGACAGTCCCCAAATAAACCTTTCAATATTTTTGCTCTCCATAGCAACCACTTCTGGACATAGAATCGCCAAGTCACAGAACCGATTCGTGTAAGTTGTTATGTCTACACCGGCCATGGTAAGACCCTAGAGCTCTTGCTCAAGTTTTTGAATTTCCCCACGCGGACAGTATTCCCGCATTAGCATGGTTTTTAAGTTGTCTCAGCTTATCGTATTACCCACTACCAAAGTCTGTGACTTAACATGGCTATTCCACCATGTTAGGGCCCTATCTGAAAAAGTACAAGCAACAAATTTAACTTTGCTACTTCCGGATAGGAGCAAATTTCAAAAATTGCCTCCGTCTTCTCAATCCATTGCCATAAAACCATCACTCCTCCTGTTCCATTAAAGGTCCTGGGTTTGGCATTCCAGAAGTCTTTATAAGTGCACTCTCGCGAGTGCTCATGACGCTCGCCATGGTTAGAAGGATGTGCACCAGCTCCCGACCCACTAGCACCAGGAGTATTGATATGAGACATGGTAGCAGCTACAGCTGCCGTGACCGCCGCTTGGAACATAGCGGGGTTGAATTGGGGAGGTGGTGGTGGAGGTGGCGTCGGTGCTTCATTGACATTGTTACGTCTTGGATTTCTACGAGGAGGCATCTTTTTCTATTAAAGTTAATAGATAAAAAGATAGTGAGATATCAAGAATGAATATGAATTTTATATCTCTGAACTAAACACTTAATTCAACATGAATCTTATAAATAATTGGAAATAGAAATCCACTGCAAGTACAACTTGCAACAGGATAACATGAATTTGAGTGGTTATTTTTCAAAGAGTATGAAAATACATGTCGACTTTATTGGTATATTAAGTATATATAATCTGGAAAACTTGACCTTAAAGCAGGTCTATAATATACCACAATACTGAGGAAGTGTCGACATCAAACCGACCTACCGAAAATAAAATTTTCGCGGTCGTATTGAAAAACATGAAAAATAACACTGGAACATATCTGTAAACCAAAACTCTGGAATAGAATGTTTATGAAAATTGTAATAACTCTTGTTGAAGTAAAGTGCTTATTAATTTATTGATACTCGGTTTTGTACATATCCTGAAAAGTAGTATATACATTCGATATAAAAGTAGAAAGTAGAAGTAGTGCGAACACTACTTGCGGCGGTTGCTACGACGGTTGTTGGGTCCTGCTTCATCCTGTGTTTTCCGGCGCCTTTCCTGTGCAGCTTGATGCTCTCTCAATTCCCTTATCTCAGATTGAGCAGCATTGAGTTGCCTTTGAAGGGCTTCTGTATGATGTTGGGTGTCGTCCTGCATTTCATCAAGACGAAGGATATCTGCAGTGTTAGCCTGCGCAACCGTATTTACTTGTAGGATTCGATTGATCGAAATCCTTGATTGGTCGGCTTGACGGGATATTCGATTTACTATAACTGGAAGAGCTCTATCGGCTGTTCCTCCTCTAGAGACATTATAGAAACCTCTTGCCATTCCGTAAGGAGGGCGTTGGCCGTCTTGTCGACTCCAATGGTTTATATATTGGCCCCACTCGGGTATGGGTTCTGCTTCGCCTTGTCTCAGGGGACGTTCCCCAGGGTTGTAGAGTTGTGGCTCTGTATCCGTACCATTTGATTCGCTGTCTTCAAAGGGTTCTTCATCTGAGTCTGAATTCCAACCTGCATTTTGTTGATGGTAGGGGTCCCCAAGTAAATTGTGTTCACCCATATTATCTGTATTAGAGGTAAGGATAGTAAAATACTCCCATAGTATTTTAATCTTTGTGTTTTGTTCCATAGTTCTTCTGAATATGTATGGTTGGTAAGTTTTAGACATGTCGCAACACTACTATCACTCCCAAACACATATTGGTCATATATCAAATCAATATAGTTGATCAGGCTATATTAATCCCAGATATGATTAGATAACTGCCCAGGTTTGACTATAATGTTCAACATTCAAATACTTTTAAGTTCTTACGATTGTGATACTGTACTTGTAAGTATGAGTGTTAGTATACTTCATGTAAAAATACATAAACTTTAAAAAGTATACTTGTAGTCAGAGCTCCTAGCCCCGATGTATTTATAGTTTGTATATCTTTTATGGATTGATATACTAAGTTCACTATAAACCAGTCTCTGATACCAATCTATCACACCCCCAAACCAGACGGCGGAAACGTCCGGGGGTGGAGGACTTCATTTGTAGTATCACAACAAATGCATCATAGTAATCAAAGTACAATCAACCATTGTATTTAAAAAGTATAAGTATTTACATGTGTTCAATCATTGTATATTGAAACCAAAATAGTTCTACAAAAGAAGAAGATATGACTCAAAATAGCTCCATCTTCACAAAAAGCTCGGGGAGTACCTGTTTATTATTTCCCTGAGAATACAAGTAATTTGAAAAGAGAGTATCAACATAAAGTTGAGTGAGTGCATAAGTATTTATGTTTAAAAGGGATGTCTCTGTATCTTGAATATGTAAACTATTCCAGAAAATCCTATATTTTCTGTTGTATATGAAAAGTAGTTTTATTCCCATAAAACTGTTCCGTTTGTAAACCAATGTTCTGTATTTGTAAAACTTGTAACTGAGAGTGTGCCTGGTTCCACCAGCTGTTATTGAAAACTGGAATATCCTATTGTAGCTTGAATTTATGAAACCGGTACTTTGAATATGTACTTAACTTTAGTTAATTATACACTAACGTATTGTTAATATCTTTTTAATGAGTTATTATAACCATACTGTGACTGGATGGCCTGAAACAAACACGTTGTAGGCGTTTAAACTGTTGATAACAATTGTCACTCATTGGCGTGTATGCCTGACTGTAGCTAGCAGCCTGAGTGCGGGGTTGTGAATCCCAATATAGATCTACACACACCTTGTTTCGATCCCCTGACTGGAGACTCTGGTTATAATATCACGACTTTAACTTTGTTGTCTAAATGAATTAAACAACCTGAATTGAATGACTCATAAAAAGCATATAAATGTTACATGTATATTACTTATGGAAACCCAATCATTCCGAAATAAATGATTGACAGTATGTTCTTGAATTAGTATTCTTAACATGTATATGAAAATTGTATATCCCTTGATTTGTTTTGAACCAAACCTTTGTTTCTTGTAAAACTGTGTATTCTAATATACCTAATTCATGTATTATTGTTCTATGTATCATAAATTATACCTATTATAATTTATATGTACTTTCTAAATTGGTATTTAACTGTTTTTGAAAGAAACCCCTTTTGCTCAACATGTTACAAAGGATATTTAAACTGAATGAAATAACTTCTATATTTATATACATATACAATTATATATACAAATATGAATTTTGGGGAAAAATATAAGTTTACAAAAGAGTTTAATGTTTTGAGAATATTTTGATGATTTAATGTCGTTTCATCATGATTTGAAATCATGATTTTATAACACAAAGTTCTTGTGTTATACTTGCATTCCCCCTTAAAACAGTAGAAATTATGAAAATACGGGGGTATGAACTCACTTGATAGGTGGTGATTTGGACAGCGTTACGTTTTCTGGAAAGGAGTTTATTTGAAGAAAAACCGGCTTTAATCGGGCAGAGTTTCGACTAGAGAAAGTTGTTTTTCTCGGGAATCTCGGGGATTCGAGGCTTGATTAGGGTGTTAGACTTGATATTGGGGATTTAGGGGTTGTAGGAAATTTTAAGATGGTGAAAGAAGTGAAAAGAAATGGAAAATGGTGTGAAAATGTGAAAAATCCAGAGGGTCTCAAATGCCTTATATAGACCGAAGCCTCGGATCCAAATCAAGGAGAAGCAGATGCCTGTTCGGACAGGTGGCAAGGGGGAGGCTTCACTTCGGACAGTTAGCGAGGCGCGTCGAATCAGGAGTGGACCGGACTTCGGTCGAATAAGAAGAGGGCACGGTGCGAGTTCGGAAGCTCCAACGTGCGAAGGGCGTGTCGGATGGCCCTTGGACCGCGACTTCGATCCAATCAGAAGGTGACATGGGACGGACACGAGGAAGCCTCACATGGAGGTGACATGGCCGAGTATGCACCATGCCATTTTTCCCCGGTTTTCAACATTCTTCGATTTTCGTGCCCAAAACTTGCGAAATTCATGACTTTCGC
This sequence comes from Lactuca virosa, assembly GCF_052849685.1. Taxonomy (NCBI): domain Eukaryota; kingdom Viridiplantae; phylum Streptophyta; class Magnoliopsida; order Asterales; family Asteraceae; genus Lactuca; species Lactuca virosa. The sequence continues at coordinate 487,073,194 of NC_136429.1, forward strand.
ATACGAGCTCCGTTTTCGACGTTCTTTAGATGCACTCATAGGTAAAATTATACTCTATGACTTACGTTTTCGTAGGCTAATTTTGACTTTATTTTGAATATTATTATTTTTAACAGACCGGGACAGGAAATTCGTTAAAAATTCATAATTTCTTCATCCGACGTCCGTTTTTGTCTGTCTTTTTACCGTTGTACAATTATTGATGAGACCTTCAATTCTCGTTTAGGTTGTGTTGGCTAAAAATCACTCGATCTCTATTTCGAGTTTTTAGCTGTATACTGCTATACCGAAACTTAGAAAAATCATCACTTGCTCATACGAAGTCAGATTTTGACGTTTTTTTTATGAAAGTTCTCGGTTTAGCATAATCTACAACTTTCATTCAGATTGTTATGGATAAAAAGCCTTTTATTGAAAATTCTCTTTTTACACTGGACAATGTTTTGCCGGTTTTGTCGCGGATCTTCGATTGGTCATAACTTCTTCGTTATAACTCGGATTTTAATGTTCTTTATATTTTTTGAAACCTTGTTACAATCTCTACCACTTTGTTCATCCAAATCGAGATTGTTTAATACTTTATTTTTGAGGGTCAACTATGTAAATGTACACAGTATGCTAAAATTTCTCTTTATTATTTTAAAAAGAACTACAAATTGACCTACATTATTACATAGGTTTGAAATAACGGTTTGTTACACTACTTGAGTTTGTAAGCCACCAGACTAACCCTTTCCAGGATTTTAATAGGTCCGATGTAACGGGGGTTTAGTTTTCCATGTTTTTCGAAATCTAATGACATGTTTCCATATTGCGACCTTTAGTAGGACACAATCACTTACTTTGAATACTAAGGATTTACGTCTCATGTCAGCATAGCTTTTCTGACGACGATGTGCGGCCTTTATTTGTTTCTTTATCTAAACAGTCTTTTCCATTGTTTCATGAATGATATCAGGGCCAGTGAGTAGAGTATCTCCAACTTCGTCCCAACATATCGGAGAACGGCATTTGCGCCCATACAAGGCCTCAAATGGAGTGTCCTTTATGCCAGTGTGATAGTTATTGTTATAAGAAAACTCAACTAGCAGTAAGTGAGTATCTTATGTGTTACCTAAGTCTATCACATAAGTACATGGCATATCTTCCAAAGTTTGTTTCTTTATTTTGCTCTGGTCATCCGTCTATGCATGATATGCAGTACTCACGTCGAGTTTGGTTCCTAGGAACCGTTGCACTGATTGCCAAAATATGGAAGTGTATATGATATCTCGGTCTAATATAATCGATCTTCGCACACCATGAAGTCTGGCTATCTCCTTGAGATAGGTCCTGGTAAGTTTCTCCGTCTTGTCAGTTTCTTTGATGGCTAGGGAATGGGCGGACTTGGTCAAACGGTCGACCATTACCCAAATGGTGTCATAACCGCTCAAAGTCTTTGGCAACTTTGTTATGAAGTCCATGGTTATATGTTCCCAGTTCTATTTTGGGATTGCCGGTTGTTGTAGTAGACTAGACTCTTGATTTCACCAAACTTTCAGGTCCAAATTCGGTTCATGAAATATCATGTTCCATATTCCTTGAGATCGAACTTTTTGTCCATACCTCTCAGATTTTCCTCCACAATATCCTCGGGTTTGAGTGCTTCCAGCTTAGCATCTCGAATTTGGGTGGTGAGATTAGAGTGGATTGTTAGGGCGAGAGCCTTAATGCGAAGTGGATTTGCTTGTTTTTTCCTTCTTAAAGCGTCTGTTGTGACATTTGCTTTACCGGGATGATAAGGAATTTTGCAATCATAATCATTTAGCAATTCAACCCACCTTTATTGCCTCATGATGAGCTTATTTTGATCAAAGAGGTGTTGAAGGCCTTGGTTGTCGATAAACACGACACACTTTGATCCATATAGGTAGTATTTCCAAATATTTAAGGCAAACACTACAGCTCTCAACTCTAATTCATGGCCTTGTTTGGCTTAAGTTGTCTGGATACATATGCAATGACTTTATTCCTTTGCATCTGTATGCATCCTAAACCTTGATGTGAGACGTTGCAGAATATTACAAAGTCTTCTGTTACCTCTGGAAGAGACAAAATTGGTGCACTGCACAATAATTATTTCTATTTTTGGAAGGCAGACTCTTGTATGTCTCCCCAATCGAACTTCTTGTCCCTCTTGGTTAGAGCGGTGAGTGGCTTGGCTATTTTGCAGAAGCTCTCAATGAATCTCTGGTAATAGCCCGCAAGTCCTAGGAATTTTCATACTTCGGTTGGCGTCGTTGGTCAGTCCGAATGGCATAACCAGCAACTCGTAGTGGTCGTACAGAGTCTTGGATGACGTCTTCGGAATGTCTACTTCTTGAACTCTTAGTTGATGAGAGCTGGATCTTAGATCGATCTTTGAGTAGTAGCATGATTCTTGTAGCTGGTCGAATAGGTCATCGATCCTCGGGAGTGGATATCAATTCTTGATGGCGAGTTTGTTCAACTCTCGATAGTCGATGCATATCCTAAACGATCCATTCTTCTTTTTGAAAAATAATACCGTAGCTCATCATTGAAAGAAGATTGGCTGGATAAAGCCTTTGTCAAGACGTTCTTGGAGTTGACTGGATAGTTCTTGCATTTCTGATGGAGTCAGATGATAAGGATATCGTGCCAATGGTGTTGCACACGGGATTAGGACCATTCAAAATTTGACCTGTCTGACTGAAGGTAATCCAGGAAGAGCCTCTGGAAATACATCTGGGTAATAACACACTTGCGGTATGTCTTTGATATCCATACCCTTGTTTTTCGTATCCACCACGTGGGCCAAGAAAGCAAAGCATCTCTTCTGCAAACACCTTCTTGGCTTCATGCAAGAGATAATTCTTTGATTCTTTCATGATTTATCTATGTAAATCACGAGAGATTCGTTGTTGGGTAAAGGTAGTCAAACAGCCTTTTCGTAACATAAAAATTTTTCTCTCTGCAGTGATAACCAATCCATTCTAATGATCACATCGAAACTTCCAATTATCATAGGCATTAGGTTGACGTGAAAGACATGGTTATTCAGGGTGAGAAGGCAATTAGTGAGTATTTCTAAGGTGCTTTCTAACTTTTTATTTGGTACTTCTACCATGTAAGAGTTGATAAGTTTCATGATTTATGGTTAATCATGCTTCTAGATTTATGGGAAATAAAGATTCTACCTGCACTAGTATCAAATAATATTGATGCATAAATATTGTTGATACGAAACGTACCAGTGACCATAGTTGGTTCCTAGAAATCATCTCTAGCACCTATCACAAATTATCTTCCTTTTCCACTCTGATTCTTCAGTCTCGGGTAGTCATTCTTAAAATGTCCTAGTTGATTGCATTCCTAGTAGTTATGACTTCATCCTGCAGAGGTTGTGTTGTTCGGGGCCTTTCTGTAAAACTTAGAGGTGTGACCTCTCAAGTTACAGATGTTGTAGACCATGCAATCTCCGACATGGTGGAAATTGCACTTGGTACTATGGGGTAACTTCCCAGAGCAGGGCTTTAATGGGGTGAGAGTGTTTATGATTGTAGCGTACATAGCCACAGGTTCTGGATTGGGTTTGCCAAGCTTGTAGTTACCCTTTCTCGTTCCATGGGACTTCCTTTTGGTACTCCCAGCCTGGTACTTCTCAGTTTGTAGGGTTATAGTAACCATGCCTTGAATTGGTGAAGCTAATCCTCGGATGCACCTTCTGGTATTTTTGTATTCCGGCCTCACCATTCATAGGCAAAGGTTTGTGAGGTTGTTAAATCGGGAGGTGTAAGCAGTCACATCCAATCCCTTCATGGTAAGGTTCCAAATTACATAGAGAGATTTATTCCATAAATCCTGCATATTTCCAAATTATAGAGAGACAATTGGAATCTTATTGATTTCAAATGATAGAGATGGAAGTTTGGAGACTACTAATGATTGATTGGGAACTATAGGTTTCTCTGCTACGCCGGTAGCGAAGCTATTGGTTCATTGTTCTTATTCGGGTTTAGGTGAACTAGGAAAATCTGAATGTTATCCTCGATTTTGAAGTATTTAAAATGTATACATTATTTTAAGGTTGATATATGGTTTCTAAGGTACTAGGTTTTTGCAACGAATCTTGAGAACATCCTTTAATCTCTAAAACTTTCAACCATTATAGTGTGTCAAACTCCTTGCTCAAGGTTGGTTGTACACCAGCCCGACTATAAATAACATAGACGTACGTTCCAGATTTATTTATGGTATGGCTTATATATGGTACTAACCTTAGTTGAGTCATTTGACCAAAACGGTTGAGATGGTATTTTTAGTTGGAGGTATGTTAGAATCTTATCAAGTCTTCTCATCGCGGTTCAGAGTTTATATATAACTCTTATATATTATTGTTGGTGGGATTTGCAGTATTATCAAATTTTATTTTGTACTCCAAGACCACCGAGTACAGACAAGGGCCAGACAAAAGCACCGGAGGGCAAAATCATTTTGGCAATTATGTCCTTCTGAAATCCAGCAACCGAAGCGGCCCTTCAAACAAGTTTCCCCGTACTATACGTAGCCAAGCAGTAGTGTAATTAATAATAATATTACTTTTATTAAAAGCTAGTTGCTATAGTTTTATTCCCTTTTCGAGGATATGAGTTCTCTATAGCCAATTTAGCTCTGATACCAATATGTCACACCCCAGATGAGGCAGTGGAACACGCCGAGCTGTGCGACTAAGTTCATGGATCACAGGTAAACTGAATATATAGCACAAGTACAACAATAAATAAAATATGATTGGTTGTCAATTAAATTATATGATCGGTGTACTATATATGAAACTTGCAGCAATGTATTCGTGTATTTGTGTAATGTATTGGTTTAATTATTTATGTATTGTGTAGGTAATATTGAGAAATTATATTGATTCAATATGTATGCAATTTGTGTTTATTGAGGTATATTTTTAATAGATTTAATGTATATTTTTTAGGTTTAATAATATTGTATGTATGTGTGTATTTGTTTGGGACATTTGAAGGCAATAATGCATACACAATATTTGTACACTCTCAAATTTAAATTTTATTATGTATGTTTGTGAGATATATAAGGAATTGGAGGTTTATATATAATAAGTGTCCAAATTGTCATATATGCTAGTAATTGGTATTAGGAAAATGATATGTGGCTAATATATAAATATGCATCTATTTAGTGTTGTTATATAATTTTCAATTACATAACCTATATGCATTGTGATTACATGATTGACTATTATTATTTGGGATTCCTTAATACCTTATGTGTGTGTGTCTATATATATATATATATATATATATATATATATATATATATATATATATATATAGGTCTCAAACCATTTAAAATCCAATTCTTTTGTACTTTTAGAAATATTTTCTAACTTTCTCGATTTTAGTGCATCGATCTCGATATCAAATAATTTTTCTTGAAAAATGAAGTTTAATGATCTCAGTTACAAGGATTTCAAAAACTCATACGGATTAATTTTTCGAGTTGCAGACATGTAAGTAGACCCAAGAATAGTTCCTATTGATGAAAGTTCCCCCATCAAGAAATTTGATGACTTATAGGAAGAGCCTTTGATTGCTCCTCCTTCGAAATTGATCATTACTCAAGCTGGTCAGCTCTTGCACATCCATTCCTATAGATCCAGTCAAAGACAAAGGGAAAAGTATCGTGTTCGAATTACACAGACCATTGAAGACGTCGAAAAAGTCTAAGGGCTAGTAAAAAGAACAAATGAAGGAATCTCTTGAGGAAAGCATTCAGATTGAAGGGTTAAAAGATAATCCCAATCCAATGCTAGGAATTTCTCCATTTTTACGAGAAAGAATTCTACATGACATCAACTTTGTGCCTTTCATGAGTTTTTCTATGCCAGAAAACGATTCAGACCAAATTGACTTACCAATATCTCCTCATGGACATTTTTATGTCAAGTTCGCACCATTTCATCCATCTAATGATCCACAAACTATCATCCGAACTGAAGGTGGGAGATTGAGAACCTTCTATTCCACAAATGAACGACCACAAAAGAAAGTACGGTCTCGGAAAAGAATCACAAAATTAGTTGGATATGGAAATAAGGTTCTAAGAAAGTTTGATCTTAACTATCTTTTATATAAATATTTTGTATCTCAGAACAAAGAAACCACCATCACAATCATTGATGCGGAATTTCCATCGTTAAATCGAAATGGCATTGTCACCATTATTAATCATCTCAAGGATAGGCAGTCAACTAAATCCAGCATTGGAGCATTCAACACTGCTCTAAGCTTATTAAAGGATTACAGAACTAAATACTGTACCACTGATGTGGAGTTTGCTCATTTGTTCAGAACTGGTAACCTTTTGGCAAAAACTAGCACTGATCTTTCAGAAGCACATATAGTAGTTGAATGCCCCATTGAAGAACCTGAGCTCGGATTTATCCATCTAAAGAAAAAGACAAATCATAAGGTTCTTTTCCGACTTATTGACAAACATCTTGTTCCATCTAAGATCCTTAAAAAATTCATTACTAGTGTTGCAAAGAGTGAATCTCCGGAACATATCAAGAAGAAATTCATTGACCATCTCCAGTGGGACATCGAGGTTAGAAGCTGGCTCCAAAGTGCTTATATGTTTGCTTTCGAGGAAGCCAAATGAAGAGTCATAGACTGCTAAGGTCAATTAAGGGGAGATTGATAGAACATGAAAAGTAATCATTAGCCAATCTGAGATGAAGCTTGTCCTAGATTGACGAATGTCCAAAGTAAGTGAAATCCAAAGTGAAGAATATTCCGAGATGAAGACTATATCCGAGATTCTTTGATTTTTAGAAGTGTTTTGAGTTTGTAATCGTTTCTAAATTCGAGTATTTTTTTGTATTTTACTATGTGTCTTGTAGTATAGTTTAGGAGACAAGATAAATAGCAACGACTGTATCAAGCTGTTGATCTCCAGTCCTCTCCAGTCTATGCGCACCATTTTCAGCATTTATCCTCTAATTGCGCACGTGTAAGTGGACCCGGAACGTCTAGTTTTTCGACTTTTTCATTTATTTTTGTTAACAATATTTCGATTATAAAATTAAATATTAGACTATAACTGGAGTCCAAAAATGCTTTCCGAATTTCCATCTGAGGTGTGCAAATCCCTCAACGGATAAAAACGGTTTTAGTAATTTAAAAAAAAACAATATTATACTGGTTTGGATTATTAAAATGGTCGTATCTTTTGCATACGAGCTCCGTTTTGGATTTTCTATATATTTCCAGAAACATAGAAATGTGTACTACGAGACAAAATTTCAATTTTTCAAACACATTCATAGGGTAGCAGTTTGAGCTGTTTGCCAGATTACATATTTGGATGTAAGATATCATCTGGTATCTTATAATAGTTGAAACGAACTCATTTATTTTACAACTGATGAACTAAAACTTAATGAGACAAATTACCAAGAGATTTAATGTGAGCTTGACCGTTTACAGTCTTTGACCTAAATTTCGGGATGTCACACAATGCCTCCTTCAATTCCTGCTCCGAGAATAGTTCATGTTGAACAAAGTTCCCCCATCAAGAAATTTGATGACTTATAGGAAGAGCCTTTGATTCCTCCTCCTTTGAAATTGAACATTACTCAAGCTGGTCATCTCTTCCACATCGATTCCTAAAGATCCAGTCAAAGACAAAGGGAAAAGGATCGTGATCGAATTAGATAGACCAATATAGTCGTCGAAAAAGTCTAAGGGATAGTCAAAAGAACAAATGAAGGAAGCTCTTGAGGAAAGCATTCAGATTGAAGGGTTGAAGGATAATCCCAATCCAATGCTAGGAATTTCTCCATTTTTACGAGAAGGAATTCTACATGACATCCACTTTGTGCCTTTCATGAGTTTTCTATGCCAGAAAACGATTCAAACTAAATTGACTTACCAATCTCTCCTCATGAACGTTTTTATGTAAAATTCGCACCATTGCATCCATCTTTCGTACTTTCATAAATATTTTCTAACTTTCTCGATTTGAGTGCATCGATCTCGATATCAAATAGTTTTTTTTGTAAAATGAAGAATAATGATCTCGGTTACAAGGATTTCAAAAACTCATACAGATTATTTTTTTGAGTTGCATAATTGCGGGAAATCGCGTTTAAAGATTCACATTTAAGTGGACCTGGAACGTCTAGTTTTTCGACTTTTTCATTTATTTTTGTTAAAAATATTTGAATTATAAAATTAAATATTAGACTATAACCGGAGTTCAAAAATGCTTTCCGAATTTCCATCTGAGGTGTGCAAATCCCTCAACGGATAAAAACGGTTTTAGTAATTTAAAAAAAAAACAATATTATACTGGTTTGGATTCTTAAAATGGTCGTATCTTTTGCATACGACCTCCGTTTTGGATGTTCTATATATTTCCAGAAACATAGAAACGTGTACTACGAGACTAGAGTGTTTTGTTTTCTCACAAGTGCTTAATACGAAATTTCAGTTTTTCAAACACATTCCTAGAGTAGCAATTTGAGCTGTTTGCCAGATTACATATTTGGAAGTATGATACCATCTGGTATCTTATAATAGTTGAAATGAACTCATTTATTTTACAACTGATGCACTAAAACTCAACGATTCAAATTACCAAGAGATTTAATTTGAGCTTGACCGTTTATAGTCTTTGACCTAAATTTCGGGATGTCACAAAATGCCTCATTCAATTCCTGCTCCGAGAATAGTTCCTGTTGATGAAAGTTCCCCCATCAAGAAATTTGTTGACTTATAGGAAGAGCCTTTGATTCCTCCTCCTTCGAAATTGATCATTACTCAAGCTGGTCATCTCTTCCATATCCATTCCTATATATCCAGTCACAGACAAAGGGAAAAGGATCGCGTTCGAATTAGACAGACCAATGAAGTCGTCGAAAAAGTCTAAGGGCTAGTAAAAAGAAAAAATGAAGGAAGCTCTTGAGGAAAGCATTCACATTGAAGGGTTGAAAGATAATCCCAATCCAATGCTAGGAATTTCTCCATATTTACGAGAAGGAATTCTACATGACATCAACTTTGTGCCTTTCATGAGTTTTTCTATGCCAGAAAACAATTCAGACCAAATTGACTTACCAATCTCTCCTCATGGACATTTTTATGTCAAGTTCGCACCATTGCATCCATCTAATGATCCACAAACTATCATCCGAACTGAAGGTAGGAGATTGAGAACCTTCTATTCCACAAATGAACGACCACAAAAGAAAGTACGGTCTCGGAAAAGAATCACAAAATTAGTTGGATATGGAAATAAGGTTCTAAGAAAGTTTGATCTTAACTATCTTCTATACAAATATTTTGTATCTCAGAACAAATAAGCGACCATCACAATCATTGATGCGAAATTTCCATCATTAAATCGAAATGACATTGTCACCATTATTGATCATCTCAAGGATAGGCAATCAACTAAATCCAGCATTGGAGCATTCAACACTGCTCTAAGCTTATTAAAGGATTACAGAACTAAATACTGTAGCACTGATGTGGAGTTTGCTCATTTGTTCGGAACTGATAACCTTTTGGCAAAAACTAGCACTGATATTTCAGAAGCACATATACTAGTTGAATGCTCCATTGAAGAACCTGAGCTCGGATTTATCCATCTAAAGAAAAAGACAAATCATAAGGTACTTTTCCGACTTATTGACAAACATCTTGTTCCATCTAAGATTCTTCAAAAAATCATTACTAGTGTTGCAAAGAGTGAATCTCCATAACATATCAAGAAGAAATTCATTGACCATCTCCAGTGGGACATCGAGGTCAGAAGCTAGCTCCAAAGTGCTTATCTATTTGCTTTCGAGGAATCCAAATGAAGAGTCATAGACTGCTAAGGTCAATTAAGGGGAGATTGATAGAACATGAAAGTGATCATTAGGCAATCCGAGATGAAGCTTGTCCTAGATTGAAGAATGTCCAAAGTAAGTGAAATCCAAAGTGAAGAATATTCCGAGATGAAGACTATATCCGAGATTCTTTGATTTTTAGAAGTGTTTTGAGTTTGTAATCGTTTCTAAATTCAAGTAATTTTTTTTGTATTTTACTATGTGTCTTGTAGTATAGTTAAAGAGACAAGATAAACAACAACGGCTGTATCAAGCTGTTGATCTCCAGTCCTCTCCAGTCTATGCGCACCATTTTCAGCATTTGTCCTTTAATAACTCCTTAACTATATAAGGAGTTGTCAAACTTTGAAGCAGTAACCAGTTGTTAACATTTTCACTTTGATCAAATCAAAGAATCATTCAGTCAATCATTTCTCTAACATTCTTCTTGTTCTTATTTGATTTACATTGTTCATACTTTATACAGGGGCATTCCAGTACTTGAATGTAAACTATTATCGTATGTGAACTCTACCAATAACAAGTGCTCATCCTATTTAGTACTAAAATAATAGAAAAAACCGTTAACATATGTTCCACCGTTTGAAATGTCCCCTTACATTGGCCATCGGTTTGGGGATGATACGTAGTACTCATGAGAATCTTCATCTCCAACTCTTCTTGCAATGCATACCAAAATGTGTAGGTAAATCTTAGGTCACGATCCGACACTATCAAAAATGGAACTCCTTGCAATCTTACGACCTCATCAACATATAACATCACCAACTTTTGCTAGATTAGACGTATCTTTAATTGCCTAAAATAACATGCTCTTCGTCAAACGGTCAATATTGACACAAATGGCATCGTGACCGTGAATGAACTTCTACAATCCCATAATATAGAGGTGAATCTTAGGTCACGATCTAACACTATCGAAAATGGAACTCCTTGCAATTTTACCACCTCATCAACATACAACTTCGCCAACTATTTTAGATTATTCGTATCTTAAATTGCCTAAAATAACATGCTCTTTTTCAAACGGTCAAAAATGACCCTAATGGCAACATGACCGTGAATCACTTTGATCAAATCAAATAATCATTCAGACAATCATTTCTCTAACATTCTTCTTGTTCTTATTTCGTTTACATTCTTCATACCTTATACGGGGGCATTCCAGTACTTGAATGTAAACTATTATTGTACGTGAACTCTACCAATGACAAGTGCTCATCCTATGTACTACTAAAACTAATAGAATAAACCCTTAACATATCTTCCACTATTTGAAATGTCCGCTTACATTCGCCATCGGTTTGGGGATGGTACATTGTACTCATGAGAATCTTCATCTCCAACTCTTCTTGCAATGCATACCAAAATGTAAAGGTAAATCTTAGGTCACGATCCGACACTATCGAAAATGGAACTCCTTGCAATCTTACCACCTCATCAACATACAACTTTGCCAACTTTTCTAGATTAGTTGTATCTTTAATTGCCTAAAATAACGTGCTCTTCGTCAAAATGTCAACAATGACCCAAATGGCATCGTGACCGTGAATCAACTTCTACAATCCTATAATAAAATCCATCGTGATCTTATCTCACTTTCGGACTGGAATCTGAAGAGACATTGATTGTACATACGGAGCTTGATGCTCGAACTTGACTTGAGCACAAGTCAAACATTCAGATATAAACTTTGCTACAGCCGACTTCACACCGTGCCAACAATACATCAATTTCAAATCTCGACAAGTCTTCATACTCCCCCGAATGAAAGGAATACTTGGACTTATGTTCTTCCTCTAAGATCATCTTCCAAGAATCTCCTAAGGCAAGAATCTAAATTCTATTCTTGAACGTCTTCAAAACTCGATCATTCTCTTTATACTCTATACTTTTCTGCAACTTTTCTTCCATAACATTCTTGAGATTCAATGCCTCTACTTGATCAAATCTAACTTGCTCTAAAAGGGTAGGTAATAACTCGATTTTCATTGATCGTCCTCGTACACAGACTTATGGCACCTTCCGGATCAACACATCTGCTACCACATTCGCTTTTCCGTCATGAAAAATTATCACGTAATCATAATCATTTATCAATTCTAACCACCTTCGTTGCCTGATATTAAAATCCTTATGTGTAAACACATGCTGGGGACTCTTAAGATAAGTGTGAAACTTGCACTGTGTACCATACAAATAATGCTTCCAAATCTTTAAAGCAAAAACTATAACTGTCAACTCCAAATCATGTGTCGTATATCTCGTCTCGGCCTCTTTTAATTACCGAGAAGTGGAGGCTATCACCTTACCATGTTTTATCAAGACTTACCCGATTCCTTTACCTGAAGCATCACAGTACACTACAAAATCTTCCTTCCCATCAGGAAATGCTAACATCGGATCTTCATATGATTTATTTTTCAAAACTTCAAATGCCTGTTCTTGATCTTGTCCCCAAATGAACTTCACTTCTTTAATTTTTTAACTTAGTAAGGGAACTGGCGATATGGGAGAAATATTGAATGAAACCAAACTAGTATCTGGCTAAACCTAGAAAACTACGTACTTCAGTAAGCGTCATCATAGGTTCCCATTTCATAACTGCTTCAATCTTCACGAGATATACCATGATTCTGACACTAGACATAATCTACTATGATTCACGGGAATTGGCGAAGACCTCACCGCATCATGGTGGGTTAAATGAACTCGCGGTGTTCCTTGTGTCATGTCGTGGCGACCATTATTCATAGCAACCTACTTTTTCCACCGTGCCATGGCACCCATATACCATGCCACAGAGTAATGTACATTGCATATGACTTACGAGGAGAAATACCCAAATCACTGCCTCGCTCACCACGTCGTGGAAACACATCTTAAAATATTGTGGTGAGGCTGGAAACAACCTCTCCAATCCTTTTTAAATTCCATTCAATCCTAATCTCATTTCAATCAATTCCATTCCATTATTGTTGGAAGTTGAAAGTGAACCTGTAGCAATCCCAATATGAAGTTAGTCAGAGTTATGCAATGAATTAGTTGGTGTTCCGAATTGAAGCTTTGCTCTGGAATTACTGTTGTATCCAGACATGAAGAAATGCTCCAGATGAGAAAATTAGTGAAGGCATTCCGGAATTGACTATATGTCTAAAATGTTTGTTTATCTGAATTAATGTTTTGTCTTTGTGCATTTATTGTATTTGTTATTTGGCTTGATTTAACTTGTCATAGGACTTAGTCTCTTTTGTCAAGCACGGATACTCAGAGTGTCAGATGTAACTCTTTTATCCAGTCCTACGTAGGTAATCAGTTAGTACCATGTATCTTGTTCTCCTATTTATAGGAGATTTCAATGTTAAATCAAATGACGGATCATTCACTCAAATATAGCAATATTCCAGTTACTTTATCTTTCAAGTTATTCTCACAAACATTCTTCTTGTTCTTCATTTATTGTCTTTACCTTGATCATTATCTTCTCTCTTCATTTATATCTTGAATACTTTATTGATTGCATTAACTCAGACTTGACTGGTCATTCTAGTCTTGACTAGAACATTCATTAGCAAGGAGACATTGATCTTAAGCATTTATTCAAGGTTTGAGTTTTCAAACCTTGTCCCTGTGCATTAGCTCATCCTTGTCCTCACAATTGGTATCAGTGCTTGAGTGGTTGTCCTTTGAATCCATAAGATCAGATTATAGTTGGTTTGAAATTACCTTGGTATTTCAACCATTTTTGTGTTCAGGATAAAAGTTCTTCTATATAGCACTTTTACTTACAGATATATTAACTTCAATGGCTGCTTATAATCCTCAAAAAATGTATTCAATGCAAATAGAAAATAGGGTGGGGTGCCCTACTCGTGCCCCACTGCTAGTTGTTGAAGAATATGATCATTGGAAGGTAAGAATGGAAAGATTTTTACTGGCTAAAGAGAAAGGTGAAGCTATCAGGAAATCCGTCAAAGAAGGTCCTCATGTTCCAGTTAGAACAACAGTTAGAGATATTGCTGCTTAACTCATGTGTCAAGATGAACAACGCCCAGCTCCTCTCACTACTGACGACATTGAGAAGCCACATGCTGATCAAGTGGCATTCTCTGAAATGGTATTTGGTGTTCCACCATCTCTCTTTGAACACATCAAGCTGTGTAAATCAGCAAAAGAGATTTGGGACACTCTTCATGACTTGATCGAAGGTTCTGAAAATATGAAAGACAAGCGTCTAACATCTGTTGTAAACAAGTTTGACACCTTCACAACAACTCCTGGTGAATCAGTTGCCTCAGCCTCCAACCGATACCGAATTGTAGTCAACAATATGACTGCTCATGTGATTGTTCGAACTCCTTTGGAGTACAATCTCAACTTCATAAATAGCCTTGGTAAAGGATGGGTAAATGTGAAATCATGTCTTCAAAGCAATGGATATCTGAAGAAGTTGAAGCTCTAGCAACTATTTGATGAACTGCAAGGTCATGAATCGAACGTTGCTCAGACATTAAGAGAACTCTCCGGAGGCCCTCTTGCTGTTGTCAGTTCTTTTGAACCATCTTTTCCTAACCCATCTATCTCGGACCCTCTTAAACCTTTTGTTCCACCTGTTCAACCCTCCTTACCTATTCTATCCACTCAAAGCTATGATGGTGCTCTCAATTCCAAAGCCATGGACTCCGAACTACGCTTTCAGCATGAGTTCGCATTACTCTCTATGAAATACAAACGTCCATTTAATCCTCTAATAAACCTTATCAAAATCGCTTTCACGCTCCTCATCAAAACAATCCTCAATCATACTCTGCTCTGCAAGAACAAACCACCTCGGAAAATCCACCAGCATACAAACCGAACATCTCTAATCCCAATTCCACTCCTGAACCTCAGCAGATTCCGAAAACGGACAAATCCAAAATTGTGTGTCATAAGTGTGGACATGCAAATCATTTTGCAAAAGATTGTTTGGCTAATATTCCGCAAAAACCAAAAATCAAATATTCGACTTACTATGCCCGAAAAGCAAAACAATTGGCTGACAGTAAGAAGGCATTTGTCAAAACTGTATCTAGAGATGTGGAAGGATATTGGTCATCCGGAGATGATGATGATATGCTTGCGGGAAGAAACATGTGTTTGATGGCAAGACAAACCATTGAGTGTGATGAAGGCTATTGGTCCTCAGGGTCAGAAGATGAAGATGAAGAAAATGTTGTTGAACCAAACTGCTGCTATATAACCACCAACGATCCACCAGGTCGAAGCATCGTTCAGCAGGTAACATCTATGATTACTGATAATAATTTTGATATGACTCTTTGTGAATCGTATCTGACCCAGATCCAAATAGATATGAACACCATCTTTAGAGCCTATGAATCCACTATAGAAGCCAGTGAGAAGAAAGACTATGAATTGAGTCGTCCTAGGTTACGTTTCGAGGATAAGAAATTAAAAATAGAGTCTTTAGAGCGTGAACTTGTAATGTCTCAATATGAATGTATCATTCTGAAAGAAAAATGTGAAATCACTTATTCAGAAAGAAATGTTTTAATTTCGAATAATAAACGTCTTAATGCCAAAATTGATGCTTTGCATAATTCCGTTGACTTGCTCGAAGCAAATCACAGGATGACATATAACTTTCGTCATCCTTGGTCTAAAGCTCCTGGTCTCGCAAGTGAGTTTCCAAAACCAATAGTTAGTCCCTTGAAGGAGTTACAAAACCTGAATTTTATGGGAGATGTTCCAAATCGTAAACATTGGGATACTCCTGTTTCTCCTTTATCACCTCTTCCTGAGACTTCCGAATAGTTTGCTTCTTTGATTCCTTAGTTTAAGCCCATAGTTGTCAAGTGTCCTGATTCCACGCTACTTCCGCCTCTGACAAACCTGGACCTGAATCGGACCACAGAATTCCACCATAGTGTTTCAAATTGTGTAGATCATGTTCCAAAACACAATCCTCCTAACAACTGTGTTATTGAGGAAATTCCTCCAGTGACAACTGAACCAGTTACTTCTGAGTTTGCATGGGCATCCTTAGATGATAACTATGAAACTACAAGTCATGTGTCTTATGATTCTTGTGAATCAAACTCCTTGGTTATCTCCAAAACAACCTTGGAACCCTTCAAGCCCAAGTTTGGCAATCCTTCAAATGGTCAGACTTCTAAGTCAGCATCTAACCAAAGAAAGAAACCTTCCTTGAACCGAAAAGATGTCATTATTCCTAAACAAGAAGCCAAAAATGCTTTTAAAAAGGAAGTTCAGTCAAGACAAAATTCCAGATTCCTTGAGAACTCCAAAAAGAGTGTATCTCGGAATTCACTTTCATCAACCCGTAGTTAAAACTCCTTCACTCCCACTAAGATCCTTAAGAGACCCTCAAATCCTTCAAATCATGTAGAACAAAAGAAAGTGGTCAGTCCCACTCGAGAGAATTCAAGTGTCAGCACCATATCTGTCCAAAACATCTCTCCTTGGACTGTTTCATATGCTTTCATTGCAAAATCCGATGGCACAAATTTCAAACCTTGTCTTTCAAAATCAAATGTGCCATCAAGCCAACATAAAGGTGTTAAGAAAACAAATCTTTCAAAATCTTCAAAACAAAACCTTGTGTGGAAAGTTAAAACTCGTATTGACGAAACAATCACTCCGGTAGACAACGTAGTTTCCACTACTCTGGAAGTTAAAAGTCTAAAGAAAGTTGTTCCAAACTCCCCTGTCATTGAATATGACTACTGGATAGATGAAAAAACCATGTCATTCTGTTTGTTTCCTAAGGAATCTCGGAACAAATCTTCCAAACCATTTGTTGCTCAAAAGTCACTACCAAAACCCAAGACCCGTGCCTTTGTCCCAAAACCTAACTTGGAGCCTAAAAACTCCACATCTCACTAATTTTTGCAGGCACTTTGTGCTTCGGAGGAAGAGACAATATGGTATATTGATAGTGCTTGCTCCATGCACATGACAGGGCAGAAAGACTCTCTGCGAGATCTCAAACTTTCTCCAAATGCTGGTTACGTGGCATATGGCAGCAACTCCAACACTCAAATTCATGGTTATGGAATCCTCACCAATGGAAACTTCTCTATTTCAAATGTAGCCTACATAGCTGACCAGAAGCACAATCTGATAAGTGTTGCTCAACTCACTGACTCAAATCGGTGTGTTGAATTTTGCAAGAAACATAGATACTTAATGTCCGAAAACAGAAAAGAATGCTTGATTAAGTCCAATCGCAACAAGAACATGTACCCGCTCGACATCAACATGATCATTGGCAAACCTCAACTGTCTCTTCTTTCAAAAGTTGTTCCTGACGTCAGCTGGTTATGGCACCGAAGACTTGCTCATCCAAACTTTCACGACATGAATGATCTTGTGTCTGGTGAAATGGTGAGAGGACTACCGCTCCTCAAGTTCGAAAATGTTCATTTGTGTGCAGCATGTGAGTGTGGTAAGTAGTCGAAGAAGGGTCATCCTGTCATCATTGAAAAATCAATCTCTGAACCATTGGAACTTCTTCACATTGACTTATGTGGACCCTCAACCGTAGAGAGTCTTCATCATAAGAAATACATCCTTGTGATTGTTGATGACTTTACAAGGTTCACTTGGGTCTTCTTCCTTAGGCTGAAATCCGAAACAGCCACTGAACTCATCAATTTCATGAAAGGAATAGAAGTCCTCATCAAACTTCCGGTAAAAAGAATCAAAAGTGATAATGGTTAGGAATTCACTAATGGAACCATTGAGAAATTCCTCACCTAGAAAGGAATTGATCACAACTTCTCTGCTCCTTACACTCCACAACAGAACGGTGTTGTTGAAAGACGCAACAGAACGCTTGTTGAAGCTGCTCGATCTATGCTCAATTTTGCAAATCTTCCACTCTATCTTTGGGTTGAAGTTGTCTCTACGGCATGCTTTACTCAGAATAGAAGGATCATCAATCGTCGCCTCAACATGACACCATATAAAGCCATGAATGGTCGGAAGCGCAACATCTCTTTTCTTCACGTCTTTGGATGTCGATGCTTCATCAAGAACAACCGTGATCAGCTTAACAAGTTCCAACCTAAATCTGATGAAGCCATCTTCCTTGGATACTCTTCTAAATCAAAGGCTTACAGAGTTCTTAATCAGAGAACTCATGTTCTGGAAGAAAGCTTTGATGTTACCTTTAATGACAACTTCGTTAGGAATTCTGGCCCAGCCCATGTTACAACTCACATTATGGAGTCTGATGCTCCAGCGCCAGGATGTCCGAACCAGCAAATAATCCTTGAAGTTGACTTTGATACCTTGTTCGGACCATCAGAAATGGCTCTTGATTCGGAATCTCGAACAAGATCAACTATGTCCGAAGCCCCGGCCTCTCAAAATATGTCCGGTCCAACACCAAGTCTTCATCCATTTGATTCCGAACCATTTCAACCTTCTCAGATTGAGGGGGAGAATGGTCACTCTTCCCTTGAATCAAATGTGGATGGATTTCAAGATGCAGCTGCTGATTTCGATGATTCCAATCCTATCAACATTGACGATGATGCAAATATCTTTGAATTCCCACCTGAAGATGATGTCAACCTATCCGGTTTACAAGTTCAGGGGGAGCATCATCTGAACGTTCATACCATTCAGGAGGAGAAACATAACCCCATTGTTGATATTGGATCGTCTGCTGCACAAGAACTCCCAAGGTTACATGTCTGGACCAAGGATCATCCTCCGAACCAAGTGATCGGAAATCCAAACGCTGGTGTACAAACACGCTCTGACACATGTATTCAAAATAAATCTCATTTCTCGGCATTTATATCAATGGTTAAACCCAAATCCATAAAAGAAGCACTCGAACATGCAGATTGGATTACAGCCATGCAAGAAGAATTGGCACAATTTGATAGAAATGAAGTCTGGACTCTCGTTCCTCCTCCTCATAACCATCCCATTGTCGGTACTAGATGGGTGTTTCGCAACAAGTTAGATGATGCAGGAGTTATCATTCGAAACAAAGCAAGATTGGTGGCTAAGGGATTTACACAGATTGAAGGCCTTGATGATGATGAGACCTTTGCTCCTGTTGCACGTCTTGAAGCTATCAAAATCTATCTTGCTTATGCTTCTCACAAAGGCTTCAAAGTTTACCAGATGGATGTCAAAAGTGCTTTTCTAAATGGTGAACTTGACACTGAAGTATATCTTCAACAGCCTCCAGGTTTTGTTAATCTTTCATATCGAAACTTCTGCTACAAACTCCGGAAAGCTGTCTACGGCCTTAAGCAAGTTCCCCGTGCATGGTACGAGACCCTCACCGATTTTCTCAAGCGTTCAGGTTTTTCAAAGAGGAATTCTAGATCTCACTCTGTTCCGAAGGTCAAATGGAAAGCATCTCATGATGGTCCAAATTTATATTGACGACATCATTTTCGGATCCACTGATTCTTCAATGGTTGCTGACTTTGCTACGTTAATGGTCAGTAGATTTCAAATGGGCATGAATCGGGAATTAAGCTTCTTTCTTGGTCTCCAAGTTAAACAGATTAACAGAGGAATTTTCATTCACCAAGAGAAGTACATTTTGGAACTCCTCAAAAAGTACTCAATGGACACCTGTGCCTCAACCAAGGTACCAATGGGTTTCGGACACAAGATTTTTTCCGACCCTTTAGGTGTAGCAGTTGATGAAAAGAAGTACAGAGGAATGATTGGATCCCTGCTCTATCTCACAGCAAGTCGTTCGGACATCATGGTTTCTACATGTTTGTGTGCCAGGTTTCAAGTCAACCCAAAGATCTCTCATCTTTTGGCTGTTAAGCAAATTTTTCGATACCTTAAAGGTACAAAGAATCTCGGAATCTAGTACCCAGCAAATGAGAACTTCCTACTTCAAGCATATTCAGATTCAAACTATGGTGGTCTTCAATTGGATAGGAAAAGCACATTAGGTGGCTGTCAATTTTTAGGTGGTCTATTGGTCAGTTGGTCATCCAAGAAGCAGAACTGCATTGCACTCTCTACAGCTGAAGCAGAATACATTGTTGCTGCCAGCTGTACCTCTCAAGTTCTATGGATAAAATCTCCACTCTTTGATTATGGTTACCGTTTTCAGCGTATTCCTATCTATTGTGATTCTCAAAGTGCCATTGCGATCTCGCACAATCCAATTCAGCACTCCATGACGAAGCACATTGACGTACGGTACCATTTCATAAAAGATCATGTTTTAAATGGCAATATTGAACTCATCTTTGTTCCATCTGACGATGAAATTGCTAATGTCTTTACTAAGTCATTAGACGAAACCATGTTCAATGGTTTTCTGAACAAAATGGGTATGATGATGCCTGATCCTCAGT
Organism: Lactuca virosa; assembly: GCF_052849685.1. Taxonomy (NCBI): domain Eukaryota; kingdom Viridiplantae; phylum Streptophyta; class Magnoliopsida; order Asterales; family Asteraceae; genus Lactuca; species Lactuca virosa. The sequence goes on from NC_136429.1 coordinate 487,093,498, forward strand.
TCTTTCGAGAGACTTGCTCTCTCTGATGGTAACATCAGTTAGAAAATTGGTTTCGAACTCAAAATCTTTTTATCTCGGAACTACTCTCTCTCGGAATACATAGGATCATTTTACTTGTTTTTTACCTCTAACCACCACTTGAGTGTTTAAGTTGTATAGTTCACTTTATCATTTGATGTCCGTTGTCCACATAGTCACACAACCAAAATTTTCACTTCGAAATTTACTTCATAATGTCATCCCGGAATTCAAATCCGGAAAGGTATTGTATTTCATACTTCAGAATTTTTCTAAATCCCGCTCCGAAAATTTTTCAAAATCTTGTTCCGGAAGTCTTGCAAATCTTGTTTTGATTTTTTTTTAAAAAAAATTTCACTCGAAACATCAAAATAATCCTTTCGGAATTTCACATTTTGCTCCGGACTCATTTCTCAAAGCCTTTTCGGAAATCATTGAAAATTACTTACTCCGCAATTTCTTCAAACAATTCTGCTCCGGAATTCAAATGTGTTTGACTCTGAAACCTCAAAGTTTCACTCCGGATTGTTTAAATTCCGGAACCTTTTCTCAAATCTCCATGATCCGAAATTCACTTCTTTACCCTCCTGATCTCAAACTGTCCGGAATCAATCATTCGGAAGTCCAAAGGTTTTTAAGGTGATACTTTTTCAAATACTTACTTTTAAAAGATGCTTATCGTGTTCCTTGAAATTCGTGCCATGTTTGCATGCCCTTTAAAGAAAACATCCCATTGTCGTTTGATGGTTTCTATTCCTCACTTCATTCCATAGAAACTTTTCGCCCATTTCCATTTCGGATCCTCATCATTACCCTTTCTGATCCGACCCGTTTCCATCACCTATATAAACCTTGTTAAACCCCCATTTACCTCTTTACACGCTCAAACTCTCCAAAACTCCCAAATTATCTATGTTCATCGTGTTCTTCAAGCTATCATAATCTTTTAACAATGGCGTCCCAATCTTCTTCCCAAAAACTTGCTACAACTGCCTCAACAACCAAGAAACCTGTCACCAAGAAGAAATCATCCAAATAATCATCATCCTCACATTCATCTGAGCCTTTTCTTAGAGACACCACACAACTTTTCTCGATAAACCCTCTGGATTTTGATGAACCCAATAGAGCGATGATTGAGTTCATTGCAAATCATCCCATATCCATCCCACTCACCAAATTCCCAGATCCTCCTCTACCACTCAGTCTCTTATACACCGCTTTTACAAGAATCCAGATCGACAATGGCGTTCTCAAAACAAAGATCACAGGTGATAGAATCATGCCCATCCACAAATCCACATTCCTCATGGCTATCGGTGTCGACGAGAACCCTGAAAGGTTCAAGGTTCAGGAACCAACCACTGAAGAATTTCAACAATTCCTGAATCACATTGGGTACAATCAAGACTACAAAGCAAAAGACTTCAAGAAGTTGGCCGTTTCAGGTCTTTGGACGGTGTTAATGCATTTCATCATTCGGGGTTGTCCGGAAAGCATGGTGGATATTAAGATTCTATTAATAATGAGTTTTCATATGGAAAATATGGAAATGTTTCCATAAATGGGAGTTGGATATTAAGAATCTATGTCTAGATTAGAAACTTTTATGCAAGAAGGATGTTCAAAGGAATGTACTTTGAATGTGAGACTTCATGTCTATGGAATTGCCTTGTAACAATCTCCAATAGAGCACTTTGTAATATCATTGTGAAAGTCTTTGTGACTTTGGTGCTGTGACATTACGAAAGAGTAATTGCATAAAATGTTAGAATCTAACAAATTCTTATAGTGGCAAGAATTTGGTATTCTTACACTAATGATGAGGATTATGAATTGTGAAATGAGCATCATTGGAAATGTTTTCAATTGATCTATTTCACAAAGAAAGGACCATAGGTAAACATAGTGTGCATGCTTGGAGCATGGGACAACTATTGATATAATTCAAGTGTCGAGTTGATTATCCGAAACATTATACAATAAATAATGAGTAATCAATATGGTGACTAAATAAAAGGTGTTTTATTTATACTCAAAATTTTTGGGGCCATATAGGATTAAGTATTATTTTTGTGTTTCACTTTGCATGTTTTGACTTCAAGGATAACTAGGTTATTCAAACATCCACAGCGGTCATACGTTGGAAGTAGGTATGAAGCAACTTGAATCCGTCTGTAGATTGTCTAAAGTGTTTAGACATAGCACAAGTTTGATGCAGAACTCATGAGTGCTCCTGTAATAAGATTAGAGTATTGGATTAAACCCATGCTCACTTGAATCACTTCATGGATTTTATCACGGGTGATTAGTGAGATGATAATATCTTATATTCTTGAAACTGAGACGTGTGAGTTGTTATTTACAAGTCAGTTGCACATTGATAATATGTAAACGCACCAGTAACTTGTTGTTATAAAACATATTCTTGTTTGTGATTTGATGAGTAGATACAAGCAAGCATTTGAGTCTAAGTTTATCCAGTCCTTTTACCCAAAGTTGGATAAAAGCGATATCTGTGGGCCCCTCGATGATTTAGTGATGACACCCCAAAGTGCTTGGCCAAGCCTGGACTGATTTGATTTGTTCAATTAGTCAGTCATCATAAATAAGCAATCAGGAAACAACATATAGACAGAGAGAATGATTAAAATTCATGTCTCATGTATGTATGATATCTTGAGAATGGAGGAATATATGATCCCTTATCTAAAGTACGCGTATCTGATAAGATCAAAGTTGACAACGACTTTTGAAAGCTATGATTGCTAATCAGGTTCTGAAGTCGTACTTGCAAAATAGTTATTAGACTTATCCAAGTGGGAGACTGTTGGATTAGTTTCTAAGTCCATAATTATTTTGGTATGTACTTGACCCGATTATGAGCATGGTCCTTTTGGGTTGCCTTCACCATACCAACTGATATGATAAATTAAGGAGAAAGAGGATTAATTATGATTTATTAATATATTATAAGAATAATATATTAAAGGAGAAATCATATTGTTTAATTAATATTAATCAAGAATTAATTTAGAATTAATTTTGTCGTCAAAAGAGATTAATTAAATAAAGGGGACTGATATGTAATTATAAGATAGTTACAAAGTTAGGCTTAGGATCCATAAAGGAAGCATGGACGAATTCTATATGGAGGTCCATATAGGAATCGTCCAAGGGCCTTCTGCAAGGGTCTTTGGGCTGCTTAAGGGTCCTAGTTGAAAAACCCTAGAAGCCTAAGTATAAAAGGAACCCTTGGCAAGCCAAAAACGTCCCTAACCTTCTAAAAGAAACCCTTGGACGTTTTTGGTGCCTCTTCCCTCTCTCGTTGTTCATCTTGTCGCTTATGGTGTTTGTGACTCCATTACAGGTGCAACATTTGAGGCACTAAGCTTTCATAAGTCAAGATCAAGAAGTTTTGTGATTGTTATTGCTACATAACAATCAAGGTAAGATCAAAACCCTAATTTCATTTGTTGTATTTGAAATTAATATGTTAGGTTTAGGGTTTACAAGTCTTGGAAGATTTATTGCATGTACAATTAGAAAAACTAGATCCAAGCATTAGAGTTTGCATGTACACCAGAGGATTGATGTATTGCTCAAAACCCATCAGTGGTATCAGAGCCTAGGGTGTTCTTCTATTGTATTTGATGCAAAATTAAATTTTCAAAGCTGAAAAATTACGAATTTCGAATCTGACCTGATTCACGTCGTGAACACAGTTTGACAGCACAATTTCAACATTTTTGCCTTAATTTGCTTTGGATAATTACCATAAATTGTTTTTTCAAATTAAAATTAGATTTTTCTATTATGGTAATTGATATCCTAATCAAATTAATGGATGATTTTCAATTTAAGATAATTACTTGTTTTATAAGATAAATATTGATTATTTGTAAATTGATTTGAATTATCTTGTAAGAAAATTGAAGTAGGTCAAATTTAGATAATCACTAATTATTTGATTAATTGAATTATTTGTAATTTGATCTAGGAAGTTTTGAAAAGTTTCAAAACTTGCCCTCAAGTTTTGGAATTTAAATTTTTTACTAAAAGTTTAAGTTTGAAAAATTTAAATTCTAAACCCTAAGGTTTTGAAATGTTTCAAAACTTTCCCTCAAGTTTTGGAAATTTAAAGTTCGATTAAAAGTTTAATTTTAAAATATTAAATTCTAAAACCCTAGTACTTTGAAAAGTTCAAATTACACCCTTATGGTTTTATTAAGTTAATTAAGCGTATAATTAAAAGAGAGTTAATAAATCCATAATGATTTGGTTTACATTTAATTAAATTAATAGTATAATTTATTAAATTAGACCACGTAGTATTTTAAAAGTGTAAAATACACCCTTATACTATATATAAAATTAAAAGTTTAATATTATATATGTATGAGTACAGAGTCAGTCTTACCGTTAGTAGGCCTCATTCACGAAGCTGGTCTCTAAGGGGTGTTTAAGGAAATTGCCTATAAAATGGCGATTGAATGGATATCCAGTCTTACCCACCGTACTCTTGACTAGTGGAGGGTCGTAAGCCGAACAGGTAGGATAGGACACAACCTTCCATTATAAGTATAATGAATACAAAGTAACTAAACGCTTTTTCAAATTCCCAATCTTGGTTACTTTAGGCAAAATGTGAAATTGTATGCTAATCCATGAAATTACACTTTGCACCTTGCCGAGACATTAGTGGAGCGTGTGTGGTCAACCGGCACACTAATTTGGGATTAGTAAGGGTGGCGAAGGGTGGCTCGATGTTTGTCATTGATCAATGGAGCGTGTGTGGCTAACCGGCCCATTGATTTTGGTGATAATGACATTGGGTGCACCATGTACATTTGCATGGTTATTCACACCTTGTTTGTGATCCTCGGCATCCCAGTTACAAACTTGAAAGGCATAATCGAGATTACACATGCCATTGAAAAGTTCAGTGAATCTCAAAAGATTCAGGAGTTTCAATTCATTTAAAACTTAAATTAGTTTTTCGTTTTTCATGGTGGAAATTGGTAAATCGCCATTTACCTACCTTCAAATGTTCTGCAACTGGATTATGACATCCCTCTTCCGAGTTGTAGAACATTGTGTTGGGTCCTAACCTTATTATCTCATTTGGGTGTTTTATTAAGGACTTAATCAATTGACTTGAATTTTCTCCCATTTTGTAGATGTCAGATTCTAACTATGGTCTTCCCAAATCCTTTGGAACAAGCCTTCCAAATGAAGTTGATATTCCACGATTCGATCGAGGAACACGAGATCATTCTTACCTTCCTCCACCTTCTCCTATTGTTCTCCCTGACCCACGTGATCGAAAGATTAAAAAGTTCAAACTCACTCAAGCCCTTTTGGCAAGTAAACACGAAGATGGAAAGTCTGTGTGTGCACACATCTTAGAGATGAAGTCACACATTGACAGATTGAGGATGTTGGGTGTCGATGTTCCAAGGAAGTTGGCTGTTGACTGGGTTCTTCAGTCACTTCCTGACTCATAGAGTGAGTTCATTAGAGAGTACTATATGATGGACTATAACGTGACCCTCATTGATCTGACCTATTTGCTTGTTGCTGCTGAATCAGCGATGATTTGGCGCACTGGTCAAGCAAATTTGACTGGTCAATCAAACTCCAAAACTTCAATGGACACTGGCAACATTAGAAGTCCAGAAAAGTCTGAGATTGTTCCATGTGCTGTTCCAAAAGAGTCCATTTGTTTTTATTGCCAAGAGAAGGGGCATTGGTTATGAAGCTGCCCTAACTACCTGAGAGATATAAGAGATGGGGGAGTCAAGATGTAGGAGTCTGCTTCAGGTAAAATCCACTATCTAACTCTATTAAGTTCCTATTTGTAGATTCTTAATACATGATGTGATAAGATTGCATCTCGATGTTTTGTAGGATCGAAGAAAAGAAAGGAAGCTTAAAGGAAAAGTGAGCTAAGTCTGATCGTGAAGAAATGGATTTCGATCGCATGGTTCGAATATCGGATTTTTAAGCTGCTACTTAGAGAGTTATGATAGATTGCTTAGGAATATGTAATAGCACAGTTTTCACTTGAATTGCGTTGTAAGGAAAAGTTTTTTCGCGTTTTATAAATAAATGAAATTTTGAATTTTGTCTTATTTATTTATCCTTGCAATGTCATTTGTGAAAACAAATGGTTGCTTCTATTATAAGCATTATTGAAATGGATGTGATTCTTAGTTAAGTTATTTGTGGTAATGTAAAGAATTTACCAAATAAGGAAGGATTCTCATCGCCTAAGTTTCAGTTGGACAGAAACTTGGAATCATACAACTTGTATTGTATGATGAATGAGAACCTTCGTATTTGGGAAATTAAGACCAATTCCTTGTTCACACAAGTATGTGAGTCAAGTGAAGGACTAAAGAATCTAGTACGCATTGTGGTGCACTGGTCAAGTCCACCACAAAGAACGATAAGACTATTCGTAATGATTTGCTAAAATTTTAGTAAATATGGTTATGCTTACAAGATTAAGTGTAATTCTGAATCATTGAGGCAGAAAGACAAAAGTTTCTCCAATCTAAGAAGAAGGGAGAGTACTTTTGTATCGTGTTTTATGATCGTCCTAATGATTGTGAAACCATATCACATTTGATCCTCTCAGTAAATCTTAGTGCACTAGTATGGCTAAGAAGAGGAATCAAAATTGTTGAAATGGTTAAGTCAAAAGGTGAATCATACTTCGTTCCAATATCGAGTCTTAATGTCAAGATTGTGACATTGAGTGACACGTATTTAGTTAGTTTATAACACTTATCAAATGTGAAATAGGAAAAGTTTCTTATTTCTGCACATTTGAAATTGGTAAGTTGTGATGTCTTGGATAAGACAAAGACCAACTAGAACCAATTGTGTGAAGTGTTAGTCTTGATAGGAATTCATACTAACTCTTGAATATTTGTTTTGTCAAGGAATGTTTCTTGACAAGAGAATCGTATATGTCAAGAGGTCAGTAGGAGTCTTAAAGATCTTGAAAAGGTTCAAGATCTAATCAAGAGTAAACCTATAGTTAATCACTAGCACACAATTTCAGGTTTATCGTGTTGATATATTCTTGTTTCTGTGCCGTTCCAGTTGAGGTAACTATGCATGTGAGTTCTATGAGTTCTCATTTGACTACATAAAGGCAAAGCACCTTGATCAATGGAAAGTACATTGATGTATATAGGTGAGTTGCTTAACAAGCTGGAAGCAATGGTGGGCATTCGTGCTACCATGAGGCAAGAAATTAAGATTAACAAGTTCAATCCATATTAGTTGGATTTGTCACAAACATTGTCTTATGATTATGGTTATTGACAAATTCACACGGATAGGAACACATACACCATTAAATCTAAGTATCATAAGGTTTCTCTCCGTTTAATGAAAATGATTGTGAGGAAACGATTTCACTAAGAGAGATTTTAAGGAGATAGAGATTGTGAAAATTGCATTCTCAGATTCGATTATGATTACGGCATCCCTCTTCATAGTTCAAATTGTGAGATTTGACAATTAGCCTGAACATTTGAGACTAATTGATATAAGTATTGAATTGTTTGGACACACATGTGAGCTATCTAAGGAAAGGTGTATGAGGTTGAGAAGCTTAGATAAAGGATTATCGAAGCATCTCGTATCATAAATATGAACTTTCGTTAAGAAATTCAATAAGTATTGTTTTCTAGAAGTTCAACTGATTTATGGATACATGTCCAAGCTAGTGGGAGCATAAGTGTTATGCTGGTAAGAATATAATCATCATGTTAGTGGGAGCATGATTATTATTTTAAGTGTTGCAAGTTAGCAATATTAATTATAGAAAACAAAAAATTTCACTTTGCAAAGTCGTAGGGGTTGAAAAGTTGTTTTGCTATAATTAAGGGAGAGAATATTATACTTCATTTCAAATCTAAAAGCTTAGATCGAGAATTTTTAATCGAATTTAGTCAAAAGATAAATATGAATATTATGTTGAAAAGATTCAACATAAGGTAATTCTATATATGGCAATATCATAGCAAGAAACTGGTAAAGTATCACGTTTTTCATTATGAATCGTGTCCCATACGCTTTGGGTATATGATCGATTGCACATGCTGTAATATTTGACCGTTCTAAAATTTTCCAAATGCCTAGGGCGTTAAGAGGGAAAATGACTAGAACCGGAATTGACTAAAATAGTTAAACAACTATGAAGGGAGATCTAAGGTTCGCTGAGGATTGGTCGCTTGTAGGAAGTTGGAAGTATAGTATTGGATGGACCATATTGGCATTATTACGAATAGATAAGATTCTATTAATAATGACTTGTCATATGGAAAATATGGAAATGTTTCCATAAATGGGAGTTGGATATTAAGAATCTATGTCTAGATTAGAAACTTTTATGCAAGAAGGATGTTCCAAGAAATGTACTTTGAATGTGAGACTTCAAGTCTATGGAATTGCCTTGTAACAATCTCCAATAGAGCACTTTGTAATATCGTTGAGAGAGTCTTTGTGACTTTGGTGCTGTGACATTACGAAAGAGTAATTGCATAAAATGTTAGAATCTAATATATGATGGGTTTTGAGCATTCTAACACTTCCTAAGTGTACATGCAACCCTAATAACCTTGAATCTATGTTTTCTCTATATACATGCAAATTTCATTTCAAGGTTATTTTCTAACTAGCATGGCATGGGGATTGCATAGAACATAAAACTAGTAGAAATACATACCTTGTTGTTGCTTGGATTCCTTCAAGACTTTGTGAGCCTAGCACCCCAAATGTTGTGCCTCAAATGCTTCACACGACACCACAAGACTTGGAATAACTTGAGAGAATACTTCTTACACTTGAAAATCGGTTATGCCCCCACTAGAAACACTAGGTCACGATTTTGCTAGCCATAGGGTTCCTTTTATAGTGTTGTCACAATTAGGGTTTACACATGAATGCCCTTAATTGTCATGACTCTTGATTTCTCATGACCCATGGGTTTGTAACTCCCATGGACTATCCATGGAGCTCCATATGGTTATAACCAAACCCAAAAACCATGGATCATTAATCCACCATAAAAGAATTGATGATTGTCATAATCAACCCTATATATTTAATTAGTCTCACTTTGATCACCAAATTAATACTAGATTAATACTTGATTAATACTAATTAAATAATACTATTATTAATATATTAGAACTTATAATATATTAATAATCATAAGTGCCTTATTCTCTCATCTAGTCTATCCAAGTATTGCAATGCCATGCAACCCAAATGGACCATGCCGGGTCGGGTCAAGTACATACCAAATAAAGTTATGGACTTAGACACTATATCCAACGGTCTCCCACTTGGATAAGTCTAATAACTATATTTGCAAATATGACTTCAAAATCCGACTAGCAATCGTAGCTCTTTCAAAGTCTCTCGGAACTGAGATGATGATGATACGCCATTTAAGATAAGTGATCATATAATCCTCTGTTCTCATGATATCAGCCGGACAAACACATGGAACATGGTCTTACTTATTGTCCAACATTTGTTTCTCGATCTCTGATTTGTTTCGACATAGAACTAAATTGAACACATCAATTAGGTTCTGACCGGGCCCGGTACACAGGTCAAAACCAAATCATCGAGGGGCCCAGATATCGCTTCTATTTCTCAAAGGAACAGATAAACTTCGACTGATATGCTTGTACTAACTACTTGTTGAATTATTCACAAAGACACGTTTTATGACATCGAGTTACCAATGCATTTTCGTGCAATCAATGAATAACCAACTCATAGTCAACAACTCATATCTCTAGGTTTGAAGATTTATATGATATTACCGTCTCACGATCACTCGAGATAAATTCCATGAAGTGATGCAAGTGAGCATGGGTTGGATCCAATACTCAGCCCTTATGAGTACTCATGAATGTTGTAGCAACCATTGCATTGTCCAAAGCACTTTTAGACAAATCATACAAGCCAATTTCATGACAGTCTTAAATCAATACTTACTTCCAAAGTTTGACTGACTGTGGATGGTTTGAATAATAACATAATTATTCTGGAAGTAAAAACATGCAAAATTGAAACATATTAAACAATCAACACAAGATAGTAACACCTTACTCATAAATAAATAACAACTTTTATTAATCATCAAATGTCAATTACATTTTACAAGTTTCAGGAATCTAATTATTGAAACTAATATCATCCTTCAGCCCAATGTGCCTCGCATGCTGAAAATGCTTAACCCTGCTTAGTCCCTTCGTGAGGGGATCTGCCGGGTTCTCATCTGATGATACCCTCTTAGCCACGAGGAGTCCTTCTTCTATTCGATGTCTGATGAAATGGTATTTTCTGTCAATGTGCCTAGATCTCCCGTGATCTCTCGGTTCCTCAGCCAAAGCAACCGCACTTTCGCTGTCACAGAAAATTTCCATTGGCTCCTTTATAGCTGGTACAACTCCAAGGTCTCCGATGAAGTTCTTTAGCCATATCGCCTCTTTAGCTGCTTCACTTGCTGCTATGTACTCTGATTCACAAGTAGAATCAGCTACTGTCTCCTGCTTGGAACTTTTCCAAGTAATTGCCCCTCCATTTAGGATAAAGACCCAGCCTGACTGAGAGCGGAAATTATCCCTATCAGTCTGGAAGCTAGCATCGCTATATCCTTCCACTCTCAAGTCATCACTGCCTCCGAGGGTAAGGACCCAATCCTTTGTCCTCCGCAGATACTTGAGAATGTTCTTTACCGTTGTCCAGTGTGCCTTGCCAGGGTTCCCTTGATATCTACTGACCATGTTCAAAGCAAAAGCCACATCAGGGCGAGTACAAGTCATAGCATACATGATCGAGCCCACAGCAGAAGCATATGGTATATGACTCATCTCAGCTATCTCAGCCTCTGTACTCGGACTCTGAGTCTTACTCAGCTTGGCATTACTCTGGACGGGTAATTCCCCTTTCTTGGATTCTTGCATGCTGAACCTCTTCAGCACCTTATCCAAGTAAGTACTTTGACTAAGTCCAATTAGTCTCTTACTCCTATCTCTCAATATCCTTATCCCTAGGATATAGGCAGCTTCCCTAAGGACCTTCATAGCGAAACACTTCCCAAGCCAGGACTTAACCTCCTGCAAGGTTGGGACGTCGTTTCCTATGAGAAGTATGTCATCCACATACAACACCAAGAAGCTAACTATGCTCCCACTAGCCCTGACATACACACAAGACTCATCCTCACTCCTAGAAAAGCCAAACTCTTTGACTTTCTCATCAAAGCAAAGATTCCATCTGCGAGATGCTTGTTTCAATCCATAAATGGATTTATCAAGCTTACACACTCTATTAGGGTATCTTGTATCGACAAAACCCTCTGGTTGATCCATGTAATCATCCTCAGGCATATTTCATAATCATGAAATGCAGCTATGACTAACAATACTGTAATAGACTTAATCTTAGCTACTGGTGAGAAGGTCTCATCATAGTCAACTCCCGGAGTTTAAGTAAAGCCCTTCGCAACCAGTCGCGCTTTGTAAGTACGTACCTTCCCATCCATGTCGGTCTTCTTCTTGAAGATCCATTTGCACCCAACTGTCTTACGACCTGGTACATTGTCAACCAAGTTCCAAACTTGATTGTCATACATGGACTGAATCTCGCTGTCCATAGCCTCCTTCCATTTAGCAGACTCAGGGCCTGCCATGGCTTCCCTGTAATTATTAGGTTCATCCAAATCGATTAGTGTACTATCACTAATAAATGTATCAACTTCAGTGGTGATGTGATAACCATAATAAAAATCAGGTGTGTTCCTCACCCTAGTGGAACGTCTTGGAGGTACAGACTCATCTATCGGATCAACAGGAGTTTCCTCCTCAGGTTGGTCGATAGCATTTGAGGTTCCTTCACCACTTGACTCTTGAAGCTCTTCAAGTTCAATTTGCCTCCCACTGTCCCCTTGGCTTATGAATTCTCTCTCACGAAAGACTCCTCTTCTTGCTACAAAGACCGCATTATCACTGGGTCTGTAGAAGAGGTAACCAAAGGATCTCTGTGGGTAGCCGATGAAAATACACCTCTCACTTCGAGGTTCAAGCTTATCATGAGTCTCACGCCTCACGAAAGCTTCACAACCCCAAATCTTGATGTGGTCCAAATTGGGAACTTTCCCAGTCCACATCTGGTGAGGTGTTTTGGCAACCTTTTTAGTAGGGACTAGATTAAGGATATGGGCGGCAGTCTCTAAGGCATACCCCCAGAAAGAGATTGGTAATGAAGCTCGACTCATCATGGAACGAACCATATCCAGCAAGGTTCGATTGCGCCTCTCAGCTACACCACTCAACTGTGGTGTTCTGGGAGGTTTCAATTGTGAGACAATCCCACATTCCTTAAGATAGTCAAGGAACTCAATGCTAAGATACTCTCCTCCCCGATCGGATCGGAGCATCTTGATGTTCCTGCCCAATTGATTCTCCACTTCCTGCTTAAACTCTTTGAACTTTTCAAAGGTTTCTGACTTATGCTTGATTAAGTAAATACACCCATATCTACTGTAATCATCAGTAAAAGTCACATAATAGCGATTAACATCCCTTGTAGCAACTCTGAAGGGCCCACACACATCCGTGTGTACAAGGTCCAACAAACCTTCACCCCTATCACAAGTACCTGTGAAGGGTGACTTTGTTATTTTTCCAAGTAAACAAGACTCGCAACTATCATCTGACTTGAGGTCAAATGATTCCAAGACTCCAGCCTTTTGGAGTTGGCCTATGCGCTTCTTGTTAACATATCCAAGACGACAATGCCACAAGGATGCTTTATCCAAGCTATCTGAAGAATCAATATACAACACATTATTTCCTAGATTGTCTACAACATTCACGGCTTCATATACACTATCACAAGGTAATGCTTTAAAGTAAAATACATCATTGTAATAAACATTAATAGCACCATTTTTATTATCAAATGAAAATGAAAAACCTTGTTTGTACAAGCCATGAAAAGAAATAATATTTCTCGCCATTTCGGGCGAGTAACAACACTTATTCAAATCTAACATTAACCCATTATTAAGCAATAAAGAATAAACTCCTATCTTGGTAACAGGTGATGCTTTCCTGTTGCCCATGACTAAGTTTATCTTCCCGTGCTCCACTTGCTCACTTCTTCTTAGTGCCTGCAAATCAGTACAAATGTGAATACCACAACCTGTATCAAGCACCCAAGAATTAGCATTAGATGAGTTATTAGACAATATTGTGTAAATACCTGCATGGGTGGGTTTAACCTTCCCATCCTTTACATCTTGCAGATATTTAGGGTAGCTTCGCTTGAAGTGTCCCTTATCCTGGCAATAGAAGCATTGTGCTTCCTTTGGGTTTGAAGAAGGAGTAATGGGACCTTTCTTTGTCCCACTTGAAGAGGAACCATCAAGAGTCTTACCCTTGGTACCCTTCGAAGGGTTTTTCCTCTTCTTACCCTTTCCCTGCCCAATAGCCAGAACAGGGGCTGATGAAGGAGTAGAAGTAGCAACCGCTTTACCCTTAAGGCCATTTTCAGCTGTCCTTAAGAGTCCTTGAAGTTTGCTAAGTGTGACTTCCTCCTTGTTCATATGATAAGTCATACGAAACTGATCATAACTTGGAGGTAAGGAATGGAGAATGATGTCAATCGCCATTTCCTCAGGAAAGTCAACATTTAGCTTCAGCAACCGGTCAACGAACCTTTGCATCTTCTGCAAGTGACCGGTGATGGGTTCACCATCCTTCATCCTTGAGGTTATCATGGAGGAGATGATTTCATACCTCTCCTGACGCGCGCTCTGATGGTACCTTTCCATCAGATCCAGGTGCATCTCATAGGGGTAGAAATCTTCATAGGATTTTTGAAGTTCAGGAGTCATGGTGGCCATCATGATGCATGCTACTTTAGTAGCATCCTTTTCATGTGCAACAAACTCCGCAAACTCTTCAGGAGTAGCAGTGGCTTCACTCACAACCTTAAGCTCCCTATCGAGGACATATTCTTTGTCCTCATAGCGGGTAATCATTCTGATGTTTCTGATCCACTCATTGAAATTGGATCCATCAAAGATGACCTTACCACACAAGTTCATAAGGGAAAAGGAGCCTGTTGGGTTTGAGCCAGAAACATTGTTGGAAGACATCTAAAAGGAAAGAAAGACAAGTTTCATTAGATTAGGAATCCTTAATAATTCACCCAAATGAAATATTAAAGCTAGGATCCAACAAACTATTTATAGTTGGAAGAGGGATGCCGTAATCCATACTATAAAATATTTGAAGGTAGGTAAATGACGATTTACCAATTTCCACCATAAGAACGAAATATTTTATTATTAGGTTTTATTGGTTTTGAAACTCCTAGATCTTTTGAGATACATTGAACTTTTCAATGGCATGTTTGAATCTCGATTGTGCCCTCTCAAGTTTGTGACTGGGATGCCGAGCAAATTGACTTGGTACCCTCAACAATATTACCTAATCGATGTGCCGGTTAACCACACACGCTCCACCGATCTATAATAAAGTCAAGTTACCCTTTACGACTCTTACTAGTCCATGTTAGTGTGCCGATTAACCACACACGCTCCACTAACGACTTGGTAAGGTACAAAGTGTAATTTTATGGGCAAGCACCAATTTCACATTTTCCTAAAGTAACTAAGATTGGGAATTTATAATGTATAGTTACTTTATAATTCATTATACTTTTAACGAGTATTTAAAGTCGTATCCTACCCGTTCGGCTAACGACCCTCCACCGATCAAGGTAGCGGTGGGTGAGAGTGGACACCCATTAAGTCACCATTTTATAGGCAACAACCTTATACCCCCCTTATAGACCGGCTTCGTGAATGAGGCCTAGTAACGGTAAGAATGACATATTCTTATACATATCTATATAATAAAATTATAATAATAGTATAAGTGTTGATTTTTAAACTTTTTAAAAATCTAAGGTTTAATTTGGAATTAAAGTATTAAAGTGTAAGACTTTTCAAATTCCAAAACTTGAGGGCAAGATTTGAAACTATTCCAAGTCTCTTCAATTTGTAACTTATGAGTTTTAATGGTTCATAAAAATGAAGACTCTTCATTTTATGAAACCTCTTTAGTTCTTTAATCATAATTAAAAGAAGTGACTTTTGGTTATCCATAACTTGAGGACAAGTTATGGACACCATCATTGCCATTAAGATCATGAATTAAACATACATGGAGGTTACATATAATTCCTATGATCTTCTAAAAACTCATATGAACACAAATTCATGTCAAGCAATTTCAAGAAAATCATATAAACATATACAATACTTGAAAATTGATAAAAGTCATGTAAAATGGGTTAACATAATCATTATCATTTTGAAAAACAGATTTTACAAGTCCAAAACAGATTGGGATAATGATCTTAATCCATTTCCAGCAACAAAACTCGAAAAAACTGCCCAGCACGCTCCTACTCGCCGAGTGCATTATTCTACTCGTCGAGTAGGATGAATTTGTTCATGGACTCGGCGAGTCCTCCCCATGGACTCGGCGAGTCCAGTCGTCAGAATGCAGAATTTTCGATTTTTAAGCAGTTTTGCATCAAGTATACAGAAAACAATCCTAGGCTCTGATACCACTGATGGGTTTTGAGCATTCTAACACTTCCTAAGTGTACATGCAACCCTAATAACCTTGAATCTATGTTTTCTCTATATACATGCAAATTTCTTTTCAAGGTTATTTTCTAACTAGCATGGCATGGGGATTACATAGAACATAAAACTAGTAGAAATACATACCTTGTTGTTGCTTAGATTCCTTCAAGACTTTGTGAGCCTAGCACCCCAAATGTTGTGCCTCAAATGCTTCAGACAACACCACAAGACTTGGAATAACTTGAGAGAATACTTCTTACACTTGAAAATCGGTTATGCCCTCACTAGAAACACTAGGTCACGATTTTGCTAGCCATAGGGTTCCTTTTATAGTGTTGTCACAATTAGGGTTTACACATGAATGCCCTTAATTGTCATGACTCTTGATTTCTCATGACCCATGGGTTTGTAACTCCCATGGACTATCCATGGAGCTCCATATGGTTATAACCAAACCCATAAACCATGGATCATTAATCCACCATAAAAGAATTGATGATTGTCATAATCAACCCTATATATTTAATTAGTCTCACTTTGATCACCAAATTAATACTAGATTAATACTTAATCAATACTAATTAAATAATACTATTATTAATATATTAGAACTTATAATATATTAATAATCATAAGTGTCTTATTCTCTCATCTAGTCTATCCAAGTATTGCAATGCCATGCAACCCAAATGGACCATGCCGGGTCGGGTCAAGTACATACCAAATAAAGTTATGGACTTAGACACTATATCCAACAATATATTCATATAGTGGCAAGAGTTTGGTATTCTTATACTAATTATGAGGATTAGGAATTGTGAAATGAGCATCATTGGAAATGTTTTCAGTTGATCTATTTCACAAAGAAAGGACCATAGGTAAACATAGTGTTCATGCTTGGAGCATGGGACAACTATTTATGTAATTCAAGTGTCGAGTTGATTATCCGAAACATTATACAATGAATAATGAGTAATCAATATGGTGACTAAATAAAAGGTGTTTTATTTATACTCAAAAGTTTTGGGGCCATATAGGATTAAGTATTATTTTTGTGTTTCACTTTGCATGTTTTGACTTCCAGAATAACTAGGTCATTCAAACATCCACAGTCGGTCATACGTTGGAAATAGGTATGAAGCAACTTGAATCCGTCTGTAGATAGTCTAAAGTGTTTAGACATAGTACAAGTTTGCTGCAGAATTCGTGAGTGCTCCTGTAATAAGATTAGAGTATTGGATTAAACCCACGCTCACTTGAATCACTTCATGGATTTTATCACGGGTGATTAGTGAGACGATAATATCTTATATTCTTGAAACCGAGACGTGTGAGTTGTTATTTACAAGTCGGTTGCACATTGATAATATGTAAACACACCAGTAACTTGGTGTTATAAAACATATTGTTGTGTGTGATTTGATCAGTAGATACAAGCAAGCATTTGAGTCGAAGTTTATCCATTCCTTTTACCCAAAGTTGGATAAAAGCGAACTCTGTGGGCCCCTCGATGATTTAGTGATGACACCCCAAAGTGCTTGGCCAAGACTGGATTGATTTGATTTGTTCAATTAGTCAGTCGTCATAAATCGAAAGTCGGGAAACAACATATAGACAGAAAGAATGATTAAAATCCATGTCTCGTGTCTATACGATATCTAGAGAATAGAGGAATATATGATCCCTTATCTAAAGGACGCGTATCTGATAAGTCAGCGTTGACAACGACTTTTGAAAGCTATAATTGCTAATCAGGTTCTGAAGTCGTACTTGCAAAATAGTTATTAGACTTATCCAAGTGGGAGACTGTTGGATTAGTGTCTAAGTCCGTAACTATTTTGGTATGTACTTGACCCGATTATGAGCATGGTCCTTTTGGGTTGCCTTCACCATAGCAACTGATAGGATGAATTAAGGAGAAATAGGATTAATTATGATTTATTAATATATTATAAGAATAATATATGAAAGGAGAAATCATATTTTTTAATTAATATTGATCAAGAATTAATTTAGAATTAATTTTGTGGTCAAAAGAGATTTACTAAATAAAGGGGACTGATATGTAATTATAAGATAGTTACAAAGTTGGGCTTAGGATCCATAAAGGAAGCATGGACGAATTCTATATGGAGGTCCATATAGAAATCGTCCAAGGGCCTTCTAGAGGGGTCTTTGGGATGCTTAAGGCCTAAGCAGCTGGATTAGGGTTTCCTAGTTGAAAAACCCTAGAAGCCTAAGTATAAAAGGAACCCTTGGCAAGCCAAAAACGTCCCTAACCTTCTAAGAGTAACCCTTGGACGATTTTGGTGCCTCTTCCCTCTCTCCTTGTTCATCTTGTTGCTTATGGTGTTTGTGACTCCATTAGAGGTGCAACATTTGAGGCACTAAGCTTTCAGAAGTCAAGATCAAGAAGTTTTGTGATTGTTATTGCTACATAACAATCAAGGTAAGATCAAAACCCTAATTTCATTTGTTGTATTCGAATTTAATATGTTAGGTTTAGGGTTTACAAGTCTTGGGAGATTTATTGCGTGTACAATTAGAAAAACTAGATCCAAGCATTAGGGTTTACATGTACACCATATGATTGATGTATTGCTAAAAACCCATCATTAAGCACTATAGAGTTCCGAACCAATCTTCATTTGGTCCCGTTAGACGTCTTCTGGACCATATGTTGTCCTTAATACCTTCGGATTCAATTTACTTGAAACATCATCTAGAGACTTTGTTTGTGTTCGACCCAACACAACCTGCGCCTGTCCCTATTGAGCCTATTTCGGAAGAGGCCCATCCCGCTACGTCCGGAGAAAAGATTAAAAAATCTGCTAAAAGGAAGACCTCTCCCACTAAGTCAAAGCCTAAAAATAGATCCAAAGTCAGCACTTCCTCTCAAAGGGAAGGAGCTCATGACATTCAGGCTGACTCTGGCCTTCCGAACACTCCTCCAATCCACTCATCCGAGGTACCCCTCGATGTTTCAAAAACACAAGCACACACTCACGGGGAGTTTGCACATAATCCACCCTCACCTTCTCAAAAAGGTGATGCAGGTGTTGAACAAAGTTCCTTGCCCCCCTGGAACAAACTCACATGTCACATTTGCTATCCCCACTTCTTCTACACGCACACACTCCGGAACCCCTGTTCCGAACCCCAAGCATTCCGAAGCTGGAGTTGTCCCTCCAACCTCAGGTGCATCAACTGGTCTGATACCCGGTAAGGGTACAAGATGACCAGGTGTTAATGATTCTTTGTGGGAAGATTTTGTGAACAGGGCACATTCGAGGCACCTGAAACTTACAAGATCTCAAGTTGAAGCCACACTCATTTCCATGCGAAACCGGGTTATTCAGAGCAACCTTCCTTATGTTTCTCCTTCAGATGAAGAAGGTCTATTCTCTTGAAACTTCTGGTGTAGGGCTTAACTCCAAGCTTGATGAGAAAGTCTCCAGACTGGATTCGAAGCTTGATGTCATCCTTAAATCTCTGTCCAAAGCCAACAATTCCGGACCTACTCTGGCTGAACGTGAAGCCCAGTTGGATCAACTCATCTCCTTACGGCTCAAGCATACCGTTGAGGAAGTTGAGAAGAAGTATGATGAAAGTGTCGATCACTATCTTAACACGATAACAAAGATGTTGAAGGTTCATGAAGATATGTTGAATGCTTCCAATGAACTCATAAATCAAACACATATTCGTCATGAGAAGCAAATCCAACGACTGGAAAATGAGATCCGAAAAAAGGATGAGATGAATCTCATTATACAACAAGTCATCCTCAAGCTTCTTCCATGCTGGAACATTGTGGATGTTTCGAACCAAAAGTTTGACAAAATGATCGCTATACTTTCCTCCTTATTCAACCATATCAAAGCTCAAGCCCCCACTATTGATGCCTATGACACCCTCACCCTTCAAATCAACACTAGCTTTCAGAAGGTGTTCGATAAATTTTCCAAAGTGAAGGAGTCACTTATGCTTGCTCCGGTTGTCACACCTACCGGTGCAAGAGGGGGAGAAGGTCTAAGCCAACCTTAGAAGAATGCCTCGGAATTCAAAATCTGAGGTGAAGATGAAAATTCTGATGATGAAGTCCAAGTTCTTTCGGACTTCTAGGAAATAATGATGATGATGATGGAAGTGATGAAAAGGAAGAGGAGTTTGTCACCAATGTTGTCATTGGAATCCCTGCTCCTAAAAGATCTCCTGCTAAAGTGCTCACGAAGGAAGAGTAGAGAATCTGGTCCGCTGTCTCATGGTTATCCACTATGTCGGATGTATTTCAAAGAAGTGTTCAAATGGCCAAAGCTAAGACCAAGCTAATGGTTGATGCTTTCCGGGCCACTCCATCCATGCTGCCACCAATTCCGACTCCCAAAATTGCTCTGATCGATGAAGGTTCTCCCCTCCGGACTCCAGACGACATTCCAGAAGAACCACTTCCATCCTCTCCTCCAAAGTTCACTGTTGACGAGAATATGATGCATGTTATCTCGGTTCTCAACAAAGACAAAGACAAAGGCAAGAAGCCCATCACGGAATCCGGACCTCCACCAAAGCAAAAGTTTGGATGGTCTCAGGAGGAAATCCACAAAGCCTTAGAGGACAGCATCCGGATCCAAGCTCTCAAATACAATCCTGATCCGATGCGCGGTATCTCTCCTCTATGCCAAGAAGGAATTCTTCGTGATTCAGACATAGTACCCTTCATGTACTACGATGTTCCAACAACTTATTCGAAACAACTTGATCTGCCTCTCTCACCATACATCAAGTTCTACACCAAGTTTGCTCCTCTCCACCCAAATGACGATCCGGAGATAATCATCCGGACAGAGCGTGAAAGACTGAAAACTTTCTACTCCAAGAACGCACAACCTCTAAAGGAAGTGTGTATGTAACTTCCCAAAGTCGAGACCCAAATTTTTTTGTTTAATTATATTACTTATAAAAATAGTTTACGGAAAACATCGTTACTATCATTTCAAAACATCAAGTCCCAAATCACAAGTCTATAAAACCATAATATCAAATAGTAAAATGTCAGAGTACAATCCCAGGGTTCTCAAAGCGGAAATCATGTGTGTGCGATGCGCTCCTACCCTGCCGGCTCCTTCCCCTTAGCTGAAGAGGTACCTGAAACCAAAACTAAAAATTGTAAGCACGAAGCTTAGTGAGTTCCCCCATCATACCACATACCATACAATCATACATACTGCCAGGCAATTCTGGGGTGCCCGACCTACCCGTTTCAAGCCATTTTGGGGTGCTGACCTACCCATGTCAAGCCATTCTGGGGTGCTAACCTATCTGGGGTGCCTGCCTACCCTCCGTTCTATCTCACCCGTTCATGGGGACTATTTCACCCCTACCACTATCACATAATAACATATCATAATCATGCTGTCAGACATATCTGGGGTGTCCGACCTACCATTCGGTCTTAACGACCGAATCATGGGACTATTCCCCTCCTACTACCACTAATACTTATAGCATATCATACTGGCATATAGAGCATATCAGGTAGTAGCAAACCAGACAATTATCACAAATACAATCGTCTCAACTATAATCAACTACTAGTGGGACATTGTCTTGAACTCGCCGAGTTCCTCCTTGAACTCGTCGAGTCCTTTGATCTTCAAGACCATTTCCAGAAGACATTTGCGGGAAAAAGCGACCCGACTCGCCGAGTCCCTCTTTGTCCAAAACTATTCAGTCGATTATAATGAGTCTTAATGCATCAAAACCACATATCTGACCTCATAAGGTCCATTTTATACGTAAAGTTCCAATCTTGACGTCCATGCATGGGGTTTTTGGCTCAAAAAATCATAAAAAGAGGTATATAAGAAGCATGGGTCTCCCATGGCCATAAAGTTGGCACCTTTATGCCATGGGAACCCTCAATGGTTCCAGATCTTAAGTGTAACTCCAAACACACTCAAAAAATCCGATTATAACTTCACAACGCATAAAAAGGGGTAGAAAATAGCCCTAAAACAAGATCTAATAAATAGATGGTCAAGGTTCAAGCTCTTTACCATGAATGAACTGAGAATGAAGCAAAACCTCTGGATCTACTAGCTTCCACTTGAACTCCCAAGCTTCCTCCTTCTCTTCCAACTTCAAATGCACACAAAAGTCACCAAGAAGCTCAAGAACACTCAAAAGAGGATTAGGGTTTGAGTTAGGGCCTTCTCTGGGTTGGGAGGAACAATGGAGGCTGGGTTGGGGGGTTATAAGTTGTTTAAATAGGGTGCAAACCCCAAATATTAGCGTTTCATCCAGACAGTCCTACTCGTCGAGTCGGTCTCCCGACTCGTCGAGTAGGTCACTTATCCTGCCGATCTAAAGTCGAGTCTACCCGACGAGTTGGGCCTCCAACTCACCGACTCCTAGAGCAAAACATGAGTTTACTTTAATTAAAATACATACAAGGAACCGGGTGTTATAGTGGACAAGGAAGAGGATAACAAAGATCTATGGGTTCGGAAGAAAGACCATGGTGAAGTATGAGCTCAACTGTCCATTGTTCCTGATGGATTAGTTTCTAAGCCCATAACTATAATTGGTATGTACTTGAGCCGATTTGGCATGGTCCATTTGGGTTGCATGGCATCGGAACAATTAGATAGACAAAATGAGAAAAAGGATACTAAGTGATTTATATTAATATATTATAAGTTCTAATATATTAATATGAAATCATATTATTTAATTAGTATTGATCAAGAATTAACTTAGAATTAATTTAGTGATCAAAAAGGAACTAATTAAATATGGACTCTTATATATGTGGTGGGCCAAATTCATTTAGGTTGGGCTAAGCTTTCATGGATAGTCCATGGAGTGTTTAACCCATGGATCCTATGGAAATGAAAGGTCATGGGTATTAGGGTTTACATGAATGTAACCCTAATCCTCCACACTATATAAAGAGGTCCATAGTTCATGAAATGGGCACTAGTGTGTATACACAAGAGGGCAAAACCGATTTGGTGCAAGTATCCTTATTCTCTAGTGATTCCAAGGGTTCTTGGTATTGTATGAACAATTTGAGGTGCAACACTTGAGGCACTAGGCTCTTAAAGGTTCAAGACTTCAAGCTTCATCAAAAGGTATGTCATTCTACTAGATTATTGTATTGTATATACTTCATTGTATGCTAGTTAGGATGAAACCTTAGAATGTTGAATTTTTGCATGTATAATAGAGAAAACATAGATCCAAGGTTTGTAGGGTTGCATGTACACCAAAGGAGTGTTAGAATGCTCAAATCCCATCAGTGGTATCAGAGCCTAGGCTAGTTTTCAATTATACTTGATGCTATTTTCAAGAAAAATCATTTTTTTGGAATCTTCCAGTTCACCACGAGGTGGTGACTGTTCGGTGAAAAAAATTTAGTTTTTCGCCTGTTTTGGATTAGAATCATTACCACAAAGTGTTTTTGTTCATAAAACTTGATTTTGATGTTATGGTAATATTTATTCTCATCCAAATAAATGATAATTGTCAAAGTTTCAAGACATGTTTGTCACAACTGGCATTTTTGCTAGGAAATTCTATTCTCATGAAACCATCATCTATTGTAAGGCTTGTACTCTAAGTGAATACTACACTCTATGCTCGTTCAAATACATCTCATATGGGCAAATAAGGGTTGGAAACCCTAGAAATCCCGGCTCAAGTTCATTATGGACTAGGACTTTCTTATTGGGCCTAAGGGACCAATAAATCATCAATTCATCAAATCTATAACATTTTGGACCATTTGGGCTTAGAATGATTTATTCTAACCCTAATGGGCCTTATTGGGCCATAACAACTCCAATTAACCTTAATGGATCTTAAACCCATTCCTTTTTACCATATTGGGCCGTGAATCTCCTCAAGAGCCCAATGGCCTGAAAAATAATTATTTGGGCCTCATGATTTCGAGTTAAGTCAAGTAGTGGCCCAAACTATTCCACTTCTTTCCTTCCTAGCCTAAATTCTCGGCCCAAAACAAAAAAAAATATGGATAATGAATGGAAGGAGGTTGATTTAAACATTGCCAACACATGATTATCTAGCATGTATCTAGATAATCACATGCATCTAGACACTTATTACCCTTCATGCAAAACTCCTTATCTCTTCTCCCTCTCTTCTTCTACCCCTTGGCCAAAACCCCACCACTCCACCTCCATTTTTTTCTCATTTCAAACTACTTCAAACTCTCTCAAGAACTCCTTCATCTTCCTCTAAATTTTCGAGTTTTGGTGTGTAGTTTCAAGAGGATCTTCATCTAGATCATCATCTTTGGTAAGTACTTATTTAGATCTATGATTTAACTTCTTGATCTCTTCAAAGATCTCCCCTTACACCTATATTTTTGTGGATCATGTTCTTAGAACCATCTAAGTTCAAGATCTACTCAAGAAAGCTTGCTAGGATCAAAAACCTTCTTCGACTTCTTCATCAAAACTGATCCATCACCCCAAGGTGAGTTCATACCCCCTATTTTCGAGTTTTACTTTGTTTTGGGGGAGAATACAAGTTGTGTTGTGTAGATCTATGTGTGTATGCAAGAATATGTCTGTTTTTCATGATTTATTTGGTGGTTATGTGTTATTTACTTCATAAATCTAAAAGTATGTTAAGAATATTAAGTTTATCACTTGGATCTACATGAAAACCTTGAGAAAAGTATGTGTTATCACATATAATACATGTAAACTAGTAGATCTGGGATTTATACACTTAAAATAGTAAAAATGAGTGTTGTGTTCCAAGATCTATAAACTAAACTCAAAAATCAGCCTTTCACAGGAAAGTTTTGGTCCAATCTCGAACTGTTTTGACCACGTAAATGATAATATTTTTCAAAACTGTTTTACATGACAAACGTTCAGGTTTCTACCTTTAAAATTACTACTCTCACGTTTTCATATGATTTTTCTACAATTTTTGGCGAATTTTACAAAATTGTATCAGATTTGAAATAATTTCGGACCAGCCTGTGAAGGTGAGCAATTTCACACTTGTTAGAAGCCATTAAAAATTATGAGAAAAATTTTGAACACAGTAGACAAAATTTCTAAACTTCCAGAATTTACGGATCCAAATTTCAACTTACGATGATTTTTCTACAAAGTTTCCAACAACTAGGTCGGAAAAGCCCAAAACCAGAAAAATGTGTATTTTCACAAAAATCAAGCCAAAAATGATATTTTTGACAAAAATGGGTTTAAAATGTTATTTTTACCACAAACTAGCCATCAACACAAGTTTTGAACAAAATTGAGACTAAAGTGTTATTCTTACAAAAATTGGGCCTTAATTGTAAATATTTGGCTTATTGGGCCAAGAACATCATTTTTACAAAAAGTGGGCTTTTATGCTATTTTAGTGAATACTTGAACCAAAACCAACGATAAACTAACAAACGGATTAATTTGATCATTTTCTAGGTTATTGGGCCTTAGTGGACCATTTTTATGTGTGATAGGTCCTTTATACTATTTATATGTTTATTGGGCCTCATTGACCCATTAACATGTGCGACGGACCTTGGATACTATTTCTGTGCTATTTGGGCCTGTAAATACCTTACATGTGAAATGGGCCTTAGTTGTCCTTTCATATATATTCCGGGCCCATGTTATATAATCACATTCCAATTGGGCCTTGAAATGATTTACATGTTTAGCGATGCCTTAGTGGTTCAATTACATGGTTCATTGGGTCTAGAATGAGATTATACCTTTCTTCGCGTAAATTCGATTAAGGATCTAGTGAGTTTTATCGGTTGACACCTATTAAGTGTTCGATCGTATCCTGTAGTTATAATCATAGTCTCTTGGAGGGAGATCGGGTATTTGTGTATAGATCTATACGGGGATGACACCCCACACCTGAGCTGTTCGCTACAGTTAGACTAACTCAGTCTAGGGTGACGAAAACCTTATAATCAAAACCGGCGTTCAACAACGCCAAGACAGGCGAAATTGTCATTATTTAGTATGGTTATGATGGCTCACTTAGAGGAATTAACGTTATGAAGTTTACGTAAGACCGTTCTCTTTTCTTTTGGATTACTCGGAAACATTCTCGTACTGGTACTCAACCTCGGGGGTTGGTATGGCAGCTTTCTCTTTTACAGACAACATCGGGTTGTCTGGGAACATTCTCTATACATGCTCTTTACATTCTCTCTACATTCTCTTTACCCTTTTAGTCAAATAAACAATAACATACATGCATTAATACAAGATCTAGCACAAACATACTAAACAGTTTTCAGAAAATATAGGATTTTCTGGTGGTTTCAAAGTTATACAAATCATTTTCACAAACATGCTTATGAACTCACCAACATTTTTATGTTGACCCTTTTAAGTTAACTTGTATTCTCAGGAAACCGTTGAAGCAGGATGAACGAAACAAACTAATGGATATTGTGTTATATTTTGTTTCATCATACTCTGACTATTTTGGCATGTAATATTCAAATACAATACGCGATGTAAACAATGAATGTTGTTATATTACATGTGTGATGATGATGATGTTATGTTTCAATTATATACTCTGTAATGATACTACAATGTTGAAAGTCACACCAAGCCCCCGGACGTTTCCGCCGTTTGGTTCGAGGGTGTGACAGATTGATATCAGAGCATTGTTTATAGTGAACTAGCATATCAAATCATACAGGATATGCAATTATAAATACAATGGGACTAAACTACTCTAAACATAATAATTAAAATACATACTTATGTGTGCATTTTAGATTAATAACACAACAAGAACAGTAAAAGTCTTTGGAGGATTTGAACATCGCTATTAAACTCGGACAGTTATGTAGTCGTATTGGGGGTGAATGTAGCCTGATCAACTACATTCATTCAAAATACGACCAACATGTGTTCGGGAGTAATTGTGATGAACAATGAATCAAAAACTTACCATTTAATTATCCAAAGAGCTTATACAACCAAACCTAAGTAGAAATTTAAAACACTATAGGAGTATTTGGTGTGCTGTTTGTTTCTAGTATTTATACAACTTCGTGCGGACGCTATGGCCGGGTATCATTATCCAGGAGAACCCTATCTCCCGAATTAGGGGAATACAGGGTGGCTTGATCCAAAGTAAGACCCAGAAGAAGACTCAGAGAAAGAACTAGAGGAGGAACATGAAGTAGAACTTACAAATGAACCCGCCGAGAAGGTAGTGAACCTCGAAGAGAAAGAGCTCGAGGGCAATGACGATGATGACTCGGATGCAGGGTCCAAGGTCATCAATCTTCCATACATGGCCAGAGTATCGGATTATCGTAAGGGCCCTGATGGCCCCACGCCTCATAGGCACTCGATATTGGAGATAGATTCGCCAGCAGGGGATACGACCGCCCTACGACATGACCCGAGATCTTTTCGATCTTAGTCATGGAGGACCAGCTGACCAGGCCTCCAATTCATGGTCCGGTGCACCCGAGACGTGGCAACCAAGCTCAGGACACCCCAAATCGAATGGACCAAATGTGGTTACTGTTGAGGGAGATGAGAGACAAACACAGGAAGTGAACGGAGACTCCCGAGCAAGACAGTTAGTTTGGGAGGTACGACTACGAGATACCGAGCGACAAGTAGCTCGTCTCCGAGGTGCATCCACTTCATCAGAACCACCACCAGACACTTTCCGCCATGATTAAGAACAACCTTCCCCCCCCCCCACACTACCATTTGTTATGATTCTCTTTCGCGTGCTAAGATGGTATTTACTAATGAAGCAATAACGTGTTTTCCTCATTTCATATGCACAACTGAAGCCCTGTAACCGCTAGATACTCAAAGATCTCGAAACCAAAATAATCTATGAACGCTAGGGATAGACTTAATATTCATGCCAAATCCACGATTACCTACTATCATAAATACATCGTAGGGATGTAGATTGAAACATTGTGAATCATGTGACAAGACGCGAAATTTATAGAGTACAACCAGGAATAACGATCACTACCTACCATCTGGCTTATCATCATGCAGTAGGAAAATGTCATCCCATAGAAATAACAAACACACCCACAAGACACCGCTTCTGCAGATGGACTCTGCTACATTCCAAGCTGCCGTAACAGCAGCAGTAACCGCTGCTATGGCACAACTCAACGCAAACAACATCAATAGAGGTGGAAATAGTATCGACAACTCCATCCGAAGGAAAGAGTATGGAAACCAACAAGTGACAGCTTGTCAAGGCACACCAAACCCCAAGCTTAAGAGAAGGAAGAGAAAGTCTGAAAGTAAGAGAAAGGGACAGCCAACTCAAGGGTTCTCAAAGAAGCAACATGTTGTTGCTGTTCATGCAACCATGACCCCTATTACACCAACATCAACGAGACCATATGCTGGAAGCCTTCCAAAATGCAATCAGTGCAATTTCCATCATAAGGGAGCCTTCCGGGAGCTGCATTGTAAGAAATGCAACCGAAAGAATCACACAACCAAATATTGTAGAACTTATCCACAACAGAATCGTCAGCCAAACAAAAACAACAACAACCACAACAACCTTAACAACAACACTAACGATGAGACCAGTCACACCTACTATGGGTGTGGGGAACCGGTCACTTCAGGCGCAATTGCCCCAAGGCTAACAATCAAGGAGCAGAAGGATCAGGAAGGGTCCTGACCTTGGGTCAAGGCGAAGCAGTCCAAGACCCGACAGTTGTTACTGGTACGTTCCCACTTAACAACTATTTTTCTTGCGTCTTAATCGATAGTGGAGCTGAGCGAAGCTTCGTTAATAACAAATTCAAGCACTTACTAAGACAACAACCCCAGAAGCTAAACGAAGCCTTCATGGTGGAGATGGCTAATGGGAAAAACCGAATTAACCTAGGATATTTATGTAGAGTACACCTTAACACTAAACAACCATTCATTTCAAATAAATTTAATGCCAGTAAATATTAGGAGTTTTGATGTGATAATCGGCATGGTTGGGTTAAGCCCCCACTGTGCTGATACTATGTGTCGTGAGAGGGTCGTTTGCCTTCACCTTCCCAATCACGAAACTCTAATAATCCATGGTGATAAACCTGGCGCCAATGCTCGTCCTATCTCGTGCATCAAGGCATAAAAGTGCCTGCACCAAAAGAACTACGTTTTCCTCGCTCATGTTGTAGATAAGACCAAGGAAGAAGTAAGCATACAAGGTATTCCAGTAGCATGAGATTTTCCGGATGTATTTCCCGAAGAACTTCTGGGAATATCCCAGGAAGACAGGTCGGATTTCGAATCGACCTCATACCGGGAACCACATCAATTGCCAATTCACCCTATAGGTTGACTCCCGCCGAAATTCAGAAGTTATCCAGACAATTCAGAATGTGCAGCGATTTAAGCAATTGAATATGCTCACTATCAAAAACCGATACCCACTTCCTCGGATTAACGACCTATTTGACCAGCTTCAAGGAGCTAGTTGCTTCTCCAAAATAAATCTAAGATCCGGTTACCATCAGCTCCGAGTCCGGGAAGAGGACATTCCAAAAACTGCTTTCCAAACTGGTCGCGACCATTTCAAATTCGTTGTGATACCCTTCGGTCTAATGAATGCTCCCACGGTATTTATGGACCCTACCAACCGAGTTCTCCCAACCATTCCTAGTCAGCCTTTTTAATTATTTTCATCGATCACATACTCATCCGCTCACGAAGCAAGAACAAAACACAGTCAACACCTATAACCGGCTTGGGAGACATCGAAGCCGGAGAATACCGCGAAGGAAGCACTGCGTGGAACGGATAAAACTCTCGAAGTCAAAAAGGCGAAGCATATTATTACAAAAGTTGGATTAGGCGCTAACTGGATGATCACCATTAGGTTAACCAAATCTACCCATTTCCTGCCAATAAAGGAATCATACAAGACGGAAGGATTAACTCGAACCTATATAAAAGAGATCGGGAGACTTCATGGGGTATCAGTATCTATTATCTCGGATCAGGATAGTGGATTTACTTCAAGATTTTAACAGTCACTCTAGAAGCTATGAGAACACAGCTAGACATGAGCACTTCTTACCACCCTCAAACCAATAGCCAGAGCGAGCGGACCATTCAAACGCTAGAAGACATGATCCGAGCCTGCGAAATCGATTTTGGAAAGTCATGGGATAACCACTTGCCCTTGATTGAATTTTCATACAACAACAGCTATCACACAAGCATAAGGGTTGCTCCTTTTAAGGCCTTATATGGTCACAAATGCAGATCACCTCTCTGTTGGGCTGAGGTGGGTGATACCCAACTGGCAAAAGGGCAGTCATCGGACAGCACCCTTACAGAACCAGAAATCATTCGAGAGACTACAGAGAAGATAATCCAAATCAAAGCCCGACTCCAAGCGTCGTGTGACCGACAAAAGAGTTATACTAACAAACGACGAAAACCTCTGGAATTCCAAGTCGGAGATCAAGTGCTATTGAAGGTCTCTCCCTAGAAAGGGATGATCCATTTTAGGAAACAGGGAAAAGCTAAATTCGCGATATATCGGACCGTTCGAGATTCTTGCCCGAATTGGTCCAGTAGCTTATAAGCTGCAGCTAACTTCGGGGCTCAGCAATGTACACCCCGTGCTCCATGCCTCGAATTTGAAGAAGTGCTTATCAGATAAAACTCTTGTCATTCCTTTAGGAGATATCGAAATAAACAAGAATCTCTTGTTCGTTGAGGAACCGGTAGAGAAAATGGATAGAGAAGTGAAGCGTACGAAACAGAGCCACATTCCGATTGTGAAGGTTCGATGGAGCACAAAATGTGGACTGGAATTCATATGGGAACGCGAAGACCAGATGAAGCAGAAATACCCTCACTTATTTCCTCATTCATGATCCTACATTTGGAAAGAATTTCGGGACGAAATTCCCTCTAACGGGGGGATGATGTCACAGCTGGCATTTTTGCTAGGAAATTCTATTCTCATGAAACCATCATCTATTGTAAGGCTTGTACTCTAAGTGAAGTGAATACTACACTCTATGCTCGTTCAAATACATCTCATATGGGCAAATAAGGGCTGGAAACCCTAGAAATCCCGGCTCAAGTTCATTATGGACTAGGACTTTCTTGTTGGGCCTAAGGGACCAATAAATCATCAATTCATCAAATCTATAACATTTTTGGACCATTTGGGCTTAGAATGATTTATTCTAACCCTAATGGGCCTTATTGGGCCATAACAACTCCAATTAACCTTAATGGACCTTAAACCCATTCCTTTTTACCATATTGGGCCGTGAATCTCCTCAAGAGCCCAATGGGCGTAAAAATAATTATTTGGGCCTCATGATTTTGAGTTAAGTCAAGTAGTGGCCCAAACTATTCCACTCCTTTCCTTCCTAGCCCAATTTCTTGGCCCAAAACAAAAAAAAATATATAGATAATGAATGGAAGGAGGTTGATTTAAACATTGCCAACACATGATTATCTAGCATGTACCTAGATAATCACATGCATCTTGACACTTATTACCCTTCATGAAAAACTCCTTATCTCTTCTCCCTCTCTTCTTCTAACCCTTGGCCGAAACCCCACCACTCCACCTCCATTTTTTTCTCATTTCAAACTACTTCAAACTCTCTCAAGAACTCCTTCATCTTCCTCTAAATTTTCGAGTTTTGGTGTGTAGTTTCAAGAGGATCTTCATATAGATCATCATCTTTGGTAAGTACTTACTTAGATATATGATTTAACTTCTTGATCTCTTCAAAGATCTCCCCTTACACCCATATTTTTGTGGATCATGTTCTTAGAACCATCTAAGTTCAAGATCTACTCAAGAAAGCTTGCTAGGATCAAAAACCTTCTTCCACTTCCTCATCAAAACCGATCCATCACCCCAACGTGAGTTCATACCCCCTATTTTTGAGTTTTGCTTTGTTTTGGGGGAGAATACAAGTTGTGTTGTGTAGATCTATGTGTGTATGCATGAATATGTGTGTTTTTCATGATTTATTTGGTGGTTATGTGTTATTTACTTCCTAAATCTAAAAGTATGTTAAGAATATTAAGTTTATCACTTGGATCTACATGAAAACCTTGAGAAAAGTATGTGTTATCACATATACACTTAAAATAGTAAAAATGAGTGTTGTGTTCCAAGATCTATAAATTAAACTCAAAAATCAGCTTTTCATAGGAAAGTTTTGGTCCAATCTCGAACTGTTTTGACCACCTAAATGATAATATTTTTCAAAACTGTTTTACATGCAATACGCTCAGGTTTCTACCTTTAAAATGACTACTCTCACGTTTTCATACGATTTTTCTACAATTTTGGGCGGATTTTACAAAACTGTCTATCAGATTTGAAATAATTTCGGACCAGCCTATGAAGGTGAGCAATTTCACACTTGTTAGAAGCCATTAAAAATTATGAGAAATATTGTGAACAAAGTAGACAAAATTTCCAATCTTCCAGAATTTACGGATCCAAATTTCGACTTACGATGATTTTTCTACAAATTTTCCAACAACTAGGTCGGAAAAGCCCAAAACCAGAAAAATGTATATTTTCAGAAAAATCAAGCCAAAAATGATATTTTTAACAAAAATGGGTTTAAAATGTTATTTTTACCACAAACTAGTCATCAACACAAGTTTTGAACAAAATTGAGACTAAAGTGTTATTCTTACAAAAATTGGGCCTTAATTGTAAATTTTTGGCTTATTGGGCCAAGAACGTCATTTCTACAAAAAGTGGGCTTTTATGCTATTTTAGTAAATACTTGAACCAAAACCAACGATAAACTAACCAACGGATTAATTTGATCATTTTCTAGGTTATTGGGCCTTAGTGGACCATTTTTATGTGTGATAGGTCCTGTATACTATTTATATGTTTATTGGGCCTCATTGACCCATTAACATGTGCGACGGACCTTGGATACTATTTGTGTGCTATTTCGGCCTGTAAATACCTTACATGTGAAATGGGCCTTAGTTGTCCTTTCATATATATTTGGGGCCATGTTATATAATCTCATTCCAATTGGGCCTTGAAATGATTTACATGTTTAGCGATGCCTTAGTGGTTTACTTACATGGTTCATTGGGTCTGGAATGAGATTATACCTTTCTTCGCGTAAATTCGATTAAGGATCTAGTGAGTTTTATCGGTTGACACCTATTAAGTGTTCGATCGTATCCTGTAGTTATAATCATAGTCTCTTGGAGGGAGAGCGGGGATTTGTGTATAGATCTATACGGGGATGACACCCCATACCTGAGCAGTTCGCTACAGTTAGACTAACTCAGTCTAGGGTGACGAAGACCTTATAATCAAAACTGGCGTTCAACAATGCCAAGACAGGCGAAATTGTCATTATTTAGTATGGTTATGATGGCTCACTTAGAGAAATTAACGTTATGAAGTTTATGGAAGACCATTCTCTTTTCTTTTGGATTACTCGGAAACATTCTCGTACTGGTACTCAACCTCGGGGGTTGGTATGACAGCTTTCTCTTTTACAGATAACATCGGGTTGGCTGGAAACATTCTCTATACATGCTCTTTACATTCTCTCTACATTCTCTTTACCATTTTAGTCAAATAAACAATAACATACATGCATTAATACAAGATCTAGCACAAACATAAAAAACAATTTTTCAGAAAATATAGGATTTTCTGGTGGTTTCAAAGTTATACAAATCATTTTCACAAACATGCTTATGAACTCACCAACATTTTTATGTTGACCTTTTTAAATTAACTTGTATTCTCAGGAAACCGTTGAAGCAGGATGAACGAAACAAACTAATGGATATTGTGTTATATTTTGTTTCATCATACTATGACTATTTTGGCATGTAACATTCAAATACAATACTCGATGTAAACAATGAATGTTGTTATATTACATGTGTGATGATGATGATGTTATGTTTCAATTATATACTCTGTAATGATACTACAATGTTGAAAGTCACACCAAACCCCCGGACGTTTCCGCCATCTGGTTCGGGGGTGTGACATTGTTTTAGTTTATGTGATTAGCTAAGTTCTTGAAAATTGTTGATATGAATTATTTTCATTTATGAGTTTGATCTTGTTCATAGAAAAATTACTTGATTATTGTGTTAATTGGTAATTTGATCTTAATGGTTTTTATGAACTCCATAACTTGTCCTTAAGTTATGGAAAATGAAGAGTTTTTTTTAAAGTGTCATTAAAAGTCATAGGTTATGAAAATGGAAGAGTCTCTAATTTTAATGTCATCATAAAATGTTTTTTATGTCTTCCATAACTTGTCCTCAAGTTATGGAACTTTAAAAGTTTTTCATAAAAACCATATTAAACTCATAAGTTATGGAAACCAAAAGTTTTTGAATTGTTCAAAACTTGCCCTCAAGTTTTGGAATTTGTAAAGTTTACCCCCATGAATACTTTAGTTCCAAGTTAAACCCTTAGAATTGTAAAAGTTAAATTCAACTCTTATACTATTATAATATTAATAGTTAATAGTTATATATATATATATATATATATATATATATATATATATATATATATATATATATATATATATATATATATGTATAAGAACAAAGTCAGTCTTACCGCTAGTAGGCCTCATTCTCGAAGCCAGTCTATAAGGGGGGTATAAGGTTATTGCCTATAAAATGGCAGTTTAATGGGTGTCCACTCTCACCCACCGCTTCCTTGACTGGTGGAGGGTCGTTAGCCGAACGGGTTTGACAGGAGTATAATTCTCCCTTCATTAAAAGTATTAATGATAAATACTAAGTAACTAAACACTTATGAATTCCCAATCTTAGTTACTTAGGAAAATGTGAATTTGGTGCTAACCCATGAAATTACACTTTGCACTTTGCTTAAGTCGATTAGTGGAGCGTGTGTGGTTAACCGGCACACTAACTTGATTTAACAAGGTAGGAAAAGGGTAACTTAATGTTTAGCATAGGATCGGTGGAGCGCGTGTGGTTAACCGGCACATCGATTAAGTGATAAATATTAAGCGTACCAAGTATATTTGCCTGGTTATTCTCACCTTGTTTTGTGATCCTCGGCATCCCAGTCACAAAACTTGAGAGGGCACAATCGAGATTGAAACATGTCATTGAAAAGTTCAATGAATCTCAAAAGATCTAGGAGTTTCAAATCCAAGTAAAACCTAATAAATTATTTCGTTTTTCATGGTGGAAATTGGTGAATCGTGATTCGCCTACCTTCAAATATTTTATAGCTTGGATTACGGCATCCCTCTTCCAAGTTATAAAATGTTGTGTTGGGTCCTAGCCTTAATATTTAATATTGGGTGTTATATTAAGGACTTAAATCAACTAACTTGAATATCTCCCATTGTAGATGTCTGGTTCAGACAACTATGATCTTCCCAAATCCCATGGAACAAGCTTTCCTAATGAAGATGATATCCCGCGACTGGTTCATGGAAATATTACTTCTCTTCCTCCACCTCCTCCAATTATTCTCCCTAACCCACAAGCTCGGAGACTTGAAAAGTTCAAGATCACACAAGCCCTTCTTGCAATGAAACATAAAGATGGAAGAACTGTGTGCACTCATGTCTTAGGAATGAAGTCACACATTGACAGGTTGAGAATGTTGGGTGTCATTGTCCCAAGGAAGTTGGCTATTGATTGGGTTCTTCAGTCACTTCCTGAGTCGTATAGTGAGTTCATTAAGAACTACTATGTGACAGATCACGACATGACCCTTATTGATCTTACCTATTTACTTGTTGCTGCTGAATCAGAAATGTTTTGGCCCACTGGAAAAGTAAACATTGGTGGAAGGTCTATTTCTCAAACTTCCATGGACATTGACAATGGTAACATTGGAAGTCCAGAAAAGCATTCTCTTCCCAATGGAAATGGATCGGCCTTGGTCAACCCGGTTGACCAAAAGGTAAAGAGAAAGGATAAGTCTGTATGTCTTTATTGTCGAGAGAAGGGACATTAGAAGTGAAGCTGCCCTAACTACCTGAAGTATCTGAGAGAAGGAAGAATTAAAAAATTTGACTCTGCTTCAGGTAAGTCCACTATCTAACTCTGTTAAGTTCCTAATTGATGATTCTTAATACAAAATGTGACTCGGTTACATTTTGGTGTTTGGCAGGATCAAGCAAAGGGAAGGAAGCTTAAAAGAAGAGTATGTTGAATCTGATCGCGAAGATGGATTTCAATCGCATGGTTCGAAGATTGGATTCTTGAGCTACTTCTTAGGAGTTATGATAGTTGCTAGGAAATATGTAATAGCATAAGTTTTCATTTAAAATTTCATTGTAAGTAAAAGTTTTCCGCATTTTATAAATAAATAAACATTTGTTTTACTTTATTTTATATCTCCTTGCAATGACTTTTATGGAAAATTGATGTTTGTATGTTTCTAGCAATAATGGAAATGTGAATTTGATTCTTTTATTTGTGGTAGTTTCTAAATTTACTAAACAAGGAAAGATTCTCATCACCCAAGTTTTCAATTGGACCGAAACTTGGAATCATGCAAGTTGTATGATGAATAAGAATTTTCATCATTGGAAAATTAAGACTAATTCCTTGTTCACATGTATATGTGAGTCAAGTGAAGGACTAAGGGATCGAGTACACATTCTTGTGCACTGGTCAAGTCCACCACAAAGATCCATAAGACTATTCGTCATGATTTACTAAAGTTTAGTAAATATGGTTATACTTACAAGTTTAAGTATAATTCTGAAACATTGGAAAAGTTTCAGTGTATGACAGAACGAATGAGAAGAATCAAATTTGGCAGAAAGATAAAAGTTTCTCAAATCTGAAAAGATGGGAGAGTACTTTAGTATCATGTTTTATGATCATCTTAATGATTGTGAGACAATATCACAATTCATCCTCTAAGGACATCTTAGTGCATTCTTATGGCTAAGAAGAGGAGTCATGAATTGTTGAAATGGTTAAATCAAGAAGATGAGTCATACTTAGTTCCAAAACAAGTCTTAGAGTCATACTCCAAGATTGTAACTTGAGTGACACATCTTAAAGAAGGTTTATTAACACTAGTCAAATGTAAGAGTAAAATGTGTCCTACTCTTATACATTTGAAATTGGTAAGTTGCGATGTTTTGGATAAAACAGAGACCAACTAAGGCCAATTGTGTGAAGTGTTTGTCTTGATAAAAATCCGGACTATCTCTTGAATATTTGTTTGACAAGGCATGGTACTTGGCAAGAGAGTCTTATATGTCAAGAGGACAGTGGGAGCCTAAAAGATTCTAAAAGAGTTTCAAGAACTGATCAAGAATAAAACCTGTAGTTTATCACTAGCACACGACTTGAGGTTTATAACCTATCGTGTTGACATATTACTATTTTTGTGCCCATTCTAGTTAAAGTTGGATTTGAATATGAGTTCTGAGAATTCTCAATTGGTTGCATAACAAATTGGAATCAATGGCAGGCCCTCGTGCTACAGGTGGCAAGAATTTAAGATTGCACAAGTTCAGTCCATATGAGTTTGGATTTGTCACTAACCTTGTCTTGTGATTATGGTTTCTACAAATTCACATGGATAGGAACTCATACACCATAAAATCTAAGTATCATAAGGTTTCTCTCCAATCCATGAAAATAATGGTGAGGAAACGCTTTCACTAAGTATATTTTAAGTAGATAGAAATTGTGATATTTGCATTCTCAAAGTCGTTAGTGGCGCATGTGTGGTTAACCGGCACACTAACATGGACTTGTGAGAAATGGCAATCTAAGTAAAAGGTGTATGATTTTGATAAAGTTTTATCAAAGCATCTCGTATCAGCAATCTAAACTGTGGTAAGAAAGTCAATAAAGTATTGATTTCTAGAAGTCCAGCTGATTTCTAAGTACATGTCAAAGCTAGTGGGAGCATAAGTGTTATGCTAACAATTATCATGTTAGTGGGAGCATGATAATTATGGTAAGTGTTGCAAGTTAGCAATGTTAATTATAGAAAAACAAAAGTTCAATTGGGAAAAGTTGTTTTGCTATAATTAAGGGAGAGGAAATTATACTTCATTTTAATTCTAAAAGCTTAGATTGAGGTTTTAATACAACTCTTATTTAGAAGTGATAGTCAAAATGGGAATATGGAAATGTTTCCATAGGTGGAAGTTATTCATTAAATCTGTGTAAGATTAGAAAACTTAATGCAAGAAGGATGTTCAAAGCAATGTACTTTGAATTTGAGACTTCGTTTCCATGGAATGATCTCCATTGGAATACTTTGTAATTTTTGTTGCCAAGTCTTTGTGACTTTGTGCATAGTCATTACGAGAGGATCAATGCATATAAGTTTAAAATCTAACAGATTTCGGTAAATAGTAGGAATTTGGAATTCTTACATTTACGATAAGGATTTGGGATTGTGAATTGAGAATCATTGGAATTATCTTCAATCGATCTATTTCACAAAGTAAAAGATCATAGACAAACTTAATGTGCATACTTGGTGTATGGCATAACTAATGTTTGGACAAACATAGTGTGCATACTTGGTGTATGGCATGACTATTGTTTGGATAAACATAGTATGCATGCTTGGAGCATGGCATGACTATTGTTTTGATTCAAGTATAAAGTTGATTAGTTGAAACATTATACACTGAATAATATGTAATCAATATGGTGATAAATAAAAGGTGTTCTATTTATATTCATAAGTTCTGAGACCATATTGGATTCGATTATTCTTGTGTTTCACTTTGCATGTTTTGACTTCCAGAATAACTAGGTCATTCTTCCCGAATGACTAAGTTATTCAAACCATCCACAGTCGATAATACGTTGGAAGTAGGTATTAAGGCAAGACTGTCATGAAGTTGGTTTGTAGATGTCCAAGGTATTGGACATAGCAAGAGTTGCTACAATATTCATGAGTGCTCATAAGTTCTGAGTATTAGATTCAACCCACGCTCATTTGAATCACTTCATGGATTTTATCACGAGTGATCATGAGACGATAATATCTTATATTCTTCAAACCTAGAGATATGATTTGTTGACTATGAGTTGGTTATACATTGATTGCACAAAAACGCATTGGTAACTCGATGTTATAAACCGTGCCTTTGTGTATGATTCATCAAGTAGTAGAACAAGCATATGAGTCAAATTTTATCCATTCCTTTTACCCTTGTAGGGATAAACGTGATATATGTGGGCCCCTCGATGATTTAGTGATGACACCCCTAAGTGCTTGGCCAAGCCTGGACTGATCTGATTTGTTTAATTAGTCGGTCGTCATAAATCGAAAATCGGGAAACAACAGATGGACAGAGAGAATGATTATAATCCATGTCTCAGTCCATATGATATCTATAATGGAGGAATATATGATCCCTTATCTAATAGACAAATCATTTGACTAGGTCAGAGTTCGGCAGCGGCTTTAAGAGCTACGATTGCTAGTCGGGTTTTGGAGTCATACGCAATAATAGTTTTAGACTTATCCAAGTGGGAGACTGATGGATTAGTGTCTAAGCCCATAACTATAATTGGTATGTACTTGACCCAATTTGGCATGGTCCATTTGGGTTGCATGGCATCGGAACAATTGGATAGACAAAATGAGAAAAAGGATACTAAGTGATTTATATTAATATATTATAAGTTCTAATATATTAATATGAAATCATATTATTTAATTAGTATTGATCAAGAATTAATTTAGAATTAATTTAGTGATCAAAAAGGAACTAATTAAATATGGACTCTTATATATGTGGTGGGCCAAGTTCATTTAGGTTGGGCTAAGCTTTCATGGATAGTCCATGGAGTGTTTAACCCATGGATCCTATGGAAATGAAAGGTCAAGGGTATTAGGGTTTACATGAATGTAACTCTAATCCTCCACACTATATAAAGAGGTCCCTAGTTCATGAAATGAGCACTAGTGTGTATACACAAGAGGGAAAAACCGATTTGGTGCAAGTATCCTTATTCTCTAGTTATTTCAAGGGTTCTTGGTGTTGTGTGAACCATTTGAGGTGCAACACTTGAGGCACTAGGCTCTGAAAGGTTCAAGACTTCAAGCTTCATCAAAAGGTATGTCATTCTACTAGATTATTGTATTGTATATACTTCATTGTATGCTAGTTAGGATGAAACCTTGGAATTTTGAATATTTGCATGTATAATAGAGAAAACATAGATTCAAGGTTTGTAGGGTTGCATGTACACCATAGGAGTGTTAGAATGCTCAAATCCCATCAGTTCCGATATCACATCATCCGGAACAAACCTGCATACCGCACCATCACTGATGTTGACTTTCATGCAATGAATCCGAACGATGTCCTTACCATTGCTGCTCATCTCTGGAGTCTTCAAAGAGATGGCATAAGCATGGGTGCTTATCACACAACCTTAGGCTTTCTCAAGGACTATGTCGCAGAATTTTGTCGACGCGACTATGAGTTGGCTCACTTGTTCGAAACTGAAGACTTTGTTGCCAAGATCGAATATGTACTTCTGGAAGCTGAACTGCTAGCTAAAGGTCCTATTGATGATCCGGTTCTAGGGTTTGTGTACAAGACAAAGAAGACAAACAAAAAGGAATTTTTCCGAGTCCTTGACAAACACCTAGTTCCAACAAAAGCCCTCAAGAAGTTCATCAGTCGACCATCCAGATCCGAAGCTCCTGAACAGGTCAAAGAAAAGTTTGTAAGTCAATTACAATGGTATGTTGAGGTCAGATATTGGTTGTTCAGAGCTTACACGTTCATCAAGGAAGAATCAAACTAATCTCACTTGATTGCTAAGTTCACTTAGGGGGAGATTGTTGGAACCGGAAAGGGAATTTCTAGCAATCCCAATCCGAAGTCAGTCAGAGTTCTGAAATGAATTAGTTGGTATCCGGAATTGAAGCTTTGCGCCAGCATTACTGTTGTATCTGGACTTGAAGATTTGCTCCGGATGAGAAGATTAGTGAAGGCATTCCAGAATGGACTATATGTCCAGAATGTTTGTCTATCCGAATCAATGTTTTGTCTTTGTGCATTTATTGTCACTACTAGAAAAACAATCTTTTACGACGCGTAATGCGTGTCGTAAAACGCTCAGACGACACGCAAATGCATGTCAAGGAAGGCCCTGTCATAACGAAAGACGACACGCTTTTGCACGTCGTCTATTTACGATGCGCATTCACAACGCGCAGCTACGACATGCAATGCATGCCAAGGAAGACACTGTCATAAAGAAGACGACACACATTTGCGTGTCGTAACCTTACGACGCACATTTACGACTCGCACATTCTTGCATTTTAACCAAACAAGGCCTAAACGCATGAAATAGCAACTTATTCTGCAAGAAATAGCAAAGTACATTGCAATTTCCTACACTTACACAATGTGGCAGGAATTGGCCCTAAAAAAGTATCAAGGTAAAGATATAAGCTCACTAAATTTGTCAAATTTCCTAGATCATTTGGAAATGGGTCGCTTATGCTATTTTTGTATAATTCCCTATAGAAAACAATGAAGAAACATCATGAAAATTGATTCTAGTTTCTAACCCTTAAACATTGTATTTGACATTGATCCTGTAATGTACATGATACAGGAATAGACAGGGGTGTACAAGAACCTTTTGCAAGAGGTTTCACAAAGAGTAGGGGCATCATTACCAACATATATAACTTTTAGGTCAGGCCTGGGGCATTTGCCCATGTTCACATGCACTGTAGAATTAACTGGTTGTACCTCTACAGGTGAACCAACCAAGAATAAGAAACAAGCTGAAAAGAATGCTGCCATATCAGCTTGCTCATCTCTCTAACTTTGTAAGCCATATAATCATTATATATATAGAAACTGGGTTTATAAAAAGATCTACTT
This sequence comes from Lactuca virosa, assembly GCF_052849685.1. Taxonomy (NCBI): domain Eukaryota; kingdom Viridiplantae; phylum Streptophyta; class Magnoliopsida; order Asterales; family Asteraceae; genus Lactuca; species Lactuca virosa. Next base: position 487,135,137 of record NC_136429.1, read on the forward strand.
ACTTTTTATTACCTAACGTTTAGTGACTCAGCAAACAGAAAGTTCACCGATGCAAAAAGGGATGCTGGAGGAGCAGGAGCATGTGATTGTAGCTCGTTCTTTATATAAATTTAGATTAAAGGCAAGAATGTCGAATATACCCGTTGACCATTAGCTAGTTCACCGCTTAATATTTGAGTCATGGAGGATGCCGAATTGATTGTGTCCTGTGAACAATCAAAAGGGTAAAATAGTAAATAATGATTACAGAAAGAACAAAAAGGAAGGCCATGACTTTTTCGTTTTTAGTTTTTAGTTTTATCCTCAAAGCAATTACTAGAGGAAAATGAGTTGACTCGGTTTGCTGAAGAGCTGCAAGTGTGTGTTCCAGCATTCCCTTTTTAAATGACGCATCTACAGAACTCTCCATAAATGACTTATTTGATCAAACAACCTGAAGTTGTATACAAAAGAAAATTTGGACCAAAAACACAATGGAATCAAGAAAAAACAATCTCTTATTATTGACAATTGACCATTCACACACACACACACACACACACACACACACACATATATATATATATATATATATATATATATATATATATATATATATATATATATAATAGAAAAGTTTGAGGGTCGTGAATAATTTATGTATTGTTTTTACCGTCATCTAAAGTATAATGTGCGAATAACCAATATGTAATGATTATTTTTTTGCTTTAAATGCATGAATTTTCTAAAGGATATTATGTTGACAACCAAAAAAATAAAGTGGAATGCTATAAATGAGTGAAAACTTTTATAAGTATTGTCATGTTTAGCTGTACATATAAAGTGTAACATATGGAAAAAAAATAAAGTAATTATATGCAAGAACATACTCCACTTCTTGCCATTTGAACGCTACTTGGAGATTCTACTGTAGCTATTCTAGAAAACGAATTTACATAGACTAAGTGCTTCCACCTGTATTCAAGAAAAAAAATATCAATGTGAAATATGTAAAAATGTATTTAATGAAAGAGGAATAAGTTAATAACATACTTGTTTGTAAGGCGATATGCATCCGGACATGGATGAAGAATTGTGGCTGCATCAACAGATAGTCCACTCTCCAAAAAAAAATGAGATGAAGTACTGAATTTCACTGCCTAATTCCATACTTGATGGAAACTCCACAACCACCATGAAAAACCATTATTGAAGTACCATCAAAATCCGAAACTGAAGCTCCCTTTCCTAGCTTGTGTAGTACTAATAAAAATTAGATAAAATGGTTGTAAAATGTAAAGGAAAAAAATTCTCACACGACACAAATATTTTGGTTTCATTTGTCTATAATTATGCAAAAAAAAAGATTAAAATGGCAAAGAGACAAATTATGATAACATGCAAATTTTAAATAATCATGAATTAACATAGACATTTTGTTCCCTCATTTTTGTGTAAAATCCAATACACAACAAAATGACCAAAAACCAATAATCCAAATTAAAATGCTATAGTTGCGACAAAATTTTATAAAAAAAAATAAGCATAACCAAGGAACTGATGGCTATCCATATTAGTCGTAATGAAAAGAAATATAAGCAGGATGCTATAATTAACAATTCACTAAAAGTACGTTGCTAGATAATGCATTGATTAACCCTTTTCGATTATAGTAAATATGCACTTTCTGAAAGATTACCAACCTCAACAACAAGAAGAGCAGCTTGAACAACATAGTTACATGTGGATCTTCAAGCACCTGCTTGAACTTAGTAGCCAAGAGAAGCTCATGGATTATGGTCGTTGACCTGACCATCTAAACATTTCTCAACCACGTTGCTGCTAAATTTCTGTGGAGAGTACAATGTCGTTATTCTTGCATGTGGATAATGCTCCATCCACTCACGGACTGAAGCATCAACATTTTTATGCTACATTTGTTCCTAAATAATTCTTGATATTGACTTGGAAAACAAAAATCCAATTCCTATATTTAGAAATTAATGTGTTAAATGAATGGAATCATGTAAAATTTTATATAAATTGCTCAAAATCACCTCGATAAATGTGACATCCCCTAATTTCTCGGCCAAAAAAGACCGATTTAATTTATGCTTTTTAAAATAAAATCAGAGAAATCTTTTTAAAAGATGTTGCGGAATTGGTCCCCAAACCAAAACATGATAAAAGTTTGTCGAAACCTTTCTTTAAGAATTATATAATCTCCTTTTATATCAAAACCTCGGGATGTCATGTTCCGATACAGATCAAAAGCATAAACAAGACATTATAAGCCTTACAACAGTCATTTATAACTACTGGCCTATAATCCAAAAATCACTCATCATCATCATCCGACTATGCTCAGGGTCCACTACCTATAATATAAAAAGCTGAGTGGGTCAGGCTTGGAAGTCTGGTGAGCATATAGGGTTTTCAACCCACAATAAATAATAAACTCTTTAAGTTTATCAATCAACAAATAAGTTATCAATTTCATCAACCAAAAACAACCCAAATTACCCATTCCCGTTATCCTCACCTTACGTCCCTAAAACAACTATCACAAGGGACCTAGCCTAAGGATTTTCATTAGGGGTGACAACATTGCTTCGGGGGTTCCTCAGCAATTTATGTCAAATAAGGCAACCAAAGGGGGTGACAACACTGGTTTCCTCAGCAATTTATGTCAAAGAAGACAACCTATCACAAATCAACAAATAAGGTGACAACATTGCTTTCCTCAGCAATTTATGTCAAATAAGACAACCAATAGGGTGACAACATTGCTTTCCTCTGCAATTTATGTCAAATAAAACGATCACTGGGGTGACAACATTGCTTTCCTTCAGCAATTTATGTCAAATAAAACAAACACCTGGGTGACAACATTGCTTTCCCTCAGCAATTTATGTCAAATAAAACAAACACCAGCGACAACATTGTTTGCCTTCAACAATTTATGTCAAATAGGCACGAAGTCACATCGTCGCCAAGGTTTATACAACAGGCACTAAGTCCATAGCTGCCAACATACTAAATCCGTAGCTACCAACGTACATCTATACTATACTAAATTCATAGCTACCAACGTACATCTATATTGTACTAAATTCATAGCTACCAACGTACATCTATACTGTACTAAATTCATAGCTACCAACGTACATCTATATTGTACTTCTATCCCTCATACTTTATCTACCCATGTTTTAGCCAACATATTTGAAGATAAAATATATATACATTTTAAATCATTTTAAACATGTATAAAACATTCATTCAACATCAATCTCCAATAAACAAACAACATATATACACATAGCACGTATTTTATATAAAATACTTCATATCTATGTGTAAGATGAAACTGACTACACACTCACCTGATTTAATGAAAATCGGGCAGCAATTCGTTTCCTAAAACGATCGTTTCTAATAAAACCGGGAGTTTTATTGAGAAACCGGCTCTGCGAAAGGTCGGGCTTCAAAATAGAAAAGATAAATTTTCTCGGTCTTCGGGAACTTCGGAACGTATTTCGGGCTTTAGAAATGATACCGGGACTTCGGGGGAAGTCAAAATGATAAAAAAGATGAAAAATGGGTGAAAAGTGGCAAATTTCGGATTCTACCTGGGAAGTATCGCAGCCACTACTATATATAGTAGTGAGGCTTGGATCCGAACTGAGGAGGGAAAGGCATGCGTCTACGAGGCTCGGACCAGGTGACTGCTTCGACGAGGCTCGGATGCGAGGAGGCTAAGTGCCGGCTTCGGATTGGGCCAGCACCTCGGACACGGGGCATCAGCAGCGATGCGCGTCGGAAGTCCATTGGACCGCACCCTCGGTCGAATCAGCATGCGACACGCGAGTCGGGCACGAGCCAAGAATGCGAGGATCACGTGGCCAGCACCATTCCTTGCGAATTTTCTCGAAAATTGTGCCCATTCTTGTAACATCCATAACTTTCTCATACGGCTCCGTTTTTTACGTTCTTTATATGCACGTGTAGGTAAAATTATGCTCTACAACTTTCGTTTAGACTTCGTCGGCTAATTTTGACATTAATTTTTATATTATTATTTTTAACGGACCGGGACAGGAAATTCGTTAAAAATTCATAACTTCTTCATCTGACGTCCGTTTTCGTCTGTCTTTTTACCGTTGTGCTACAAATGACGAGACCTTCGATTCTTGTTTAGGTCGTGTCGGCTAAAAATCACTCGATCTAAAATTCGAGTTTTTAGCTCTCTACTGCTAAGCTGAAACTTCGAAAAATCATAACTTCCTCATACGAAGTCAGATTTGGGCGTTCTTTTTAGCGAACTTCTCGGTTTAACGAATACTATGAGTTTCGTTTAGATTACTAAGGATAAAAAGTAGTTTATCAAGAACTCACTTTTTACGACATTCGGCACCGTGCCGGTTTGTCGCGAAACTTCGACAGGTCATAACTTCTTCGTTATAACTCGGATTTCAGCATTCTTTATATATCTGTAATCCTTGTCATGACCACTACATCTTTCTTAATAAATATCGGCTTTATCTAATATTTATTTCCGACGCTCATTTTTAGTCTTAATTAATTAAATTCTAATAATTAAGCATAAAACACATAAACACACAAAATATTCACATAATTCTTTTTCATTTCTCCAAAATGAGTCACAAAGGTTAACCTAGACTATCATGTCAATATTAATGCCTAGCCTAGAAACACGGGCATTACAATAAATGTGTCTAAACTTCCACTCAACTCCATGGAGGACCTTGGCCAGTAGCTCTTGGTTGGACCTTTGCTGCATATAATCCTAAAATGGAGGTAATTTATGTAATTTAGTTATGTAAACTTTAACTACATATAAACTGAGCTAATTATACCAGAAAGAAAGATTAGAAATTCACATCATATAGGGTAAACACTTTTCTACAGCTCTCTTATGGGTATAGAGAATCCACCATTAACAAATATTGATATTAAGTTCAAATTTGCAAGGATACACATTAAAAGAAGAGAAAGAAAGCATTTAGTTGTTTCAATTAGTAAAAAATAGATTCTAAAATAATAAACACCCTCTATTACCCAAAAAGGAAGGCAGAAGCTAACAACAAATTAAGAGTTCATTTTTTTGTACTTTTTTAAGAAAATTTGGTCAAAATTAAAAAAAATTAGAAACAATTCAACATTAGGTATTAATCATACTTCTGGTGGTGGGAGAAGAGTAAGTTTTGCATAGATATCATTCTCCTTGTTGTATTATTTGAAGAATTGGGTCAAAAAATTAAAAATAACACAGATTATAACACTATATCCCTAAGACAAATCTAATTAACTATGTATTAAAGTAAAACAAAAAAACAAATCAAAATGTAGCAACGTAAATTATCAACAGTTCATAAATCTTTAATCGCTTCCATATACCAAAATAGTAAATTACCAATCTACAGATTCATAATTAGGGATATGGAACAAAATGATTAGGAACATATACCAGTCCTTCACAAAAATAAAAAACCAAACCCAGTCTTTTCGACATTTTATTTTGTATTTTATTCAAGTTCTTAAACAACACAAACATCTCATATTAATCATAATAAAGAATAAATGGTGTTTTTAATATGATAAAAGAAAACTTACATTGCTAAAACAATGAATTGATCTCGCTACAAGCAACAAAACAACAACAAAGATGCTCATGACGGTACCGCCAACCCATGTTGGAGACTTGGAGTCAAAGTCAAATATCTTGATTCTTCTGTCAACCTTGGAAAGGGAATGCTTTAGAGATAATAAGTAGATTGGATAGAAGCTTCAATCTGGTTCATGACTATTTTCTGTGATTCGGCTTCCAGTGAAGGAAAGAGAGGAGTACCCAGGGGAGTTAAAAGCCTGAAAAATATAACATCCTAACTTTACTAAATGTGTAAATGTGATCAGTAACATGTGCCTACAACTCTACAAGGATATAGAACCACAATTTGTACATATGGTATGACAAGTAACTTCAGCCCCACAGAATAAGACTGGAAGAATAAAAGGTTAATCACTGGATTAACATCAGACACGATTACCAATCATAATCGTTCTTATAAATTTCAGAGTTGAGGAATTCATCAGCTCTAGTTTTTTGCAAACTAGTTGCAGAAGGCATGCTGAATTTGGGAGAATTTCCTGTTCTTGATCCTGTGACATCAAATTTTTTATACAGTTATTGAAATATATGACAATAAATCAGTATCCACATGGCCAGGTAAGCTACACAAATCAGAGCAATTCATTAGGGATTTCCTATACATTTACTCCTTAATTTTAGATAATATATTACAAGATTTATTACTTAAAAGGATAAGAAAAGGTCATAAACTAATAATTTTGAAGCATCAGCAACTGAACTAAGAAAATTGTAACGACCCAAATTTTTCAAAGAAAATTTTCATTTTTAATTAATAAAACACATTTGCATAAACCATGAAATCCCAACATAATTGTTTTCAAATCAGTATTCATTACATCTTAATTAAATCATCAGAGTGTCCCCAAAAACATATCAGTGAAAAAGAGATAGAGTGCATGTCGCGCCATCATGCCTTGCTCTTGCCCTTGGGCTCAGATGTACCTGAAACAAATCAACACCCTGTAAGCGAAATGCTTAGTGAGTTCCCCAGAGCATACCACACACAATACACGTACACATATCCTGTTAGCTAATTAAAGCTACGCACATATCACATAAGCCATGCATACATAAAACCTGTAAGAATTCCATGGGCTACCCTACATGGTCTTTACCTAGGACTGCCATGGGCTACCCCACATGGTCTTTACCTAGGACTACCATGGGCTACCCCGCATGGTCTTACATCCAATGCCACGGGCTCCCCCCGAGGTCTTCCATGAAAAACACACATTCACAGACATACCAAAACACATAATGACTAACACATATATCATAATCACATAATGGGCCGGCCTTGGTGCCTTAGACCCATGGGTATGGTGAGAAAACTCACCTCTGCCTGCTGAATACAAAAGTTGTTCTCCTAACGGTCCGTAACCTCCCGTGTTGAATAATAATATTAAACAATATTAGGACTTTAATTAACCAAGGGAAACCCAAACTCCAAACCCTTCCATAAGGCCCAATTATCCATCCCTTGCTAATGGGCCCAAAGTCCAAGTCCAAAATCCTTAATGGGCCTCTTGGCCCAATAAAGCCCAATCAATATGTACATGGCCCATAACAGATGATAGGACTCATAATTCCCAGAATACACCATGCCCAATAATTAAATGAGGCCCTAATAGCTCAGAGGCCCAAAACAGATTCGGCCCATCTGTGATGCGTACACTCGTCGTACCATCCTAGTACGCGCAGCGTACTGGGGTCTTGGGACTACGCGCGGTGTACACTGGGTTACGCCCAGCGTACAACCAGTTTAAGCCCTTTCTCCATTAAGTGCTTAATACTCGTTTCCTTTACATCCAAAAGCCAGATTTAAGTTTGTTAAGACATCCTAAGGCATAAAGTTAGCAACTTTATGCCTTTAAATGCCTCATATACACCCAACACTTCCATTAAGACCTTTCCAAGGTCTTTAAACCATGCATGAGGCCAAAACTCCCATCAAGACTCAATTTTTATGGTTCTAAAGGATCAAGGGACCTCAGATCTGTCTTTCCCATCTACTGGAGTTGCTTAACTCACAATTGGAGGTCCAAAATCAACCAAAAGGACAAGGTAGATAACCCTAGATAAATCTATAGATTTAAGATGAAAGATCCAAGCTTTTTACCTCCAGAAGCTTTGCAAGACGACTAAGATGCAGGTTCTTGAAGCACCAACTCGTTCCAAGCTTGTTTAACCACCTCTTCTTCTTGGGATGAACACTAAAAGGGCCACAAATGCACGCTTTAAAGCTCAAAATGGTCTCACAAGTTCCTCTGGAGTGTAAGGACGTTCTAAAGCTGTGGAGGCTCTTTTGGGTTAAGTCCAAGGGACTTAAGGTCGCTTAAATAGGCCTCATGTCCGAAAATTAGGGTTTTGGACCCCTGGCATGTACACCTAACGTACTGTTGGTACGCCCAGCGTAGGTCCAGCTCCTCCGCGACCAGCCATGCATAGTACGCTAAGCGTACACTTAAGTACGCACAACGTACATAAGGGACCAATTATGCTAAAATATAAATTCTTGAGGGTTTCAAGTCATACCAGATTTAGGGTGTTACAACTCTCCCCCTCTTGAAGTCCGTAGCTGTAAACAGTTCGGGTAATGTGTTGGATTAATGTCTAAGTCCATAACTATATTTGGTATGTACTTGACCCGACCCGGCATGGTCCATTTGGGTTGCACTTCACTCGCACAATTTATATGGATAGTCTTTTGAGAATAGTATATTTATGATTTATATTAATATATTATAAGTTCTAATATATTAATATGGAATCATATTATTTAATTGGTATTGATCAAGAATTAATTTAGAATTAATTAAGTGATCAAAAAGAACTAATTAAATATGGACTCTTATATATATGGAATGGGCCAAGTTCATTTAGGTTGGGCCAAGCTTTCATGGATGGTCCATGGAGCTTTTAACCCATGGATCCTATGTAAATGAAAGGTCATGGGTATTAGGGTTTACATGGATGTAACCCTAATCCTCCATAATATATAAAGGGGTCCTTGGCTCACAAAATTGGCACAAGTGTGTGAAAATAAGAGTGGGTCGATTTTAGTGTGCATACATATTCTCTCAAGTTCTTCCAAGGTGTTTTGGTGATTTGTGATTCCATTTGAGGCTTCCACACTATTGGGGCTAAGCTCTTAAAGCTTGAAGACATCAAGCTACATCAAAAGGTATGTCATCTAACTATAACTTTGTAGTATAGGTGCTTCATAATATGCTAGTTAGGATGAAACCTTGGAATAGTTAATATTTGCATGTATAATAGAGAAAACATAGATCCAAGGTTTATAGGGTTGCATGTACACCATAGGAGTGTTAGAATGCTCAAAACCCAACAGTGGTATCAGAGCCATGGGTTGTTTTCTGTTATATTGATGTAAATGTTTTATTTTCAAAGTTGGAAAAAAAAGAAAAAAAAACATGACGTTTGTCAAATTTTAAGATAATTACTTGCTTTTGTGAAAAACTAATTATTTGTAAAATTTGAATCATTTGCTATATGAGTTGAATTAGGTCAAATTTAGTAAAAGGTAAAATGATATGATTATTTTATTAGTTTTAAAAGTTTGATCTAAAGAGTTTTTTGAAACCTCCATAAGTTATGGATATGAAAAGGTTTTTAAAAAAATTGATTCAAAGTTTTTTATGGAGTTACAAAACTTGGTCTTAATGTTTTAAAGAATTCCATAACTTGTTCTTAAGTTATGGAACATGAAAAGTTTCATAATAAAACAAGTATTTAACTCCATAAGTTATGGAATCCAAAAGTTTTCAAGAGTTACAAAACTTGCCCTCAAGTTTTGGAATTTGGAAAAAGTTTTTTTATGATAAAAAAAAAGAATTGAATTCTAAAACTCTTGGGGTTCATAACTTAAACAATTAATTAAATGGTTTTAATTTTGAATTTAATAATTGGAATTATGATGTTTTATTGAATAATTCAATTAACTCTTATGGACTTTATTAATAGATAATTAAAGTGTTTAATTAAGAGAGAATTAATAATTCCATAATGACATGGTTTAAATTTAATTAAATTAAGAGTATAGTTTAATTAATAGATTAAACCACCAAGTATTTTAAATGTCTAAAATACACCCTTATACTATTATAATATTAAAAGTTTAATATATTATATGTATAAGAGCAAGTCGTCTTACCATTGGTAGGCCTCATTCACGAAGCCGGTCTATAGGGGGGTATAAGGTTACTGCCTATAAAATGGCAGTTTAATGGGTGTCCACTCTCACTCACCGCTTCCTTGACCGGTGGAGGGTCGTTAGCTGAACAGGTAGGACAAGGACTATAATTCTCCCTTCATTATAAGTATAATGATAAATACTAAGTAACTAAACACTTATAAATTCCCAATCTTAGTTACTTAGGAAAATGTGAATAAGGTGCTAATCCATGAAATTACACTTTGCACTTTGTTTAAGCAATTAGTGGAGCGTGTGTGGTTAACCGGCACACTAACCTGGACTTAACAAGGTAGGCAAAGGGTAACTTATTGTTTATCATAGTATCGTTGGAGCGTGTGTGGTTAACCAGCACATCAATTGAGGGGTAAATATTAAGGGTACCAAGTATATTTGCATGGTTACTTCACACCTTGTTTTGTGATCCTCGGCATCCCAGTCACAAAACCTGAAGGGCACACTTGAGATTGAAACATGCCATTGAAAAGTTCAATGAATCTCAAAAGAATCTAGGAGTTTCAAAACCAATTAAAACCTAATAATACATTTCGTTTATCTTGGTGGAAATTGGTGAATAGTCATTCACCTACCTTCAAATATTTTATAGCTTGGATTACGGCATCCCTCTTCCAAGTTATAAAATAGTTTGTTGGGTCCTAGCCTTAATATATCATATTGGGTGTTATATTAAGGACTTAAATCAACTTTACGTGAATTTCTCCCATTGTTGATGTCTGGTTTAGACAACAATGATCTTGCCAAACCAAGCTTTCCTAATGAATATGACTTCCCGAGTTTGGCTCATGGAAGTCATACTTCTCTTCCTCCACCTCCTCCAATTATTCTCCCTAACCCACAAGTTCAAGGTCACTCAAGCCCTAATGGCAAGCAAGGTCTATGTGTGATCACATCTTAGAGATGAAGTCACATATTGACAAGTCGGGAGAGTTGGGTGTCAAAGTCTTGAGAAAGTTGGATGTTCAATCACTTTCTAAGTCACATAGTGAGTTCCTTTGGGACTACTATGAAACAGACTATGACATGAACCTTAATGATCATATCTATTTGCTTGGTGCTGCTGAATCAGCAATGATTTGGAACGATAGTAAAGCAAATTTGATTAGAAGATCAACTTCCCAAAAACATTATGGACAGTGACAATGGTGACACTGGAAATCCAGAAAAAGCATTCTCTTCCCAATGGAAAGGGATTGGCCATAGTCAACCCGGTTGACCAAATGGTAAAGAGAAAGGCTAAGTCTGAGATAGTCCCATTACCAAAGGGTCCATATGTTTATTTTGGCAAAGGAAGGGGCGTTGATTGCAAAGCTGCCAAATTTACCTAAGGATGTTAAAGTCAATAAGTTTGACTCTACATCAGGTAGAGCCCATTATCTAACTCTGTTAAGTTCTATTCTGAGATCCTCATTACATGATGTGACTGGGTCACATGTTGATGTTTTAAGAATCAAAGAATAGAGAGAAATCTTAAAGGAAGTATATGCTGATTCTGATCGCGAAGGTGGATTTCGATCGCATCAGAATTTTGAGCAGTTGCTTAAGAAGTTATGATATATTGCTAAGGAATAGATAACAACAATTTTATTTATTTGAAGTATCCTTACAATGGCATTTATGGAAAATTGTTGCTTATATGATTCCACTGACAGCAATATTGGAAAATGGATTTGATTCTTTCATTTGTGGTAGTGTCTAAATTTACCAAATCAGGAAAGTTCCTCATCACCTAAGTTTCAAATGGACCAAAACTTGGAATCAAGCAAGTTGAATAGTATGATGAATGAGAACTTTCAAGCATTGGAAAATCAAGACTAATTACTTGTTCACATGGATGTGTGAGTCAAGTGAAGGACTAAAGGGATCGAGTACACATTCTTGTGCACTGGTCATGTCCACCACAAAGCTCGTTAAGACTATTTGATTTACTAAAGTTTAGTAAATATGGTTATACTTACAAGTTTAAGTATAATTCTGAAACATTGGAAAAGTCTCAATGTATGGCAGAACGAATGGGAAGAATCAAATTAGGCAGAAAGATAAAAGTTTCTCAAATCTGAAAAGATGGGAGAGTACTTTAGTATCATGTTTGTGATCATCTTAAGGATTTAGAAATCATATCACAATTAGTCCTCTAAAGGTCATCTTAGTGCATTCTTATGACTAAGAAGAGGAGTCATGAATTGTTGAAATGGTTAGATCAGGAAGATGAGTCATACTTCGTTCCAAAACAATTCTTAGAGTCATACTCCAAGATTGTAACTTGAGTGACATATCTTAAAGAAAGGTTTAAAACACTTGTCAAATGTAAGAGTAAAATATTCCTACTCTTGTACATTTGAAATTGGTAAGTTGTGATGTTTTGGATAAAACAAAGACCAACTAAGGCCAATTGTGTGAAGTGTTTGTCTTGATAAATAATCCGCACTATCTCTTAAATATTTGGCAAGATAGTCTTATATGTCAAGAGGATAGTGGGAGTCTTAAAGATCCAAAAAAGAATTTCAAGAACTAATCAAGAATAAAAACCTGAGGTTCTTCACTAGCACACGACTTGAGGTTTATAACCTATCGTGTTGACATATTCTGTGCCCATTCCAGTTAAAGTTGGCTTTGCATAGGAGTTCTGAAAGTTCTCAATTGGTTGCATAACAACTTGGAAGCAATGGCAGGCCCTGTACTGCCAGGTGGAAAGAAGTTAAGATTGCATAAGTTCAGTCCATATGAGTTTGGATTTGTCATTATCCTTGTCTTGTGACTATGGTTTTGACGATTCACATGGATAAGAACACATACACCATAAAATCTAAGGGTCATAAGGTTTCTCTCCGATTCATGAAAATGATGGTGAGGAAACACTTCCACCAAGTAGATTTGAAGCAGATGGCAAAAGGTCTAAACAACTGAGACTATGATTACGGCATCCCTTTTCATAGTTCTGAAATTGTTTAGACACACATGCATGCTATCTAAGGTAAGGTTTTTGATTTTGATAAAGTCTTATCAAAGCAATCTAGTATCAGAAATCTGAACTTTGGTAAGAATGTCAATAAAGTATTGACTTCTAGAGGTCCAGCTGTTTTCTGGATACATGTCAAAGCTAGTGGGAGCATAAGTGTTATGCTAATAATCATCATGTTAGTGGGAGCATGATAATTATTGTTAGTGTTGCAAGTTAGCAATGTTAATTATAGAAAACAAAAGTTTCAATTCGTGAGGCTGCAGGGATTGAAAAAGTTGTTTTGCTATAATTAAGGGAGAGGATATACTTCATTTCAGTTCTAAAGGCTTAGATTGAGACCTTAATCATCTTTAGTCAAGAATATATATATATGAATTTCATGTTGGATTGGTTCAACTTAAGGAAATTCTATATATTGCGTTCTCAAAATTTGATTATGATTACTGCATCCCTCTTCATAGTCAATTTTTGAAAACATGGCAAATAAAAATATTGTAGCAAAAGACTGGTCTAGAATCATGTCTTTATGTGAGATATCATGAATCGTGTACCATTTGCTTTGGGTACAGGATCGATTGCATGTGCTATAATATTTGTCATTTCTAAATTTTTCCAAATGCCCAGAGGCATTAAGAAGGGAAAAGGTCTAGAATTGGATATGACTAAAATGATTAAGCAATTATCGAGGACAATCTGAGGTTTACCAAAGATTGGTTGCTCAGGGACAGTTGCAAGTATAGTGCTAATTTTGGAAGGACCATATTGACATATTATGAAAAGAGGCATCTTTTATTCAGAAGTGATAGTCAAAATGAGAATATGGAGTTGTCTCCATAGGTGGAAGTTATCTGTGTAAGATTAGAAAAACATAATGCAAGAAGTATGTCGAAAGCAATGTACTTTGAATATGAGACTTAGTTTCCATGGAGTTGATCTCCATTGGAATACCTTATAATGATTGTTGACAAGTCTTTGTGACTTTGTACATATTCATTACAGGAGGGTCAGTGCATATAAGTTTAAAATCTAAACAGATTTCGATAAATGATAGGAATTTGAAATTCTCACATTTTTCGATAAGGATTTGGGAGTGTGAAAAGAGAATCATTGAAATTATGTTCAATTGATCTAGTTCACAAAGAAAAGGATCATAGACAAATATAGAGTGCATACTTGGTGTATGGCAAAGCTATTGTTTAGAAAAACATAGTGTACATGCTTGGAGCATGGGACAACTAGTGTTTTTAATTCAGGTAGAAAGTCAATAAAACCGAAACAATGAATAATGAGTAATCAATATGGTGATAAATAAAAGTGTTTATTTATATTCATAGGGTTTGATACCATATTTGATTCATTTATTCTTGTGTTTCACTTTGCATGTTTTGACTTCCAGAATAACTAAGTCGCTCTTCCTGAATGATTAAGTTATTCAAACCATCCACAGTCGGTCATATGTTGGAAGTAGATATGAATCAAGACTGTCATGGGTTGGTTTGTAGAGGTCCAAGTTGGTGGACAAAGTGGTGCTACAACACTCATGAGTGCTCATAAGTTCTGAGTATTGGATTCAACCCGCGCTCATTTGAATCACTTCATGGATTTTATCACGAGTGATCATGAGACGATAATATCTTATATTCTTCAAACCTAGAGATATGAGTTGTTACTATGAGTTGGTTATACATTGATTGCACGAAAACGCATTTGGTAACTCGATGTTATAAAACGTGCCTTTGTGTATGATTCAACAAGTAGTAGAACAAGCCATATGAGTCGAAGTTTATCCATTCCTTTTACCTTCGGGATAAAAGCGATATATGTGGGCCCCTCGATGATTTAGCGATGACACATGTGAGTGCTTGGCCAAGCCAGGACTGATTTGATTTGTTCAATCAGTCAGTCATCATAAATCGAAAATCGGGAAACAACAAATGGACAGAGAGAATGATTATAATCCATGTCTCAGTCCATATGATATCTAGAATGGAGGAATATATGATCCCTTATCTAATGGACAAGTCATTGACAAGGTCAGAGTTCGACAGTCGCTTTAAGAGCTACGATTGCCAGTTAGGTTTTTAAGTCATACTCAATAATAGTTTTAGACTTATTCAAGTGGGAGACTGTTGGATTAATGTCTAACTCCATAACTATATTTGCTATGTACTTGACCCGACCCGGCATGGTCCATTTGGGTTGCACTTCACTGGCACAATTTATATGGATAGTCTTTTGAGAATAGTATATTTATGATTTATATTAATATATTATAAGTTCTAATATATTAATGTGGAATCATATTATTTAATTAGTATTCATCAAGAATTAATTTAGAATTAATTAAGTGATCAAAAAGAACTAATTAAATATGGACTCTTATATATATGGAATGGGCCAAGTTCATTTAGGTTGGGCTAAGCTTTCATGGATGGTCCATGGAGCTTTTAACCCATGGATCCTATGTAAATGAAAGGTCATGGGTATTAGGGTTTACATGGATGTAACCCTAATCCTCCATAATATATAAAGGGGTCCTTGGCTCACAAAATTGGCACAAGTGTGTGAAAATAAGAGTGGGCCGATTTTAGTGTGCATACATATTCTCTCAAGTTCTTCCAAGGTGTTTTGGTGATTTGTGATTCCATTTGAGGCTTCCACACTATTGGGGCTAAGCTCTTAAAGCTTGAAGACATCAAGCTACATCAAAAGGTATGTCATCTAACTAGAACTTTGTAGTATAGGTGCTTCATAATATGCTAGTTAGGATGAAACCTCGGAATAGTTAATATTTGCATGTATAATAGAGAAAACATAGATCCAAGGTTTATAGGGTTGCATGTACACCATAGGAGTGTTAGAATGCTCAAAACCCAACATAATGCTCCCGCATCTCCTCCTCCGGCTCCCAAGTCCATTCGGAGCCCTTCCGGTGCTACCATTGTACCTTTACCAACTTCACTTCTTTGTTCCGAAGACCCTTCGTCTTCCTATCTAAGATGGCGACCGGATTCTCGACATAATTCAGGCTCCCATCCACCTGAATGTCATCCAAGGAAACAACTGTGGACTCGTCAGCAACACACTTCCGAAGCTGGGACACGTGCAAAGGTATTGTGAATCTGACGGCTTTGCACGATTCGCAACTGGTCATGCACCTGCTGAATCAATCTGGTGGTCTTGAGCACTACCTCAGTGCTCCCCATTACCCGGTGCCCAACCTCGTCCCAACACACTGGGGTCCTGCACCTCTGACCATATAAAATCTCAACTGGGGCTCGGTCAATACTAGCATGATAACTATTGTTATACGAGAACTCTGCCAGTGGGAGGTATGTATCCCAACTCCCTCCAAAATCCAGTACGCATGCTCGAAGCATGTCCTCCAGCTTCTGGATCGTCCTCTCACTTTGACCGTCAGTCTGAGGGTGGTACGCCGTACTGAAATGTAGCTGAGTGCCCAGCTCCTCGTGGAACTTCCTCAAAAACCTGGAAGTAAACCGGACATCTCTGTCGGAGACTACAGACACGGGCACCCCATGTCTAGCCACCACTTCTCGGACATAAATGTCTGCCAACTTCTCCGCGAATATACTCTCAGAAATCGGAATAAAGTGAGCACTCTTCGCTAGTCTGTCCAAGATCATCCAAATAGCGTCCACTCCCCTCGCCGTCCTAGGCAACTTCGTGATAAAGTCCATAGTGATCTCTTCCCACTTCCATATGGGAATGGGTAGTGGCTGAACCTTGTCATAAGGCCGCTGATGCTAGGCCTTGACCTTCCTGCTGGTCAAGCACCGCTCCACGAACCAGGCGATCTCCCGCTTCATGCAGGGCCAGCAATAACCCAAACTCAAGTCCCTATACATTTTCATAGCTCCTGGGTGTATAGAGAACATGGACTTGTGCGCCTCCTCTAATAGCCTCTGTGTCAATCCCCCTGTCACTGGTACCCATACTCGACCACATTGCGTCAAAAGGTCGCGACTATCCTTCACAAAGAAAGGATACTGACCCGAATCCGCTCGATCTTCCAATTTTCCTTCTTCACCCCCTCGACCTGAGCCTCTTTGATTATGTCCAACAAAGGAGAAGTCACCATCATCCTCATACAAATGTCCCTAATTGAGGACCCTGCCGTCTTGCGGCTCAATGCATCAGCCACCACGTTGGCTTTCCCTGGGTGGTATAGAATCTTGCAATCATAATCCTTTAGCACATACAGCCACCTCCTCTGTCGCATGTTGAGGTTCTGCTGATCCATCAAATACTTCAGACTCTTGTGATCGGTATAGATAGTGAACTGCAATCCATATAAATAGTGCCTCTAAATCTTCAGGTCAAACACCACTTCCCCCAATTCCAGGTCCTGAGTGGGGTAATTCGCCTCATGAGGCTTCAACAGCCTCGAGGCGTAAGCTATCACATGCCCCCTTTGCATCAGTACCGCACCTAACCCTGAGAAGACGCGTCGCAGTACACCACCAAATCATCTAACCCCTCAGGTAGTACTAGAATTGGAGCCTCGCATAACCTCCGTCTCAGGGTCTCAAAAGCCATCTGCTGATCCGCACCCCACCAAAAAGTCACATTTTTCTTGTTCAAGTGGTTCAATGGCACAGCAATCTTGGAGAAATCCTGGATAAATCTCCAATAGTAGCCCGCTAAACCCAAGAAGCTACGAATCTCTGATGCATTCATCGGTACTTCCCACCGCATCACAACCTCAACCTTGGTTGGATCAACCGAAATACCCTCCTGATTGATGACATGCCCCAAAAACTGTACTTCCCGCAGCCAGAAATCACACTTGGAGAACTTCGCATAAAGTTTCTCCGCCCTCAGGGTCTCTAATACCTCCCTCAGATGTTACTCATGATGCTCCCTGGTCTTAGAATAGACCAGGATATCGTCAATAAAAACGATCACCGACCGATCCAGCATCGGTCTGCACACCTTGTTCATAAGATCCATGAACGCTGCTGGGGCAGTGGTGAGCCCAAACGACATCACCACAAACTCATAATGCCCATACCAAGTCCTGAAAACCGTCTTCGGTGCATCCTCATCCCGAATCCTCATCTGATGGTATCCCGACCGAAGATCAATTTTGGAAAACCATGACACACCCTGCATCTGATCGAGCAAATCATCGATCCTTGGCAACGGATAACGGTTCTTCACCGTTAGTTTGTTCAGCTCCCTATAATCGATGCACATCCTGTGCGATCCATCATTCTTTTTCACGAAAAGAATCGGTGCTCCCCACGGGGAACTACTCGGACAAATGAACCATCGGTCTAGCAGCTCCTGAAGCTACGTAGAAGCTCCTGCATCTCCGGTGGTGCCAACCGGTAGGGTGCCTTTGCTATCGGAGCAGCACCCGACACCAAGTCAATGCGAAACTCCACCTGCCTCCCCGGAGGCACTCCTGGTAACTCTTCGGGGAAAACGTCTTGAAAATCCTATACCACCGGCACACTGCCCACATCCGTCACAGTCTCTACTCTCATATCCGAGACATAAGCCAGAAATCCCGTGCAACCCTGCTGTAAAAACCTCCTAGCCCTCGCCGCCGAACAGAGGGTCGGTCCCTGCGAGGCCCTCTCACCATGAATAACTAGTTCTCCCCCACTTGGGGTTCGAACCCTGACCAACTGGCGCTCGCAATCAATCATGGCCCCGTTGGCCCCCAGCCAATCCATCCCGACAATCACCTTCAGCCCTCGCAACGGTATCGGGACTAGGTCGACACGAAACCTCTCTCCAAGAACATTCAGGACACAGTCTCGATACACCCTCACAGCACTAACAGTGCGGTCATCTGTAATCTCTACCTCGAGTGGGGAATCCAGAACTCCGGGCGCGTCCCGGAACTTCTTGCTAAGCGTAAATGATACGAACGATCGGGTAGCACCCGAATTAAATAGGACATGAGCAGACATGCCATTGACCAAAAAGGACCCTATACAAGCATATAGTACACATAAGCCCTACAAATAATAAGAACATAGAATAATAGATACGTACGAGCCACGACGTCCGGAGTTGCCCGAGCTTCCTCGGTTGTCAGCTGAAAAGCACGGCTCTTCACCGCCGGGGCATCCGCCTTAGCAGGGCGGCCATCTGTGATCCTTATTATGGCGGGCACGGGCGCCACCACTACTCCTCCCCCTCCATGTAACCTTGTACAATCGGCCTTTTTATGACTATTCTGGTTGCAGTGGAAACATATCAAGCCCTTCTTGGGGCAATCCTTGCTCACGTGGCCCTGCTGTCCACAAGAGTAACATCCTGATATCCCAGCTGTCCGACAAGCCACACTATGAAACCTCCCGCACTTGCCACATCAGCCCCGGCCCTGCTGGCCTCTACCCAAAGAATCAGAGGTCTTAGGCTTCTTAGTCTGACCCCCTGCTGCCTATACCTGCTCAATCTTCTGCTTCGTGTGGGAATCCAACTCCATCTCCCTTTCACGGGCCTTCTCCACCATCTCATTCCGGGTTTTGCACCCCGTAAAGCTCACAAACTCCCGGATATCATCCCTCAGCATGGAATGATATCGGGTCCGTCTCATCTCCTCATCGGTAGCATACTGTGGGATCAACAAAGCTCGTTCCCGAAACTTGGCGATGATCTCGGCCACAGTCTCGGTGGTCTGCTGCAAATCGTGAAACTCTCGCACTAGTCGTTGCATTTCAATGGGTTCAAACTCCAAATCAAATCGCCGAACAAACTCGGCCCATGTCATCTCAGCCACCCCGGCTGGTCCCACCTGTCTAGTAACCTCGCCCCACCAATCCCTGGGCTCTGTCTCTCAGCATGCAAGAAGCAAACCCAACCTTTGCCACATCCGGTCAAGAACTCGTGCCCTGGGCGTTTTCGATATCCGTCACCTAACATCGGCTGACAATGGGGTCCCTGACCCCGAAAAACTCTGGCGCCCCACACGCCTTGAACTCCCGGAAAGAGGGAGTCCGTGCCCCAATCTGGCCTGTAGCAATCTCAGCGCTGAATGATCTGAGTCTCTCCTCCATGATCTCCATAATGCCCTCCATGACCGTCCCAAAAATAATTGGGGTAGCGTCAACGATGCCGTTTGTAACCTCGGCTGCAATGATATTCTGCAGCCTCTCATCAATAGGCTCAGTACCGCTGCCCGATCCATATCGAGACCCAGATCCAGACCCTGATCCTGATCCCCCTGTCCCAAATTGTGTCACCACCATGCTGAACTGAAATCCCATAAAGCATAATAATCAGGACACATTATATAAAGGGGATCTTCCCACACCGGCCCTCCTTAGGGTGATCAGATCCAACATTGGTTCGGGTACAGGTCCTGTGATTTCAGTAGTACGGGCCCAATACTACCTTCCACACCTACCTGTACCTTTTGTTGGAGATAGTGTCTAAGTCCATAACTATATTTGGTATGTACTTGACCCGACCCGACATGGTCCATTTGGGTTGCACTTCACCCGAACAATTTACGGATAATCTTTTGAGAATAGTATAAGTTATGATTTATTAATATATTATAAGTTCTAATATATTAATATAAAATCACATTATTTAATTAGTATTGATCTATAATTAATCTAGAATTAATTTAGAGATCAAAAGTATTACTAATTAAATATGGGCTCTTGTATTTATATAGTGTGGGCTAATGCTTATTTGGAATGGGCTAGGCTTGCATGGAAAGTCCATGGATACTCTATGGAGCTTTAACCCATGGATCTCATGGAAATGAAAAGACATGGGTATTAGGGTTTACATGGATGTAACCCTAATCCACCACACTATATAAAGGAGGCTTTGGTTCTTGAAATAACACTAGTTGATGTGTGTAAACTAAGAGGGCCGATTTCAAGAAGTTTGTGACTATTCTCTCAAGTTTCCAAGTTTGTGGTGATTTGTGACTTCCATTTGAGGCATCCACATTATTGGTGCTAGGCTCTCAAACTCCAAGCAATCAACTACTACTACAAGGTAAGTAATTCTACTAGTTTTATTTGATTCAAGTACCCCATGCCATGCTAGTTAGGATAAGAACCTTGGAAAAATAATTATTTGCATGTATCTTAGTCAAACATAGATCCAAGGTTTCTAGGGTTGCATGTACACCATAGGAGTGTTAGAATGCTCAAAACACATCAGTGGTATCAGAGCCTGGTTTGTTTTATTTGATAATTGATGCAAAAAAAAAAAAAAAAAAAAAAAAAAAAAAAAAAAACTTGAAAATTGAAGTTTGTTCAAAAGCTCATATCAAAATTTCAAGTTTTGTATATGTACTTACGATTCTTGAAATTTTTGATATGAACATTCATAAACATATGAGTTTAGAAGATCATAGAAATTATGTGTTAATAATTGATTAGATTAATTCTTGATCTTTATGTGTTTTAATGGAGTCCATAACTAGTTCTTAAGTTATGGATAACCAAAAGTCACATTTATAAATAACCATTAAAAGAACACATAGGTTACAAAAAAATGAAGAGTCTTCATTTTTAATAACCATTAACTCATAAGTTATGAGAAATGAAAAGTTTTGAAAGTTTACAAAACTTGCCCTCAAGTTTTGGAACATGTAAAGTCATATTAAAAACTTTAGTTCCAACCCCTAGAATTTTAAAAGTTAAAATTCAACCCTTATACTCTATAATATTATAAGTTTAATAATATTTATATATGTATAAGATCAAGTCGTCTTACCGCTAGTACGCCTCATTCACGAAGCCGGTCTATAAGGGGGGTATAAGGTTGTTGCCTATAAAATGGCAACTTAATGGGTGTCCACTCTCACCCACCGCTTCCTTGATCGGTGAAGGGTCGTTAGCCGAACGGGTAGGACAAGGACTTATAAATTCTCATTAAAAGTATAATGATAATACTAAAGTAACTAAACTTTATTGAATTCCCAATCTTAGTTATTTTAGGAAAATGTGAATAAGGTGCTAATCCATGAAATTACACTTTACACTTTGTTTAAGTCGTTAGTGGAGCGTGTGTGGTTAACCGCCACACTAACTTGAACTTAACAAGGTAAGTAAAGGGTGACTTAATGTTTATCATAGTATCGATGGAGCGTGTGTGGTTAACCGGCACATCGATTGAGGGGTAATACATTAAGGGTACCAAGTAATTTGCATGGTTACTTCACACCTTGTTTTGTGATCCTCGGCATCCCAGTCACAAAACTTGAAGGGCACACTCGAGATTGAAACATGCCATTGAAGAAAGTTCAATGAATCTCAAAGAATCTAGGAGTTTCTAAACCAATTAAAACCAAATTAAATATTTCGTTTTTCATGGTGGAAATTGGTGAATCGTCATTCACCTACCTTCAAATATCTTATAGCTTAGATTACGGCATCCCTCTTCTAAGTTATAAAATATTGTGTTGGGTCCTAGCCTTAATATTACATTTGGGTGTTTTGTTAAGGACTATCTCTATATCTAATCTAATCTATTCCCTCTTCTTTTCAGATGTCTTCCAATAACAATGCTTCTGGCTCAAACCCTACTAGCTCCTTCTCTCTCATGAATCTTTGTGGGAGAGTCATCTTTGATGGGTCCAACTTTACAGATTGGATCAGAAACATCAGGATGGTCACTCGGTATAAGAACAAAGAATATGTTCTCGACAAGGAGCTGAAGGTACCCGAGCCAACCACTACTCCTGAAGAGCTTGCTGAATATGAGGTACATGAAAGAGATGCTACAAAAGTGGCATGCATCATGATGGCTACCATAACAGCCGAGCTCCAAAAGTCCTATGAGGACTATTATCCTTTTGAGATGCACCAGGACTTGATGGACCACTACCATCAAAGTGCTCGTCAAGAGCGATATGAAATAATCTCCTCCATGATAACAACCCGAATGAAGGATGGTGAACCCATCACGGGCCACATGCAGAAAATGCAAAGGTATGTGGACCGTTTACTGAAGCTGAATGTGAACTTCCCTGAGGAGGTAGCAATAGACATCATTTTGCACTCCTTGCCATCGTGTTATGATCAATTCCGCATGACATATCACATGAACAAGGAAGAAGTCACCCTCTGTAAACTTTAAGGACTCTTGAAGACTGTCGAAAGTGGTCTAAAGGGTAAGTCGGTTGTTACTACTCCTACTCCTACTCCAACTGCGGCCAATGTCTTGGCAATCGGGCATGGCAAAGGGAAGAAGAGAAAGAACCCTTCTAAGGGTACCAAGGGTAAGACCCATGAAGGCTCCTCTTCAAGCAAAACCAAGAAAGGTTTTGTCACTCCTTCTGCTAACCCTAATGAGGCTGAATGCTTCTATTGCCATGAAAAGTCGCACTAGAAGAAAAACTGCCCAAAGTACCAGCAAGATTTGAAGGATGGGAAAGTAAAACCAACCATGCAGGTATATACACTATATTGTCTAATAACTCACCTCATTCTAAGTCTTGGGTCCTTGATACAGGTTGTGGTATTCACATATGTTTTGATTTGCAGGGACTAAAAAGAAGTGAGAATGTGGAGCAGGGAAAGATAAACTTGATCATGGGAAACAGGAAAGCTTCACCTGTCACCAAGATAGGAGTTTATTCCTTAATGCTAAATAGTGGGTTTACATTAGATTTGCATTAATGTTATTATTCGCCTGAAATGGCAAGAAATGTTATTTCCTTTCATGCATTGTATAAATAAGGTTTTACCTTTTATTTTGATAATAATAATGGTAGTATTGATGCTTTCTTTAATAATGTTCTTTATTTTAAAGCATTACCTTGTGATGGCGTGTATGAAACTGTATCTGTTGTAGATAATCTAGGAAATAATGTATTGTGTATTAACTCTTCCACTAGCTTAGACAAAGCATCCTTATGGCATTGTCGTCTTGGACATGTAAGCAAGAAACGCATAGGCCAACTCCAAAAGGATGGAGTCTTGGAGTCATTTGACCTAAAGTCAGATGATAGTTGTGAATCTTGTTTGCTTGGTAAAATGACAAAGTCACCTTTTACTGGCACTTGTGCTAGGGGTGAAGGTTTGTTGGACCTCATACACACGGATGTGTGTGGACCCTTCAGAACCGCCACAAGAGATGCTAATCGGTTCTATGTGACTTTACTGATGATTTTAGTAGATATGGATATGTCTACCTAATCAAGCATAAGTCAGAAACCTTTGAGAAATTCAAAGAGTTTAAGCAAGGAGTGGAGAATCAGTTGGGCAGGAACATTAAGATGCTTCGATCCGATCGTAGTGGTGAGTATCTTAGTACTGAGTTCCTTGACCATCTTAAGGAATGTGGGATTGTCTCACAATTGACACCTCCTAGGACACCACAGTTGAATGGTGTAGCTGAGAGGCGCAATCGGACCTTGTTGGACATGGTTCGTTCCATGATGAGTCGAGCTTCGCTACCAATCTTATTTTGGGGGTATGCCTTAGAGTCTGTCGCCCATATCCTTAATCTAGTCCCTACAAAGAAGGTTGCCAAAACACCTCACGAGTTGTAGACTGGAAAAGTTCCCAATCTAGACCACATCAAGATTTGGGGTTGCGAGGCTTTCGTGAGATGCGAGACTCACGATAAGCTCGAACCCCGAAGCAAAAGGTGTATTTTCATCGGCTACCCACAGAAATCCTTTGGTTACATCTTCTACAGACCCAGTGATAATGTGGTCTTTGTAGCAAGAAGAGGATTCTTTCGAGAGAGAGAATTCATGAGCCAAGGAGACAGTGGGAGGCAAATTAACCTTGAGGAAATTCAAGAGTCAAGTGGTGAAGGAACCTCAAACCCTAGCCCTCAACCTGAGGAGGAAACTCATGTTGAGCCGACTGAAGAATCTATACCTCTGAGGCGTTCCACCAGAGTTAGGAATGCACCTGAGCATTATTATGGTTTTCATATTACTGTAGAAGGTGAGACACTTATCAGTGATAACACACTGGTAAATCTGGATGAGCCTAACAGCTACATGGAAGCCATGGCAGGCCCTGAGGCTGCTAAATGGAAAGAGGCTATGGATAGCGAGATACAGTCCATGTATGACAATCAAGTTTGGAACTTGGTTGACAATGTACCTGATCGTAAGATAGTTGGGTGCAAATGGATCTTCAAAAAGAAGACCGACATGGATGGTAATGTACACACTTATAAGGCACGAATGGTTGCAAAGGGTTATTCTCAAACTCCGGGAGTTGATTATGATGAGACCTTTTCACCAGTGGCCAAGATTAAGTCTATTAGGGTTCTATTAGCCATTGTTGCATTTCATGATTATGAAATATGGCAAATGGATGTCAAAACCGCTTTCCTTAATGGAAACTTGGCTGAAGATGTTTACATGGTTCAGCCAGAGGGTTTTGTCAGTACAGAGTACCCCAGTAGAGTGTGTAAGCTCGAGAAATCCATTTATGGATTAAAACAGGCACCTCACAGATGGAATCTTTGCTTTGATGAGAAAGTCAAAGAATTTGCCTTTTCAAGGAGTGAAGATGAATCTTGTGTCTATATCAAGGCTAGTGGGAGTATAGTCAGCTTTTTGGTACTGTATGTGGATGACATACTACTCATAGGAAATGACATCCCAACCCTGCAGGAAGTAAAGTCCTGGCTTGGGAAGTGTTTCGCTATGAAGGACCTTGGAGAAGCTGCCTATATCCTAGGGATAAGGATTTTGAGAAACAGGAGTAAAAGACAAATTAGACTTAGTCAAAGCACCTCTGTGGACAAAGTGTTGAAAAGGTTCAACATGCATAACTCCAAGAAAGGAGAGTTACCCATCCAGAGTAACGCCAGATTGAGTAAGACACAAAGCCCTAGTACTGAGGCTGAGATAGCAGAAATGAGTCGAATACCTTATGCTTCAGTTGTAGGATCGATCATGTATGCTATGACGTGTACTCGACCTGATGTAGCCTTTGCTTTGAGCATGGTTAGCAGGTATCAGGGGAACCCTGGCAAGGCACACTGGACTGCGGTAAAGAATATCCTCAAGTACCTACGGAGGACTAAGGACTGGGTCCTTACCCTCGGTGGCAGTGAGGACTTGAGAGTTGTATGGTACAGTGATGCTAGCTTCCAGACTGACACGGATAATTTCCGCTCTCAGTCGGGCTGGGTCTTTACTCTAAACGGAGGGGCAATTACTTGGAAAAGTTCCAAGCAGGAGACAGTGGCTGATTCCACTTGTGAATCAGAGTATATAGCAGCAAGCAAGGCAACAAAGGAGGCTATATGGCTAAAGAACTTCATCGGAGACCTTGGAGTTGTACCAGCTATAAAGGAGCCAAAGGAGATTTTCTGTGACAGCAATAGTGCGGTTGCCTTAGCCAAGGAACCAAGAGATCATGGGAGATCCAGACACATTGACAGAAAATATCACTTCATCAGACATCGAATAGAAGAAGGAATCCTCGTGGCAAAGAGGGTATCATCAGATGAGAACCCAGCAGATCCCCTCACGAAGGGACTGACTCGAGCTAAGCATCTCCAGCATGCTCGGACCATAGGGCTGAAGGATGATATTAGTTTTAGTAGTTAGATAATCTTGAAATTTGTAAAATGTAATTGACATTTGATGATAAATAAAAGCTGTTATTTATGAGTAAGGTGTTGCTATCTCTTGTGAATCGTTTACTATTATTTCTTTTTGCATGTTTTGACTTCCAGCATAATTATGTTATGGTTTATATCATATTATTCAAACTCTCCACAGTGGGTCATATGTTGGAAGTAGATATGAATCAAGACTGTAATGGGTTGGCTTGTAGAGGTCTAAGATGTTAGACAAAGCGGGGCTACAGCACTCATGAGTGCTCATAAGTTCTGAGTATTGGATTCAACCCACGCTCACTTGTATCACTTCATGGAATTTATCTCGAGTGATCGTGAGACGGTAATATCATATAAGTCTTCAAACCTAGAGATATGATTTGTTGCCTATGAGTTGGTTATGCATTGATTGCACGAAAACGCATTGGTAACTCGATGTTATAAACCGTGCTTTTGTGTGTAATTCAACAAGTAGTAGAGCAAACATATGAGTCGAAGTTTATCTGTTCCTTCTAGAATTAGAAGCGATATCTGGGCCCCTCGATGATTTTGTTTTGACCTATGTATCGGGCCCGCTCAGAACTAAATTGATGTGTTCAGTTAAGTTCTATGTCAAACAAATCGGAAATCGGGAAACAAATGTTGGACAATAAGCAAGACCATGTTCCATGTATTTGTACGGCTGATATCTAGAACAGAGGATTATATGACCACTTATCTAAAATGGCGCTTCATAGTTCAACAGAGTTTTAAGAGCTACGATTGCTGATCGGTTCCTGAAGTCATACTTGCAACTATAGTTATTAGACTTATCCAAATGGGAGACTGTTGGAGATAGTGTCTAAGTCCATAACTATATTTGGTATGTACTTGACCCGACCCGACATGGTCCATTTGGGTTACACTTCACCCGAACAATTTATGGATAATCTTTTGAGAATAGTATAAGTTATGATTTATTAATCTATTATAAGTTCAAATATATTAATATAAAATCATATTATTTAATTAGTATTGATCTATAATTAATCTAGAATTAATTTAGAGATCAAAAGTATTACTAATTAAATATGGGCTCTTGTATTTATATAGTGTGGGCTAATGCTTATTTGGAATGGGCTAGGCTTGCATGGAAAGTCCATGGATACTCCATGGAGCTTTAACCCATGGATCTCATGGAAATGAAAAGACATGGGTATTAGGGTTTACATGGATGTAACCCTAATCCACCACACTATATAAAGGAGGCTTTGGTTCTTGAAATAACACTAGTTGATGTGTGTAAACTAAGAGGGCCGATTTCAAGAAGTTTGTGACTATTCTCTCAAGTTTCCAAGTTTATGGTGATTTGTGACTTCCATTTGAGGCATCCACATTATTGGTGCTAGGCTCTCAAACTCCAAGCAATCAACTACTACTACAAGGTAAGTAATTCTACTAGTTTTATTTGATTCAAGTACCGCATGCCATGCTAGTTAGGATAAGAACCTTGGAAAAATAATTATTTGCATGTATCTTAGTCAAACATAGATCCAAGGTTTCTAGGGTTGCATGTACACCATAGGAGTGTTAGAATGCTCAAAACACATCACCTTTCCGCAAGGCTCCACCTGATAACTCTAATTCGTCCCAAAATAAATCATAACCCACAACCACTGCCTAAACCAAATCCCAGGCTGTCCTAAGATTTGCTCTACCCATATCAATCAGACCAATCATAACAGGTTGCCTATATGCATGCAAATTATACACAGAAAAGCATCAAATAGACTTTCGAATAAAAGATTCTACCCCAGGACCACAACCTTAACGAGGAACAGGAAATGAGGCCAAATCAATCATGTTGAGGCTATAAGCTCCTAACCGTATACAATTTTAAAAGCATACACATAGCAAGTCTCATACGATCATCAAGTTCAAATATCAGTATGACATGGCTAACACATTGGGAACTACTTACTTGGCTCGGCTGATCGCGCGCGTTGCACTCTCTTCTTTTCATTTCAAAAAAGTTTTTAACTTTTATTTTGAAAAGAATTTATCATTTCCTTAGTTTGAGTCCTGACACACTCGAGAGTGTACCCGAGTCTCTCAAACCAAGGCTCTGATACCAACTTGTAACGACCCAAATTTTTCAAAGAAAATTTTCATTTTTAATTAATAAAACACATTTGCATAAACCATGAAATCCCAACATAACTGTTTTCAAATCAGTATTCATTACATCTTAATTAAATCATCAGAGTGTCCCCACAAACATATCAGTGAAAAAGAGATAGAGTTCATGTCGCGCCATCATGCCTTGCTCTTGCCCTTGGGCTCATATGTACCTGAAACAAATCAACAACCTATAAGCGAAATGCTTAGTGAGTTCCCCAGAGCATACCACACACAATACACGTACACATATCTTGTTAGCTAATTAAAGCTACACACATATCACATAAGCCATGCATACATAAAACCTGCAACAATGTCATGGGCAACCCCACATGGTCTTTACCTAGGACTGCCATGGGCTACCCCACATGGTCTTACATCCAATGTCATGGGCTGTCCCACATGGTCTTTACCTAGGACTGCCATGGGCTACCCCGCATGGTCTTACATCCAATACCACGGGCTCCCCCCGAGGTCTTCCATGCAAAACACACATTCACATGACATAGCAAAACACATAATGACTAACACATATATCATAATCACATAATGGGCTGGCCTTGGTGCCTTAGACCCATAGGTATGGTGAGAAGACTTACCTCTGCCTGCTGAATACAAAAGATGTTCTCCTAACGATCTGTAACCTCACGTGCTGAATAATAATATTAAACAATATTAGGACTTTAATTAACCAAGGGAAACCCAAACTCCAAACCCTCCCATGAAGCCCCGTTATCCATCCCTTGCTAATCGGCCCAAAGTCCAAGTGCAAAATCCTTAATGGGCCTCTTGGCCCAATAAAGCCAAATCAATATGTCCATGGCCCATAGCAGATGATAGGACACATAATTACCAGAATACACCATGCCCAATAATTAAATGAGGCCCAAATAGCCTAAAGGCCCAAAACAGATTCAGCCCATCTATGATGCGTACGCTCGGCGTACCATCCTGGTACGCGCAGCGTACTGGGGTCTTGGGACTACACGCGGCGTACATAGGGTTACGTCCAACGTACAACCAGTTAAAGCCATTTCTCCATTAAGTGCTTAATACTCGTTTCCTTTACATCCAAAAGCCAGATTTAAGTTGGTTAAGACGTCCTAAGGCAT
The DNA here is from genome assembly GCF_052849685.1 of Lactuca virosa. Taxonomy (NCBI): domain Eukaryota; kingdom Viridiplantae; phylum Streptophyta; class Magnoliopsida; order Asterales; family Asteraceae; genus Lactuca; species Lactuca virosa. The sequence continues at coordinate 487,164,800 of NC_136429.1, forward strand.
AAAGTTAGCAACTTTAGGCCTTTACATGCCTCATATACACCCAACACCTCCATTAAGACCTTTCCAAGGTCTTTAACCCATGCATGAGGCCAAAACTCCCATCAAGACTCAATTTTTATGGTTCTAAAGGACCAAGGGGCCTCAGATCTGTCTTTCCCATCTTCTAGAGTTACTTAATTCACAATTGGAGGTCCAAAATCAACCAAAAGGGACAAGGTAGAAAACCCTAGCTAAATCTAGAGATTTAAGATGAAAGATCCAAGCTTTTTTACCTCCAGAAGCTTTGCAAGATGATTAAGATGCAGGTTCTTAAAGCACCAACTCGTTCCAAGCTTGTTTAACCACGTCTTATTCTTGGGATAAACACTAAAAGGGCCACAAATGCACTCTTTAAAGCTCAAAATGGTCTCACAAGTTCCTCTGGAGTGTAAGGACGTTCTAAAGTTGTGGAGGCTCTCTAGGGTTAACTCCAAGGGACTTACGGTCGCTTAAATAGGCCTCATGTCCAAAAATTAGGGTTTTCGACCCCTGGAACGTACGCCCAGCGTACGTCCATCTCCTCCGCGACCAGCCATGCATTATACGCTAAGCATACACCTAAGTACGCCCAACGTACTTAAAGGACCAATTATGCTAAAATGTAAATTCTTGAGGGTTTCAAGTCATACCAGATTTAGGGTGTTACAAAAATAATCATCAATAAAGTACCTAATTAATTCAAGAAATCCAATTAAATCAAGAAATCCAATTAAATCAAGAAAACCATCAAAATGGTTAAAATTTGAAGTATTCAATTCTATTCATGGAAAATGAAATCCTAAGATTAGTAAATTTTGAAAATGTTTTTTTTAATGGCAATATCATTAAAAAGATAACAGATTCACTGGATGGCTGAGCAAAAGAACTGTACAACAACCAAATTAAAAAGAAACAAAAACAACATCAACATCAACACCTAAATCTAAGAAATAAATAGTGTCAAACACCTAAATAATTGAACATGAAGCTATTAGCACAGAAAGCCACCAAAAGCAAACTAAAACAACACCCATGGGCAAAAATGTACAAACCAAAAAGGACCCCCAAAGCCAAACTAGAAAGAGGAACACGAGCAATACAAACCAACAAAGAAAGCTTGAAAACAACACCAGGGGAAAAAAATAAAACATGTCCGTATTCCTATCATAAATATAAAAAAAAGTCAATGAAAAACTAAACGAGCTGCTGATGCTTGTGGAATATAGTTATGAGAAATTCCAAACCAAACGAAAAATAAATTACTACATGAAAACCTTATATTAATCGATAATCAGAAAACAAAACTTAAAAAATCAGAAATTACAAAACAATAATCAAACTGGAAAAGACAGAAATATCAAAAATAAAAACTTACATAACTATGAATTAATCACAAAATAAAAAAAATACAAAACTAAGAATTACCTCAAGAGATTGTGACTTGAGCTCTCTGGGAACTAAAGTCAAAATAGCAAATGCAGTGGCTCATTTTTTCATTTTGATTTCTTAAGCCAAAGCTAAAAGTCATAAGAAGGGAACAGTGGACTAGATCAAAACTTGTGCCTTCATAGTATACGCTCCAATCCTCCAATAAGCTCAGATCCATAAGCTCCATGCTTTGGGATGAAATTCTCATATTATACCTTATGGACTGGATCAAAACTTTATGCCCCCTCAAGAGTGATGCCCTTGGATGTCGCCTAGGTCGCACATGGCCTAGGCCGGCCCTGCCAACGCTAGCATATAGATGATGGTGGGGAAGTCGGTAAGTGATGGTGAAGTCGACATATCTAGGTTATCAATTGTCCACCCATGCTCTGGTTTGGTTTGCTTTTGTGAGGTTCTGAACAAAAAGCCCTAGAAGTTGGGAGGATAAATTTGAAGCGGGAGATATGAGAGAACATAGATGAAGAGAAGAAGAGGCGTGTAAGAGCCCGATTTCACCGATGTTACGAAGTTTTTTTGTGGAGCTTCTGTGGAATGATTTGTGAAACATCTGATGAAGTGAATCAAGGGTTTGTGAGGGTTGAAGGTGGGGAAAGTCTAAAGCTTTTTTGATTTTGTGAAGAAGGTGGAGGAATCGGTATAGGGTAGAGGGGCTGAAGATGGTGAAGAATTTTCCCTAAATCGTCGGTATGAGAGGAAGAAACAGAGACGTATAGTGTTGACGGCTCCAAATACAAAAAGGTAGCAGGTGTGGATGGAGAAAAGGTAGATGAACAACATACCTTTAAATAACCAGAAGAGAAGAATCGAACCTGCTTCTATGTCAATTGGATAAAGGGCTTGTAAGGAGATGGGATTTTCGAATGGTGGAAACAAGGGAATGAAGAACACAAGGCGGGGTTTTTAACTTTTGGATTTCGTTTCCCCCTTTGTTGTTAATGAAGACATGCGTTTACTAAAAAAATTATAAAACGACACACTTATATGGCACGCTTTTTTTATAAGCGTGTGAGATGTAACTCTTTTATCCAGTACTATGTAGGTAATCAGTTAGTACCATGTATCTTGTTCTCCTATTTATAGGAGATTTCAATGTTAAATCAAATGACAGATCATTCGCTCAAATATAGCAATATTACAGTTACTTCATCTTTCAAGTTATTCTCTCAAACATTCTTCTTATTCTTCATTTATTCTCTTTACCTTGATCATTATCTTCTCTCTTCATTTATATCTTGAATACTTTGTTGATTGCATTAACTTAGACTTGACTGGTCTTTCCAGTCTTGACTAGAACAATCATTAGCAAGCAGACATTGATCTTAAGCATTTATTCAAGGTTTGAGTTTTCAAACCTTGTCCCTGCGCATTAGATCATCCTTGTTCTCATAATTATCAATCAAAATATCATAGTCTTATAACTTCAAAACATAGGTTAAATGCATATAATATGACCAATAACACTCCACACCCCAAAATGTCATCAAAAGGACCAAAATGCCCTTGACATCAAAATAACTATATACATTGTAAATATCATAAACATCTCGGTTCTTACAGTCAAGGCTCTTGACACATGTACTCATCTTCAACGTTGTGACAGTATTAGTAACTTGTACCTTGTTCTTCCATCCGCTCTTGCTTTTCATTTTGTGAGTGCTTTGGCTATTGTATCTTCTCATGGCTTGGTCATCCTGGATCATCCATATTTTAGTTTATTTTGTCTAGAAAATTATTTCTTGCACTGCAAATAATTTGTCTTTATGTTAGCATGTCAGCTTGGCAAACATTGTCGTTTACCTTTTTCCGAATCTGTTTCAAAACTACTAGCTTGTTTGAGTTAATTCATTATGGTTTATGGACTTCTCATGTTACTAGTTTTAGTGGTTATACATAGTATTTTTTACTTATGGATGTTTTCTTGCACTTCTTATGTGTCTTTCCTCTACGTGTAAAATTTGATGTTTTTCTTTAGTTTTAAATTTTCATGCTTATTTGTAAAACTAATTTAGAACCAATATTCAACTTTTCGAGTGTCATAATGGTCGTGAGTTCAAAAATAGAATTGAAAGGCTAAACTGACCATTCACACATAATTTATTCAAGCATCCATTTCATTCACATTTGAGGCCAAATCTCTTCTAGCCGCTATCAACATTCTTAACCTTCTTCCTACTACTACCCTTTATTAAAATCTCCATTTGAGGTTTGGTTTGGTGTTTCCCCCTCTTACTCTTCGTGTATTTGGCTGTCTTTGCTACCCAAATACCTCGTCTACTTCCATTCATAAATTAGCTCCAAGGTGTATTGCAAGTTTGTTTCTTGGTTCATCTTCTGAACATCGTGGCTACAGCTGTCTTGATCTGTTCACGCAAAATGTTATCATCTCTCGTCATGGTTCCTTTGATGAGGATCACTTTCCTTACAGATATTTCCATCACACTCATTCTTCCTCTAAATACGACACTTTCATTCCCAATGTAGTCTCAAATCCTCTATTCTTTCCCCAATCAGAACCCTTATAGCATTATGTCCATGAGAAGACTACTTCCCCCTTGGTCTCAGTTTCGGATACTGCCTCGAGTTTCCCAATTGTTGTCTCTGAGTCACCAAATACGTCCAGTTCCCCTATTCTCGAACTGGATCTCTCAAGCCCCGATCGATTTTTAATTTATTTTCTATCACTTATGTGTTTCTTATTCCAAGTTCTGTTGTTTGGCCTTATGTGATAAAAGTGTATCATCCATCTGACATTGATCTTTTTGTGTCTTACTCTAACGTCGATTGGTCCGGCTGACCTTAGACTCGTCACTCGACATTTTGGTTTTGTGTTTATCTTGGTGACATCCTCATTTCATGGTTTTCGAAACGTCAACATGTCGTCTCTCATTCTAACGTTGAAACTAAGTATCAGGGGGTGGCAAATATGGTTACTAAAGCTGCTTATCTTTGTAATCTTCTTCTTGAGTTATGCTGTCCACTATCTCATGTTACTTTTGTGATAATGGGAGTGTCATGTACTTAACATCTAACCTCGTTCAACACCAAGAACCAACCATGTGGAAATTGATTTATATTTTGTAAAAGAGCGTGTTGTTGTTTGCCATGTTCATGTGTTACACGTGCAGTCTGATCACCCGTTTGCAGATATATTTTCTAAAGTTTTACATAAAAACTATTTTTAGACTTTTGGGACAGTTTAAACACTTGTAAACCTCTTATTCCAACTGACGGTCCTTTTTGTAATATATATATATATATATATATATATATATATATATATATATATATATATATATATATATATATATATATATATATATAAAAGGTTAAACACTTGTAAACCTCTTATTCCAACTGACGGTCCTTTTTGTAATATATATATATATATATATATATATATATATATATATATATATATATATATAGGGTTAGGTTATTCTATTCAAAGTAATTATTGTGTTATTGTATGCATAAATGTGGGCCAATCAATTTTATTTATTTTAAGAAAGTGATTTACCTATATTATTAAATAAAAGAAAAATAGAATAATGTCATTTGATTAAAAGAAGGGTAATATTGTACATTTGTATTGCCTTAAAATTAGGAAACCCAAATTTAAAAAAAGAAATTTTCAGATTTTAATGGATCTTTGATTATCTTAATTTTTGAATTTTGATTTTTTTTTTAAATTAATTTAGTTTAAATAATTCTTACATAATTTTTAATCATATCCGATGTTATTCTGTCAGAATGACATTCTTTTTATAATGATATTCTATGAAAATTCAAACCATAAACTAATAAAAAGTCTTACTTCTCGCAGAATAAACAAATTTTTAGATACAAGTTAAATTTTTTCTATCACATCCTTGAAAAAATAACAAACTTTATATTTTATTCTATAATAATGAAACACTCCCTAGTAACAAACAAATATAATATGTAGATTATTCTATTGGAATATACTATTACATATAGTCTTATCATTCTATTATAGATTAATCTAAAAGAATATGACAATGAGTAGTGCACTTTTGTGGAAGATCGGTGACCATTGAGGATTGTTCATGTCTATCCCACACATATTCATCGAACATTCGGGCCATTGATCACCATGTATTTCATTCATTCTATGAGAATGACTGTCATGAAATTGAATTATGTAAGAATAAAACTCTGTGAGAATGCTTTTATACAACAAAAATGAAACAAATTTTAGTAATTCTAAGAGAACTCATACTACATGTTAAAATCAAGTAACACAAA